>NC_135573.1:45080000-45710000 GCF_965152235.1 Eretmochelys imbricata | reverse complement strand
CCGTTGAAATCACAGGTTCAGCTCAGATCCAAAGGCTGTAATAGTGGTTCCCAGTGCAGGACCAGGACCACAGCACAGACATGCCACCTATTTTATGTCCCTATATGATATTTGTGAGGTACTAACTTTCCTTCTTTTTCCTCCTTGGTATCAAAGTGGACACAGCTAACTGTAGCAGTAAAAGCCTAGAAAATCACTCAGTAGTCTCAGCAGATATTTCTCTCTCTCTCTCTCTCTCTCTCCTTTTTTTTTAAATCAGCATCCTGACAGCAGAAGGAAGACAGAGGCTTTGGCACATGGATTAACTACTATCTGTTTCTATTTAGACAAAGACCAGCAAAACCGGAGGTGCTCTCAATTCAGTGGCCAGGAAAACGTTCAAATCGAAGATTTCAGAGGACCAATAGCTTATCACCAAACAGTCCCCATTTAAATACAGGTATTGTCATTTCAACTTTTAAATGTATTTTAAACACACACAGAAGCAAGGCAGCCATGTACTTGTCCTCAAAATTTTAACCGGCAAGTACAAATCAACAAAGGTGCTATTCTAGCTTAAAGCAATCTTCAATTTAATACAGCAGCCATTAACTCTAGCTGTAGAAGCAGAACAAATAAGTATACTGCTACAGCCCCAAAGTCTCCCCTGCATTATGGCTGTTTTGCCATTCTGTAGGGTCATTGTTTTTGTGCTATGAACTGAGAACACTAGTCTATATTTCTTAGCTATATTTATAGATAGTGGTGATGGGAAGAGATGGGAGTCTAACGCAGAGGGGAAAAAAGCTCCAAGAAACGAGTTTATGCTGCCTGCATTACTCAGTGTGACCATGTGTCATGGTTGAGGGGAGCAAGTGTGTTTATGAGAGAGAAAGAAAGAGGGGAAAAATAAGGACATTAGCTTGAGGCACACAGACGTCTCTTAAGTTGACATGAAGAATTAGAAATGACAATTTTGCCTTAGGAAAAGAAAGATTGAGAGGGTACCAAGCCAATGATAAATTTTGGAACTGTCACTAACCCAGAAAGGTGCAGGAAAGGAATCCTCAGCCTAAATATAGATCTCAGGATCGTGACATCCGTGCAACACAGACACCACAGAGCATGATGGGGAGGGATTGACGCAGCCCCCTTCTCTCCACCTGGGCTCTTGACCAGGGCCAGCTCCAGGCACTAGCATTCCAAGCAGGTGCTTGGGGCGGCATTGTGAAAGGGGCAGCAGTCCTTGTGCTGTCAGGGTGGTGTCTCATCTTTCCGTGGCAGTGGCAATTCAGCGTCAGCTTCTTTCCTCAGGCTGCCATGGTGGCAATCCCGCGTTGCAAGATATTTACGTGCCAGATGCGCTAAAGATTCTTATGTCCCTTCATGATTCAACCATTATTCCAGAGGACATGCTTCCATGCTGATGATGCTCGTTAAAAAAATAATGTGATAATTACTTAGTGACTGAACTCCTTGGGGGAGAATTGTACGTCTCCTGCTCTGTTTTACCCGCATTCTGCCATATATTTCATGTTTTAGCAGTCTCGGATGATGACCCAGCACATGTTGTTCGTTTTAAGAACACTTTCACTGCAGATTTAACAAAATGCAAAGAAGGTACCAATGTGAGATTTCTAAAGATAGCTACAGCACTCAAACCAAGGTTTAAGAATCTGAAGTGCCTTCCAAAATCTGAGAGAGATGGGGCGTGGAGCATGCTTTCAAAAGTCTTAAAAGAGCAACACTCTGCTGCGAAAATTACAGAACCTGAACCACCAAAAAAGAAAATCAACCTTCTGTTGGTGGCATCTGACTCAGATAATGAAAATGAACATGCCTCAGTCCGCACTGCTTTGGATTATTATCGAACAGAACCCATCATCAGCATGAATGCATGTCCTCTGGAATGGTGGTTGAAGCATCAAGGGACAAACTAATCTTCAGTGCATATGGCATGTAAATAACTTGCAACACCAGCTACAACAGTGCCATGCGAACGGCTGTTCTCACTTTCAGGTGACATTGTAAACAAGAAGAGGGCATCACCTCCCGTAATGTAAACAAACTTGTTTCTTTTAGCAATTGGCTGAACAAGAAGTAGGACTGAGTGGACTTGTAGGCTCAAAAGATTTACATTGTTTTGTTTTTGAATGTGGGTTTTTTGTATGTAATTCTATGTTTGTAAGTTCAACTTTCATGATAAAGAGTTTGCACTACACTACTTGTATTAGGTGAATTGAAAAATACTATTTCTTTTGTTTTTTACAGTGCAAATATTTGTAATAAAAATAAATATAAAGTGAGCACTATACACTTTGTATTTTGTATTATAACTGAAATCAATATATTTCAAAATGTAGAAAACATCCAAAGTATTTAAATCAATGGTATTCTATTAACAGTGTGATTAATCATGCAATTGTGATTAATTTTTTTTAATCACTTGACAGCCCTAGTTACTACATTTCTAAATTACAACATACAGTGGAAAACCTATATCAGACTACTTTTAATTATTGTGAAATTGTAAAGCATTAACAAAGCATTTTTCTCAAACAGTTAGTCTAATGTACTTTGTTAGACAAGCACCTTCTGTTTCAGAATTCCTATTTGGAATTTTGGAATTCCTATTTGGAATTTCAAGGTTTCTTTTTCCTAAGGCAAAATTGACTTTTCTAATATCTTCATAATGACCTAGGAGATTTGGGCTCTGTCTCCAGCTACAATCCCTGCTTTTTTCTCCTCCTCCCTTTCACTCTGAACATCAACTGTGATATTTAATCTTAGTAATTAATGCATGCATCACAAAATAGATCTTAGATCTCTCTCTCTGCTATTGTCCCATTTTTTCCTTCTTCACTGCTCATAAATATAGCTAATTATTATTGTCTTGTGTTCTCTGTTCAGTGTTCATAGTGCCAAAACAGTGACCCCCATGGGTTGACAAACATATAATGGTATATGCAAAATATCTATATTAGGTACATCTAATTGGTGGCACCCACATTGTGGTCCATGGGCCACTGGTAGTCCATGGAGCCCCCAGAGAGTTCGCTGGCCACATGGTGCAGGCTTGCCAAATTTCCAACCGTTAAATTGCATTAAGACACACAGGGAAATTATGTGATCATGAATGGGAGGAGAGATTGTCCATGTGACAGCAAATGGGAAGAGAGATGGTCCACAAGACAGTGTCTCTGTTAAGAAGTGGACAACACTAAGAAAAAGGTTGAGATCCCTTTCCTAAGTTGCCAATCACTAGCTAAACAAGAGCTAAACAAGTTAAAGGTTCAAGTCTCCACCGCTCCATGTATCTGAACTTTTGTGTGTTTTATTTTCTTCTCCTTCCTGTCTTCTTTTTCCCTGTCATTGACTCACTATAAGTAGTGGAAACATTATTGGGGGAAGGCTTGAGCAACAAAAAAGTGAGGCTTGCATTCTGATCTGAACATAGGTTAGGGCTTGGATTCATTTCCCATGACAAGAAATTCCAACAGAGTTTCAGCAATTCCAGCAACACCCAATAGTTTTAAAACACTGGACGTAATGCAGAATTCAGTTTAAAAATAAAAAAGCTCGGTAGTTTCTACTGCATCCTGTGAAGAATCATGTATTTTAGGAAATCACTATTATTGGAAAAATTGTTTCAGTTTCATTTACTAGTTACGCATCAACAAATATTAACAATCAAATACATCCTAGTCTTTTTTCAAGATGCAAAATAAGTTACAAGCTAACAAAACATTCTTAAATGTGTATTTATAACAACATAAAAATAAGTAAGTACATTACATCCCAGCTTTCAGTAACATTTTATCCTTCATTATTTATGTTTCTCAAAGGTTTCTTAGAGGAAGACAACCAATGGATGACCCAGATAAACAGACTCCAGAAGCTGATTGACAAGCTGGAAAAGAAGGTATATATTTCCTTTTATCTGTTCTCTCTCAGTAAAGTTTTTTTTCAGTAAAGATTTCTGAAGCAATCCTGAAACCATAAATGTTCTTCCTGCCATGTCATATTCACTGCTGTTCCAACTAATAATGACAGCAACTAGCACAACAGCTACATGAGCTAAAGCACATTAAATGCCCATGTCTCCCTTTCATCCTGCTTAGTCCTATTTGATGATTTCATTTAAAAAAAACCCACTTCACTGAATATTCACAGCTCTTTTTTCCTGAGTTGGTATCTGTATCTGCTGTATATGCACATGCTGTATCTATGTAACACACAATGCTTACATACATTAATATGCAAAATCAACTACCCTCTGTTAGTTAAGTTTGGGCTATACATAACATACCTAACACGAAACCATAAGAGCATGAAAAGTTAAGGCACCTAACAGTACCTACTATCTTCTCCTCTATCCAGAGTCACACACCTCACCACTAGAACAAGCATCCACCGCAGATAACACACCACAGCTTACTAAGGATATTTAATAAGGTGCCTTATTAATGATGCCAGCATTCCAGTTCCTCCTGCCCCAAGGTCCCCAGCTCCCTCATAACAAACAGATCAGACTTCACACCCCTTTTGTGCAAAGATATGAAAAATCACACTCACTTGTTTCTGGGGAATAACATTTTATTTATCTTATCTGTATTTATTTTCCATTCTGCAAGCACAGGGTCCCCAGTGTCCATTCGGTATAGGATCGGGGGATGTTCTTCACCTCTTCCTGGTTGAATCTTCCCACTACAACTGGTCACAAATTCTCTGATGGCAGGGTTTTCTGTCAGAAAATGCCAATTGGTCAAAATCAAAACATTTTGTGGAGATGGTTCTATTTTGACAAAGTTCCAGGGGAACCCTGTTTGGCTTTCTGTGAACTTGCCCACCTGGCTCTTGGGCAGCCTGCCAAGTGGCCAGATGGGGAGCCAGGAGCGTGAAAACCCTAGCTTCTGACTCAGCTGGGGTTTCCAGGCTCCCAGCTCCCCTTCAGCACACCGGATGGGATGACAGGGAGCTAGGAACCTGGCAGCCATGTGAGCATCAGCTCCCAGGCTTGTGGCTCCTTGGCATTCTGAGCATCCAGGGCCCACAGCTCTGAGGCAGCCTGCAGTCCCTGAGCCAAGGACCCCAAAGTTTCTGGAGCCCACAGCTTAGACGCCCCTAGAGCCAAAGCTCCATTTCTTTTTGTAGTAAATTTTGAAATATCAAAATCCTCTGCAAAACAAAGTCACCTTTATCTGTACAGTTCTTCCCATTTCCAGCTTGAGTTGCCATATGGTACCACATCACTACCAACCAAGCCAGTGGGGTGAAAGCCACCCCTATGCGAAGGGCCAGCACAAAGCCTATGCGTCAGTTAAATCCCACTTCAGATCTATTTGGAAGGTTTAAGTGGAGCATAGCCCTTATGCAGGGCCTCTGCAAAGGGTGAATTTCACCTTAGACCAGTCTTGTACTTTCAAATTTACAGAAGGAATTTGAACATGCTTTAAATTAGCGTGTCAAAACTTTGGGGCCAAATTTTGCCCTCAGTTATGTAAATACCACACATTTTGTAGGCAAGCAGAATTTGGCCTATTTCATTCTACAGTAGGGTGAAATCTGCAGTAGTACTTGTTGCCACTTTATGCTGTGATCTCTTTCTTCACCTCTTTTGCTTTATTCCTGTCCTTGGAGTTTAGTATGAGAAGTATATGGAGGCCACAGGAAGTATAATGAGATGCAGTTTCCTGCATGGTTCTCTATCTGAAGTCTCTGTGCTGACAGAAGAGCCATTACAAATAACTTCCTCACAAATGTTGTGATTCCCCATCCAAATTCTGCATGAGATGCACAATTACACAGCAGTTGATGAATGAATGTCATGTCACTACTGACTTAGTCTGCTGTTGGTGGTGCTCCAGCAAATACCATGTTTACTTAAATTCCACTAACAGCATCACCTCTGCTGTTTTCTTTTAACCACCTATTGTGTTTGCACTGGCAAAATGTCTGCTTCTTAAGGTTAAGAAGTCATTGCCCAATTGTATTCATGTTTGGGAAAGGAAAAAGCATCTTTAAATATCTTACACAAAGAAGCTCGGACACTGTGTTGTCATTTGCCACAATGTAGCCTGTTGCAATTTGCCAAATCCTGAATTTTGCTTCATGTCTTTATTACAAATATTTCTTGTTTGTTCTGAAATGTGAAGAAACTGTCTCTGGTGGCAAAACACCCATTTGTCACTGGGTATGTCTACACTTCAAGCCGGAGGTATAAATTCCAGCTCAAGGAGACAAACCTATGTTAGCTCTTGGACAGTTAGGTAGTCACAGTGGCTAGCCCCTTTGCAGCTCACAACTACACTCTATTTTTAGTGCAGTGGCTTGATCAGAGCAAGTCCAGGTATGTCTCTTCAAGCTGAAATTTACACCTCCAGCTCGACATGCAGACATACCCACTGGGTTACAAGTATTCCCATCTGCGTAGCATTATAGGGCCTGATCATCAGTGGGCATTTGTTAACTTTGTATATGCACTACTAGATGTGTTCACACAAATCAAAGATTTGCATGTCCACATCTAGAAGTATGCATATGAAGTAAGTAGGTACATGTGCAATCTCATAAATGCACCTGCTTGAAAATCAGACTAATTGCAAGCAGGTAGTTCTATGCATGTGCAGTTCTACTTTGTGCCTGTTCCTTCTCCAGAAGTTTCTTTAATCCAGCAGATGTGTTTAGAAGCTAATTTACAACCTGTAGCAGAGGGGTTCCCAAACTTGGTTCACAGCTTGTTCAAGGTAAGCCCTTAGCGGGCCGCGAGACACTTTGTTTACCTGAGCATCCGCAAGTACGGCCACTTGCAGCTCCCAGTGGCCGCGATTCACTGTTCCAAGCCAAGAGGAGCAGCGGGAAGTGGTGGCCCGGCCCGCGCCACTTCCCGCAGCTCCCATTGGCCAGGAACGGCGAACTGCGGCCACTGGGAGCTGCGAGCGGCTGTACCTCCGGATGCTCGGGTAAACAAAGCGTAGCGCGGCCCACCAGGAGCTTACCCTGAACAGGCCGCGAACCAAGTTTGGGAACCACTGCTCCAGCATATATACTGTTCACTGCTGCAATGTGGATTCTTGTATCTGCATTGTTGGCTGTATGGAAAATTTCCCAGCTATGAATGCTAGTAGTTGCGGAAGACTCTTCAAGCCCTAATTGAGCTTCCTTCTTCTCTTGGGCACATTTAGTAGCGACTCGTTAATAAAGGGATTTGCTCATAATACTACCTATGAATAAAATCTACACAAGTTTCTCCTACACAAGATCTATATTATGCTAAATCTCAGGGTTCATTCATTCATTCCTACTTGCCTGTTGTTTGTGACATCTTCAGAGTTTTTCTTTTGTGAGTTAGATCTAAAATATGAATGTGACTGAGCAGATTTATCACAAATTAACAACTTGCTTCTCTGTCTAGCTATTAATGGCATTTGAAATCTCTCTCTCTCTCTCTCTCTGTGTGTATATATAATGCTAAATTTGATCCAGCCTGTAGCTCTTGTACAGCCACTGAAGTGGGCGAGGTTCTGCAAACAATTTGTATGTCAGACTAACAATTAATAAATAAGCAGAAAGGCCTTAGCTCAAACTCTTCATTCTAAGTAGGCCTATAGCAGAATCTGATTTGGAATGGCCTATTCTACCCCCCACCCCCACCCCAAAAAAAGTCTAAGTCATTGGCCACAGCTAATCTTTTGTGTTTATATTTGCATTCTTTCACCCTTGATCACAAGAATCTAAAGCTTGAGCCACTGGAAGAAGAGGTTTTGGAAGGAAACACAAAATCTGTAAGTGTTTTTCAAGGCAGTGAATTTATTAAGGCATTTGTGGACCAATTTTGTGTGGTGTAGCCAGAATCCATCTGCAGCTTGGTTGAAATCACCAAACTCACTTTTCAGCTAATAAGGATCTATTTTATTGCAGCAGAGCCTAATGCACAAGAAATAATAACAAGACCTAAAAGAGCTTTCTGGGAAGAGGGAGTATCACCAAAGTGGGAAGACATGAGAAAATACCCATTATTTAGAGATAATAAACAGAGATAGTGAATCATAAAAATAAAGAAACTAAGAACATATCCAGAAATGAACACAAATTACAAGTAGGTATATATGCCAAGAGCAAATCTTCCAAATAAATCAGTGTTGATATCAAGGTTAAACTTTAAATCAAATATGCACAAAAAGAGATAGCCAATGATGGTACTTAGTAGAATCGAATGAGAAAAACATTAACAAGAAAAGATCAAATTAGTCATATGATTCTGGATAGCTTGCTCGTGAAATAGTATAGATGAAAGTTGATCAATGAGACGACCATACCAATAATCAAGCCAGGAAGGAATCAAAGCCTGGACCAAAGATTCCATTGAGTTGGTTGTTAAGCAAGCATCATTTCTTGAAATATTGACTAAGCAAAGTAACGGGTATTAATAGATGAACCAATATGCAAGTTCCTTAGAATATTAGAATTATAAGCATCAAGAATTCAGGATGAAAAGGTCTGGTGTCTTCTCCACTTCCAATTATTCTTCTAGAGTTTTACCTTTAATCAAGATTATTCATTCTGTAGAGAGGACAAACTTTTCAAGTCAAGGTATAGTTTCAATTATTATTTTCAACAGGTCATTTAAAAAAAATTACTATAATGACCACATTGTAAATGTTTTTTGCCTTTCTTTTATTTAATTTCACAAGGCCTTAATCCAAAGGGAAGCAGAAACAGACATTTTCTTCCCTAGCACCTCTGTTTCCTGATTATATATCTGAGAAAACCTGTACTGGAATATATCAAAAATAGGGTTGTATTCCATAACTTAAATAATTTTTGTTGTGCAATTTGTAGTATTAAGGTTTGGGCTTGTGAGCAATTGGGGTCAAAGGATTGTACTAGTAAGTCAATGAACCAAACTTCCATATCTGGAGACTTGGGTTCAACTTGCACATCTGCTTGCATAGTATTGATTCATCCACTGAAATGTGTTTACTTTTCTTATAAAATAAGCAACTGTTGTTTCTTGACATAACAATCAACACACTAGAAACTCTGATCCAGGCTTTGGACAAGTCACACACATTTTCAAAAGTAGCCACAGATTTTGGGTGCCCAACTTGAGCAGCAGCCAAGCTTGGTGCAAGAATAACCTGTAGCATATGTAGATTATTTTACTCTAAGATTCCAGAGCACTAAAACAGTGGACTGCAAACTCTGCAGGGGAATGTCAGGGGGTAGGAGTGGAGGGGTTGTTTTGTTTTACATGATGTTATCATTTCTGCTGGTCTTACATTTTATAAAAGCTTATATTTACAAAAGCTAAATTTGGAGGCAAATTGGAACTGAGAGTATCCCTTTAAGATTCCTGTACAATCAGTATTTTTTTAAATTCTCTATGCTGTACTTTATCTCCGTCTGAATGTTGATTACATATTTTTCATTTAACTAAATGAAGTTGGATATACTTGATATCATGGATTTGAAGATACTCAACTTGAGAAACCTAGGGCTTGATTTTTGAAGATGCTAAGCACATCTGGAATTCAGGCCATAGATTTCTCAACTTGGGAACCTGACAATTTTCTTAGTTTAAAATGTATGGAATTGATAGGAGGCACATGACAATGAACACTGTAATATCTTTATCAGCACATAATGATTGTTCAGCGTCAAATGTCTGTGCTAGAGGAAGAACTAGAAGAATTCCGACTCGCTCTGAAACAGTATGTGGAATCTGCTTCTACTCGGACTGGATGTTTGCAGTAAGTATGTTATCACCTTGCGGCATATTCTGCGTAGCACTACAGAGATGAATATTTCTTTGAATGAATCTCAAACTTGGGGTAGACCACGTGTTAATAGAGAGACTGTCTCATGGACCATCTCCCGTCCCATGGACGTGGACCATCTTCTCTTCTATCAGGGAACACACACAAGGGCAGAGTTGGGACAGGACTATTGGAATCAAAGGGAGAGTTCAAAGCATATAAAATATTCTAGTATTCAGTGTGGGGCAAGCTGTAGAGGTGGACAAATAATTCAACATATATGTTGAATAATTTGAAAAGAATCACACAATGTGCTGAATTACTCAGTGAATAGTATTTGCCCAGCTTTTGTCCTCTGTAACAGAGGATAATTAGAAAAAAGGGCTGGACGTGAGAATAGTCATAGGATATCCCTAGGATTCTGCAGTTCCTTTTAGGGGAAGTTGTTTTGTAGCATTTTCTTAGTATCCCTGAGAAGGGGAGCTTTTGAAGACAGACTCTTTGAAGGCTCTTTTTTTTCTAGTGCATACATCTCTGGGACAGTGCCTCAGCAAGCTTCCCCCACCCTGATCCTGCAGTCCTGATCCTGCAAAACATCCCACAAAAGCATATAAAGCTCTACCCATGCAAATCACTTTGCAGGATCAGACCCCTAGTTTGGAACTCTTTCGAAGTTGAATAAAAGACTGATTTCCTGCCTACCATAGTGTGATTGTTGTGAATTATTGGGCTCTTTTCTTCTGCTGTACTTCTCTTTTAATCAATCACTCTCTGAGGGCAGGTTACACTTAAAACATGGCATCGGTGCAGTTGCACCAATGCAGCTGCGCTGCTTTAATGAAGACGTTCTGAGCTGACGGGAGAGAGCTTCTCCTGTTGGCGTAGTTAATCCACCTCTGTGAGAGGCGATAGGTATGTCAGCGGGAGAAGCTCTCCTGCTGACAGAGCACTGTCTTCGCCATCACTTAGGTTGATATAACTAAATTGCTTAGGAGGTGTGGATTATTCACACCCTTAAGTGACGTAGTTATACTGAAGTAATTCTGTAGTGTAGACCAGGGCTAAGTCTCATGCCTGTGTTTTCCAGGCAAATATGCTAGCTTCCAGCTAAACCCCAGTAAGGATATTTAGAATCCAAAGCAGTGCTATTCAGGGAACGAAGGCTGTTAATAAAAACATGCCTGGAAAGTTTTATTGTGTTTTGACTCTTATTTAAGTATGGTTTAAAGTTCATCATAAAGAGAGGATGAAAAATCCCTATAGAGAGGGCAAACAGACCAGTGAGGGCTTCTTTCCTTGTTTATTACACTAGGCATGCTAGAGCTCAAAAAGTCTCAAAGCTACTAGTCTAAAGACTGAAATCATAAGCCTCAAATTTTATGTTACAATGCACCTAAACAAGCCACAGGAGAAATTTTATGCCACACTACCCTCACCTGTTCGTTTGCTAAGAGGTGTCCATCCAGTGACTTGCATGCTGCACCCCTCATCCATCTGAGGGAAATTTAAAATCAGAACATGCCCAGTACAAGGAGAGCATTCTTTTGGTGATAGTTCTGTGTTTGTGAAGGTTTTTTCAGCATGCTGAGGGATAATGGTGGACATCCCCCAATAGGGAGAAGATCTCCAGCCTATTAAAAGGGTGGCTAGCTCAGTTCAAGTCAGACCAGACCTATAAAATGGAAAGGACAAATCTGACAGGTTGCTGAGTATATAGCGCTCAGATAACATAGTGAGAGCAAAATATATTCCTATTATTAATATTAGAATTACCATAGTGCCTAGGACCCATAGTCACTGCCAAGGACCCATTGTGCTAGGTGCTATACAAACACAGAACAAGATGATCCCTGCCCCAAAGAGCTTACAATCTAAGTAATATATAAACAGAGGCATCATGCTAGACTAAAGGCATGTGTGTTTCTTTCCTATTATTAGAATTCATTAAAACAGTGGTTCTCAAACTTATTTGATCGGGCTCCCCTTCTTTATGACTGTAGTCATTTATGCCCCCCCACCCCAAGTACATATACCACCACCCAGCTCTGAAGGCAGGGAGGAGAGTAGTGGCTGCTGGCTGGATGCCCAGCTCTGAAGGCAGCGCCGCACCAGCAGCGGCACAGAAGGGTGGTAATGTGAAAAGTGATGTTTGTTAATATCACTTTTCAGAGCAGACACAGCGCCCCACTGCCACGCCGGGGCTGACAGCCAGAGCCCCTCTGCCTCAAGGTGAGGGATTGTGGGGGCAGAAGAACCCAAGCCTAGACTGCCTCCCAGTGAGGAATTGGGGAGGGAGGAGGAGAGCCCAAGCCTGGGCTGCCTCCTTGTGAAGCACTGGGGGCGTAGAAGAGCCCAAACCTGGGCGGCCTCCCCGTGAGGGATTGAGAGGAGAGCCCGAGCCCAGGTGGTGGGGTTCCAGCGGTCAGCCCCAGCACGGCGAGGCTCCGGCCATCCCCTTTCTCCCTGCCTCCAGGTTGTGCATGGCCCTTCTGGTCCAGCCCCAGCCATAGCTCTTAAAAATAAAAAAAATAAAAAAAAGCACAAAACTCATTCCTGCACCTCTCTTGGGAGACTTGCCCCATAGTTTGAGAAGTGCTGGATTAAAAAAGAAAATACTATACTGTGCCTATATTGCATCTTAAAGGTAGACAATCTGGTCTGCCTGTCCCCACCCCACCTCTACCCAATGCGTGGGGCAGCCACTTATAGCTAGGAGGTGAAGAAGCTGGGGCTGCCAGCCCAAGGCAGGTGGAGCCAGCAGAGCAGGAGCACCTCTCCCTCCCCTCGGCAGGGGGACATGCTGTTTTTATTCCCTCCTTCCCCCCAGCTGGGAGGGGGACAAACTTGCAAACTCAGTCCGACCCAGGGAAAGAAGCTGGCTTCAAGGAAGTTGCCAGGGCTGAGGAGGGAGCTCAGCTGGTGCTGGAGCCCGTCCTGGAGCGTCAGATGCTGGAGCCTAAAACTGTGCTTTGTTCAGAGTTACGAACATTTCAGAGTTATGGACAACCTCCATTCTCTCCATAACTCTGAGGTTCTACTGTATATAGGAAAGGCAGATTAAGTCACAGAAGTGGAGGAGCTGCACTATGGCTCAAGATTCCATAAAAAATGAGTGATGCAGACAACACAGTCAATAGAATGTGTATGGAAAAGAATCTCAAGTAATTAGAAGATATGTAGGATTATAATACCAGCTTCTGGATCAGGAAAAACATATGAGTCTGATTCATAGCTCTGGCTGAGTAGCACGCAGGAGAGGACTCATGATAAGGAACAAAATTATGATTCACCAATTCTGGGACTGGTCAGCCCCTAGCATATGTTGGAGCAAGCTAGGGGCTGCTCTCACTTACACTTGGTTTCCTATGGCTGCGGCTGTTGTTCTAGTAACAGTGAATAACCACATATCCTTATTCTTGGACTTTCCCACTCCACCAGGAGCTGTAACGTCCCAGCATTGCTCTTAAGAAAAGGGAGCTTCCTGTTGATGTGATCCAATGACTTTACTTCCCCTTTGCATTGGCAAAGTACTGAAAAGGACCTGTAGCATTATGAAAAATTAGGTCCACTGAGTGTGTCTTGATAAGGAAGATCAAAGAGGAAACCATACCTAGTAAAGCAATAATAATGGGCAACTTCAGCTAAACACAAATAAACTGGTCATATCTCATGCCAGAACAAGGTTTGGAGAAGCAATAAACAATTGTTTCTTGGAACAGCTTTCTTTAAACCTGGTGAATGTGGGGAGAGGACAGTCTTAATTTAGGATTGGAGCTAGTAAAACATATTCCAGCAGAACAATTATCCATCAGAGAGATCTGATTCTACGGAATGGACATGACACCATAACACACATCATATGGAAATGAAGTTGGAGAAAGAAAAAAAATGAACTTTTTGTAATATTTGGGAATGGTTGACTATGTTACACAATGGTTGACTACTATCACACAAGAGCCAAGAGATGGAAAAGCAAACAAAAATGGTACCTGCTACAAAAAAGAATCTACAACATATCAAAGCATTCTTTAGTAACACTGAACCGCACACTTGTCATAAGAAAAATCCTAAATTGTTTGAAAATATAAAACAAAGAGCATATAGAAAAAGGAAGAACTGATTTGTTTCCCCAATTTAGCTGATATTTGGTATGACAGCAGTGCCACCTGCTGGTCACTTTCTGATTCATTCTGGATGTTTTATTTTGTTATGCTTCTGTATGTAGTTCCTGACCACTTCTTCATATTGTACAGAGTTCTAGTCTTCAT
The DNA here is from genome assembly GCF_965152235.1 of Eretmochelys imbricata. NCBI lineage: Eukaryota > Metazoa > Chordata > Testudines > Cheloniidae > Eretmochelys > Eretmochelys imbricata. The sequence goes on along the minus strand of NC_135573.1, from coordinate 45,695,995 downwards.
GCAGCAGCAAATAACAAAACCAATAAATCAGGGTGGATTCATTACCAGTTACAGTTTAGGGTGTAATCTGAGCACAGTTTTCAAACAAAGCAGTAATAAAATCTCCACATCTCACATTTGGATGTTCAAATAGTCTATAAGCATCCTTTTTTGCAGTGCACATCCAGTTGCCAATTTGAGCATTCAAATGCAGAATTACAAATCATATCAAGACTTACATATTTGAAAACTAGCTCCTGAGTATGAGGTTTATAGAATGCACTAAAGCAGATGACACTGTGGGAAGGATTGGCATATGTTCCATGGGATATTTTATGCCTCCATGAACAGGTAAGATGAACTAACTCCATGGCACGTTGTCTAAGACAACTGGAGGAATAAACCTAAAAGTAGACAATACATGGGGGAAAAGTTTTTCTGAGAATATGGGCTCTCAGGCAGGGACTGTTTTTGTGTTGTTTGTTGGTACAGTAGCTAGTACCATGGGACCCTATTCCAAATGTGGGGTATCTAGGTGCCATCACAATAGAAATACGTGATAAAAAGATACTGTTTAAAAAAGTGTATGAGCAATGGACAGTGACCATTCCATCTTTACGCCACATATGGCTGCTTGTTTCCAAAACACCTAAGTCTATCCTGTTTTAATAAACTTCTCACCTCTGAAAAATGAACCTGCACAAGTGAAGCAGCATAATTTAGGCCAAAATTTTCAGAAGTGACTAATGATTTAGATGCCTTAATTTCTGGGTATCCCACTCTGAGACACCTTACCCAGGAGGCTTGATTTTCAGAGCATGGCTAATCAGCCCTTTCTGATAATAGGACCCTTTTAACCTGTCTCAAATTGGGCACATAAGTACTGAGGCATCTAAGTCACTACTCACTGTTGAAAATCTTGTCCTGACTTCACAATTTACTTCACTTACTCTTTATGGGAACCACTGTATTATGGTGGTTTGCTGTGCAGCACAGTTGGATTAGTTTCTAGAATACTGAACCATACTTTTTGAGATAAAGTACCCTAGCATTTGGAACAGTATGAGAAATTAATTTTGTAAATAAGAGTCCATTATAACAGTTTTAATTTTAAAGAGTAAAAATAAAAGTTCTGCTTAAAAATACCATGCAGTATATCACAGATAAAAGTAGAAAGGAGCTCAAGTCATTTGCAACACAGATGCCTCTAACTCCACATATTTGTCCCTCAGACTATCCTTTCTACAGAAATCAGTAAGTTTTGTTCAGTCACTGTACTGTAACTTGGGAAAAGTGTGCTTGCTAATTCTGTCCTATAACTCTTAGTGTTTCCATACAGAAGCTTTCAAGCGAATGCCGCTTCATCATTTATGAGTTCTGGGAGAACAGCAGTGCCTGGAATAGGCAAGTAATGAGATTACCATTTGCATTTCAGGTTGTTTAGAAGGTTACAAAGTAACTGCATGAAACTACTGGTATATAAAGATATAAATATCTTTCATTAATTTATTTGATCTACTTTCCAATTAAATGCCATTAAGAATGCTTCATAACAGTTCAGTTTTTTCTGCATTGAGCTTAAAACACTATTTGAATATCTATTGAAAAGACATCCAGTAGTCTGACTTGAATAGGCAGAGACTGAAGGTGGCGAGATACAGAATTAAGAGTCATCAGAATAGGGACAGTAGTTGAGTATAGGAGGAAAAAAGTAGGGGGATGAAATGATGCTGGCAGAGAGCTAATGCAGGGTGAACAAGGAGCTAAAAGGAGACAGACAGGTTGCAGTCCCACAACATACTTAAGCACATGTGTAACTTTAAGCATGTGAGTGGTCACTGGTGCCTTCCTCCAAGGTTTCCCACCCCTACCACAAAAACCCAGCAGGCTTCCAGTCTCTCTTCGGGACCTTGGAAGATACCACACCCAGAGGATTTCCCACCAGCTGGGTTCCAGTCTGTAGGAGGCAGAGCTTTTAGGGAAGTGGGAAAAGGTGGAGATTTTTCTCTGCACTGAGTTTTATAAAAAAGATCTGAAGGGGGAATCCATTGTTTTGGGGTTTTCTGCAGCCTAATATCCTGCTTACAGAATCTGGCCCAATGAGTTCAGAGAGGGTGCATTTACCTTCAGAAACAGTAATAAGAAGAATTGAAAAGGCACTTCAACACCATTGGAATAGACAAATTGCCATACAGGATCAGACCAAAGATCCATTTAGTTCAGTTTCCAGTATCAGATGCTGCCAAGGAAGATGCAAGAATGTCACTGTAGGCTGAGATGGGATAATGTGCCCCTCACATTAGGTCAGATCCTGGTCTCTAATAGTTAGAGATTGGCAAAAGCCGTTAAACGCGTTTAATATCCCTTCTGAAATTTTTTAAAATTATAATTATGAATTTCTGGCTATTCTTCATAGCCATATAAATATTCAGTCCTTTTAAATCTTGTTAAGTTCTCATCACCTCTATGTATACAGTCATCTCCAGATGAATTACAGCAAGACATTCCAAAGGAGTAATGTGGACTTCTTGGAAACTCCAGAACTCATGACAACTATGCAAGTACCTGGTAATTATCAAGTTTTTCCACAATACTTTACTTGCTTCAATATGAAGACTTCCCATTGACTACAATGTTCCTTATGTGGAATAACTGCAAAATTTGCCCTTATTCAACACTCTTTTGTAATTTTGCCTCTGTTTTGTTCTTTTTTATTTTTTCTTTTTCTTTAAACATCAAGGGTTTGTACACAGTAATACAATTGTTAAACACATCCGTAATAGGAATATACACAATACTTCCTCCTATTGGAGAAAAAGTAAGATTATTACAAATTAAGTATTAACCTAACAAATATAGTACAGAAAATATCCAGAATATAAAGAGTCACTTTGTAAATAGTAACATTCTGTTGCTTTGAACTGTTTTTGCATTACTGGTTTAAAAATATTTAGTCAGAAAATATGTTTGCTTTCTGATAAAGAGCTATATTTCAATTTAATTGCATTTGCTTGTATTACATTAACAGAAAGAGTGGTCTTAATTTACCACACAATTGTGCATATTTCCTGCAACTTTTCTCCAAACTCCATTCTGAAAAGCGGAGATGCAAAAGATTCCCAAATTATAATTAATATTATTTGTATTACAGTAGCACCTAGTACTATGTGGTATACATGCACCTTATAAGAGAAACTTCTTGTCCCGAAGTGCTTACAGTCTAAGTAGACAAGAACAACAAATGGAGCAAGCGTCATCCCCATTTTACAGATGGGGAACTAAGGCACAGAGAGATTAAGTACTTTGTCCAAGGTCATACAGGAAATCCGTAGCAGAGCTCAAAATTGAACCCAGATCTCCTATTGTAGGAGTTGGGCCAACAAGTCCCTGTCCAATGCCTAACCTCTAGACCATTTTTTCTCTCCAGTAGAGTAACTGGGCCAAATCCTGAAGTTTTTCCATCAAGCAAACTCCCATACACAAACTCCACTGACTTCAATAAGAGTTTGCCTGAGTAAGGAATGAGTAAATCCTAACCAAGGAATGCAGAATTTAGCTCAGTAATTTAGTAATATAATGCACTATTTCCCTCTGCATGATAGCGTCAGACTACATTGTGCCAATGGCGGGACTGGAATTCAGTAAGGGATGGAGAACGAAGAAATAGTGGTGTTCCAATCACGGCTGGGGAACGTATGTTTAGCATCAAATCAAATAAAATATATAATTTATAAATGTCTAAATATAAAGATCAGTCTTAAATTTAATTTAAAACATGTTTAAGCATACACTCTGCCTTTCAAATGGGATTTTAGTTTACAGCATTCCTCCTGATTATTACCATGGCAACCAGAGTATTGCTCAGCATGAACTTCTTGCTCAAAAAAATAATATAGAAAAGTAATATTTAGGATCTGCATAGTTTAATTTTCCCAATTTATAGGTTATATTTTCTTTTAGAAATACACATACCTATGTTAAGGTTTTTTTTCAATAAGTGCAGTAATTGTAGCATAAGGATCTTCATACAAATTTGTATTCAAAGGAAAAAAAAAGCTTAAGAGAGAGCAAAAATGATGGCTGTAAGGCAATTACTATATTTTATGCAACAGTCACATACAATGTAGACTGAGACCTGTTTAAAACTCAGTGAAGAACAGAAATAACTCTGCTACTAGCAAAGTCAATTTTGTAATTGATGTAACCCAGGAAAGCCCGGCTCAGATACAGCTACTGCTTTTCTGTATGATCCTTTTTAACCCAATTTTCCAGCTGAGTTGACCAACAAGGAGATGAATTGACTTCTCCAACGTCACATATTTAATCTGTGACTCAATAAAGATTACCCAATCCTGGAAACCTTCTCTTATGTGAGTAATCCAATTCATGTCAATAGGAATATACTCACCAGGATAAGGACTACTCACAAGAGTAAGGGGTTTGCAGGAGTGATATCTGGGATCCTCCTTGTAACAGTAGCCAGTAGATTCTGATCACTGTCATTTGACAAGGGTATCAACCTTTTGTAACCTTGACCCATGTCATGTATTAATAGATCAGTGACCAGGCCCACTTGCTCCAGGCTCTCTCTGAGGTTGACATGCACCACTTAGTACTAACTTTGATGTATTCTTCTTACCCTACATTGAAAAGGGAAGAACTCCCAGCACAATTGGAGCAACAAGACTGACACTCATGTACCTGACTTTGATGTTCATAAAGCAGGACTCTGGCCTCAGCAAAGATCAATGCTTCATAATGCATTCACAATGCTCCACCTCATTGCCTATACAATTCCAGCTGCTTAAGTGAGGGCAGGAAGATGCAGGCTGCTATTTGGACTAAGATGGACCAGAGGAATCAGCTGATTCCAAATACATTTTCACTACAGAGAAATACAAAGGCAGTGAATCGACACGGGAGGATCCAGTTCTTATGGAAATAGTCAAAGACCACTGATTTTGATTTAAAACTGGGACAGAAATCTGCAGGAATCACAACTGAGAATTTCCTGGGCCAGGTACTTTTGCCCAATGAGGCTGTTGTACCTTGCACCCTATTTTAGATCAGCTGATGAAGGTGGACAGACACTTCACTCAGCTACCCTTGCTTTGAAGGCTTTTGCGAAAGAGTACATCTTCCCCAAGGTCAATCACCAGTTATGTCCCCCATCCTTGATGCAAGAGCCTTGTAGTGGAGATGACCATAGCTAGAGGGAAGACCTAGTATGTTACTGGTACCATACCCCTGGATGCTGAGCTGTGGAATTGGGACTCATTTTGACAGTGTTTACCAAACCACTGTTGCAGCCTTAAGCATTAGACAACTAGACTTTTATAGCCAAAGTTGGGTGGATCTAAGGAAAGAAGCCTCCATTCTGGTCAATTTCCTTCTCCAGTGCAAATATTGGGAATTTAAGAAGCTGGTCTATACAGGTGTAAACTATTGCACTAAAAGCTCTCTCTCCCTCCTCTACTGTTCTGCTCAGCTCCCCCAGCAACTACTCCTGGACTACCACTCTCCTCCACTGATTGATCAAGTTCTGTCCTTGCAAATGCACATCTCCAATTATCTTTGGTAGGAACTGAACACAGAAAGACCAGCTTAATACTATTTCTTTAGACTAGCAGAGGAACAGATTATAGATAATCTATTTAGGGTTTCAAGAAAAGGCTTGGGGGAGAAGGGAGGAAGAAAGGAATACTGTAAAAATAAAATAAAGATTGGTCAGTAAATATTTTTTTTTCCTTTTCAGCTTCATGGTGGGTCCTGAACAACAACTAGAAGCTTTCATTGTGGGTTCAAGTAATGGTAAATGTTATATTTGCATTCAAACAACATCCATACACCAGTCGACAGGTGCTACAGCTAATGGACTGTGATGTAACATTGTTTATCACAGGCACAATCTTTTCCATTTTAAAATATGGAAAAAATATGTATGCTTTATATTCTCTCCTTGTGACTATTTTGGTGAAACATTTTTTACAAGCTTACATAAGGACACTTGTGGCCCTGCTAAATTGCTAGATGCGTGTGTGTGTGTGCTCAAGCCAGCCAAATTATTGTACAGAAATGTGTCTCAGAGAAATGGTCAGCGTATGTGAGTGTTAAGTACTTGTTTTGACTGGTTTTATCTTTATGTTAAATAAATAGTTACTCCAAGCTTCCAGGTTGTCTTCTTTTCAAAGAAAATGGCATAAACTTTTTAACATTCCTATTTTCATGAGTTTCTAATTTTCTGTTTTAAAATGAAGTCACGAGGCTATGTGGTGTATTCTGTGCTGGCAACTCTCTTTGCTAGCACAGAACTTCATACATGTATATATTAAGTCATTCAGAAGAGTAAAGGGCTGCTGCTTCCCCACCCGGATTAACAGAATCATAGAAATGTAGGGCTGGAAGGGATGTCAAGAAGTCATCATGTCCAGGCCCCCGCTGAGTAGGGACCAAGTAAACCTACACCAGCCCTGACAGGTGTTTGTCCAACCTGTTCTTAAAAACCTCTAATGATGGGGATTCCACAGCCTCTCCTGTAAGCCTACTACTGAGCATAACTATCTTTATATTTCACAAATTTTCCTAACATCTAAGCTAAATCGTCCTTTCTGCAGATTAAGCCTATTAATTCTTGTCCTATCTTCAGTGGACATAGAGAACAACTGATCACCATCCTCTGCATATCAGCCCTTAACATATGTGAAGACTTATCAGGTTCCCTCTCCCAGTCTTCTTTTTTCAAAATTAAGTATGTCCAGTTTCTTTAATCTTTCCTAATAGGTCAGGTTTTCTAGACCTTTAACCATTTTTGTTGCTGTCCTCTGGACTCGCTCCAATTTGTCCACATCTTTCCCACCAAGTACGGCAAGAGTGACAGTCAGAGTCCATGGTGAAGCTTTGCAGACTCCACTAACAACATTTGCTGGGAAAATTTTGTTTATAGTTTTTAAATATTGAGAGGAGAGGTGTAGTAGGGAATGTTCTTTCCCTTCCCCTCTTGAGCAAAGATGATATGCATATCCCACAATGGCCTCCTTCCCCCAGCAACTGTTTAGGGTTCTAAAGATGTCCTCTCTCTCCAGTGAAAGTTGGGGCCTAAATCCATTTCCCACACAGCCACTCATGGGCTAGGAATATTTTGCACTAGAGCCTGGAGCTAAGCATTTACAGAAAACAAGTGAACTCCAGAGCCTAGAGCATGCCAACAAATGGAAACAGCTCTACTGCTCTAAGCAGTCAGCTCCTGGAATGTGAGCAACAGAATTGTGAGGTATGGGGCAGCTATTGGCCTTTCCCATAAACTTGGGTGTTTTGGAGGTAATTCTAGCCTCAGCTTCCGGGTGATCCCAAAAGGTCTGAGTAGGGAGGAGAGAGAGAAAATGTGCAATATTTCAGAGAAATTTTATGTGCCTGCTATTTGTATTGGGACTTGATATAAGTAAAGCAGTATGTTACTTTCACAGAATTCATATCAAGTCTTATTTAGGTTCAACCAGTGCAGTCCCTTAAGTCAGAAATGAAATATTAATAAGGACCATGTACCTCTACATAATTCTACAGCTGCTAAAAAAAGTGATGGAGTCAGCCTAAAACCATTGAAAATAAGCTGAAGAAGTATTTAGACACAACATTTGAAGATGAAGAAAGGTTCATTATTGCTTTTAGAAAGCTGACATACAAGCTGACAAGCCTGTTTTAAATTATTTGCCAGAAGCTGGAATGGGCAACAGGGGATGGATCACTTGATGATTACTTGTTCTGTTCATTTCCTCCAGAGCACTTAGCATTAGTCAGATGACAGGATACTAGGCTACATGGACCTTTGGTCTGACCTACTATAGCTGTTCTTATGTATCCCAAGTACAAGTCTGCCACCGAAGCTGAGAACCCACATATACAATAGAACAGCAACTCTAACTAGTGAAGTTTAATTTGCACATTCAACTGTAATATCTTGAAGTTTAGAGTTCTAGAAATCAGAGGAAGTTACATACCTAAAACAAGCCAACTTAATGAAAATTCCACCCATGGTTTCTAACACTAGTAATTTGAATTGGAGTGTGTGTCCCACTGAATGTCAATAGGAGTGGTCAGAAGACATTTCCATTTCATGAAAACTTGAGATTTTGAAACGATTTTGTTCTGCTGTACAGCAAAAACAGAGTGATAGAGCGTGCCCCAGAATAGCCAAAAGCCCAGTGTTTTGGACATAAATATGGGGAGTCGGAGACTGCCATTGAAGTCCCGGCTTTCCCCAACTTGGACCAAGGACTTGAACCAGAGTCTCCCACCTATCCACCAGGACGCCCTAACCATCAGCCTGTTAGCCATCCTGGGGTATGTTTCTCTGGTTTTGAGAAGAAATTCCATCTGAACCTGGGAATTCCTCCCAAATGAGTGTTTATTGAAACCAATACTTTTCTAATTAATCATTTTCCAAGTTAAAAAAGTCAAGATTCCTGACTAGCTTTATGCACGTATCAAAACTTTTCAAACCCACCCACATCCCACACTTTGCAAACTTCCTGCTGATCTCTCACCCTAATATGGATTTAATGTAAAAAAATTTTGCATTTAAATATTCAGGCAAAGAGACATTTAAAACAAGACAAATACTAAACAGTGAGGTGTTCTTATCCATTCACATCCAATATTCTACCCTAGTTAAAATAGGCATTGCAAACAAGAGAAAGCACTTGTAGGACACTGTACCTGAAGATTTTAAAACATCTACACCTTTAAAAATATGAATTCTCTTTCATGGAGGCCTCTTTCCTCAAAGACCTTTTAGTAGTAATTTCATCATTTCTGCTTGGAGCTGTTTTGTCAGATAAAGTTTCAACTATATTTTGTTTTGGGTAGAGAGGGTTGGGAATGGAGCTAAGAAAGTATGTAGCACAATTTGGGATAGATTACACACTAGGAAGTAGTTCTTTAATCACAGTACTTAAGAATTAAACTTAAGAAAGCATTTGGGATATCAACATTTCAAAGATATTTCCACAAGATGTATGATAATTTTACAAGAAAAATATGCTCTCATTAAGACCATCTGTCCTTCCCTTCTGCATGTTTAAGACCAATTGCCAGGAAAACAGACAGAAGTAAAATGCAGCCCATCCTTTCCACCTGCAGTACAATTTCAAGTATATTATAGAACATGTCAGTACTGACTGAGTTACTTAGACAGGTACAGATCATTAACTACAGCAATTAACAATTGGTCTGGTTTCCTATTTTGATCGAGTTGGTTTGCTCATCCTTAGCTTTAATTAGTAGATTTAAGAATATGTTTTCAGGTTAGTGAGAAAATTTCCTTCTTTGTTAAGCAAAGGCAGGCTGTGTCATCACTGGGATAGAATAAATCCACAAGCCTTCAGGAAATGATGTCAATCGAGTTGATGGCTGTGTTACCAATAATCTGGTGCTCTGATATTGTGCTTGTGGGCACATAATACATCATTTAAGGGTTACACGTTAAGGAACATCTTTTCACACAACTATGCTCTCTAAATTCTGGTTAAAATGGTCTCCATGAAGTTTCAGTGTTCTGTTCCTTTCTAATGGATACGGTAATCTGTTCTAGAATTGAACAGAGTCAAATGCCAGAGATAGAAAAATTCTAGTAAGTCAAGTAATCAGTCTTCCTACCACGGCAAAATTATTCCCCATTTACTAATGATATAACCAACCACTAATCTACAATTGATAACATTTAAGGAATCTCAGCACTAAAAGAGTTTGAGATAGAAGGGATGAGAGTAAAACTGGAATTGCCTTCAGCATTAGCTGTAGGGTTGCTACTGGGAAGAACATACCTCTAACCCCCAATTATAGTTGAGCTATTTTAGTCTTTTGTAAATTTAAGGCTTTCAGATTGATGTACTGTGTGTTTCAAATACAAGTGTACAAACAGACCACACTCACAAAATATTTTAATTGACACACATAAGGGACATTAAAGAATTACAATGATTGTCTGAAACTGCTGCTGTATGTACAGAAACAAAGATGACAAACACCAAAAGAAAATCCAGGACTTTTTTGGCAACCTTATTTTGCATAGTTTAGAAAAGATTAAGACAACTGAAAAGCTAATCACATCTTTAACAAATTTAACTTTGCAAATTTTTAGTACTATTGCTCTAACGATCTAACCTTCCTCTGGTTCAATTTCTAGTTCAAATTTATCCTTTGCTAGAAAAAAAAAATGGATTCTAGAAAAATCCAATTTCAGGAGTGAAAGGATTAATTTCAGCCTTACTGCAGTTCTGAGTACAGAAGCTATTACAAGTAGCTAGACCAAAATAATTTTTGTATTATTCTTGAAGTTAGTCAATTTAGAGAGCTATATTTGCTTATATAAACAATACTGTACATTATTAACTAAAAGACTTTCAGACGCATCTTTTCATTATGCAATCCTTATTTAAGGAAACAGCTATAAGACTCTCAGTAGTATGCACTTCCAACAAGGATTCTTGGAATTTTTCATTGTCACCACTACCCATTTCCACTTTGGAAACATCAGTACCATTGGATGACACAATTAGTATTGCATTTCCTGAAATCCACTGCCCTATCGACAGCTCCCCTGTATAGTCAACGATCATTAGGGTAGATATTCTAGTTTTATGGAAATTGTGCTGCCTTTCAATGAAACCAAAACATCAAGATATTAAACATCTTGAAAGAAACTAGTCGTATAGCCACAGAATGCAAGAGGTCACTGAGCGCCACTGTGAATTACTGAAAAGCAATCAAAGTCAGTTTCAAAAATACAAGAAATAATACACTTACATACACCTAAGTCATGTTTGAGAATTACTACAGCTTGTGTTTCTGTTCCATTATTACAGCTAATGAAAATCTGAATATTGCAAACAAAATCTGAGTCAGAAATACTGGTTTAAAGTTGGTGGTTCTACAAATGTTGAAGTTGATTTAGCGAACCAAAGTTTGTCAATGTTGAAAATACTTCTGGCTTTTGATAATTGAAAAAACAAAATTTACATCCATTGTAATTTGTTTACATTCTACTGGCATTCTTGATTAATGACCAGGGATTTTAAGCATTTAGGCACCTAGGTGCTTCTGTAAATTCCACTAAGCACCTATCTGCATCTTAAGGCACCTAAATACCTTTAAAAATCTGGCCCTTAATCCACTTCATTGTTAGCTGTCCAAAAGATGGATTTCTTATCTTCAAAAGGACCTGTCATTTCTTACATAAGGCAATAAAATAGTTTTCTTCTGTAAGACAAACAGACTCAAAAAATTACTTCAAAGTTTGAAATGTCATTTAAATATTTACATTACACACAGCAAGTTAAATCTCACTGAATTGTAACAAAGAGTATTCATAATGAGATAAGGACTAAACATGTAAGATTGTAAGAGATAATAAGAATTACAGGTTAATTAAATGCCTCAAATTGTGGCCTAAATTTTTAAAAGCAACTGGTCATTGTAAACCCAATCTGAGGTTCTTTAATAGAACCCAATTATCAAGAAGGGCCAAGCACTCACCCTCTAAAAATAGGGTCTCTTTAAAAAGACGTCATCAAGATGAAGACTCAAAAATTACTAATCACTTGAGAATTTAGACCAGTATTCAACTACACTTGAGCAGCAGTTTGGAAATGTTCTAAATATAGGATCCTCAATAAGCTCTCTCAGAAGGTGCTTACCATCCATTACTGATGCACGAAAGCCAGGAAATGGTAGAACCCAGAGGCGTCGACTTCCCCAGTATCCGGGGGAGTGTTCAACTCCTGTACTGCTCCAGGCCCTACACCTTCCTCCAAACCCTTCCTGCCCCCTCCTTCCCCTCTCCCCCAGTGCCTCCTGCATGCCACTGAACAACTGATCGCGGCGGGCAGAGGAAGCTGAGATGGAGGGGGAGAAGCTGATCAGTGGGGCCCACCAGCAGGCAGGAGGGCGGGGGGGGGGGGGGGGAGGAGAGAGAAAGAGGAAGGGGGAGGAGCTGATCCATAGGGCTGCCGGTGTGCGCTGAGCACTCACTATTTTTTCCCCCCTCCGTGAGCGCTCCAGCCCCAGAGCATGCACGGAGTTGGCACCTGTGGTAGAACAAATCGATCTGTTTTGATAAAATGAAAAAAATGCAACTAGTAAATAGTTCCCATCTAGGACAGCATGCTGAAATAAATCCATAGACAAAAGCACTACTGGCAAAGCTCCAGAAACACAAGACTGAGTATAACTTGCTACCAATACAGACAGCAAGATAGTATTATAAAGAGAGACTTTAACAGAGATAGTAATAGTGATTTATAAAAGGAATAAGATACCACAACAACTAACAGTACAGTGGGTAGTCTTGGAAATGAATGGCAAGGAAAAGGAACATTGGGTTCAGTACAGAGACTGGTTAATAATGAAACTGAACTAGGATCTCGGCATTGGTGTAGCAGACACAGAAAATTCCATGACTGCCCACTTAGAATCACAGAGAACTTGTGAGCCTAGCTAATTCTGCCAATAGGTCTTAGTGACCCTGAAGGTTAAAATCTAATACTGAAATACAACAAGAAATATTTCCAAATGAGTTGCTGTATCAGTGGTAGAGAAAAAACAAACAAGTTTATGTAGAGGGCTTCAGTCCAGTCCAGATAACAGCCAGACTTTAAAAGTCAGCTTGTGAGGTAGAGTCTTACTGAAATGGACTTTGCAGAAGGAAAAAAGAATATCTGTAGCACATCTGGCAAGTGTGTGAAGTCATGATATCACCACCAGAAGTCTGGCATACACTTCACCACCTATTTGTTGTCCTACTTTTTGTCTTGTTGTTCAATTTCTAGTTCAAATTTATCCTTTGCTAGAAAAACTAAAGTGGAACAGATTCAGAACACCCTCACAGATTTTCATCCGTACGTTAAAACTAGTACTTGCCCATACAAGAATTGTAGTGGGGATCTATACAATTAAGATACATGAGAAAGCAGTAGGTAAAGGTTTCTATCACTTTGCAGGAATCCCTTTTAAGATTTAAGTACTCTTATTTCTCATGAAAAGGAAGAATTACTCTGACTACTTTAGATTACAAACAATACTAAAGGCCTTTAAGATGTGTTCAGCACATGCAAACCTAAATAAAGCTGATCTGTAAGCAGTCTCTTCTTTCCACCTTCCATCTCCATTGTTTGCACTATTGCGCATTGTTCCACAGCTAAACTTAGGCCCCGATGATGCAAGGAGCTCTGTATCCAAAGATCCCACACATGAGTTGATCCTACTGACTTCAATAGAGCTTCTTGCTAGGGTACATGGTTTATACCGAGCTCCTTAAAGGATCATCTTTAGGTATGTCAGCAATTTGGACAGATGTTGTTTTGTATAGCTCGCCTGGCACCGTGTATTAGCAGAATTTTTCAACAAGACACTAAACTTTGGAGTGTTGAAACAGGTAGGCACACAAAGTTTGTTTCATTTTTGGAAATAAGATTGCTTAGAAAAATAATGTAATCTGGTAATCAGTGACCATTTGAGGAAATTTAAGTTAATTTACTCAGCAGAAAATACTACAGTTAAGTTTGAAGCAGTTTTTGCAATAACCTATACCTGTTAACTTTAAAAGATGCCTTTGCAGGCATAGAACTTTGTTCTGTCCAAAATCTTTGAGCAAACTCCCACTAGTCAAGGGTGGCTGAAAACAGTTAGAATTCTACTCCAAAGACAGATAGCTGTAGTAGACCACGACTCTTGAAACCAGGCTCCCAAAAGGAGTCTTCCATGTTCAAGTCTGAGCAGCTTGCTCCAATAGAAGGTACTGCACACTGTCTTGAAGTAAAGACATAGTGCCACTGATATTCAAATCTTTTCCAGTAAGAAGCTGGAAATGCATTTCCCCATTGTATGTATAGTTTAAAGAGATTTAGAACCAACGACTGAAGGGATGTGAGTAAGTGATACATCACAGCTAAATATATGTTGACCAAAAATGGCTATAGGTAAATAGTCTCCTCCTGAAAGAAATTCGGAGAGAAATCTCTACTCGTAGACTAGAAAGTTCCAGGGATCAGTCTACAGTTAAGTAGAGTCACAAAACTATCAATGGAAAAAACAAACCAGTTGCAGTTGAAAGGGATCAATGTTTACTTTTTCAAGGTGCATAAGTCTTGTTTTTAAAATAAAGGAATAACAAAAATAATATAGAAACCACAAGAGCTGACTTTTCTTTTTCCCAGGGGTGCTCCACCCCCACTCCACCCCTTCCCCCAAGGCCCTGCCCTCACTCCACCTCTTCCTGCCCCTCTGCCCCCTCCCACAAAGCCCCCCGCCTACTGCTCTCCACCCTCCCCCGAGTGCCTCCCACCAGCTGCCACACAACAGATCAGTGGCCAGCCCGGAGTCTGCCGAACAGCTGTGGATTGTGGGTGCTGAGCACCCTCTTTTTTTATTCCATGGGTGCTTGAGCCCCCAAAGCACCCACGGAGTCAGCGCCTATGATAGAAACTTAAGAGAAACCATTCAGAAATAAACTAGGGTACTGGATTGTTGGATTCCCCTGCCCTGGGTACTGGTTCTCCGACACCAACAAATGAAGCCTTAAACTTGTCAAGACAAAAAGTAAGCGTACATGGAACTCATTGGTGTTCTACAAGTCTCCTGACCAGAAGCAGACCAGATATTGGCTGCAGAAGCAGGCATTCCTTCTGATTAGATACGCAGTGACATTGCAGCCTACTAAGCTGTAGCAAAAAGAAATGCAAGTAGTCATTTAAACATTGTTTTCTTGGATACAAAGCCCAGCCCACTGAGCACTGATTTCAGAAGAAAAATTCCAAGTGGATCTCCTGGAGATAGGCATGTGAACAAAGTTAAATAAAAAAGAGAGTTCTATAACCTTTGAAGAAATTCAAAGATGTCTCCATATCTCTGAGGAATTTTGTTTAAATTGTCACTATGGTAAACAGCAGCAGTCACCACCACCAGAAAGCATCCATGTGAAAAGATGTGAGTTCACAAGAAGAGGGGGGACCCTCCCATCAGTCTGTAAGGATTACAATGCTCGTAAGACAGGGCTTTAATGCTTCAAATCCTGCAAAAACCCAGGTATAGATGAGAAACTGGTCTACCTTAAATAGGTCAAAAAACAAAATAGCTGCCAAATATACCTTTTGTGTGTGTGGGGGGGTGTGTGTCTTATATACTCTATTACAAGAGAAAGACAAGCAGTTTGCTTGCAAATGGATAGAGAATATTCTTGCAGAACACAGCCTGCTGTACAGTGCCCGGAAACTCATGCCAAGCCACTTGACAGAGTTTTCACCCCTGATTACAAGCAAGCTTCACAAGCTTTGTTCTCTAGAGACATAAGCAGAAAGAGGAACCCTACGCTTCTAGACAGAAGTGCCCTGATTCTGGAGTGATATGGGCAAAACTCAGTTCACTAACACAACATCCCACAGAGAGCCGCAAGATTCGAATGCGCCTCCAGGTGAAGGCTCACAGCCAAATGTGTCTGGCCGCAGCTTATCTCGCTGTCACATCAAAAAGACAGCATTAGTTGGTGCTAGGCTGTCTCCATATAGAGAAAGCTCCTAAAAGTAACCAGTCTCTTCTAGGACAGAAGAGGCATACGCAGGACTTCTTCCACAACTTTAATTTATGTTCTCACAAAAATGAAAGCTCTCAGAACAGCATTGCAGATAGGTTTTGTTAAAGGCAAATCCAGAACTATGCAATCAGGTGATGTTGAACTGTGTCCAGAAAGTCTTGCCCCAGCTATAGAAGCCTCCACCACCAAATATCACAAAAAAATTCAAGAAGCCAGTATTAAGAGCTTGGGTCCCAGAGTTTATCAGTCTGTGTCTTGACAGTATGCAGAAACTGTTGCATGTTCTTTGCTGACTGGAAGATGATTGGTACTTGCATCTGAACTACAAGAGAAGTCATCTCCAGGTTCTTCAAAAATACCCCACTGTAGTACTGGATGGTTTCTTAACTAGAACGGCCACAGCATTCTCTAGGGAGGATGTGAAAAATCCATTCCTCCTCTACCGTAGCACAAATTCATTTGGCATCCAGAGAGTTTCCCCAACTCCTGGTGTCCAGGTGGTACTCTCTGATGTCCTGCTCACCATCCACTTCTTCCCCAACAGGCACAGAATGAGCTGAATTTATGCAGGAATACTGACCATCAGAGCAGAGCTGAGCCGGTGTTAATTCATGGATTTAATGCAAAGGGAATGCATAGTTGTTCTACACTCCAACAAGGTGGTATATTAAGGCACTTAAGGCTAAGTCAGAACTAGGTATTATTACTATTACTATAATTATTTAAAGGTGCGGGATACCTTGACAAAAATGGTCTATCCTAATTTGTACAAGACTTTCTACTTGAATACCATTTATACCAGTTTAAGGTAGCGTTTGAATAGGTATCAGGATACCAAGAAAAAGTTTGGGTTCTTAAACCGTGGACTCATTCTCACAAAAACATGACCAATTCATTGTTTGTAAATGGGGAAAGCGTTTGAAGAGGAAAGTTTGCTCCAGAACAACAATGGAGAGAGAGAAATATTCAGTATGAGTAAATAATGACTACAGAAAAATATTTGAGAGCTGAGAAATTCCCAAATCGCAACACTTTTAGATCAAACTGGGCTATGCAAGTTTAAGACTGACTTTTTTTTTTAAGTTGCCAACAGCAAGAAGAGATTAGTATACCACACCAAACTGAAGATATAGTCTATAGCTATTAAAAAGGAAAGCTGAAGCAACATGGCTAAGAAGTCAAGCACAGTAAATTTCAACGAGATTAAGACCTCATCCATTGTTAAGAGGCAACAAAAGGAACTGACAGATGGAAGCACTATGGAGCACCATAGTTATTCCGTCATGATAAAATGCCAATCCAACTGGGGACTCAAGGTGCAACAGTAATAATGTTATAACTGTATCATGTACCTCTGCAAACAGATTTTTTAAAAGTTAAACTTTGCTCAGTCAACATGGACAGTTGGCGACCTGCAAGATTGCTTTTCACTGCTTGGTTTAAATAGCAAGAATACACTTACTGGTTTTTCAAGTACAATAGGATGATCAGGAAGAAATTCCGGCTTCTTTTGAGAGAGTGAAACACTTGAAAGCTTTAAGAGGAAATCCCTGCTGTATTTAATTCTTTCTGCAAACACAGGATTATACACAAACAGATTACTATAAAGTTATTTGTTAAACAGTGATGTTTGCAAAGCAGCTTAAATGCTGGCATTTCCCAATTTTTGAGTGCTTGACTTTTCTACGGTTTCAGAGTAGCAGTCGTGTTAGCCTGTATCCACAAAAAGAAAAGGAGTACTTGTGGCACCTTAGAGACTAATGAATTTATTTGAGCATAAGCTTTCGTGAGCTACAGCCAAGTGATGCATCCGATGAAGTGAGCTGCAGCTCACGAAAGCTTATGCTCAAATAAATTCTTTAGTCTCTAAGGTGCCACAAGTACTCCTTTTCTTTTGATTTTTCTAAGAGTTTTGTGTGTGAAAAGAGTGCACTTTATATTGCACATGCACACACACCTACTCTTAAAAGAGCGGGTTTGGAAGGACTAGCTGCTTCAGGTCATTACTAGTGAACTACAAAGTATTTCATGTATAGATCACCAGTTTTAATCCAATACCGCTCAGGAGAGATTGAAGTTACTGCTAAAAATGGATGTTTCAGGGTTCCTATACAAAATGAATTTGGTGGATCTCAGTTCCAGATCTTACATCACAAACTCCCCTCCCATAATTTGCACTAACTAGCATACTGTGCAGAGACACCCAGAACTAGCCATGGAGACTGATCTACCTGTTAATGCTAAGGGAAATTCCTCCAGATCAGTGTTAAGACATGCTCTCAGGGCAGTATGTGTAGTAAGCCTGCCCTGCAGTTAAATTGAGGACTACATTCACCAGGGCAACCAAGCTGATGCCTTAAACCACCATGAATTTAAGAAATGAACTTACATTCAACCTTGCAAACACATGAGTGTAATGCATGCAGCTGCACAAATATTGATAGCTACGCTTGGGGCTTGTCTAACTGGGATTTTGTTTTGTACTGTTATGGCTACACTAATGTAGCCTCACTGGTGCAAACTTACCACATCTGTGCTCGTCAGCTATGGCACCAATTCAGCTATATGAATATAGCTATACCATACAAACCTTTAAATCCAAACAAGCCTCCCAGTGGAGTTTTCCCGTAGTTATGGCAAGGTCAGATGACACTACCAGAGTTTTAAGTTTACTGTACTACTTCTACATCAAACTAGCAAGGTTCCAAAAGCCTGGCTCCTTCACATAGCCAAATCCACATATGGGAGGAAAGCATCACCTCTAAGCAATGATTGATATCTGGAACAAGCATATATATCTTTTCAGAGTTCATATTTTCCCTTTTACCTTGGAAGCAGGTAATTCAAACATTGATCTACATATAACAAATATTCCTGAGGGCATTCTGCACCAAAAAGTTAAAAATTCTGCGCACAATATTTTAAAATTCTGCAAATTTTGTCAAATAAATGTGGAGGCTCCAGCATAGCATTGGGGAGCACAGGCCGCTGGCTGAACAGAGGTAGGAGATCACTGTGCAGTTCTCCCCGGGACACAGACTCAGTGGTGAGGCTGCACCCAACCCTGACATAGCCTAAGGACTGTGCCTGCGCCAATAACACCCCAGGGCCCTGCCCCTCCATGCCAGGTGCACCAGGTGTGGGCAGGCAGGCTCAGCAAGGTACGATCCAAGTGTGGAGGGGCTTAGTGTGTGGGGGATCCAGGTGTGGGTTGAGAGGGTTCTGTGGGGGGCAATCTGGATGCACAGGGGCTCGTTAGGGGCTTCTGGGTGCAATGATAATGGGACTCTGCAGAGGGGTCCAGGTGAAGGTGGTTGGAGCTCAGTGGGGCGGGGATCTGGGTGGCTCATCGGGGTGGTGCAGGGGATGTGGGGATCATCAGGGGCGGGGTGTTCTGAGTGTGTGTGGGGGGTAAGGCTCGACAGAAGGGTCTGGGTATGAGGGCATCTGGATGCACGGGGGTTGGGCAGATGTGGGAGCAGCTCCCTGTACAGGGATCCCTCCCCCTGCAGCTGAGGAGTGATGGGCAAAGGAAGCAGCGGGAGGGAGATTTTGCAGAGCTTCCTGCAGCTGGGTCCGACCCAGCCCCAGATGCCATGCAGGGGATGTCATCCCCCCGAATGCACCTGAGACTAGCAGCCATGCCTGGTGCAGGGTACGAGCCAACAGCTGGGTCTTCCCCAGTCCCACCCCCTGCCCCACAGTGATTTACCTCTCTGTCAGCTGCCCTGGGCACCCAAAACATACAGCTGGAGAAGGTCGTATGACCGCCTGTGGCTTCCCTTTGCTTCCCCATCAAAGTCATTTTTCTGCAGGGACGCAAAGAAATCTGCGGTGGACATAAATTCTGTTCATTGGCAGTGGCGCAGAATTCCCCCAAGAGTAAAACAAAGCTTACCTTTCTTGGTTTTAGACTCCTGCCACTCTGGCTGACTAGGGATCACAGTTTGATTTAAGGTCTGCATTCCAGTAGCCTCATACCACTAAAACAAGGAAAGAAGAACATGCAATTTATTCAAATTTCATAAGCGTGTCCAAAAATGCATCATCAGATGCTGGAATCTCCTTCTGACAAACTGAAACGATCAGCAAAAAAAAAAAAAAAAAAAGCAAAGTTATATTGTTTCAAGTAAATCTGCAGTGATTGGTTTTGATACAATAATCAAGTTTGCTTTAAGGTATGAAAGTCATGGACAATCCACAGCACTGTCTAATTCTGGAATTTGTTCCCTTGTCAGTAAGGTAGGTTTTGGGGAGATGGGTTCTTCCCTCTAGGGTACACTCCCGGCTAGTGTAACCCACACACCTCCTGGGTGTGGCATTCTGTCCCATCTAGTGGCAGAGAGAGAAAGAAAATGAGTCTGCTCTACAGCAGTAGAGGCTCATGCACTAAGCTCCAGAGGCCCCAAGTTCGATCCCGCCTGACAACTAGTGTCTGTCGGCGTTACAAGTGGAAGCTCGTCAGGGATTTCTACTGGGAAGTCTCTGAAGCTCAGGAGGCACTTCCTCAGCTAGGGGAAGTATGTAACCCACACACCTTCTGGGTGTGGTGTTCTGTCCCATCTAGTGTCACTGAGACCAGAGAGAGAGATGAAATTACTCTGCTCTACAGCCTAAGCTAGGAGTCAGCTGGCTTTTAGCTCATGCTGTAGAGGCTCATGTACTAAGCTCTAGAGGTCCCAGGTTCAATCCTGGCCGCTAACGACTGGGGTCTGTCAGCATTACCCTCGTTCTTCACAGCCAAGACACAGGGCCACCCTTACCCTTACGCAAAGTATGCGGCTGCGTAGGGCACCAGGAAATTTAGGGCACCAAATTGCCCCAGATTTCCTGGTACACTACGCAGCTGCATGCTGCTCCAGAGGTCAGCCCAATCCCCTGGCTGGCTGAGCCGCCCAGGAAAGATGCCCCCACCCCTGCTCCACCTTTTCCCACCCCTGCTCCATCCCAGCCCCGCCCCCACTCCACCCCTTCCCCGAGCAATAGGGGACTGCAGCAGGGGTCAGGCGCGCACTGCACTCTTGGGGCAGCAGGAAGTGGAGTGACCCTGCCCCAACCCACATTGCTTCGCCGGCTTGTGCAAGTGGGGCAGTTTCCCCTCTGCCCCTCAAGCCTGCTCCTGCCCCCCCATGGAGCCCCTCCCCAACACACACAGCGGGGCTGCATAGGGCACCAAAATGTCTAGGGACAGCCCTGCCAGCACATTTAAAAGAAAATTGGCTTCTTCTAATCATTTTTTAAACTCAGTTTCAGTCAGTGACACCTACGCAGGCCTCATGAAGATAGACACAGTTTGAAAGACAGGGTTGCACAGATGAAACGGAGGCAGTGTCTGGCCTATAATTCACAACTGGCACAGCTCCACCATTGCTGCCAGTAGTGGAAGCTATAGCATAGACATGAGCAGGAGCTGCACTGCTGGAGAAGTACAGCTATGAAGTAGACTAGCCTCAAGAGCCTGCAGAACTTTTACTACTAGCGTTAGTGAATATACGCAGTAACTAGGGCCCTACCAAATTCACAGTCCACAGTCCATACAAAAAAAATAAAATAAAAACAAATAATAAAAAAATCAATGTCACGATTTCAGCCATTTAAATCTGAAAGTTCACAGTGTTGCAATCGTCCTGACCCAAAGAGGAGTTGTGGGTGGGTTTGCAAAGTAATTGTAGGTGGGGCTGTGGTACTACTACCCTTACTTCTGTGCTACTGCTGGCAGAGGCACTGTCTTCAAGGCTGGGTAGCCAGAGAGTGGTGGCTGCTGGCCGGAAGCCCAGCTGTGAAGGCAGAGCTGCCAGCAGCACAGAAGTAAGGATGGCCTGGTATGGTATTGCCATCCTTACTTCTGCATGGCTGCTGGCGGGGCGCTGCCTTCAGAGCTGGCCAACAGTAGCCGTTCTCTGGCTGCCCAGCTTTGAAGGCAGCGCAGAAGTAAGGGTGACAATACCGTGACACCCCTCCCCCAATAACTTGCAACCCCCCTGCAACTCCCTTTTGGGTCAGGACCCCCAACTTGAGAAACACTGGTCTCCCCCGTTAAATCTGTATAGTATAGGGTAAAAGCAGACAAAACACCATATTTCATGGGGAGACATCAGATTTCACAGTCCATGATGTGTTTTTCATGGCCGTGAATTTGGTAGGGCCCTAACAATAACATAAACCAGCTTTATTGTGCTTCCACACTGGAATTTACAGAACTGGAAGTTAGAAGAAACATATCCTTGGAAACTGAGCACATTTGAGACAGCAATCTTTTAAACACAAAGATGGAACCCTCTCGTGCCATTTTAGAATTACTTTTCAGGTAAGAACCACAATTAGCAACATTTTTCAGCAGCTAAGCAGTGTTATTTCTGCAGGGTGGAAGGTAGGAAAAAAAAGAGGAGAGAAGGAAAGTTTTTTTTTCTAACGGGGAGGATGGAAAGTCTTATGTTTAAATCTAAACTGCTGAGACATGGACTTAAGTCTTCCCTTCTAGTAAGGATCTCTGTAACCAGAATACCAACCCCAGAACTTAACAGTCTAAACCTGGGTATCTCTAGCTGCAACATCCTTGGAATGCATGTGTGTAGGAGACTACCCCACCCTCCAATAAGTTGCTGGATCTCAGCCCCCTCTCCCCGCCCCGCAGTGGCTTTGCAATTTGGCTGAGGGCCTTTTGCTTCATTCTGAGTGGAGTTTGCAAAGAACAGTCAATAGTTTTGTTTTGCATCCGCCTTTACTTTAGAAGGCACACTGCTGCTACCTGTACAGTCTTCTGCCTTATTATGGTGACAGTCTGACCCTGCTACAGAGTTGCAGTAGCCTAGCCTGAAGAAGACTAGTGTAGTTCAGAGCACCGGGATCATTAAGACAAGGTGGTCCTCTTTCCTGGTCAGCTGGGAATGGAAGCCACCTTCCTTGTACTGAACCTGTCTGCATGCAATGAGTTCAGCAGAACCCTACAGTTTCACACCTCCTAGTATGTGAATAAGTATAGCCTGTTTTTCTGGCTTCCCCCCCACCCCTTCCTATTCATATAACTTATACCTTCTCTGGCAGGAATTTGACCCACCGGCTCTTTATCCTTCTGAAGATTCCTCCCAAGCATTGAGACATCCTAGTGACCAGAGACTGAATTAATGAAAGATCAAAGAGTAGTTTAAACTGCATATTGGCGGCACAAGGCCATGATGTTTCACTGTCTTTCTCATCTTTGATATCTGAAGGCTCCTTCAAAATATTTAAAAGGGAAGATGAGAGTATCGAAACTTGAACTCCCCAGGAAATAAGCTTGGGCACGAGGGGGAGAGGTGGGGAGATTAAACAAAAAGCAGGGACCAGGCCATCACAGTTCTAGGTCAGACATGTCCAACAAAAACCTGGAGCAGCACTGCACTGGATTCATCACTTCTGCAATGTCATATACGTATGTCACCTTACCAAGTAGCCAACATTATCAAAGTCCAAAGATATCTAGTAGTGCCAGCTTGGATTTGATTCCTGCCCAAAAACCAGAAGTTTGGGACATCAGCACCAACCTGAAACCCAAATGTAAGGGATGCTGTATTGGAATAGGATAAATACTCTTGAAGCTCAATATTATCACTTTTTGATGTCCTTGCCAAGAAGTGCAAGGTTAGAAACTGGCAAGGTTGACTGTATATTTTTTCAGAACTGGCTAGAGTTCATTTACTAAGCAGTTTGGCAGATGGTCTTTAAAGGAAGCAATGATTATCTTTGCCATCATGGGCAGGAGTGCTGATGTTTATCACTAAACTTCACCAGCTGAGAGGATTAGGAGTTCAAACTGCAGGTAGTGAGGAAGTTATTCCTCAGAGCTTCTCTTTGAAGAGTTAGTATTAATACCATCAAGCAATATGATATAGGGATATTTCTGATTCCAGAGTAGTTACTTTGGAAAAATCAGGGAGGACCTGACTGAGGCCCCAATACTTTATTTTTGCATACTTTGGAGTACCAAGATGACTTGTTTAACTTGTTGCATTGCAGTTTTCCTCTAATAGAAAAAATGCTAACAAGCTATTCCTGCTTTCCAAGTTTATTACATTCTTCCTAAAGTTTAAGTGTAAACAGGGATGCATCTGTCTTCTATAGTGAAAAATAGAGCCTCAGAAAGTTATGATTTCACAAACTGTGCATGAATGCACATAAAATCATAGGACTGGAAGGGACCTTGAGAGATCATCTAGTCCAGTCCCCTGCACTCGTGGCAGC
Organism: Eretmochelys imbricata; assembly: GCF_965152235.1. NCBI lineage: Eukaryota > Metazoa > Chordata > Testudines > Cheloniidae > Eretmochelys > Eretmochelys imbricata. Next base: position 45,672,216 of record NC_135573.1, on the reverse strand, counting down.
ATTAAGTATTATCTAGACAACATGTGGAACATCAGCATTCTGCCACAGAAGTTCTTAATGCAGAGTTAAAGTTTCTGAAATCTCAGTTATAATATTCCAATTCTAACTTAACAGTTGGTGTGTACTTCAAAGAGAATCATTCCAGAGACGGTGGCTGTAATTCACTATCACTATAGACAAGCTGCAGAATGGGTAGCTTTTGCAGCCTTATGGATCTACCCTACAGGATTCCTCCTATAAAAAGAGTGTTGAGGCCCAGATATTGGAGTATATTGTGATTGAGCTACACACTAGATTCTGGCCCTAAAGGCAGCATAAGTAGCTCCTGAAAGGCCTCCTTGTTTAGAGAATCATTCCGTGACATAGAAGCCGCTATGATACAAACGTAGTGAAAAGTAGCCAGAGCAGAGGGGGCAAGATCAGCGCATCCATACACCTTAATGATCCTTAGGACTGTTGGTAGGCATTGTAACTGGGAGCAGCCTTCTGGCTACACCATGTTAAGCAAGAGGATGGGACAGGACACAGCCAGGACATGTTCCATGAGTGTAGAGGCTTCTCTGGCACTTACCTCCATAAGCCACACTATGTGGTCCTTGGCTGTAGCCAAACATCTAGATTGACAAAGTTCCGGGAGGTCATAGTTTGTCTCTAATACTGCCAACAAGACTAGAATAGAGTGTGCAAGAGAAGAAGTTTCTTGCTTGTCCAAAACTATGCATTGTGATGGACTCATGCAACATGACCCATATCCCTATATGTGATTAAGGCTGAACAGTCTAAAGCAGTTGATTCCTCCAACTCAGAAAATAGAATGCAGGCTCTTTTAGTGTTTAATTATCCATTTATTTCACAACAGGTGAAGATATTGTAGTGTTTAAAAATTAGAAAAATAAACAAAGTTGATTGTATTTGTACAATCTTCAAACTCAGAGGGGCAAAAAGGGTGAGATGGTCACTAATCTTTTCTAACAAGTATCTTCAGATAACAGCAATTATGTGAATGATCCTCACCAGCATGGCTGAGGAAAGTCCATTAAAAAGCCATTTTTGGTCGAAGCACTAGGTAAGAACACAGACTTCTAATACAGCAGATTAAAACAGACAACTACACAAATGAACCTTCTAAAACTAGGCAGAAGCACTAAGAAGCATTAGATTTCTCTTCTAAGGCAGCAAAAGACTGCTTTAGAACTCTGAGCTCATTAAAATGTGCCTTCTTGAGGCACGAGGCACAGACTGTAGAGGGTGTAGTGTTTTCAGCCACATCTTTAGAGAAGAGTTTATTTGAAATGTGATAAAAGTAGCTCTGAATTCTTGGCTGCACACACAAATGAGTTTTTAGGACCAGAATTCTAGGACAAATCTTCTCCTTCTGTCAGTCTACATTTTGAAGTAAGCTAGTAAACCTTCTTCCAGACAAGGCAATAGACAAATGCAAGGCTCTTCTAATTTAGAAGCCATATTTTGGAAGAAGTTTACATTGGCCACAGCAGAAGCATGTGCCCCTGTGCCATACTGTATTCCATGACCACCCAAAAAACCCAAGATACTCCTCAGAATAAATATCTGTACACATCCAGAATAACATCTAGTAAGGAGCAACATGAGCTAAATTAGCACTGCACAATTCTAGTCAGTATCATACTGCTGCTGTCATTACTATGGCATGCAGGAGCACAGTAACAAATGAAACAATGTCCTTTATAGATTAAAATCCTGTATATATGAAACACCTAGATGAATACAACCGTGTGATTACTGGGCACTCTGCTGCTGCTGCTAGTATGGCTCAGAAAAGACTGCTTGACTACTGCCAACCACCTTTATGCACATCACCTTGTATAAGATAACTGTAATGAAGCAGTGAACTATGAACCTGAAATCCATATTTTTACCTCAGAACTATTCCTGAATTTTGATTTCCAAATATGTACGTTTGTTTACTTAGCCAGCAAATAAAAACTGAATGTGAGGGGCTCCGCTCACCACACTGCTGCATCCTGCTGGCTGTCTTGGGAATTAGCTCCACAGGTCAGTATGCCTTCTCCAACTGGTGCCTCAACTGCGGTCACATCTGCTCTCGGACCCATGTCACTCCAAGGAATGCAGCATTCTCTTCATGACACAGCCCTGTGGCTGTGTCATGATCTGTGCTCCCCCCTTCCAGGGGCCCTGCAAGTCAACTGCCCAGCCACTTCCCACAGGGGCGACCGCAGTCAATTGTCCTGCCACTTCCCCAGTGGCAAGTGGAGGAGGGGAAAGAGGAGACCCAGGCCCACCCACTACTCCAGGTCCCGACCCAGGAACCTGTAGATGGCAGACACATGCAGAGTCCCCTCCAAATCCTCAGTACATTTCCCTGGGCCACTTCCCCATGGCCCCAGCATCTTCTTAGCCCTTATCTCAGGGCCTCAGCAAGCCAGACCTAGCAGCCAGCCAGGAGCTCACTCTTGCTCCCCTGTTCCTGCCCAGCATTGCTATGTCCAGGGTGCTAGCTTCTTTCCACCTGCAAGGCACCCAGCCCTCCCTCCTTGAGCTCCAGGAAATAACTGACTCTGCGCTGCCCTGTGGCTCTTTTCATATGGGCCTGCTGGGCCCTGATTGGCTGCTCCTCGCAGCCCCTCTCCTATTGGCTGCTTCTAACACAGTCTCCCTAAGGCTCTAGTACCCTTTGCATGCCAGTGTGGGGCAAACACCCCATCACACTGGGCACAATCACACTATTTTTAACTTGAATCCGACCACACAGAGATGAAGTACCAGGTTCTAAATTCCCTCCAAGGTTTGAAGAGAGACTGGTTTGACCAACATTGTAATAACTATACACTCAACTGCTGTGAATAGAAGTCTTGGACTGGCAAGTTCTTTGAATTTACTCCTCTCCGCATCTAATTTTGGATACACTCCTCAACTCTAAAAGGGAGTGTAAAACCCCAAGAACCTATCTCCATGGACAATTCAGATGTAAAAAAAGTGTCAAATTTTCAAAACATGCTTATGGGTACAAGCTAGGCAACTGTGTGTCTGCAAGCCAGATACATTCCCGTTTGCTATTATAATTATCATACTTTTACAGTGAAGTGCATGTGCAGAAATGAAGGCTCCAATAGATCAACTGCTAGTATAAAGTTGCTCAGGTAAGACAGGATTCAACAGCAGCTGTCCAAATAAGGGTCACCTTCCATTTGTGCCATAGGGATGGACTGAAAGAGGAAGTAGTCTTTAGATCTATGCAAGATTCGTTCATGTCATTCCCCGAGAAGTGCACTAGAACAAGGAGTCAGTCTGACTTGCAAGATCTTTTAGGGTGAGACTTTTAGGTCTTTTCATTTTTTGTGTAGAACACCTGACAAAGTGGGCCTCAAACCTTTATTACTGGCCTCTAGGTGCTACTGCAGTACAAATGAATAGTCCACAGATGCTTGTCAACATGTTATTTTTGAGGGGGGAGAGGGGAGGCAGAAAGTAGAGATTAACCTAGTCTATGGAAGGCAAAAGAAGTGGTGCCCCAGACACCTGAGATTCTTGAAGAAGTCACTGATTTATTACTGAAATTTTTCTGGGTCATTCAAGACACCAATGGTAGGCACCAAATAAGACTGGACAGGATACATTCCAACAGACACAGACAGCAACAGTGAGTTTTAAAAAAACAGTTTTGTATTGTTAAAATATGTGATTTTATGTCAGTTTTAGTACAAGTTTCGTGATATTGGGTTCACAGTCACTGACTGAGTGGGCAGTCAGTGTGAATTAGTATTGAAAAAGCAGATGCAGAGTCAGAACAAAATAGAGGTTAAGAGTACAAAGAACAAGCACATTTTGCTGATCTTTCTAATCTGGCCCTCAGAATGAGCTGAGAACACAATTACCCAATAAATACCATAGTCTGCTGCCTCAAATGTGTTGAACATATTTTCACATAAAAGGGAATATAAAAATTATTGCCACCACTTTGTAAGTATAACAAACATGATAAAATGGGTAGGAAAAAAAATGAGCAAATGACTGGCTATCTACACACACAGAGGTTTGCAGAGAAGCCAGATCTGCAAGTCCACATTGTCATTTACGGAGAGGCACCTTCCATGTCTTAGTGCACATATCAGGGAAGAATTTTTCTACCTCAAACTAAACATGAGCATCTCCAGGACTGAACTGCTTTGTGTGCAATTCTAGAACGTCTCTCATTGGCAAAAGTATCTACTTCATTAATTAACAGATGGATTGACTGACAATTTATGGTACTTTCATGACATTCATTTATAGATTTAGCCATCCAATATCTTTCATTGGTGACTTGATTCTATTCATTTAAATGCTTACCCAGCTAACTCCGCTATGTAAACATACTTGAGTGCTGCATGGAAATTCAGCTTGGAAGTTGAAAGTAATTGTTGAGGCTGTTGGAACAAGAGTAAGAATAAGCAAAAACAAAGAGTCCATTCAGAACATATCTTGAGACATTTGTCATCAGGGCTTTACACACCATCTCAGGACAATAATGAAGTAATGAACAAATAGTTTACCAATTACTACTTGAATGCTTTGATTATGCTGCACCTTGGGACTTGGTCCCATTTCTTGCAGGATCTTAACAGCGTAACACTATGGATTCTAAGATACGCTGTTATTTGGCTGCTGCCCACAATAGCACTGCTGCATTTATTTCTCAATCCCTGCAACAGCTGTAATACTTGGCAATTTCGGCAGTCCCTCCCCTCAGCTTTTAGAAATGCTTAGTGATAATATTGTGTTCTCATTCTCACATCACAAATGTGAAACATTTCCCACTAAAATGCAATTTAAAAATTGCTATTTCTTTATGCTATCTACAGTTATATCAATTTTCAAAGTGTTTGTAACAAATTGACGTTTTTCAGTTACAATTGCAAAGAATGAGAAATACTGTAGTTGGACACTGAGTTTTTCAAAAAAGAGATAAATTAAATTCAACTCTTTTCCACAGTAGAAGTTGGACTCTGAGAAAGCAGCAGAACAATTCTTTACAGGAAAATAATATTTTACCGGACCCTTCTCCAAGAGTGGGGTCCAGGCCTTTAAGAGGATGACAGGGCTTTGTGTGAACACACAGTCCCTGCCCCCTCCCCTTAAACAGCACCATCATCAGTAGACAAGGACAGCTGATGATCTAGCCACTAACCAGGTCACAATTATTTGTGGAATTTTTACAACAGCAGCTCTGGATTAATTTGTGTAGGTCTATACTTGTGACGGTGTGAAGAGTAAAGACACTGCACTCCCAGCAAACATCGGTCTAAAAGCAGAGTAGATGGAGAGGCACTGTTCAGGTGAGTAGAATGCCCTACACATCTGAATCCTAGTGTATATACCCTACATGGCTCTCTATATACCCAAGGATGACTCTCACATCTACACTACTATTTTTAGACGTGTAGTGTCCTGCCACCTCCCCACTGCCGGAGTTTTCACCGCTGCCTCCCCCTTCCGGAACCTTTCACTGGGGCCTGTAGCTCCACATATACAGTACTACACACCGCCACAAGCGTAGACAAGGTCTTTATTGTTCTACCACGCAGCTTGTTGGAAGTAAAAGCAAAATTTTAAATGAGAAATTCCAAATGACCATAAGAAAAGGTTACTTACCATAATGGGCAACTGCAGTTTCACACCCTGGCAATGCAGAGCTTCAGAACCCCTGAAAAGTCCATGTCCCCCCATTTCCCCTCCCTATCCAACTCAATTCCTTCCACCAAATCTCAGAATCCAATGCTTTGGTGTAGAAGTCCAGGGAAGGGATTATGGCAGGTGATTAGTGTTAAGTATGCAGTGACAAAACTTACAGAAGGGTAACCTTCCTTAAGGTGCCCTCTGCCTATCTCAGTGTGGGAGATTAGCTAGTTGTGGAAATCCCAAAATGGTGGGGTGAGGAGTTCTAATTAGACAGACTGTTGAACTGCCCTCCAAAAGCAAGCATTAGCCTCTGATGCCAGCCTAGGAGAGTAATACTGAGTACGAGTCAGGATAAAATTCATATCTTAACAGATTTCCAACACAGAGAAGTTGTGAAGGCAAGCCATATATGCTGCTTTAGTCCTAGCAGAGTGAACCTTAGTTCCATCAGGTACTGATACATTAGCTGAAGTGTAACAAGTTACAGTACATAACCTAATCCATTTAGACAGACACTGTGTCAAAACAAACTCCTCTCACATTGAACCCCATGAACCACAGATTGTTTAAACAGTGTTTCTCAATGGCCAGTCCCTGAAATTTCCCTGACACAGTTTAGGAAGGCAGCAAGCCAGTCCCTGATATAAAAAAAAGATGAGAAACACTAGGAGGAGATTCCTAAATGCCTTAGTCCTATCTGAATAGGAACTTAAAGCTCTTTTGACAGAGTATGGGGCACTGTGAATGTTTTTGGGATGAATGGCATGAGATCAACAGTCTGGTTAAAATGCAATTCAGATACTATTTTAGGGAGGAAATAAAACTGGGATGGGGATGTAGGAATAGGTGCTAACTAGGGCATGTTAGAGACCTGACCAGATCCAAGACCTCTAGCCTCATCTGGATCCGAAGAGCAGACCCTCAGAGCCTTGCCTGTGTTACAAGTGCATTTTTAAACTGCCTTTAGTTAAACCACTGCAAACCTTGTGCGGACAATCTTGATCAATTTAAACCTGGTTTATAATCTTACTACTAATTTCAGCTAAATTGGTATCAGACTATTTAACACTATTTAAGTGTGTCCACACAGGTATTTTCACTTGTGTAACTGAAGTCAGTTAACACACACACACACACACACACACACACACACACACACACAGAGTTTAAGCCACAGCAACTTGTGCTGAGACAGAACTTAGGCAGAAGGATCTCCAAGTCTTCTCAACTAGTTTTCCAAGGTGTGTGTTGGGGCCGGGGCGAGCTAAGGGGATGAAATCAGTATTCCAAGTATCACCCATTAGCTTGGCCTTCAAGTCACATCAGTCGTTGCGTATAGAAGAAAGGGACAAGAGACAGACTTCTTAAAATACAGTCCCCATGGGGTTCAGAAAAGAAAACATCTGATGCTGTGCTCACCTCAGTCTGGAACGGTAACCATGCAGATTAAAGTACTACTAAAGAACTAAATTACAGACAACAGTTTAGCAAGAGTCACCAAAACATGAGAGGTTCCTGTATCTGAAATTAGTGGCCATGAAGAAGAAACTGAAGCAGTTGGGAGCTGCTTGTCTCCTAATTAACCTTGGCTATGAATGGCCAGTACTTCTCTCAGGCAGCCCCCAAACAGGCACCACTTTGTAGAAAGTTTCAAAACTCTGTCTCATCCATAGGTGCAGCCCAAAAATAAATATATACAGAGGCCACATCCAAGAAAAATTCACCTAGTTTTGGGTTTTTATTACAAACTGAGTTCAAGCCAAGTTCACAAAACTTTGCAGACCTTTTAACAAACCTGGTCCAAACTATGGTTTGACTGTTTTCATCTGGATTTGCTAGGTGTTTTAGGATCTCATTCGAGCTCTAAGAATATGTTTTTGCACACATGCAATCAAGGGCCAACGTTCCCACAAGCTGTAACTGGATGACAGGGGATGGCTCACTGAATAAACTGCCCTTGTCTGTTCATTCCCTCTGAAGCATCTGGCACCAGCCACCGTCAAAAACAGGACACTGGGCTACACTGACTACTGGATGATGGAGATGCTAAAGGAGCACTCAAGAACTATAAGGGCATTGTGGAGAAACTAAATTAATTCTTTGTATCCGTCTTCACTGCTGATGATGTGAGGGAGATTCCCAAACCTGAGCCATTCTTTTAAGGTGACAAATTTGAGGAACTGTCCCAAACTGAGGTGTCACTGGGGTGGTTTTGGAACAAATTGATAAACTAAAGAGTAATAAGTCACCAGGACCAGATGGTATTCACCCAAGAGTTCTGAAGGAACTCATATGTGAAAATGCAGAACTACTAACTGTGGTTTGTAACCTAACATTTAAATCAGCTTCTGTACCAAATGACTGGAGGATAGCTAACGTGACACTAATTTTTTAAAAGGGCTACAGAAGTGATCCCAGCAACTACAGGCCAGTAAACCTGACTTCAGTACCGGGCAAAGAGGTTGAAACTATAGTAAAGAATAAAATTGTCAGACACACAGATGAACATAATTTGTTGGGGAAGAGTCAACATGGTTTTTGTAAAGGGAAATCATGCCACACCAATCTACTAGGATTCTTTGAGAGGGTCAACAAGCACATGGACAAGAGAGATCTAGTGGATATAGTGTGCTTTGATTTTCAGAAAGCTTTTGACAAGGTCCCTCACCAAAGGCTCTTCAGCAAAATAAGCTGTCATGGGATAAAGGGGAAGGTCCTCTCATGGATCAGTAACTGATTAAGAGAGAGGAAACAAAGGGTAGGAATAAACTGTCAGTTTTCAGAATGGAAAGAGGTAAATAGTGGTGTCCCCCAGGGGCCTGTACTGCACCAGTACTGTTCAACATATTCATAAATGATCTGGAAAAAGGGGTAGACAGTGAGGTGACAAAATTTGCAGATGATACAAAACTACTCAATATAGTTAAGTCTAGGGCAGACTATGAAGAGTTACAAAGGGCTAAATTAGATGTTACCACTCAAGAGAGAGATCTTGGAGTCATTGTGGATAGTTCTCTGAAAACAGTCACTCAATATTCAGCAGCAGTCAAAAAAGCTAACAGAATGTTGGGACGCTTTAAGAAAGGGATAACAAATAAGATAGAAAATACCATATCACTTCATATAAATCCATAGTATGCCCATATCTTGAATACTGCATGCAGATGTGGTCACAAAAAAGATATATTGAACTTGGAAAAGGTTCAGAAAAGGGCAACAAAAATTATTAGGGGTATGGAACAGCTTCTGTATGAGGAGAGATTAATATGATTGGGACTTTTTAGCTTGGAAAAGAGACAACTAAGGTCTATAAAATCATGACTGGTGTGGAGAAAGTAAGTAAGGGTGGGTTATTTACTCCTTCTCATAACACAAGAACTGGGGGGGGGGGGGGGGGTCACCGAATGAAATCAACAGGCAGCAGGTTTAAAAAACAAACAAACAAAGGGAAGTATTTTTTCACACAATGCATAGTTAATATGTGGAACTCCTTGGCAGAGGATGTTGTGAAGGCCAAGACTATAACAGGGTTCAAAAAAGAACTAGATATATTCATGGAGAATAGGTCCATCAATGGCTATTAACCAGGATGGGCAGACATTGTGTCCCTAGCCTCTGTTTGCCAAAAGCTGGGAATGGACAACAAGGAACTGATCACTTGATGATTACCTGTTCTGTTCATTCCCTCAGGAGCACCTGGCATTGGCCATCATCGGAAGAAAGGATACTGGGCTTTGTATGGCCCAGTATGGCCGTTCTTATGTTCGGCCCAGTATTGCTGTTTCTATGTTCCCCACAGCTAATTTTTAACCATGAGCCTTAAATAGAAATGTATTCAAGACATTCAGCCCATAACCTCAGATTTTCCTTCGGGTGATCCGTAAATCTTTGTTAAATGAACAGATTTTAACCATGCTACTCACCATGCTGTGAAGACAGGTGGCGTGCAGGTCTTGCTGGCTGAAGGGATTTACCAATCAGTTTTTTAGTGTCCATTGTCTTTAACATTTTGAGGCTCCACACTTTAAAAAAGGAATCACATACATATAAAGCATTCAGCTACAGATAAGAGTGCAACATTATAACCTGCTTTTTCAAGAAAATCTTCCTTAGCTTTTTGACTGTACCAAGCTGCATTGTAAGGCACAAAAATGAAGAACATACTATACAAACAGCTTGGGAAAACAGTTCCTGGATTGGAAAACAAATATCTAGTCAATCGGTTTTAGAATGAGTATTCCATAAAGTCATTCTAGTCATAAATCTTAGAATTGCCTTTTTAATTACCTCAAAGAGCAGCTATCTTTGGGCTTAAGTATTTACTGGTAAGTGAAAATTCAAACTATGAGTTATTTCTGAACAACTCAAATGTTTGTATGATCCAGGATTTGCCCAAGATTTTTCCTAATGTCATGGATTCCATGAAGCGATGGACAAATAAAAGATGAGTACAAAGAAGGAGTTACTGAGCATTTGCTGAAGGTAGATCCCGTGCCACTCTACCACTCACTGCCTATTCTCTACTTTTGTGTATGTGCCCACTCAGCAGACTTAATTTCAAAATATTTTGATTGTTTATTCAAAAAGCTGAAGCACACACATAACATATCATTTGTTAGATTAAGCCGGCAATCACTGCCGTTTTGGGCTGTACATGAAACATCACATTACAGATCAGGCAAACAGCTCCTTTTTCTGTGTTCAATATTCAACACATAACTAGAAAGACAAACAAGTTAGACAGACCTGAAAGTGCAACAAAATGCTAGAGAGGGGGTGACTAGACTGAATTATCACAGATTAAGAGTCCTAAACATACAGTTTGGTTAAGAAATAACTGAGGTTGGGAAAGATGAATATGGAAGCATATAACATGAAGTACATAAACAGTAAAGATGAAGAGGCTGGTTCAGAGTACAGTTAAGAATAGTGCAGATGAAAAAAAAATTTAGGCTGAACATTAGAAAAAGTGCTACAGTGTTTCACAGCCTAATAGAACTCCAACAAGGAAAATTATAAAGCTAGCCTTGACAAACTACTGAGACATTTAAGAAACAATACTCCATTGGTAGGGAGATAGAAAGAAAAAATATTTCATTTGATATGAAAGTGTTCAGCAAGATCAGTCTATGATGCTGGATAACAGGGAACTATATTTGTTACAGAATTTAGACACAAAACCAAAAACCAACATGGAAACTTGGTGTTAGAATCAATGGTAGACTCTGTTGGACAAAAACTGACCAAGAAAACTAGGATTTTGCTTTACAAAGCAACTCAAAGCGACATTTTTTTTATCTAGCTATCTTAGTCTCCTGGACACGTCTCCTTTTTCACTGCAGTTGGTATGACTACAAGAAGGGAGGTGAAGGTAGTTTTCAATCAAGATAGCTTAAGCACAGTTGGTAAGCCCCCTTAAAAGTTATCTAAACAATTTAAATACCTTTACAGTCATGTTGTAGCTCAGGGCTTATCTACATGCAAAGTTGCATCACTTTAATATCACATCTTTATTTAAACCAGGGCAATGGCATATTTAGATTGTGCCTTTGTCACCATGAGAGTTGAACCGGATAGCAAAGACACAAACTCGGTGGCAAAGGCACTGGAAGCTACCAGAGCCTCAGCTGGGGCAAGGATTCCCAAGCTCCCACTAGTGTAGCTGAATTGGTGGATATACCAGTGGTAATTTCTAAAATTCCCTACTTTGTCTTTAGCCCAGGGAACCTCATAGCTTGGTGAGAACTTTTCCTTCAAAGAAATAGAACAACAAAGGCAAACTTGGGGTGGTGTTTGCAACTGTAAAAATAAATAATAATAATAATTTAAAAAAAACTGTATTCTCCAAGAGACTATGCAACCCAAGGAAAGACTGCTGTAGTAGGGCAATCCAAAAGGAAAGTGATTAGGTGACTGGAACAATGGGAAAAAAAACTAAAGCTGGATAGGGAATAGAAGGAGGACTGGAAGCAGGGAGGCTGTCCAAAAGTGTGATCCAGTTTCACTTCCAACAATCATTTGAAGTGGTATAACGTTAGTATTGTAAGTTCTAAATGCCAAGGATTTGTTAATCATCATTTTTGTACATGTTTAGTTATATACTCCCTGTTACAATGGTATGACTTCATTAGTTGTGCTACATTTCTAAACTTCGAGAGTTTTAAGTCCCCATATCTGTAACTACCTTAGTGAAAGTTACAGTCAAGTATAAAAGTCATTTTAAATCCTCCTCCTCCTCCACTTATCACTTATGCACAGCACATTACACAATACTAACTCTCAAGAGAAACCTGAAGGCAAACTGACCTTGTATATGCCAAGACAATTATGGAGTCCAAAATTTAGGGGTTAACAGGCAAGTACAGGAAGAACAGATTGTCAAAGCATTTCACATATTTTTTAAATGAATGTGAAGACTACTTATAGATTTTGGTACCAATTTAGTATTTTATTACCCTGATATTCATCTATCAAAACCCATCAATTCAACAAAGATCCTAGAAGTTACCTGCAAAAAGAAAAAATTGGGTTTGACTGTTGTTTAGTTACCTTGTGTATTTAAGATCTAAAAGGATTATAAAAGAAGATAAAGTTTTATTTTCCTACCTTTTTTCTTTTGAGATTAGAATTGAGGTTTTGTCTACACTGGAGGACAACTGGAGAGATGGTAGGATTAGGATACCAGGTAAGGAGGAAGTGAAACCTGAGAGGATGCATTTTATTTTTATTCAGTTTGCTTAGAACTTTAGGGATTTTATTTACTTGGTATTTTAGCTAAATACTGAGAAACATTTAAGAGAAAGAGCATCTCTGCTTAAGATTCCACAACCCAAATCCTTCAGTTAAAGTCTGAGCAATCTCACAGTCCACAATTCAGCGTTCAACAAGCTTTTAAGCAAAGCCTGCAACCACTAGACTTAGCACCTCCAGTATTTCTAAAATAAAAAGTTAGGCCACCTCTACAAAAAAAATTGTAGCCTTTCAGGCAATTAGTAATATTACAATAGTGCCTACAGGAACAAGCCAGGTTGGACTCAATTTGCTAGGGGCTTGCAGTTATGTAGCAAGATAATCTTTTGGGGCAGGGGTTCTAACAACCGTAGCTCAAGACAAGAAGCAAATGGTGGATAAAACAAATAGGACTGGAGAAGATGGGCAGAAGACGACAAGGCAGACTGGTAATACAGTACTATTTGTTTTACTACACCATACACAATTTGTAGCTTAGGCAGATCAGCAATAATAATCTTTTTACATCAAAGGTCAAAAAAAGCACAGTCATCTTCCCTCTCTTTGCAGATACCTTCATAGTTGTTTTTGAAACACACGCACACTGCGGTTCATCTTGAAAGGGTCACTCAACTTGATTTTTCTGAAGTCAGCTAATTTTTTAAAGTTTGTTTTACCAGTGCAACACCTCAATAATGTGATGCTGATACACTGTGTATATCTAAATTCACTTCTATTCTGTATTGTTTACAGAACTCTTGGAGACCAGGAGAAAGCAAATCCAAGAGTGATTTTTTCTGGTTTAGCTTAAACAGTTTATAAAATGACAAACTAAGAGATCTAAACCAGAAAAAGGCACTCTGATTCCAGAATAAAGAAGTGTCCACACAGGGAGTTACATCATTATAACGGCAGAGCTTTAAATTGCCACACCCTACTTTATACTGGTCTGACTTCCCAGATTGACATTCCAGATGTTTTGAAAGGTTTGTCTAACTTGGACTTAGTGTGGGAACCTGTGAGAAGACTCAAGCATATTTCTTGAGCTCTTAACACCTTAACTGAAAAGGTCAAAGAGAAAAAATCCTTTAACCAAAATATAAAAATGTAACTCAAGTATGAATTAACAAAGAATTGAAGCTTCCCCACTGCTCTCCTGTCCTTTTCCTGGCTCTGTTAAAGTCTCTATTTCATTTCACTACATCTCCAAGTCATTGAATCTTCTAGCCTACAGGGCCTAAATTTCCACAGTTTTTTTGTTGTTGTTGTTTTTAAGCCCCTGAGGATGCAGTTGTCACCTGTCCAGGTTTTCCCAGGGCTGTCCCTTTTTAGATGCAAGTGTCCCATGAAATATGAAAGGGTGCTCAGTACACACTAACAGCTGTTCAGTTTCATGGGCTCTGGATCATCTCAGAGGGGTCTGGTTTCGGTACGTCTAAGATAGCAACCCTCCCAGAGAGACCTTCTGTGCACACCACAGACAGGAGTCAGCCAGCTCTCTTCGCCCGCTCTGCAGATCGCGCCCCTCTTCTGACACAAGCTCTCAGCGTACCTGGCGCAGCTAGTCCAACACAGGGCAACGCCCGCTGCCTGCCTGCCCGCTCCTCGCCCTCTTATCGCCCCCCCCTCGTTACCCCTTCCCATCGGCCTGCTCCCCGTTACCCGCCCCTCCCTCTACCCCCATCGCCCTCACACCGCAGCTCGGTCGCTCTTGTGCCACTGCCGCCCTGCGCGCACCTGCCCACAGCGAGCCACCGCCGCCGCCACACGGAAGTCGCCTACAGCAGCAGCGGCCTGCTGACTTCGCACTTTGTGGGACTGCGACCCGCGCGTGCGGGGCGGGGTCAGGCTCCACAAGGGGGGCGGAGCCTCCCCGTTAACCGTTTAACGGCTGCGCCGCGAGAGCCAGACAGTGCTCGAGAAATCCCGGAAGGGGAGGGACGTGGGCGCCAGGCACCATCCCCGCCATCAGCTTACCGCCCCCTCCTCTGGCCGTCAACCTAGTGCCAGCCCCGGATCTGCTCCTCCCCAGGCCCTGCCATCAGCCTACTGCCCCCCGCCTCTCCCCCCACCGCCAGCCTACTGCCCCCTCCCCAGGCCTTGCCATCAGCCTATTGCCCCCCTCTCTGCCGCTCACCCCACCGCCAGCCTACTGCCCCCTCCAGGCCCTGCCATCAGCCTAGTGCCCCCCGCTCCTCCCCCCACCGCCAGCCTACTGCCCCCTCCCCAGGCCTTGCCATCAGCCTAGTGCCCCCCCTCTCTGCCGCTCACTTCACCGCCAGCCTACTGCCCCCTCCCCAGGCCCTGCCATCAGCCTACTGCCCCCCGCTCCTCCCCCCACCGCCAGCCTACTGCCCCCTCCCCAGGCCCTGCCATCATCCTAGTGCCCCCCACCGCCAGCCTACTGCCCCCTCCCCAGGCCCTGCCATCAGCCTACTGCCCCCCGCCCCTCCCCCCACCGACAGCCTACTGCCCCCTCCCCAGGCCCTGCCATCAGCCTAGTGCCCCCCTCTCTGCCGCTCACCCCACCCCCAGCCTACTGCCCCCTCCCCAGGCCTTGCCATCAGCCTACTGCCCCCCTCTCTGCCCCTCCCCAGACCCTGCCCCCATCCTCTGTCTAGTGCCCCCTTACCTTCCCCTCTAGGGTTGCCAACGTTGTAATATTTAAAAACCGGACACTCCAGCAGGAGTGCCGCCTGCCCTGCCCCTTCCCCCTGCGGCTCTGCCCCCACCTCTGCCCAGGTCAGGAGGGACTTGCCTGCGGAGCCGGGGCTGGGAGCTGCAGCCACCCGCCGCAGGTAGGCAGTAGGGTTGCCAACTTAATATTCACACAAAACCGAACACCGTTGCTCCGCTCCCTGCCCTGCCCCTTCTTGGAAGCCTCACCCCTGCTTACTCCATCCCCCTCCCCCTGTCGCTCGCTCTCCCCACCCTCACTCACTTCTTTTCACAGGGCTGAGGTGCGGGAGGGGGTGAAGACTCCAGCTGGGGGTGTGGGCTCTGGGGTGGGGCCAGGGATGAGGGCTTTGGGGTGCAGGAGGGG
Source organism: Eretmochelys imbricata (assembly GCF_965152235.1). Taxonomy (NCBI): domain Eukaryota; kingdom Metazoa; phylum Chordata; order Testudines; family Cheloniidae; genus Eretmochelys; species Eretmochelys imbricata. The sequence goes on along the minus strand of NC_135573.1, from coordinate 45,656,786 downwards.
AGGGTCTGGGCTGCGGCTGAGGGGTTCAGGGTGCAGGAGGGGGCTCCAGGCTGGGGCACAGATGTGTGGGAGGGTGAGGGCTCTGGCTGGGGGTGCAGGCTCTGGGGTGGCGCTGAGGTGTTTGGGGTGTAGGAGGGTGCCCTGGCTGCCCCTATGCTTAGTTGCTGGAGTGGGGAACATGCCGCTGCTTCTGGGAGCCGGGCAGAGCCAAGGCAGGCAGGGAGCCTACCTTAGCCCTGCTGCACTGCTGCCTGGACTTTTAAAGGCCCAGTCAGTGGTGCTGACTGGAGCTGCCAGGGTCCCTTTTTGACCAGCTGTTCTGGTCAAAAATCAGGCACCTGGCAACCTTTTAGGAGGCAGCCCTGGCTAAGTACGGACTGGTGCAGGTGATGACTCAGCACCTCCCCTGCCCCCAGTAGCCAGACTTTGGGTGTCCAGTCAGTATATGTGACCGGACATCATCAGGCCCCCTTTTTGACCAGACTTTCCAGTCAAAAACCAGGCACCTGGCCACCCTAAACTCCTGCCATTAGCCTAGTGCTGCTCCTCCCACTCTGCCCCTGCCCCCATCCTCAGTCTAGTGTTGCCCCCACTGTCAACTTAGAGCCATTCCTGCTCTGTCCCATATCAGCCTACTGCCCCCCATCACTCTGTCCCCTCCCCTATTTCTTGTGTGGGATATTTTCTCTCCCACTCCCGAATTGGGAAACAGAGGCGAGGAGTGCGGGAGACAGCTGTCCTATGGGGTGCAGGGATTAGGCTGTGTGTTGTGTGTCCCCCACCCAGGGGATACTGTGTCCCAAGTAGCTGCTGAGCCTTTTGCTTGGGGTGGGGTAGGTTGGTGGGTGGATTGGAAAAATAGAGAATTCCCAAGATCTGAGTAGGAGATTCATAAAGCAACATCTTCCCTCTTGAGAGGTGGAGAGCTTGTAGTTCTGCCAATCCCCTGTGCAAAAATCATGACATAGGCCTAAAATCATGAGATTTGTAAAAATAAACAAATGAGGGCAGGGCGCATTTTCTTTGCCCGGACGTTGCTACTCCACTAGGGTGGCTCTCACTTCAAGCTGCTCTCTGCACCCATGAGGGCTAGGAAGTTACTGGGTTTTAAATGCAAGTAGGGATTCTCATGCAATCTTGGTTCCGCAGAACAAGCACAAATACCACAAGAAATATGTGCCAACACAGACTATAACCCCGTAGAGAAAGCCTTAAATTGATCTCTACGGAGGGAGTTTCTTCCACCCTTTCCCCATATCAGAGGAAGGATACCTAGGACATGTCTGCATGGGGGAGAGGCTATTTCCCATTTCACTACCTGCTGTATGGGACTCCTGGTAGGTCTCCCATGAGGGAGTCCCTACATCCCTCTTACGTCCAGGAGTGAGGAAACTTGGAGATGGCTTGGCCTTTCCTTCCCAGTTATCACTACACAAGCCATAAAGTGTGATTTTTAAAGCCAATTAAGATATTCCTGTCAGTGGCTGGAGGGTATAGTGACAGGTTTTGAATGGAAACCACCACATCAAATTCATAGTACAGCAATATAAAACCAAAAAAAGGGAAAGCAAATTCAGTAATAATGTGAGTTGACAACAACATTCACCGGAGGGCATCTGTCCACTCATTGAATGACCAAACCTATAAACAGTGTGACATTAAGCCTTGATATGTCTTTTTTTATTTTCTTGCATAGGTCACTCTTCACATAGGCTGCACTCATCAATTCCTCAGGATGGGAATAGGGCAGGAACAGGTACATTTCCAATACAAATGCAAAACCTATTCTCCTTGTTCCTTGGTTGAAATCTCTGTTCTGATTCCATCCATTCTCCTACACCATAGAGAAGATATTGGAATGCCCATTAGCAGCTGGAGCATCACTCATCAAGAAGTGAAAATCTGTGTTACTCAAAAATTTAAAGTGTGATCTGCCAATCAACAACATCTCTTGCCAAATAGTTGTAGAAAAGCAAGTGATATGACTATTTAGATATTTGTTAAATAGTTGTGGAGGATTAGAAGTGGGCCTTGGGCTTCTCATGTCTGCAAATGATAGAATCTTGTATATTTTTAAACTAAACAATTTTAAACTTTTGCATCAGGGATCAACAGGAGAAGAACCCTAGTGACACCCAATAAGGGCAGTACAAGACTTAGTGTTATTAACTTAAATTCTAGATAGTTATCCAATTTTTGCTTAAGTACTTTTATGCTATTTCACCAAACCACTTCAATAAGAAGTCCAGCTCAAGTGTTCATCACTGTCTTTGTTAAACAATGCCTCCTTACATTTTTTTCTTATATTCCAAGTTTAAAATCTTGCCCCCTAAAGTTCTAGCCTATTCAGCAACCTCAAATAAATAACCAAACTTATTTTTGAAGAGTTTGCTAGTTTAAATACTTCAATCATGTCACTGCTTAATAATCTTTTCTCGTGACTGAATAATCCCAGTTTGTCTGTTTTACATGGAAATCTTGCCATTCCATTAAGAATCCTAGTTCTATGCTGTACTTTCTCAATTTAATTATATCTGTCTTCAGATAACGTGACCAAACCATGACGCTATGCTTCAGATATGGGCTACAGTAAAAAAGTCATAGAACAATATTCTCAGACCTCTCTTGACACAAGCCAATTTACTATTAGTTTCCTGTATTGCTGTTGCACAGTAGACCAAAAATTTAAATGTTGGCACATCCATTATATACAAATGCTTTTCCTCTATCATACTAACTAAATCATTTAATGCCACTTAAATTATACATGGGAATTATTTCTCCCCGTGTGCATCAATTTACGCTTAACCACATAATATTTATCTTGAGCCCAGTCACATAATCTATCAAGATTATTTTGTAAAACTACATCCTTCTACATGTTACCGACTTCCTTATCTAAATCACTAAACTAATTAACAATAATTAACAAATATATTAGCATACAGAAATATTAAATGTCATCTGATGCAGAGCCAATAGCGCAATCTAGATAAATGGTTGTCCTCCTTCCAATTTTTAAGAGGACAGTTCTGATTTTGATGGGGACGTCTCACATCCTGCAAACCAGACTTGCAAAATATTGACGCATTCCAAATTTCTTTATGGCAATGAATGATAATGAAATGACATCAAGCTGTAATGATGTATACTTTAACATTTACATCCTTCTATCACGGCATCAGATGTGCCAAGGACTAGTTAAAATACTAGGAAAACCCACTTATGTAATTCATAAAGATCTACAGATCCCCACCAAACTGAGCAGAATGTACTGAGAAACAGAGTCCTTTTAAGCCCTTATTTTTATTTTCTGAAATAGGCATTTAAAAATTATTGGACTACAGTAGCATAGGCTTCGGTTACGACAACTATCCTGACAATTGCCTTGGCTGCTGTAGAATAGACCCATGACCATTAATTGGTCCTTACAGAACCCTGTTTATTCTGTGGTACTTGACCCAGAATCCACTCCTTGCCATAGAATTGTATTGAGAATTTAAGCTTTCACTGGAGGAAAAAAATAGTCCCTATCCCATGTAAATGTGGAGAAAACCTCCCAAATCTGAACCAAATGCAGACCAAGGTCTTCCTTAGGGCTTGTGTATACTATAAAGTTGTACACTTTAACTATATCAGTATAGTTAAAGTGATACTGTGGATACAATTATATTGGTATACAAGTGCTTTACAGCAGGATAGCTATTCCTGTATGGGAAGAGGGATAACTTAGTTGCTGCTGATGATATAAGCAAAAACATCACCTAGCATACTTATCCCACAATCCGAAACCATCCCCCATGTTTTCCTGATGCAGAAATTACCAGCTCTGGTGTTATGGCAGACATTTGCATTTTATTTTAGACTTCATATTATTACAATACATAACAATAGTCTAATAATCCCCATAACTTCTGATGTATACAATCATCAATTTGCAGAATTGATGGCAGTTCTATTTGAGGTAGAGTGTGAAATACTTTGTATCGTATAACATTACTGTTCAGTCTTCAGTATTTTTAATACTCAGATACATGGAGGTAAAATATATTTCTGTACGAATATCACCCTTTTCTATTTGGCAAACGCAAACAGGTATAATTGCTTTGTTGTTGTAGTATAAACTGTTAGCATAAACAAACATGGATGAAGGTATTAATTTGTATGTTAAGAAGTTATGGGGCATTAACTAACATGCAATGGTACAATCAAAAAATAATCCCTTCACTTTTTAGGATTGAACCAATTTTCAGTGCAGCCATCTCTCACAATTTTATTGAGTATTGTGATATTTGATATTTTTCTTGAAGCCCCATTTCCTGTAATCATGTAATTTTATGAGACTCTCAAGATTGTTTTTGTTTAAGTAAGTTTATAGTCCTTGTGGTTGTGGAGAAAAGCTTGAAAATGTGACCCATTGAACCAGAAGGTAAATAGAACCCAAATTATATGGCTTTAAAATCCTGAGATTTTAAAATAAATCATGATATTTGCGTGCCTGACTCATGATTTTTCAAGACTTGAGGTTGGCATTAGTGAATTGGATAGGTGAACTGCAAAACCTAAACTGAAAAGTAAATTAAGATCTCAGATTTGTGAACTGAATATCCACAGTGACTAGACTGGTGGGCATTATGCAGCAAAATTTTAACTAACCTTAATTTTAAAACTTTTTTGTAGCCTCTCTGAAATTCAATAGCACTTCCTGCTTCACTGAAGACATCCCAGAAGACACTTTACAGTAGCATCAGACACCAGAAATTCCATTGCAATCTGTGATGTCACTGAGGTTGCATTTACAATGGAAAACTATACCATTGCTCATTGCACCAATGTGATTCAACGGGTGCAAACTACCATGGTGCAGATCATCCAAAGTAACCATTTTGTTTCTGATACACATATCCACACCCATGACTTTCTAGCTCCTGCATTTAACAGTTGGTGGTACACTCATGGGAAGGAGGCTTATTTGCCTTGGGAGAGTGGAGTTTTTAAGTTCTGGCCCCCATGAAATCAGTGGGGGGTTTGCCATTGACTTTAGTCCCAGGAGGACAGGATGTCACCCCTGGTTTGTATGGCTCCTCCTCTGAATCCCCAATTTTGTAGCCACCAATATTGCTAAATGACTGTGTAAAAAAAAAAAAATCATTTATTTTGCATGAGCTATGTAGTCAGTCTGGTGAGAAACTGGGGGACAGAGTAATCTCTCTGTGCTGTAAAGGAATGCAGAGTTCCATTTTCACTGGATTTAGCTGTCATGTTTATCTACTCCCACAAGGTTCAGCAGGAGTCACTTAGTGCCACCAAAACGTGTAGCTGGGTAGTAACAGAAGAGGAGCAGAAAAGAGAAGATAGGAAAGGCAGGACCAAGAGAAGAGGGCAGAGAAGACTAGAAGGAGGTGGGGGGGGGGACCACCACGGGAGCTGGGATGAAAAAATAACATTATAAAAATTATATATACAAGGACTCTGCATATAAAATAAAAGTGGCACTGGCAGAAGGTGGTGACATTAACAATCCACTTAATTTCACACTCGTGGTTTATTTTGCCACCAAAATTCCCCAAATGATTTATTTCATTGTTCTGTACTGCATTCAAAATAGAATTTCAAACTATAATATAACTGTTATGTGCTAAGATATGTATGTGACTCACACTTTATAAAATTAAATTCATTGCTGTGTTCAATGAGATTCAGATTTGTTGTTTAAAATAGAATTACAAACCCTATTGGTATTGTAGAATAAGTAAACATGAGTTACTGTTGTAAAGAATATTGGAATGGAAAAATACTCTTGCTCCACTTAACTTTCTTTTGGCTGGGAAACGGGAATAAAAAAACAATCTCTAATTTGAGAGACCTATCGATGACATTTACAAGAAGAGATTTTCTACAATTATTTAAATTACTACTTATCCTAAATAAGTCATTTCTCTCCAATCCTCTAGGCAGTAATGTATAATAAAGTTTGTAACCAATACCAAACTAGGAGGGGTTGCAAGCACTTTGGAGGACAGGTTTAGAATTCAAAATGATCTGGACAAACTGGTGAAATGGTCTGAAATAAATAGTGTGAAATTCAATAAGGATAAATGCAAAGTACTACACTTAAGAAGGAATAATTAGTTGCACAGACACAAAATGGGAATTACTGCCTAGAAAGGAGTACTGCAGAAAAGGATCTGGGGATTATAGTGGATCACAAATTAAAGGGGTTAAAATGTAACACTGTTGCAAAAAAAGAAAACATCATTCTGGGATGTATTAGCAGGAATGTTGTAAGCAAGACATGAGAAGTCATTCTTCTAGTCTGCTCAGCCCTGATAAGGCCTTGTGTACAGATCTGGGCAACAAACTTTGGGAAGATGTAGACCAATTGGAGAAAGACCAGAGGAGAGCAACAAAAATGATTAAAGGTCTAGAAAACGACCCATGAGGAAAGATTGAAAAAACGACATTTGTTTATTCTGGAGAAGACTGAGGGGGGACATGATAACAGTCTAAGCACGTAAAATGTTGTTATAAAAATAGTTGTGATAAATTGTTCTGTTTATCCACTGGGGACAGGACAAGAAGTAGTGGCCTTAAATTGCAGCAAGGGAGATTTATGTTAGACATTAGGAAAAACTTCCTAACTGCGAGGGCAGTTAGGCATTGGAACAAATTATCTTGGGAGGCTGTGGAATCTCCATCACTGGACGTTTTTAAGAACAGGTTACCAAACCCCTGTCAGGGATGGTCTAGATAATATTTAATCCTGCCTCAATGTAGGGGACTGGACTAGATGCCATATCAGGTCCCTTCCAGTCCTACATTTCTATGATTTCACACCATGTCATGCTAAACTATCAGGCTACAAGAAAAATATTTCTTTTGCTTCTAGTAACCTTTCTCTAGTAAGTAATTTATTGCCTCAATTTTTATATTCCCAGGCTGTACACAAGCACTGTACAATAAATACCTTTTCCAATCCATGCTGATTGCATACAATAAAAACATCTCAAAGGATTTTAAAATAATTTTTATTCTTTTAATCACTACAATACTATTATCCTTACTACCATATTTATAATTTTCTTAGTGACGTATAAGATGCTGCTGCTGTCAGTTGCTGACTGGACCTGTTATCTCTTGCAGCACAAGTCAGCCTCCCAGAACCAGGATAACATACCAAAGAAGATGGTGGTGATGCGAGGAATAAAACAGGCAGTAAAGAGAAAGGACATAAGAGACATTTCAAATACTTATTACTCCAGAGCTATTGTTTCATTTATATCAAGATACTAGATTGGGTGTGGGGGGGAATCTAAGGGCAAGATCATGTCTATCACTTCCATGAGCAAAAGAGATGCAGAGCTGGTTGTGTCTGGCTGGCTGAGCAAGGAACAGGGACAACTTCTGTACTGCAGCATCTCTACCCCATCTCACACTACTGTAGGGCGTCCCACCCAATCGGTGCACTTTGGAGGCTGGGCTTTATGGTACTTAGGATGCAAGAGAAGGATTAGGCCCAAGGGTGGAGCAGGGAGGAACTTCTCTGTGGCATTTTCGCCCCACCACAGGCAGCAGAGCGCTGCATAACTACATCTACAACCCGTGCATCGCAAGTTAGGGCTAGAGTCACAAAGTAACTTAGGCGGTGTGATGCTAAACATTGCAAACTAATTTTTAGGTGCCCAGCAAAATCACAGGAACAACACTGTGAGCCACAATGCTTGAGTAAGACAGCTAGGCCCCCTTTACAAGGAATGGAAAAACAGGCGCCTTAGACTGTGACTCACAAAAGCCAACACAGTAGGCCGGGAGCCACCAAACTAGCCCATGGGAGATGCCAACGGGAGGAGTGTGTGTTAAGCCCAAACCCATTCACAGAGATAGACTCCTAAGTACTGGCTGCAGGGAGGCGCCCATCTCTGTTTGTGATTCTCAGCTGTGAACCCTCTCCGGGAGTTAGGCACCTAAAGCATTTCTTGTAAGAAGCTGGAGCGCGGAGAGAGGAGGATGACAACCTTCCCGCCTTATTTTCAACCCAGTGGTTAGGGTACTCACTTGTGATGTGGGAGACCCCTGGTTCAAGTCCCTGATCCACCTGCCTCCCAGCTATTTCGTATGGAGTTAGGCAGCCTCTGCACACGCCTAGCGAATCAGGCCACCCCTGCGAGGTAGGTGGAGAAGTGCCTGTCTTCCCCCGGTTTGTGAATTGCTCTAGGGGCTTAGGCTAGAATGAGGCTGCAATGCACATGTCCAGAGGCCTGGGGAACTTCTACTGCAAAACCATAGGTGTTGAGCAAGTTTAGGCAACTACAGGGTTAGGCAGTAGCAGAGCAGGAGTTTTGCAAATCGCAGTGGCACTTAAAAACAGGAATTTTAGCACTGACATTTGGGGATGAGGCACCTAAATGCCTTTGTGAATGTAGCCCTTCGTTACTGTCAAATAGCAGCAGGGCTCCTGTCAGGAGTATCATTCCAGAGGTGCAAATAATCATAGAGGTAAAAAACAGCAGCGTGGGAAGTCCAGTGCATTGGGGGACTTGTGATTTCCTTCTAGAGACTATCTTACTTGTGGAAGTGAGAGAGAAGCCATAGAACTTCTGCTCCAATGCAGCCATGTCTTTTTTGTATCCAGTCAGCTCTTTGTGTCACCATACCACAGCAACGTAGCCAACCACAGCAGTGCCAGTACCCCAAGACAGCAGTGCCGGTACCCCAAGACTGCAGCCTATTTTTCATTTTGACTTTCTGGTTACCCTGGCCAAGAGCCAGCAGCTCTCTGGCTCCCTTCTTACACCTCACTCCACTGCACTGAAACACTAACAGAGCCGGGAACAAAGCAGCCCGTAAGAGTGAGAGTATACAAAAAGGGAGAAAGGAATTAGGGGTAGTAGCTGCCTACCTAGCTGCAAAGTCACAGTGGCCCCAATTAATCAAAAAGCATCACAGTCTTTCAGCAAAAATAAAATCAAAATGGGGCCCTTATCTCAGGTGGGAACTCTATGCGCTACTATCATAGGGGAAAATAAATTTAAATTTTATTTTGTAAATAAACAAGAGAATCCTAAAATCCTTTGTTTTACATAATCAGAAAAATCACTAGTAGCAAAATGTATAGTTAGAGTCTTCCTTTGAATACTGAGGACAAGCTCTGAAGTATAAAGTCGATGTGGTCTCTTAAATGGCAAAAAATAAGAGGATGTGCCTGATTCTATTCTCACACTGGAATAAATCAAAAGTAACCGCACTGAATTCATTGGAGGTACACTGCCATAAAACCGTGCAAGTGATTGTGACATTCAAGAGATCACAATTAAAAGGACTTTAGGTTTGTCTTGCCTATTTTAAAAAGGAAAAAAGGAGTAAAAGGTATGTCAGAAAAATCTGATCAGTCTCTCATTTTTAAATAGGAAATATTAAAATATACATAGATTTTTTTCTGTGATTTCAAGAACATATTCATTGGGACATTCAGCAACCATCACATAGTTACAGGTCTGTCAGCATTTCCGTTAGAAACCCTATTATTCAGAGTTTAAAACTTTGCATTGCACATTATTGGAAAAATGTGACTACTTCTGCAGAATTGTATAGTAAAACATGGACTGTCTGTCTAACTGAAAAGTTTCCACACCACCTATGCACACAAGAGGAAAGATATTTAGAAATTTGGTCACCCTTTCTAGCATACTCTGAAGAAGAGAGTTCCCCAGCCAGCAAAGCCAATCTGAGGCCAGGTTCTCTGAAAGTTAACCTGATCCTGAATAAGTAATAAGTAATGTACGATGCAGTATGTTAATATTTTACCTTCACTTTGCCTTAAGGAAAAGTTTTTAAAAAGTAATAAAGCCCATAGGTAGGACCTTACCAAATTCATGGCCATGAAAAACGCATCACAGGCGGTGAAATCTGTTCTCCCCCTGTGAAATCTGGTCTTTTGTGTACTTTTACCCTATACTATACAGATTTCACGGGGAGACCAGCGTTTCTCAAATTGGAGATCCTGACCCAAAAGGGAGTTGCAGGGAGGTCACAAGGTTATTTTGGGGGTGGAGGGGGGATCGTGGTATTGCCACCCTCACTTCTGCGCTGCCTTCAGAGCTGGATGGCCGGAGAGCGGTGGCTGTTGCCCAGGCGCCCAGCTCTGAAAGCAGTGCCCTGCCAGCAGCAGCAGAGAGGAAAGGGTGGCAATACCATACCATGCCGTCCTTCCTTCTGCGCTGCTGATAGTGGTGGCTCTGCCTTCAGAGCAGAGCTTCCAGCCTGCGGCCACCGCCCTCCAGCTGCCCAGCTCTGAAGGCAGCGCCGCTGACAGCAGCAGCACAGAAATAAGGGTAGCAGTACTGCGACTCCCCCCCGCCACCACACACACAGCACTCCTTTTTGGGTCAGGACCCCTACAATCACAACAGCGTGAAATTTCAGATTTAAATAGCTGAAATCATGAAAGTTATGGTTTTTTAAACCCTATGACCAAGCAAGTGACCAAAATGGACCATGAATTTGGTAGGGCCCTACCCATAACATGTGCTTTGGTCTTAATTGGTCACATTTAGGACTATCTGTATACCTCTCATGTGTTTGCCATTCTTTTCCATTACTTTAGTACTATCTATGTCATAACTGTTAAAATTATTTTGGAATAAATATTTGTAAAAATATCCGGATTTAATCATTATTTAATCAACAACTATAGATGACATAAAGTAACAGAGGGAAAGTGCAGGCTTATGCAAGCTGTAGGAGAAAACAAAGCCGTTATTTTCCCTCAAAGATTGTAAACACAAACAAGGCAGATGTTAGCCACTTATATGACCATTTACCTTTCCTTGGTGTAACAATTAAAACAAACTTTACAAGAAATCCTAGCTCTTTTGTAGGTGTCAAGAGCATTATAAAAGCTGATTAATGGGCCACCGATGTAGGAATTCATTAGCTACAATTCAGTCACGAAGAGCAGTCCATTTTAGAATGCTTCTTCATGAGTCCCCCTAAGCCCTTATGAGGCTGAGATTTAGCAGGCAGTTGATGTGGGTTTGGGTGGGGTTTTTTTTTTGTTTTTTTTTAAAGACATTCATCAAACAAAGAAGTTGTTTCTGTCTCCTCAATATTCAAACAGTTTCTATGAGCAATTGCTTTGTGTCTTATCATGCCCCCGACATCTGCACATCAAGGAGCTGTATTATAGTATCTGAGCTTCTACACTGACTTCAGTGGGGCTACTTACGTGCTTAAAGTTAACCACAGGCTTAAGTCTATCAAGGCCTCTGTCTTCAGAGCCTGCTCCTGTTCCCATTCAAGTCAACGATAAAAACTCAGAGGCCCAGATTTTTAAAGGTATTTAGGTATTGCTACACGCAGTGTTGCCATGACTAACTGACTGAGGAGCTGAAATCTCATTTTCAAATGTGATTTACATGCTTAGAAGCCTAAATCCCTTCAACTATCAATGGTACTTAGGCTCCTAATTGCCTAAATCCCTTGTAATCATGAAATTTTGGCTCCTAAATCAGTTAGGTGTTCCAACACTGAGTGCAGCATTGCCTAAAAACCTTTAAAGATCTGGGCCATAGTGACTTCAGTGGTGTAGGATCAAGCCCTTAATTAGCACTAATACGGTTTCATTAGATCTTGGGTAGATAAATCCCAACTCTTGATATCTTGATCTCAAACAACTGCTTACTCTTCATAGCAGTTATATCTCACAAAACATATATGTTCTGCAAACCCATAGAATTTGTACTAAGTGTTAACAAGTCACTATCACAGACTCAAGAAATGTCAAAAAATACAAATATTTTTGAGCATTTTTCTTAAATTGACAATGTTAGAGACAGAAGCTTGATTCTCACCTATGTCACATCACACAGGTTATAACTGATGAATACAGTGGAGAACTGGGCGCTGAGCTTTTTCTGATGTTCTAGCCATGCACATTGGGCATTATTTAAGAACTAAACCATTTAAAATATACATAAACAAGCAGAACTGTCTGCAGGGGCGGGGCGGGGGGGAGAGAGGCAAGCAGGCTCCCGCAGCCCCAGTGCCCCGGCAGGGGCACAAAAGGTGCCCCTCCGAGAACAGTGGAATTTAAATTCCTCTGCATGCCTCTGACTGTCTATATTCACGCTGGTAAAGAAATGCATTGTGGGAACATGGGAGAATATAGTCAGCAAGGTGAGCTTAAATTTCTTTATGCAGGATTTGATCATGGAGCCTTGCTGCATAAGACTGTAACCTGTTTGAAAACAAATAGGTGAAAACCATCAGTTATTTCAAACTGCATCTTTCATATTTGTAACAATTAATGAAGGAATACTTCTACATTATTTACTAGATATAGTATCAAATAATGACAGTGCCCCCTTTGCAAATCACTGTGCACCTTTATGTGATGAACTCTGTTACATACTTTGTATCTAGAGATATGAATATTTAAAAAATGTAAGTGGGAATTCCTGGTAAGAACAGGATTTTTTTGGTGGGTACATTGCATTCTAGTTCTTTATCCTATTACCTATTCTATTGTCTCAGCATACAAACTGATTTCAGAAACTACAGTGTGTCATTCTTTTCATTGATCAGAAAATAAATAACCACTCCTGAAAGGTGTTCTTTCACTCTATTTAAAGATGTCAAGACTAACAAAACCTCAAGAAATGGTTGCATATCATTAAAAACATATATTTTTTATCCAACTCAGAACCTATTACATCAGTTACATAAGGACAGAGCTTGCATAAATACAGTAACCTCAGAGGTACAGGACCAAAATACTGATGTAACAAAAAACCTATTACATTCTTTCTGAGAGCTTAAACACTGATGAATAATTGGCTAAGCAAAATCAACTCACACCGTGTCTTTCCTTCGCACTGAGATTAGGATAATTTATCATCTGAAGAATCCTTAGTGTAGGTATTGGCCAAGTATTTACACAATATCACTTAGGACCAGGTTGTTTCAGTACCAAGGAGAGGTCCCTCTTTCCACCTTAATGGAAGCAGGTCAGAAATCCTCCACTTAGACTGTTCTGCCTTCCTGACAGTCTAGATGTAGGAAAACTCAGCAGTCCATCTCAGAGGATCTGAACTGCAGAGGCCAAACAACCATGCAAGAAATTACTCTCTTCCTCTCTGTACGTCATCATTTAGGAAGGTGTCTTTGAATGGGAAGGCTTTTTATAAGCTTCCTCTCCAAAATGAGGCACTCAAGTAGGCTTTGTCTACACACAAATATACATCAGTTCAATTAAGCTGATTGAGCTAAACTGGTGCAAATCCCTCTGTAGACACTAATTTTGGTTTAAGAGTGACATTTTAGTTTATCTTAAACCTGTTCCCAATCAATTTAAACTGAACCGAAACAAAGTGTCCACACAGCATTTTGTACTGCAGTATCTATTTAAACTGGTTTAAAAAAATCACCTCAAACGAAACTGGTGCAACTTTTTTGCATAGACAAGCCTTAGCCAACAGGCCATTTCTCCCACTTTTTAAAAACCAGTTGAACTTTGCTAATTCTCACTATAATAATCTGTTAACCCAAGAATTTTAACTAGCTGTCCTGACAAAGGTGAGGATCTCCAGTGAGGTCTCATACATCTAAGATGTCATTATTTTTACAAGATATGCTACAATATGGTTACTAGTATATTAAGTGCTATTGTAAATAATTGAAGCTAATACACCTTTGCCAAAAATAAGAGAGGAAAATGCATTATGGAAAGCAATGTCCTTGCCCTTTATTTTTAAAATTGTGCTCCTTTACTTCCCAAGTTGTGTGTAAAATTTGCTAATCTGCCATGCGTGTCCAGTCATTAGTGAAGTCGTGCTATATGCCAGTTCTGAGACTCACGTAGTAATGCATTTTGAACAAAACCTGAAACACACTGAATAGAAATACAACTATTAAGATTTTCAGGAATCCTGTAGCATCTGCTCTGTTCAGCAATATGTAAATTAAACCATTTTATAGTGTTTTTGCTGATACTCAGTATAAATTCATGAATTTGGGAACAATTCTTTTGTTGACACTCTATGGGATCGTGTGCGCACAGTGATGCTTATTATGATGTATGTTGTTTCACTGATCTTGACAGGGTCAGTAGAGATGGGCTCACTACACACAAATTTAGGAAGATAATCCTTTCTTTGCGTTTGCCAAGCTTCTGAGCAATATTTATACCATTTCATGGTGGGCCTAGATTTGTGTGTTATTCATTAAAAATACTTCAAAAACATTTTTAAAAGTTGCTCCATTATCATTCTAATTTCCAATTTGGACAATCTAAATATAAATTACATCCAAAAAAATTTGCTGGAAGAATGTTAAGTTTGCATAGTCAAAAACTCATAATTTAGAAAATGCCAGAACTAAGATCCTGCATGCAACAGCCTAATTCACTACATAATTCCCTGATCATCATGTATCCTATGGACCTGTGTATCAGTATAGACACCAGGCTTTATGAACTACAACTGGAATGCAGGAAGCCTTCAGCCACTCGGTCAGACCCGCCACATTACAGTCCCTGACAGTTTGTTCAGACCACTCTTGGTCTCTTCTGGGACTCGTTGCTGAAACCTTGGACTGAGTATGGACATTGCCCCAGGGACCTGGGAGTCTGCAGAAACAGATCGCTCTCCTCCAGGCTGAGAATTAGAGCTAAGGGATCAAGTATGGCATCTGGAAATGGAAAATTGCTCCCTGCGGGAACAAGTTACAGTACTCAGAGCAATTTGTCTCCCTTTACGACACCAGCTCAGGCAATCAGTCCCAGAGTTCAATTAACAGAGAGATATGATGGCACCTGCAGCAAGTTTATTATCCAATGCAGACTCCTGTTTATGCTCCAGCCCCAGAAATACGCCACAAACAGGTCATGATGGGATTGGTACTTTGCTTGCTTACAGGGGAAGCTCTAGCTTGGGCTTCTCCCCTTCTCAAGCAGGATCACCTGGTCTGGTAAATTGGAAGTTCTTCCTGCAAGTATTCACCATCATTTTTGATGACCCACATAAAACTGGCATGGCGGAGACCACCTTACATAAGCTTTGGCAAACCCTGGAGTCAGTTCCTTCCTACATCACTCAGTTTAGATGCTTGGCCACAGACATCACCTGGAATGATATTGCACTCCATCAGTTTCAGCTTGGTCTCTGAAACAAATTAAAGTAGGAGATGGCACAGATAGACCTTCCCTAGATTTTCTCTCTTCTCCAAAATTCAGGAACCACAAATCAAGCTTTTGCTAAACCTTTTAAGAAGGGTTGTGTTATATGGAAGTTTTAAAAATAAATGTTACGAGCTTTTTATTAAAAAATAAAACAGACCCTTGTACTAAGAATTTCATAAATGAATCTCATATTCAAAAATATTTGCACCTTAATAAACAAACCGCATCTACATCTCACGCTTGCCCAAGATTCAGCCCGCAAAGGAAGCTCAGCCATGGTCAAGCTCATACAGAGACAGACAGACTGACTAACTACCTAGAAGACCGTACCTTTGGAAGTGGTGACTGTGGAACACCATGAAGTCCTACAGTTCAGTCTTATTAGGTCCCTGTACTTTACCTTGATTTTGGGGGCACTCTGGCTAATCCGGCATGACCCCCATATTCTGTGGTCCCAATAAATTATTTAATTTGCATTGAGCTTCTGTAGCGAACACTGCCTTCTGGTTCAACAACCCAGAATCCTAGAACCCAAGCTGGAGAACTCTGCTCCAAAAACCCAACCCCCTCTCCCTGCCACACACACACGCGGCAGCAATGATATCGGATCCAGAAACACCAGCTCTCCACAAAGCCGCACCTTCCTGTAAACTACCAAGACTACCAGGATGTTTTAAGAAAAACCTAAATGCAAACATCTTACCACAGCATTGTGATTACAATTGTCCCATAGACCTTCAACTGGGAGCTAAAATTCCATTCGGGCACATATATTCTATGTCCAAGCCCAGGTTAGCTGCCTTAACAGAGTACATCCAGGAAAACTAAACAAAGGCGTTATCTGCCATTCTACCTCCTCCACAAGGGCCTTGACAGTTTTTGTTACAAGGAAAGACTGCTCTGAGACTGTGTGGATTGTAGAGTGCTTAACCAAATAACGGTATATAACCAGTACCCACTGCCATTAATTCCGGAGCTCTTGGATCAAGGACAGTCCAGGTTTTCACCAAATTGGATCTTAGGGGAGCATATAACCCAATTTGCATCAAGACAAGTGTTGAGCGGAAGACAGCCTTTAGAACTAGGTATGGGCATTGCCAATATTTAGTAATGCCCTTTGGGTTTACTAAAGTCCCTGCCACATTTCAGCACCTAATTAATAACGTATTTAGAGACATTCAAGATCAGTATGCGGTTGCTTATCTAGATGATATCAATCTATTCCAGTTACCAACCAAGCCACAACCACCATATCCGTGAGGTTGTCACAAGATTGTACCTGCATGGGTTATATGCAAAACTGGAGAAGTTGCACATTTGATCAGTCATCCTTTGAATTTTGGGAAGGCGTCCACAGTTTGGGATTGGGCAGAGCTCCAGAATAGTCAAGACATTCAGAAATTAATCCAATCTTTTAAAAAAATCACATCTCTTAGAATTGCCATCCTTCATAAATTTGCAAGGTTTCACTGTCCCACTCAAGGCCTGTCAAGCTTTTGACTATCTAAAGATAGCTTTCTTCTCTGCCCCAGTGCTGGCCCACCCTGATCCCAGCCAACCCTTTCTCCTTGAGGTCAATGCCTCCGATGTAGCCTTTGGGGTGCTACTGTCCCAAAGAACGGAGTCCCAGAAAGAGATGCATCTATTTGCATTTTTCCCCTGAATACTCCAGCCAAACACAATTGTGAAATAGTTGACAAGCAATTAATTGCAATCAAGACAGGGCTCAAGACATGACGACACTACCTCGAAGAGGCCAAGCACCCCATACTAGTCTTAACAGACTACAAAATCCTGGAAAATATATGATCCACCAAGGCACTGAATCAGCAACTGTTAAAAAGAACAGGGCCCAGGTTAAGTTTCTACTTCATAATCACATACTGCCGAGGCAACAAGAATGGTAAGGTAGATGCACTATATGGAACCTGAGAACCACCACTGATTGACATACTGAAACTATAACATTTCCTTTGTGGATTTATATCATCAGACTTTCTTACCTCACTTCAAGTAGCCCTCCCTAATGATTACTCCTGGGAGGGGGGGCTGCATGACTGCACATGCGCAGAATTCATATCCCCTACATAATATTTTTTCTCCGCAGAAAATACAACATGCTGGAGGACTGCAGTTGCACCTTTCACCCACCAGGGGCTGCTATGGTGACAGAACAGAGGGCAGCCACTCCCAGACGGGAGAAGCCTGCTGTGTACAGGGAGCAGAAGTGAGGAGGGACCAAGTGAGGAGGCGTGGGATATTGGGGGGGGGGGGGGGGAATGGACAGCATGGGGCACATGGGACTGCTGGTTAGTCACAGACTGAGGTTCAGAAGGGCTGGGGGGGGGGGACAGACTGGGTCAAGGGCTGAATGGGAGTAGGGGTTCATGGACACATGGACAGATGTATCTGATTGACTGAATGAATGAGAGAGACTAGGGGTCAGCAAGGGTCTGCATGGAGAAGGCTCCACAACTCCATAACAATCCCTCATTCCCCCACCCCCAAAAGCCCTGTTCCGTCCTACCCCCACTCAGTCAGCCTCCAGGTTCATTCCCAGGCTTTTCCCCAGCAATTACTTCCCTCTCCCTCAGCTCCTCCTTTACCCTTTACTCCCCCAAGCCTTCGTAGTGCTTCTGAGGGGTGTGGGAAATATATTTCTGTATTATAGTTTAAATGAATTATTACTCAAAGTTCTGTATTAATATGCCTAATAAAGAATCTATTTGCCAAAAAAAATTCATGATTGTTTGTTGTCTGTATTATTAGACATACTTGCTGACAGGCATTTTGAAATAAATTAGCAAAATAATTGAAACTGGCTTTATTATACTGTAAATTTTGACAAAATATGCAGAATTTTAAAATATTGTGCTCAGAACTTTTAAATTTTTGGCACAGCATTCCCCCAAGAGTATTGTTTAGGATGGTATCAGTGAAATTACTGTTCCCAGTGTTATTCTGGGGGACTCTGCATACCCCCTTTTGCCTTGGTTTATGAAACCATTTCCCAATCTCAGAGACCCTGACAAAAAAAAGTTTAATTACACTCGCAACAGGTGTACAATAGTTGAATGTGCATTTGGCTGACTGAAATTCCACTGTTTGGATTCCAGTGTCATCAATGCTGTCTTCATTACTGTGGCTTGCTGTGCTCTTAACAATCTTTGTGATGCCCAAGGTGAGTCATTTTCCCCAAATGGACCTGTGACAGTGATGGGCTGCTAAAGCAGTACACTCAGTACATCACCTACCACAGCTGGATCTGGATGCACCTGGGCAACAGAAATCAGGGATGCTCTGTATTCCCACATTATGGATTTGCTGAGCCCATGGAAGAGGGAGAATAGTACTTTTATGAATGGACTTGTAAATTATTTACTGTACATTACTTTTACACCCCACAATACAATGAAATGTTGGGTGTTGATTGCTATGCACTGTACTTATGAATGATGTGACCGCTTATGAAATGTGTGTGGTGGGGGGGCGGGTTTGCTATGTACTGCCCTAATGAATGAGATGATCTCTTATGAAATAGTGGTAAGGAGGGGACAGTGGCAAGAACTGTGGAATTACAGTATTGACTGATGTAGATTCCTGTACTGAGAAACAGTGTTTGCATAAAACTTAGTTGTCTCTCATCATGCATTTGCCTTTTGTTTGAAACACACATCATATGATGTGATGCAGTGATGCCTATAACATTTCTTAATAAAGTAAAAACCTTTATTTTTAAATAATTATTAGAAAAATGCACTATTAAACCATTGCCAGGCAGGCCAGCTGCCATTAGCACACGAACACACCAGTAAGATGAAAACCTCTAACAAAACAAAAACAAAGCATATGAACAGTGCAAGCAGTGAAACCATCTGAAAGTCAGAAACCCCCTTCCTGTTGAGTGTCCCCCGGCCCCTTGTTCTCCTTTCCCTTCCTTCCACGATTATGGCACTCCTGGGGCACGGGGATGGAGGTGTACACAGGGGAGGGGTTCAGAACAGAGGACTGCATGGGGTACATTTCCAGCTCTGACGGCCCAATTGCATGGGTAGATAGGTAAAAACCCTAGGACTAGAGAGAGGCTGAGAGAAAGTTTCCATTTTCCTCTCATCCTCTGTCTGCTCATTGCCTTTAAACATAGGTACTTACTATAGTGTGAGGGCAAAGTGAACTGATTCCACATATTCATTATTTGTAAGAATTATGTTTGGATGGGCCCAACTGCATGGGCCACCCAGCTGTGGAACTGTTTCTGGTGTGCAGCACATAAAGGGGAGGCAGGCCGTGGGGCAGGCGCAGCAAGAGCCTGCTCTATTTTCCCTCCCTTAGCTGCAGTTCCTGTTCCAGGAAATGAGAACCAAGCGTCTTCTCCCTCCCAGCAACCCTGTCCTCAAGCTCTGCAGCCAGCCCATGCCTCTCTGCTTGCCTCACCTTTCCATTGGTCACAAGTCCTTCTCTTTTTGGTATTTAACTTGCTTTTCAGTCCTGTCCACAGTGTCAACCATAAGTTCATTACAAAAAGGCTTCCTCTTGGACAGGTCCCATGATGGTACATTAAGCGAAGCTTCTACTTGTATATGGGCGTACTGTCAAAGTACTACAGCCTGCAGAGTTCGAGGGGCCTGGAAGCAGACAAGACAGAGGGTTATTGTCTCAAATAGCACAGTGCGTAAGCAGAGAAAAAAATCATCTTTAAAATGTTCCGTTGTAAAGCTTAACTTCAGTATATTGTGAGAGGGACACTTCAGACCACAGACGCCCCCTGGACGCAGCCGGCTTAACTGCAGTGAAAAGTGAAAAAACAACAACTGCTTTGTTTTTTCTAAGTTGCAGATCAGCTTGGGCTTTGGGGGAGAGGGGTGACTGCAGCATGGTATATAAGCCTTCTCTACCATTTCAGGCATTCCAGATTTTGGAAGATATTGCAGTTCTTGTGGTTCCCAAATGGCAAAGAGAGCTTTTGTTCCAAGCTGCTGGTGGAAAGTTGGTCATGTATGTCACCGAAGTATTCAAACGTCTGGTGACTGAACAGCACATCTGAATGGAGTGGGCTGGTCAGCTACCAAGGATGGCCCTGAAAAACTCCCTTCCCTGAAATGTGATTACCTATCTGGAGTTCCTGCTATAGGAAAAGTTTGCAGCTATTAGTATCTGAGATTGGGTGAAAATTCAAGAAGAAATCAACACGATCCTATGGCTTGGTGCCTCTCTATAGCTTTCAATACAGCTTGCTAGGACTTCATGCAAACACAGAGAACATCTCCCTCCCCCTCCGGCACATTTCTGGACTGCATTCAACTGCCCTCCCTCCACCCCATCTGTATTTTGGACAAATGACTTACCACCCATGGAGGATGTGGCCTATATTTCAAACTCCTCCCCAACACACAGTTCACTGTTTTCAGGTGGGTCATTACACCATTGGGTTGGTTTGGAGCAGCATGCTTACAGGGAAGGAAATATAAGGTTCTTATTCTTAAACTGGCAAGTCCTAGCAAAAGTGTGAGCTTTTCCAGTAAAATTTCACTTTTAGATGCAGTTTCAGTGTTTCCTCTTCCTGGTCTCCATTTTGAGTTCCATGGGGCAGTGGCGCGGGAGGGTGGGGGACTCCCAGGCACTGGCATGCAATCCGCCATTGGCAGATACACTGCGACCCAGGGCTTGCAATAGTTTTTGCATTGGTTCATAACATGGAAATCCCTCCCAGAGCTACATTAATAAACACAAAAATGAAACCAGAAACTTACCAGACTCTGGAGCAATTTCTGCCTATTCCATTTCTGCTGCTGGCTACTCCTCCAGGGAGGCATCAAAAAGCTCCTCAGAGTATGGCCCCAGGATGTGCTACAGCTGCTCCTGCAGCAAAGCCTCCTTGGGGACTGGTTTCAGCACCAGAGTTACCTCAGGTTTCAGAGGGTTATAGCCCATGAAAGCTTATGCCCAAATAAATTTGATAGTCTCTAAGGTACCACAAGGACTCCTCAGAGTTACTTCAGTGGCCTCATCTGGTGCTTGCTGCTGACTCCCATCTGTTCCCATGCTAGATTCTGAGGTCAGCCTGTCGTTATGCACCACTGTGGGCTCTGTGCTCAACACAATACCCAGCACCGAGTCAAACTCCTCATTAAACAGGCATGATGGTGGCAACCTCTCAGAGATGCAGCTCTGGTCCCTGGCTTGCAGATAGTCACTTAATTCACTCACTGCACCGTTCACCAGTCTGGCAAATTCCCCACTTTGCCAGCTGTTTTGCTACTTGCTGGTACCCATAATCACTCCTGCTGCTTTTGCTAAAATTTGAATGTTTCACTGGCCTCGCATCAAAGATCTGTCTGTGTTCCTGCAAACACCCTTGGTAAAGGACTTCTTGTGCATGATGGCCATTACAAATGCAGGAAAAGGTTTAATGTCGTTTGCAACTCAGCAGACAGAACAAAATGGAAGGATTAAATGCCAGGCAGACATACTTGAGCAAAGGGGTTGCCCGTTTCCTGGGACTCTGTTGGTGATTCATGGGATAGAAAGGACAAAGAATATTGGCCCATGGGATTGTGGGATAGTGATGGTGGCCCCTCAGGGCCCGAGTCCAGCAAGGGGCTGTGTCTACTCTGCCAAAGGATAGGGTTTGAACTCTGGGTCCCGGCAGCAGGGTCCTGGGACCCAAGTCTAAAAGATGTGTGTGTAAACAGAAGCAGGTTTCAGCTTGAGCCTGAACCCAGGCTACATTGCAATGCAGACGTACCCTAAGTGCTTTTGAAAAAATCCCACTACATATCTTTGAAAATCTGGCCCTTGGTGAAATTGCAAGAAGTGGTCCATGGTTTGCAGGATCACACCCTATGGAAATATTAGGAAATAAAATAAGGACTTACTCCTGCAAGGTGCTACACACTTTCTAATCCCACTGAAGTCACAAGAAGTTGAAGATGCTCAGCATATCACAAAATCAGCCCCTACATAAATAAAAATAAAGATTTTTCCAAAGTGTCTCAGCATGCTTTTGTCAGTTTCAGAGAAAAATCAATTAAAATATCCAAAGACAGAAAGAAGCTTGTTGTTCAAACTCCAGAAAACATGTCAATAGAATTACATATGAACAAAATCTATCTTGGAGGGATGTTACATACAGTCTACCAAATTCTCTGTGCAACCACCTTATTTTTCTAAAAAAAAAAAAAAAAAAAAAATGCTTTAAAATGGAGTATGAAAAATATAAACATACTCAAGATGTCACTAAATACCATTCAAAATTGGTGTAATTAAGATGCAGCATAGTAAATCCCAGAAATGATTTCTAATCTGACCATTACAGAGGGTGTCAGGCTGTTTATAGTTAAGCCTGAAGCTGTAAGCCCGATTTTCAACAAATCTCTAACTTCTGCTCAACTAATAGCCAAACCAAACCACTTGAAACGTCACAAACCACGCCACCTCCCAAAGGTAAAATATTTCTGGAAAAAAATAGGGTTAATCACACAAGTCATTTTAGAGAATGAGTCTTCTCACCCATCCCCTCTCAACCCTTTATTTTAAAAAGTGCACTTTTTAATTTGTCCCCCTTCCACCCCAAAATGCCACATCTAAATCTAAGCAAAGGTAGAACTACATCTATGCAATATCAAATAGGTACACAGCCATACAAAAGGGAAAGTCTGTTACACTTATTTTGAAATATCTGATTGTTTCAAATTAGTCTAAATCCTTCTGTGACTGTCTCCATTATGAGGTTTACTCTAATCAGGTTGAGTCACACAATTGTTTGCTGTCCCTCTGGATTCATGCACACTATCAGGATTGAGTTTTTGGTTGTTGCTTTTTTTAAGACTTAACAGTTTTTAATAGTCATTTGATGAAGTTTTATCAGGTCAGTAATGCCAATGACACACAATTTGGTATTTTAGGAGCAACAATTTCCATGTCCCTCATTGTATTACTTTTGCCCAAAAGATAGGTTAGTCAACATGACCACAGTCTAGTGAACTTCATTGCATGATGCAGACTATTATTTTGTTTCACGTATGATGACATACTTTCGTTTTAAATTCTTTGTTGGCATTTTAATCTCTAAACAAAATACCTAGATGCTCCTGACACTAAAGAAATCAGTAGAATATCAACAGTTTGTTGGTTAGACAACTTTTTCAAGTATCAGCTCCTTAGCTGAGACATACAGCCTCTTAAGAGTAGATGGTAGCGTTACTATATCTGGTTCTTTGTTTTATATCCACCAACAGCGGCATGCATACAGCTCCAAGGAGCTCTTTGTACATGCAGATTCCTAGCCATCTCACCCGGAAGGAAATAACCAGTGATTGCAACTCCATCTCCAAAGACGACAAATTATAACTGACTAGAGTTGTCACCAAATATTTGTCTCATCACCAACTGTGAAGGACTTTGAGACACAGGCGTGCATGTTTCTTGCTAATAACACGAACGCAGAAAAAAATGAGGCAATACTGAATGATTTGTTATCCAGTCAGCACTGACCAATACCAGTTTCTTGTACCTACTAAAAGTGTCCTACCTTGTGAGTGAAACATTACAGGAATAGCAACTCCTATCATTCTTAGGGCTAAATAACTATAATAAAAATTGTACAAATGTCTCTGCTCAGCGAAAAGATAAAAAAGCAAGAAGCATATCAGCAGTATTAAAATGGAGAGAAGTTTTAACTTAGTGACCGTGTCCAACACTCAAAAGCTGCTAAGTCATACATTAGTTTTCCCCATTATATTTTTGCATATAGTAATCAGATCACCACCAGATTTAAAATATTAATTTCTTTGGCAGAGGCATAGCTATTGCCAACAAAATAAATATATATATATTTTTTTTTAAAAGGAAAACCTCACTTTCTGACATCGTGAGCCCAAATTATGCCTAAGGACTCTGAAATGTTTTTTCCCCCATGTAGGAAAATAAGTGGACACAACTGTAGTGTTTAAAACTATAAAGAGAACTGGTGAAACTGAGCCAAACAAATTATACACAGCAATGGAGAACAGTGAAACAAGAATCCCAAAACCTGGGACTTTCATAGCTAAGAATGAGTTCAAGCAAACATAATTCTTACAAATAATGAATATGTAGACTCAGTTTACTTTGCCCTCACATTATAGTAAGTATCTATGTTTCCATCTATAAGCAGACAGAGAATGAGAGGAAACTGGAAACTTTCTCTCAGTCTCTCTCTAATCTTAGGGTTTTTACCTACCTGCTTACAAGTTTTATAAAGCCACTCATTATTGTAGTACTTGAGCACCTTCCATATAACATCAATAGCAATAAAAACGTCCCTAGCAGACTCCATGGAGACTCTGGCACTTTTGCCTTCTGAGGGTAAAACCTCTACTCGGGGTAGGGTTTTTTAGATTTTATTCATTTACTTTTTTCAGTAGGGTCATAGGGTAGAAGCGGGTGCCAGTGTTGTGTCATTCTTACTGTAGAAAGGACTTTTAGAAGGAGAAGGTTTCGCAACATTTCCTAAAGGCAGTCAGACTCCAGACCTCATCTCCTCTGGAAATTTGTTCCATTGCTGGATCGCCTCAACTGACAATGCTTTATCTCCCACACTTCATCCTGGCCTTTGTGCTCTGCATTGGCCCAGCAGAGCTGTCATAGTAATTAACAGATTCAGTCTTTAATATATCTGGGACATGATCTGTTAATTCTTTGAATATTAGGACCAACTGCTTAAATTGGCATTAGAAGCTAACAGGGAGCCAGAGGAAACACTAACACAGGCCAGAGGTGCTCATGGCAGCCCAACCTATGGAGAAGACAAGTAGCCACGTCCTGTACCACGTAGAACCTGTGCCTGTTTCCTTAGGGTTAATATCCATCCTTTATGAACCAGAGAGTGTAAGTTTCACAGACTGATTGCTAAGCGATTGCCTTACATAAAAAGAAAGCAAATGGAAAGCCAATGTGATCTCTGATCTTGTGGCAACACAGATACTTTCCAACAATCTCGTGCCCAAGTTTCCAGAAATGCTTTTTTTGTTTTAAATAAAGACGAATCCAGGACAATACGTAGAGGAAAAACCACCACCAAAAAAAAAAAAAATGCAATTCGGACAAATATCACAATTAAACACGTTATAAGAGTTTTCAATCACTGTAAAAATGTTTAAAAAGCTGAAAGTTGGAAATTATTAGATGCCCCATTCAGACCAACATTTCTGTCCATTTCTGCAGGGGGAAGTGTCACATTTTTCATGCATGGGGAAAGCACATATGTTCTATTTAGAAAGAGCATTTTCCTGTGAACTGTAAAGGTCCTTTATTGCTATGCATAATAGGCTACATCAGATGCACATCAGGGAGCAGAGGAAAAAAGAAGAATGAAAGACGTTAAAAAAAAAAAACACCCTGAAAAAATTCTCCTA
Source organism: Eretmochelys imbricata (assembly GCF_965152235.1). Taxonomy (NCBI): domain Eukaryota; kingdom Metazoa; phylum Chordata; order Testudines; family Cheloniidae; genus Eretmochelys; species Eretmochelys imbricata. Next base: position 45,631,217 of record NC_135573.1, on the reverse strand, counting down.
CTAGACTATATGTAAATTTAGGGTGGGATTTCCCAGGAACTTTGAAGCGAATAGATACAGACACAGAATTTTTTAGGGCAAGTGCACGAATAGTGAATAAAATAAACTAATCATCCGTTATTTATTTTTATATAAATATGTTACACTGAGGCCTTATCCAGCTTCTACTGGCTCAACTCCCACTGATCTCAAAGGGAATATAAGTTATCCCTAAAAACACCAAAACAAATATTGGAAAACCAGTCAGACTGCTAGAGAGCTGACCACTAGCGTCGTATTATGAAGTTTTCAAAAAGAAAACTTAACCTGACTGCAAGATATTTTTAAAAGTTAATCATGAATTCCAAATATCACAAGTGAAAAGTACCAAACAACATTTATTTTGATCATATCAGTGTATCCACACAGGGGCCAATAGATTATTATTTATTAACTTAATAATGTTTTATGAGCTGGGATGGGACCTGTCATAGGAAGTCCCAGGAGGTTTTGACAGTTGTCTCAAATGCCTAATGGCATTATAAGTTATCTATTAGAAGCAAGTGGACTTATCTTCTACCTGGCCCCACAACATCTAGACATTCCCTTTCACAAGAATGGTTTACTAGCTTGCTTGTACCAATTCTTTTAGAGGCCTGATCCTGTTCTTTAGATTGGCACTTTCAGGTAAGGGAGTGACCACACACATTCTGTAAAAGACATCTGCACTGCTCCCATGCCATTTGGTCAGACTCTTCTAATTAGGCACATATGCATCCTTTACATAGAAGGAAAGGGTATTAACTTTGAATAATAATCTTTATTAGTTTATTTTAAAAGGTACATTGTAATCCTGAGCTACTGCTTTTGTACATTTATCATCATACAAAGACATGTCATTTACAGTTTGAAGAATACATTTATTGTGCTCCAAATCCTCATCTGAATGTCACTTTGTCCTAACAGGAACATAGATAATTTAAAATAATATACGTATCCCTGGAACATCCACATTAATTTACCCCAACCCCATTATCTACAAACTACTGTCTTCTAAAGAGCTCAGGACATTCTTTCTGAATTTAGCAAAACACTAGTTTAAAACTGTAAAGATGGGCAGTACAAGAACTGGTCCCTTAATCCTTTGTGAATACATCATTAGAAAATTAAACTGGTTTCAGTTTCCGCATTCTCTTGAATGAATTGCCAATGTCAAATTGACAAGCTATATTTTGGTGGAATGATCAGAGTAACAGTTTACTCATTTTCATATTGCAGCAGTACCTCCTTTTGCAATGACCAGTGCAAAATTCTCCCAACGGGAAAAGTTTACGATGATCAGATGAAAGTAAGAGGTAACCCATTGTCACCCTATGTTTAGCTAAATGACACCTAAGTATTATAAAACAAGTCATATGAAACACTTCCCTTCAACCCTGTAAAGGAACTCACACACAACCAGAGCAAAGTTCCATAAATCCAAACATGGCTTTTAGGATTTGCCTGTAAAAAAAGAAACATTAATAAGTCCCAGGATCCTTGAAAAAAAAATTTATCCAAGTTGAATTCCAACAATGGATAAACTGACATTTCTGTTTCTAACTGGATTAGCAAAATATTGCATTTCTCTACCTGAAAACCGGAAAGCATACAGTGTTTACAAATGTTGTCTCTCTAGCAACAGTGTCAGTCTTCAAAAGTACACTCGTAAATTTCACTTCCTGAATAAGGTCACTATGATCTTAGGTAAAAGTTACAGTAAGCAGTTCAAGCAAATTGCTTATTGCTTAGATTTTAAAGCAAGCCACTTTAATACAGTTTTAATGAAAACGTAAGTACAAATGTGAAGCTATTGTAGAAACACTTATAAACACCTGTTGCTTCTGAGTACTTACTGACCACCCAAACAATAGCACTTAACATAATGATCTTAACATAATAAAAAGGAAACGTAAAATTTAATACTGTTTGTTGGAATTAAATTCAACAATACCTTTAAGACAGGTGCATGAACATGTAAACAAAGCTTTAGTATTCAGAGCTTGGGAATCTAGCAGCAAAACAAACTATTTGCATATAATGTAGTGCAATGAACATTTGTTCTTAAAAGATCCCCTGTCTTAAAACTACTTGTAATGGAATCCTTAAAGGAAAAGATTTAAAAATGTCTAACATGTAGCATCCAGAATCACTAGACTTTTTCACCTGCTATAATCTACCATTATAAGCCTATGCAAAACTGTGCTCTGGATAACTAACTTTTATGGCTCCCCAGTAACAGGCTCGAATAAGGCAGATCAAGCCTAAGAGATAAGCAATAGCCCAAGAAACATATGTTGCATGGAAACGCCTGGCAAAATCTTGCGTACCAACCTAAAAAAAAGAAAAACAAATGTCAGCAACACAATAGTCTGAGCAATTTGAGAGGGAAAAAAAACTTAATAGGCACTGTCAAGGGTCACAGTACCTCTTTTTTAGTCCCATGAAGATGTTTTATGTTAGGTCAACAATGCCAATATTTAAAAATCGTACCAAAACTCAAAGAAATTGCCTTTAAACTACATACAGTTTCTTACTTTCACTCCCTCCACTACAGGCCAGCCCTCCACTACTCATCTGAGGGTGCAAAAGGCCGTCACAGAACCAGGGCAGTTATAGTGTGCAAGTGAATGGTGTCAGTAAGCTCATAAAGAGAAAAATTCAACGCTGTGCAGGGAGCTCCTTGCACCACAATATGTAGCTGTGGGGTTGCTGTCATTCAAAGGCTGCAGTAGTGACTACAGGTTCCATTACTGTTCTGCAGTCTGGGGACAAGGATGTAGACCCTTTATGTTCCCAACCCCATTCCCAAACCTCTCTTCCTCACCATGTAATAGAAATGAAGGAGTTTGGTTGCTAAGGGGCTCTCCTCAGCCTTAGAGGAAACGGGCTGCATTCACCCCTAGAAGACTGGATGATATTTACAGTGATACTACATAACAGCACCAACCTCTATTGGCAAACCATGGGAGCAGCTTTCCCATTTCACTGGTGACAGTATGAACTGTAGTGTGCCAGGTGATTGTGTTCAGCTCTTGAGATTGGAGGGTAAATAGGTGCCCGGGGAGAGGATAAGGTTGTTTTTTTCCCAGTAGCGTGTGGATTGAGGTACAGGTTTAAGGTTGTGAGGGTAGACATAGGTAAGTATACAGGAAGGGGAGAGAAACTGCAGGAATTTGATACATAGCTACAGCACACTAGAAACAGAACCCATATTCCTGAGAGGATGCCTTGTAAATGGGAGAGAACAGAAGAAATCCGCCCCATATTGGGGCTGAAATGGCAGATAGAGAGAAACCTTTTATGGTCCTGGATCTCAGATAGAAAGGGAAGTTTGGATTATGATTTCCGGTCTGGTTTACAAAAGGAATGTTTCACTTTGACAAGCCAAGATTTGGGCCAATACTTAATGGGAGATTTACTGACTGAAAAGTAATGGTGGTTGGCTCCCACAGTAAGTGGTGAGGCTACACTATCAATCTATATCCCTTCATCCCAGCAGGTGGGTCAGATTTTCAAGGAGAAAACTGGAACACTGCAATTGGGGTGTCACAGAAAAGCATCAGAGTGAGAGGAAACGGAATTTGGTAAGGAAATGGGAACAAAAAAGCACCATTCCCATAGCAGGATGAAAACCTGGAAGCTTTATAGAAGACAGCAGCATGGGAGGAGACAGTATCTTTCTGTGACCACATTCTTGTCTCATACTACCAACTCTCCCAACATCTAGCTGTTACCCTTCCATCCTTCCCATCCACACACCAGCCAGCCCCATTTTCCCCTGCTCTCAAACTTCCCATCTCCCTCCTGACTCAATCTCCCCTAACCCTCTTCAACCCTCATACTTCTCAGAAGTCTTCCCACCCCAGCCCAATGCCCTTAAGCTGAAAATTGTTCCTCTTCCTACTTAACCTCTCTACAGTTCAGCACCACATCCTCCCCTGTGAGCCCTCTCTGACAGAACACTCTCAGGGTAAGAATACACCTTACGCAACTCTCTAGACTAAAAAAATCCATCCCTGGACTCAGAATTCTTCCCCTCCCTTTCCACCACTGCCAGGGAGAACAGGATGGAACTATATTGTGCTGCTAGACCCCACTGAAACTGCACCAGCCCTTCTGCTGCCTGCCTCTCTCAGTGGCAGCAGCCAACACGACTAGCAGAGTGAGACTACTGAGCTGTCTGCAGAGGCTGGCAGGACACTGCTGCACAGGAAATACAAGAATGATTGTTTGGAGAAGCCTTCGCAGACTCAAAATCCAGAAGACAGGATCCAAAAAGATGGCAGGTCACCTGTGCTGCATCTGAACTTGAAGGAAGTAGGAAGCATAAACATCAAATTAAGGAATTGGATATGGCAACCCTAAGAAGGCATAAACATCTGACAATAGAAGTGAATGTCAATAATGTGCTAGCCAATGCGGAGGGATATGGCCAAGTTCTGTGCTACAACAGACCTAGTTATGGAATAACTCAGGAGTTAACCTAGCTGATAGAACTTGGAATAACTATTAGTTAACACCAATTAATTATTGACTTCTAGATAACAAAAAGCACAATTCATCAGTAAGGCCACAGAATCAAAACAAAATTTGCTGGGTCAAGCCACCATAGGAAAAAGTTTGGGAACTTCACAAGAAGTGGAAAAACATTTCTTTCTATATTTCCTTCTCTGACTTGCATCTAGATTCCTAAAATAATTATAGTCTGAGAATCACAGGATTATAAATGATAAAATGTAAGTTTATTGAAGTAAGAGAAAGAATCAAAATCAGTCTGGATGACTGAGATGCTAAAGGAGCACTCAGGGATGAGAAGGCCATTGCAGAGAAATTAAATGAATTATTCGCACTGGTCTTCACAGCTGAGGATGTGAGGGAGATTCGCAAACATTAGCCATTCTTTTTAGGGGACAAATCTGAGGATGTGTCCCAGATTGAGGTGTCATTTGAGGAGGTTTTGGAACAAATTAATAAATGAAACAGTAATATGTCACCAGGACCAGATGGTATTCACCCAAGAGTTCTGAAGGAACTCAAATGTGAAATTGCAGAACTGCTAAATGTGGTATGTAACCTATCATTTAAATCGGCTTCTGTACAAGATAGGAAGATGGTTTGTTTATGTGGCACCAATTTTTAAAAAAAGACTTCAGAGGTGACCCTGGCAAGTATAGGCTGGTAAGCCTAACTTCAGTACCAGGCAAACTGGTTGAAACTATAGTAAAGAACAGAATTATCAGAGACCTAGATGAACATGATTTGTTGGTGAAGAGTCAACATGTTTTTTATAAAGAAAAATCATGCCTCACCAATCTACTAGAATTCTTTGAGGGGATCAACAAGCATGTTGACAAGGGTGATCCAGTGGATACACTGTACTTTGATTTTCAGAAAGCCTTTCACAAGGTCCCTCACCAAAGGCTCTTAAGCAAAGTAAGCTGTCATGCGATAAGAGGAAAGGTCCTCTTATGGATTGGTAACTGGTTAAAAGATAGGAAACAAAGGGTAGGAATAAATGGTAAGTTTTCAGAATGGAAAGAGGTAAACAGTGGTGTCCCCAAGGGGTCTGTACTGTGCCCAGTCCTATTCAACTTATTTATAAATGATCTGGAAAAAGGGGTAAACAGTGAGGGGACAAAATTTGCAGATGATACATAACTACTCAAGATAGTTAAGTCCAAACAGACAGCAAAGAGTTACAAAGGGATCTCACAAAACTGGGTGACTGGGCAACAAAATGGCAGATGAAATTCAATGTTGATAAATGCAAAGTAATGCACATTGGAAAACATAATCCCAACTATACATATAAAATGATGTAGTCTAAATTAACCGTTACTACTCAAGAAAGAGATCTTGGAGTCATTGTGGATAGTTCTCTGAAAACATCCACTCAATATGCAGCGACAGTCAAAAAAGCTAACAATGTTGGGAATCATTAAGAAAGGAACAGATAATAAGACAGAAAATGTCATATTAACTCTATATAAATCCATGATACGCCCACATCTTGAATACTACGTGCAGATGTGGTTGCCCCATCTCAAAAAAGATATGTTGGAACTGGAAAAGGTGCAGAAAAGAGCAACAAAAATGATTACGAGTATGGAACAGCTTTCGTATGAGGAGAGATTAATAAAACTGGGACTTTTCAGCTTGGAAAAGAGACAACTAAGCGGGGATATGATTGAGGTCTATAAAATCATGACTGGTGTGGAGAAAGTAAATAAGGAAGTGTTATTTAATCATCATAACACCAGGACTAGGAGTCACCAAATGAAATTAATAGGCAGCAGATTTAAAACAAACAAAAGGAAGCATTTCTTCACACAATGCAGTCAACCTGTGGAATTCTTTGCCAGAGAATGTTGTGAAGGCCAAAACTATAAGAGTTCAAAAAAGAATTCGATATATTCATAGAGGAGAGGTCCATCAATGGCTATTAGCCAGGATGGGCAGGGATGGTGCCCCTAGCCTTTGTTTGCCAGAAGCTGGGAATGGGCGATAGTGTATTGGTCACATGAGGATTACCTGTTCTGTTCATTCCCTTGGAAGCACCTGGTATTGGCCACTGTCATAAGACAGGATCTGAGCTAGACGGACCTTTGGTCTGACCCAGTATGGCCATTTTTATGTTCTTATGATAAAATAACGGAAAGGTGGTTTTAACTAACTAAGGAGGGCCTAGCATGACTACTAATATGCAGTAGCATCACTACTAATTATCGTCAATATTTATTATATTTATTGGTATTACGTAGCGATTGCCATTCTGCATCACTCCAGTAATCCTTTTAAGGTATTGTTGTCTCTAACAGTGACCAATACCAGATGTCTCAGAGAAAGGTATATAGCTTCCACCATGAACTGTTATTAAATAAACTGTCAATGGGAGAATTTTGGTTAGTTGTTGGCTTATTCCCGGATTTCTATTCCTTATACTTTGTTAAGTTATGTAATGTAAATGTAGATGTTCTTATTGATCTATAAACTTTCTAATCCTTTCGGAATCCTACTAAGGTCTTGACCTCAATTCCTGTAACAATGAGCTCTACGGGTCAGTGATACACTGGAGAAGAGACTTGCATTTCCTTTTACTAGTTTTACACTGGCTAGGCCAGAATCGTGGTCACACTGTGGCTGCTTTGCACCTATCTGCCAGCACAAAGCAGCTGTAAAGCCAGTTTAGCTGGCTAGTGGAGGATTCCACCTGCCTGTGAAGAAGGCGGCGATATCACCTGTCAATGAATGATACCACAGAGCGCATTGCTAAGCTGCTGGTGCATTGGGCTGATCCCTGGCTACCCAAACAGCCCCTGATGTTGTGAACAGCTGGTGTAAGTTATATCAGGGTTCAGCTTGGTCCCCAATGGCCCCAGGACGAAACCCCTTTTTGTCCTCCTCTAGTCTTGGGCACTGTTCCAATTGGCTAGAGCAAACATAAGAACAGCCATACAGGGTCAGACCAATGGTGCATCTAGCCCAGTATCCTGTCTTCCGACAGTGACCAACGCCAGGTGCTCCAGAGGGAATGGACAGAACAAGTAATCAAGTGATTCATCCCCTGTCGCCCATTCCCAGCTTCTGGCTAACAGAGGCTAGGGACACCAACCCTGCCCATCCTGGCTAATAGCCACTGATGGACCTATCCTCCATGAACTTATCTAGTTCTTTTTTGAACCCTGTTATGATCTTGGCCTTCACAACATCCTCTGGAAAAGAGTTCCACAGGTTGACTGTGCGTTGTGTGAAGAAATACTCCCTTTTGTTTGTTTTCAACCTGCTGCCTATTAATTTCATTTGGTGACCCCTAGTTCTTGTGTTATGAGGAGAAGTAAATAACACTTCCTTATAGATTTTTATAGACCTCAATCATATTCCCCTTTAGTTGGCTCTTTTCAAAGCTGAGAAGTTCCAGTCTTATTAATTTCTCCTCATATGGAAGCTGTTCCATACTCCTAATCATTTTTGTTGCCCTTTTCTAATTCCAATATATCTTTTTTGAGATGGAACGACCAGATCTGCACAGAGTTTTCGTGGTGTGGGCATACCATGGATTTTTACAGAGCCAAATACGATATTTTCCATCTTATAATCTATTCCTTTCTTAATGATTCCCAACATTCTGTTTGTTTTTTTGACTCCAAGATCTCTTTCTTGAGTGGTAACAGCCCAAATTCTTGCCGTTGCCTTTTAATTTCACTGCATGATGCACTGGTCTACTTTTATTGGACAGGCTAAGTAAGAACATCAAGATTACCTTCTCTGCACTTTTTGTTATTTTACATCTCTCTATCTGGCCCTCTTACACATCTACCTGTAAACACATCTGATGTTCTAAACCTCTCTGCATGTGCAAATCTTTCCATGTCTCTAATAATTTTTGCTGCTCTTCTCATCTCTCCTATATCCATTTTAAGAAAGTACCATCAATATATATAATGCTATATCAATATATGCAACATTAAACTATGTCCCTTTCTAATATAGCCTAACAGCTTGTTTGATTTTTTTTTTACCACTACAGCACACTGACCAGGTGTGTTCACTGATCTTTATGAATTGTTACAGTTAAAACAGAATCCATCAATTTCTTTCAAGTAGCTAAAATTATTTTCTTACAGTAAGTATCACTTTGTGCTTGTCTGCATTGTATTTGTCAGTCATTGTGTTGTTTAACTATTTACCTCTCCAGTTACATAGGCTCCTTTTGCAAATTATATCTTCTATCTTACTGTGACAGAATGTATACACCCTGTGTTCATACCCTAAACACTATTGAAATAATTTTGTAGAAGGCACGTCTTGTAAGGTACCCTTTGAAAACTTGTAATTTGCTGGTCAGTATGGTCCTGATACGTGGCAACATTGTATGTAAAGTTATAAGATTTGCCTCTATAGTGTTATTAACACATGATTCAAACCCCACATCCCTGCCCAAACAGAGGGCGGCAAACAAGTCTGTCCAAAACAAAGAAAGGTGTGCTCTGCTTAATTTGCACTTAAGCAGTAAACGAGTCATCACGCAGGAAGGGAAACAAAAAGAAAGCTCAAAAGGGTGATAAAAATCCAGCAGGGAACATTCTTCTCCATAGACTCTTTGTCTCCTAGTGTCCAGCTGGAAATGTTTTTCAAGAGAAGGACTGAAACAATAAAAAGAAGGGACAAATGTCCTAAGGCACCCTTGCCCCTGACCATTATATTCACTGCACCTGAAGCAACAAAGTACTCTGGGGGACAAAACCTGACCTTTAGGGGTTTGGTCAGTAAAGCTGCTGAAAGCATGTGGTGAGAAATTTTGTTTGAATCTGATATAGTTTGTTAAGTTAGGTATTAGTAAACATTTTATCTTGATTTTCCTTTATTTTATCTTTATTTTCCTTTTTGACTTTTATGCCTCATTACTGGTATTCACTTAAAATCTCTCTCTTTGTAGTTACTAAACTTTACTGCTTATCTAATCCAGAGTATTCAAATTGAAGTGTCTGGGTAAATATTTGGGGTGACAAGTTGTGTGCATATCCATCTCTTAAAGGAATAACTGACGGAATATAATTTGTACTGTCCAGGAGAAGGCTGGGCAGCATAGGACATATGTTTCTTGGAGAAAATCTAAGACTGGGGATGTGATGGGGTCACCCTGCAGTATAGCCACCACTGATGACAACCAGAGTGTAACCCAAACGTGGCTGGCAGGCTGGAGGAACATACAGACTCTCAGGATGTGGCTTGCATGTTTGTGAGCGACTCAGGTGAGAGCTACTTCAGCAAGGCATTGTAAGGCACCCAAGGTTGCAGGGCAGGAGCAACATAACTGCTCATTAGTCTGGACTGTATGCTGGTATGTCACACTTACTCAGTGGCCTTAAAGGTGGTCTTGTGCATAGTACTCTATCAGAAGTTTTCTACAGACTATATATATTTTACTCCCGTCCCTCAGGGACAGGAAGGTTTAGCCTACATGGCTTCCAGGCAGTCTCTTGAAGCTAGATCAATATCACAACTAGAGCTGGTCACAAATGTTCTATTGGAAAAAGCTGAATTGTGAAATTGAAACATTCTATTGGAATGGGTCAATTTCAATGAAAGGGCTGATGGAAACCAGACCTAAGAAGCCTAATTTCTTGCCTATATGGCAGGCTGCTGGAGAGCTCAGGCTTCCAAGCTCCTCACCTGGCAGGAGGCCAAGGAGCATTCCTTGTTTCAGAAACACTAAAACGTTCCCGTTGAGGGAATGCTTCAGAGTTTCCAAAACTAAGCATTGTGAAATTTCAGTTCTGCAAAAAATGTTGAGGTTTTGGCTTTTCATCCCAAATCAGGAATAATTTTTTTTCCAAAACCTCCAAGTTTCTCATGGAACTGAAATAGAGTGTCCCAGCCAGTTCTAATCACCACCTTAAAAGAGCCCACCAGCCTTTTAAAGTTGCATGCCAGAGCATAAGTACGTGATTGATGGGATGGTGACAGGCAATACTGAGGTAGAAATTGAAGAGACTCTACTTAAATGCTGGAAAAGGGAGGAGACCCACTGAAAATTAATTAAGTGCATTACTCACAGTTAATCCAACTCCAATGAAGATGCATATCATTCCAATGGTAATGTATGTACAGCAGCGTCTTCGTGGGAGTGCACTTCCGACAGAGGAACTGTACATGAAATGTTTATTAGATTAGATCCAGACAAAAATTTTAAACCATTTAATGTATGCCATGTTAATGTTATATCACTTTAGATTTTAATCAAAATGTTGTGTGGTACCAAGTCAAACATCTTACATTACCTCAACACTATTACCTTTATCAACCAAACTTGTAATTTCACCCCTCACCACAAAAAAAAAAAAAAAAAAAAAAACGACATCAAGTTAGTTTGACAGGATCTATTTTCCATAAACCCATGGTGATTTGAATTAATTAGATTACCCTCCTTTAGTTCATTATTAATCAAGTCCCATATCAGCTGCTCCATTATCTTGCCTGGAATCGATGATAGGCTGACATGCCTATAATTACCCAGTCACCCCATTTACCCTTTTTAAAAATTGGCACAACATTAGTTTTCTTGCAGTCTTCTGGAACTTCAGCAGTGCTCGAAGGCTTATTTAAAAATAAAATAAATAAATAAAAAATAATCAACATTAACGGTCCAGCAAGCTCCTCAGCCAGCATTTTTAAAACTTACGGGCACAAGCTATCTGGACTTGCTGATTTGAAAGTGTGACTTTAGTAGCTCCTGTTTAACATCCTCCTGAGACAGTAGCAGAACAGAAAGAATGTTATCATATAATGAGACTCATCTGTTTTTCCCCCCAAATACAGAACAGAAAGAATGTTATCATATAATGAGACTCATCTGTTTTTCCCCCCAAATACAGAACAGAAATATTTACTGAACACTTCTGCCTTTTCTGCATCATTATTTATCATTCTCCACTTCCATCTACTGATGAACCAATGCCATTGTCAGAATTCTTTTTCTTCCTAATATATTGGAAAAACTTCTTATTGTCCTTAACGCTGATGGTAATAGATTCTTCCTTTTGTTCCTTGGGTTCCTTTGTCAATTTTCTACAATTCTTAACTTCTGGTTTATATTCTTTACTATCAACTTCCCCTTTGTCTTCTGTATTCACTGAGCCCACTCAGTGAGAGCCGATTGTTGGAGAGAAGCATCAAATTTTGACAACATAGCTGAACCCACTGTAGCGTCCATGACAGGAAAAAGTCAGTTTTGCTTTCATAAAATCATAGAATATCAGGGTTGGAAGGGACCTCAGGAGGTCATTTAGTCCAACCCCCTACTCAAAGCACGACCAATCCCCAACTAAATCATCCCAGCCAGGGCTTTGTCAAGCCTGACCTTAAAAACTTCAAAGGAAGGAGATTCCACCACCTCCCTAGGTAACACATTCTAGTGTTTCACCACTCTCCTAGTGAAAAAGTTTTTCCTAATATCCAACCTAAACCTCCCCCACTGCAACTTGAGACCATTACTCCTTGTTCTGTCATCTGCTACCTCTGAGAACAGTCTAGAGCCATCCTCTTTGGAACCCCCTTTCAGGTAGTTGAAAGCAGCTATCAAATCCCCCCTCATTCTTCTCTTCTGCAGACTAAACAATCCCAGTTCCCTCAGCCTCTCCTCATAAGTCATGTGTTCCAGTCCCATAATCATTTTTGTTGCCCTCCGCTGGACTCTTTCCAATTTTTCCACATCCTTCTTGTAGTGTGGGGCCCAAAACTGGACACAGTACTCCAGATGAGGCCTCACCAATGTCAAACAGAGGGGAACGATCACGTCCCTCGATCTGCTCGCTATGCCCCTACTTATACATCCCAAAATGCCATTGGCCTTCTTGGCAACAAGGGCACACTGCTGACTCATATCCAGCTTCTCGTCCACTCTAACCCCTAGGTCCTTTTCTGCAGAACTGCTGCCGAGCCATTCGGTCCCTAGTCTGTAGCGGTGCATGGGATTCTTCCATCCTCAGTGCAGGACTCTGCACTTGTCCTTGTTGAACCTCATCAGATTCTTTTGGCCCAATCCTCCAATTTGTCTAGGGCCCTCTGTATCCTATCCCTACCCTCCAGCGTATCTACCTCTCCTCCCAGTTTAGTGTCATCTGCAAACTTGCTGAGGGTGCAATCCACACCATCCTCCAGATCATTTATGAAAATATTGAACGAAACCAACCCGAGGACCAACCCTTTGGGCACTCCACTTGATACCGGCTGCCAACTAGACATGGAGCCATTGATCACTACCCGTTGAGCCCGACAATCTAGCCAGCTTTCTATCCACCTTATAGTCCATTCATCCAGTCCATACTACTTTAACTTGCTGGCAAGAATACTGTGGGAGACAGCGTCAAAAGCTTTGCTAAAGTCAAGGAACAACATGTCCACTGCTTTCCCCTCATCCACAGAGCCAATTATCTCGTCACAGAAGGCAATTAGATTAGTCAGGCATGACTTGCCCTTGGTGAATCCATGCTGACTGTTCCTGATCACTTTCCTCTCCTCTAAGTGCTTCAGAATTGATTCCTTGAGGACCTGCTCCATGATTTTTCTGGGGACTGAGGTGAGGCTGACTGGCCTGTAGTTCCCCGGATCCTCCTCCTTCCCTTTTTTAAAAGATGGGCACTACATTAGCTTTTTTCCAGTCGTCTGGGGCTTCCCCGGATCGCCATGAGTTTTCAAAGATAATGGCCAATGGCTCTGCAATCACATCCGCCAACTCCTTTAGCACTCTTGGAGGCAGCGCATCCGGCCCCATGGACTTGTGCTCGTCCAGCTTTTCTAAATAGTCCCGAAACACTTCTTTCTTCACAGACGGCTGGTCACCTCCTCCCCATGCTGTGCTGCCCAGTGCAGTAGTCTGGGAGCTGACCTTGTTCGTGAAGACAGACGCAAAAAAAGCATTGAGTACATTAGCTTTTTCCACATCCTCTGTCACTAGGTTGCCTCCCTCATTCAGTAAGGGGCCCACACTTTCCTTGACTTTCTTCTTGTTGCCAACATATCTGAAGAAACCCTTCTTGTTACTCTTAACATCTCTTGCTAGCTGCAACTCCAGGTATGATTTGGACTTCCTAATTTCACTCCTGCATCCCCGAGCAATCTTTTTATACTCTTCCCTGGTCATTTGTCCAATCTTCCACTTCTTGTAAGCTTCTTTTTTTGTGTTCAAGATCAGCAAGGATTTCACTGTTAAGCCAAGCTGGTCGCCTGCCATATTTACTATTCTTTCTACACATCGGGATGGTTTGTCCCTGTAACCTCAATAAGGATTCTTTAAAATACAGCCAGCTCTCCTGGACTCCTTTCCCCCTTATGTTATTCTCCCAGGGGATCCTGCCCATCAGTTCTCTGAGGGAGTCAAAGTCTGCTTTTCTGAAGTCCAGAGTCCGTATTCTGCTGCTCTCCTTTCTTCCCTGTGTCAGGATTCTGAACTCGACCATCTCATGGTCACTGCCTCCCAGGTTCCCATCCACTTTTGCTTCCCCTACTAATTCTTCCCGGTTTGTGAGCAGCAGGTCAAGAAGAGCTCTGCCCCTAGTTGGTTCCTCCAGCACTTGCATCAGAAAATTGTCCCCTACACTTTCCAAAAACTTCCTGGATTGTCTGTGCACTGCTGTATTGCTCTCCCAGCAGATATCAGGATGATTGAAGTCTCCAATGAGAACCAGGGCCTGCGATCTAGTAACTTCCATGAGTTGCCGGAAGAAAGTCTCGTCCACCTCATCCCCCTGGTCCGGTGGTCTATAGCAGACTCCCACCACGACATCACCCTTGTTGCTCACACTTCTAAACTTAATCCAGAGACACTCAGGTTTTTCTGCAGTTTCATACTTGAGTTCTGAGCAGTCACACTGCTCCCTTACATACAATGCAACTCCCCCACCTTTTCTGCCCTGCCTGTCCTTCCTGAACAGTTTATTTCCATCCATGACAGTACTCCAGTCAAGTGAGTTATCCCACCAAGTCTCGGTTATTCCAATCACATCATAATTCCTTGACTGTGCCAGGACTTCCAGTTCTCCCTGTTTGTTTCTCAGGATTCTTGCATTTGTGTATAGGCACTTGAGATAACTCGCTGATCGTCCCTCTTTCTCAGTATGAGGCAGGACCCCTGCTTTAATTGAACAATTTACTGGACAATAAAATTAAAATTGCAGGAGCACTAATATGGGCTCCACGATTTTCCTGATAAGGTGACAGTGGATTTGGGGAGCAGGGTGGAGGATTTACTTTCCATTAAGACATTAACAGTGTGGCTCTACACAGGTACAAGTATCCCCCTGTATGGATCAGATTACAGAATCAGGACTTTATTTTTCAGGCTCAACTTCCACTGGGAACTATCAGTGCCCACTGTGGTAAGAGAATGGGCATATCAAGTGGGATCCTGCAGGGATCGGCCCTGGGTCCAATTCTGTTCAATATCTTCAGCAATGATTTAGATAATGGCATAGAGAATACACTTAAGTTTGTGGACGACACCAAGCTGGGAGGAGTTGCAAGTGCTTTGGAGGATAGGATTAAAATTCAAAATGACCTGGACAAATTGGGGAAATGGTCTGAAGTAAATAAGATTAAATATGATAAGGACAAATGCAAAGCACTTAGGAAGGAACCATCAGTTGCACACATACAAAATCAGAAATGACTTTCTAGGAAGGGGTACTGCGGAAAGGAATCTGGGGGTCATAGTGGATCACAAGCTAAACATGAGTCAACAGTGTAACACTGATGCAAAAAAAGAGGAAGAAGAATAAAATGTCAAAAAAAACATGACCTATAAGGGGAGATTGAAAAAATTTGGTTTGCTTAAGAAGAGAAGACTGAGGGGGGGACATGATAACAATTTTCAAGTACATAAAGGTTGTTACAAAGAAGAGGGAGAAAAATTGTTCTTGTTAACCTCTGAGGATAGGACAAGAAACAATAGGCTTAAATTGCAGCAAGGAAGTTTAGCTTGGACATTAGGAAAAAATTCCTGTCAGAGTAGTTAAACCATGGAATAAACTGCCTAGGGCGGTTGTGAAATCTCTTCACTGGAGGTTTTTAAGAGCAGGTTAGACGAACACCTGTCAGGGATGATCCAGATAATACTTAGTCCTGCCTTGAGTCCAGTGGACTGGACAAGACGACCTCTCGAGGTCCTTTCCAGTCCTACGATTAATTTTACTGTTGAATGTAGGATATATATCTAGAACTTGGATTGACTATTACCACCAAGTGTAGCACTAACGTTGTAACAACACTTAGCACTTCCACCGCACTTTTTAAATCAGAAGATCTTTAAATACTTTGAAAACCATTGTATAAATCCTAATGTACCGTCTCTCAAAGACAAGACATACCTATTTGTGGTAAACAGCATTTCATATCTTATTTCGGACACCATCTCCCAAATTTTAATATTTGTAAACACTAACCAAATAAGCAGAACAGATGGAAAATGTGTAAGTAACAATAAGAATCTCTCAGGATATTTCACACTCCTAGACTTCACTCCCCCATACTCCCTTCCCTGGCTTTTTTTTTAAAATTGTCCAACCATGCTGTGTTAAATTTAAATTAGGATTGGAAGCTCCTCAGGGCAGGAACTGGCGCTTTGACTTGTCTAACATACCAGGCACACCTATGGTACTATTTAAGACTACAAAGCAAAATAATTTCTCTGCCTCAGATGGTGGTTAAGTATCTTGTGCAAAGTTACACAGTGAGTCAAAGGCAGAAGTAGGAGTAAAGCTCAGCAGTCCCAACTTCAAGACCCTAACTCTAATCACTGGACAGAAATAGAAAAAAAAAAGAAAAGAAAAATAACTAGATAAGTTCATGGAGGATAGGTCCATCAATGGCTATTACCTAGGATGGGCAGGGATGGTGACCCTAGCCTCTGTTTGCCAGAAGCTGGGAATGAGTGACAGAGAAAGGATCACTTGATCATTACCTGTTCTGTTCATTCCCTCCGGGGCACCTGGCACTGGCCACTGTCGGAAGACAGGATACTGGGCTAAATGGACCTTTGGTCTGACCCTGTATGGCCATTCTTATGACAACACTTTCTACCCTCAATGTTACATTCACTAGCCCAGCAAAAGCCTGGTAAATTCAGAGTTTAAAATTAGGTCACCTAAATTTAGAAGGGAAAATAAGGTCTTTATTCAGTTTTGAGGTACACCAAGGTAAGTGTCTCTTTTTGAGTGCATAAAAAAACCTTATGTTTAAAGACTTTAGTGTGACTTGTGAGGCTACAATATAATAGATTCTTTTAGATCTGTTAATAAAAGACAACCCAGAAATGGCAAAACTAAAAATCAGTTTCTATCTTCACAGAGAGGAGAGTCTCTAAACACTAACAAACTCCTAAATTTCACATTGCGATTACATAAACAATTCCCTGGAATAAATTGTTCAGAGTTTTTCACTGACAGAATAACTCTGTTTGAATTCTTCCTAAAAGCATAAAACAGTTTTTCTGCCAGTCACGAAACATGAAAATGTAATATTTGCATATATAAGAGGATCATGATGATTCTAAATACCAAAATCCTTTAGAGTTTACACAAACATTTCGACAAGTTTCAACTCGATAACTTTGCCAAGAGCATGTGACAAATCATTTTTCTTTCCTACATTCTTGTGATGCATCTGAAAATTAAATTAACTGTACAAATCATTGTCAACAAGCAAAGCAAACAAATCCTTGGGCTATTAGTCGTCATCTGGATTGAAAACTCTGGGGGCAGGAACCTTGTCTTCAGACCTGCCAAACTAAACAAGTTTGACTAAAACCCTACTTCAGCAATCCACCTTTAATACACAATATTACAGGCTGGGGAAGAAGCTAGGCAAGATTAGATTAAGCAGCCTGTTGCTGAAGAGCTGTCTAACTCAGTCAGCTCTCTGCCCCTTGATGCCTTGGTTAATTTTATTTTGGGAGATGGCAGTAGTAGTAGGGATGAGAGAAATAATGCCAAAAGTAAACCTTGCCTAAAATGGAATCTTTTGTCTGAATATTTTAAAATAGTCTTCTGTTCCCTCAACACCCCATATTTAATGCTATTCTCCACTACCACACTCTCCCCCCATAAACACACACACACTTTTGAAGTTATTCTGGTTATAGACTCAACAGATCTCACAGCTCCTCTGCTGGCCTGGCTGTTCTATTCCAGTACGGCAAGCCCTGAGGTGAAAGGCACACAACAATCAAGCAAAACTGTTAGCCACCATAGACAAGCAAGACAGTGCTACAGTTTTATTTAAGGTAGAAAACCTCTTTGCATCAGTGCAGGATGGAGAACTCAAAAGTTTGGATAGCACCCAAAATTTCTGGCATATTATCCAAAATAACCTTTGGAGTCTGCTAATATTACCTATGAGTAACTTAGAGACCATACACAAGACCCTAAAAGTATCAGCTTGGGGCTGCTAATATTGGACATTTTACTTCTGAGATTCCCCTAGCCCAGACAGATCAATTCTGATTAGTAACAAGAAGAGTCATTTGTTCAAACTTTACACCCTTTATATTAAGTTTAAGTGATTTATAGTTAGCACCATGACAGCTAGGCATCTGGACAAAAAATGAAAAGGTATTCTTGTCAGCAAGTTAAGGAAGTATGGGCTGGATGAATGCACTATAAGGTGGGTAGAAAGTTGGCTAGATTGTCGGGCTCAACGGGTAGTGATCAATGGCTCCATGTCTAGTTGGCAGCCGGTGTCAAGTGGAGTGCCCCAGGGGTCGGTCCTGGGGCCGGTTTTGTTCAATATCTTCATAAATGATCTGGAGGATGGTGTGGATTGCACTCTCAGCAAATTTGCGGATGATACTAAACTGGGAGGAGTGGTAGATATGCTGGAGGGCAGGGATAGGATACAGAGGGACCTAGACAAATTGGAGGATTGGGCCAAAAGAAATCTGATGAGGTTCAATAAGGATAAGTGCAGGGTCCTGCACTTAGGACGGAAGAACCCAATGCACAGCTACAGACTAGGGACCGAATGGCTAGGCAGCAGTTCTGCGGAAAAGGACCTAGGGGTGACAGTGGACGAGAAGCTGGATATGAGTCAGCAGTGTGCCCTTGTTGCCAAGAAGGCCAATGGCATTTTGGGATGTATAAGTAGGGGCATAGCGAGCAGATCGAGGGACGTGATCGTTCCCCTCTGTTTGACATTGGTGAGGCCTCATCTGGAGTACTGTGTCCAGTTTTGGGCCCCACACTACAAAGGATGTGGATAAATTGGAGAGAGTCCAGCGAAGGGCAACAAAAATGATTAGGGGTCTGGAACACATGACTTATGAGGAGAGGCTGAGGGAACTGGGATTGTTTAGTCTGCAGAAGAGAAGAATGAGGGGGGATTTGATAGCTGCTTTCAACTACCTGAGAGGTAGTTCCAGAGAGGATGGTTCTAGACTATTCTCAGTGGTGGAAGAGGACAGGATAAGGAGTAATGGTCTCAAGTTGCAGTGGGGGAGGTTTAGGTTGGATATTAGGAAAAACTTTTTCACTAGGAGGCTGGTGAAACACTGGAATGCGTTGCCTAGGGAGGTGGTGGAATCTCCTTCCTTAGAAGTTTTTAAGGTCAGGCTTGACAAAGCCCTGGCTGGGATGATTTAATTGGGTATGGGTCCTGCTTTTGAGCAGGGGGTTAGACTAGATGACCTCCTGAGGTCCCTTCCAACCCTGATATTCTATAAAGTTATCCAGTGTCATGCAATAGCATTTTATTGCTCCCATTTTAGCAGCCATGTTTTAGGCAATAAGGATGAACATTAACCAACCAAACAAAACTCCCAAACTAAACCCAAATACAGAACCCCTCCATCCATCCTCACTCAATCTTGGAAACAGCCAACAATACTTCCTGGTTAAAAATATCAGAAACTGCTGAAAGCTCTACTAACGTCAATATACAGATATTACCCTTGTCCATTACCAGAGGGACATCAAACACCAGTAATAAAACTGGTCCTGGAAGGTACCCCAGCCTGAAACAAGACCAACAGGGATCCGTGTAATATGTGGAATACAAGAATAAACTGTAGCTGACACTACCACTTTCCCTGTGATATTTTCTTATTAAAAAGAGATGCTGGAGAGAGGATGGTAAGTGGGCAGCTGTTAATGGACAAAATCTATAGTAAAGAACAGAATTATCAGACACATAAATGAACACGATTTGTTGGAGAAGAGCCAACATAGCTTTTGTAAAGGGAAATCATGCCTCAGCAATCTATCAGAATTCTCTGAGGGGGGTCAAACAAACATTTGGACAAGGTTGATCCAATGGATATAGCGTACTTGGACTTTCAGAAAGCCTTTGACCGGGAAAGGCTCCCTCACCAAAGGCTCTTAAGCAAACTAAGCAGTCATGGAATACAAACTCTGACGGGGCAAGGCCAGATGGCTATAGATATATAATATATCTATCTCCGACTGGAGATAGATATATTAGCTCCAGGCTAAACAAATCCCTGGTACCAGGATAAGTGAAATGGCAGCTGCTCCAGGTCAGTTAAGACACCTGGGGCCAATTAAGAATTTTCCAGAAGGCAGGGAGAAGGCTAGGTTGACTGGGACACCTGAAGCCAACCAGGGGCTGGCTGAAACTAGTTAAAAGCCTCCCAGTCAGACAGGTGTGGGTGGATGTCAGGAGCTGTGGGAGGAAGTTGTGCTGTTGGAGAGGCTGAGTAGTACACACCATATCAGGCACAAGGAAGGAGGCCCTGAGCTAAGGGTGAAGTGGGGCTTGAGGAAGTGAGGGCTGCTGTGGGGGAAGTAGCCCAGGGAATTGTACATGTCCTGTTTCTAAAAGGTCAGCCACCATAGCTGATACTATTAGGGTCCCTGGGCTGGAGCCTGGAGTAGAGGGTGGGCCAGGGCTCCCCCCCGATCTTTGCCCCCTGATTAATCACTGAGACTGGGAGACAACAGAGACTGTGCAAGGAAGGATAACTTCTCGTCACCTCCCTTGCTGGCTTATAATGAAAATGGCTCAGTAGACTGTGACCCTTGTCTCTAGAGAAAGAAGGGTTACGTGGAGGGTCACAGTGAGCCTCTGAGGCTAGTGAAATCTTCCAGGAAACACGGGACCCACGGAGGCAAGGACAGAGCTTTGTCACACAGTGAAGGTCTTCTCATGGAAAGACCTGCGCTGTTCAACATATTCATAAATAATATGGAAAAGGAGGTAAACAGTGAGATGGCAAAGTTTCCAAATGATACAAAATAACTCAAGATAAGTCCAAAGCAGACTTTGGAGAGTTACAAAGGGATCTCACAAAAGTGGGTGACTGGGCAACAAAATGGCAAATGAAATTCAATGCTGATAAATGCAAAGTAATGTATACTGGAAAACCTAATCCCAACTATGCATACAAAATGATGGGATCTAAATTAGCTTTTACCACTCAAGATAGATCTTGGAGTCATTATGGATCATTCTCTGAAAACATCCACTCAAATGTACAGCTGCAGTCAAAAAAGCTAACTGAATGTTAGGAACCATTAGGAAAGGGATAGATAATAAAACAAAAAATATGATGCCACTATATAAATACATGGTATGCTCACACCTTAAATACTGCATGCAGTTCTGGTTGCTTCATCTCAAAAAATATATTAGAAATGGAAAAGGCACAGAGAAGGGCAACAAAAATAAGTAGGAGTATGAAACAGCTTCCATATGAGGAGAGATTAAAAACCTGGGACTTTTCAACTTGAAAAAGACACAACTAAGGGGAGAGGGGAGGAATATGATAGAGGTCTATAAAATCACGACTGGTGTGGAGAAAGTAAATAAAGGAAGTGTTATTTACTCCTTCTCATAACACAAGAACTAACGGTCACCAAATGAAATTAATAGGCAGCAGATTTAAACCAAACAAAAGGAAGTATTTCTTCACACAGTGCAGTCAACCTGTGGAACTCTTTGCCAGAGGATGTTTTGAAGGCCAAGACTATAACAGGGTACAAAAAAGAATTAGATATAGTCATGGAGGAAAGGTCCATCAAAGACTATTAGGCAGAATGGCCAGAGGTGCAACCGCATGCTCTGGGTGTCCCTAAACCTCTAATTGCCAGATGCCAGCACTGGACAACAGGGGATGGATCACTTGATGACTGTCCTGTTCTGTTCATTCCCTTTGTAGCATCCGGCATTGGTCACTGTTGGAAGATAGGATACTGAGCTAGATGCACCATTGGTCTGACCCAGTGTAGCCATTCTTACGTTATAAAAAAGGTTTCTTGAACAAAGACCTAGCCAGTACTTGTCTAAATGAGCTGGATATCTGTCCTCCTCAAAAGGAAGCAACATTAATAATGGGATTCAAATCTCCCCTTTGTTCTCAGGCAGATATGAAGGACTAGAGTCAATCTCCAAAGGTAACATTTCCCCAAAAACATCTACACTCAGTAAGCCAAACTGGGAGAATAAACCAGCAAATACCACATCTTTGAAAATCTATTCCTACACTTCTCATGAACGAGCCAGTTCAGCTGAATCTAATCAATCTTATCTTTGAAAAAGATTGACCGTTCCCTTGTGTGGAAACACACAATTTAACTAAATTCTGACAGGAGAAACCATCAGTAACTTGATACACTCCTGAGAGTTGGGATTTCACAGATGCTATGGCTAAGGAGGAAACAAAGTCTCCTCACCTTGATCACTCCAGAAACAGCTAAGAGTTGTCTGTGATGCAACTGATCAGACTTCAGTTAAGCCTTCCACCACTGTTGCTGGACATTGTGTACCATGGTGACTTCTGAGGATGATGGAGGAGGGAGCAGTATTTCAGATGTCCTGGTGTTACTGGTCGTAAAAAAAAAAAAAAAAAAAAAAAAAAAACCCACACCCCTGCCCTTTATAAATTTATACTAGACCACTAAGAAGATATCCCAGTGATTGTGAAGCAATATCCCCAAAACTTTCTGGTATTTTATTGGCTCTCTGTCTCTAAGTACAGAAGTCCAGATCCAATACTCCAGACTAGATCTACTACACTCACAGGAGCAAGGAAAGGACCTGATTTCAGCTAGGAGATAATCTGTGACAACAGGTTATTTCTTAATATCCTATAGTTTCAGTCCCACCATGCAGGTCAAAAACGTGAGTATGCCCACTGATAGTCTCTGTCTCAGTTCTTATCTGGCACTTCCCACAGTTGTCCTAGAGGCCACGCACTCCAAAGAAAACACTTGGACATGCTTTAGTACAGGAGGACCTCAGCTCCCTTCCATGATATGCAACACTGACCACACTAAGCAGTTTGGTTTCGGAAAAATCAGTGCAAAGCGCACACACAATACTTCTGCCAACCATTTTTGTGCCTGCACATTGTGGCCCCTATCTCACAATTGCAGCTACAGCTCCCTAAAAAAGATGCAGAGCATGCCAGTGGGGGCATGGCTGACAACATATACCTCATATTATAGGCATACAATGTATGTACACAGATATATATTGCTGGCATTGGGGTATGGGAGAGAAAGACATGGCGTCCTTTCAGGCAGCTAGCAGCCATGGGAGAGCCAAAAGGGAGCAATGCCTGTATCCTTCTGCCACATTCCATCTTGGTTCCACACATCTTACTACTCTGCACAATGTTGGGAGATAAAAGTTCACCAGGTAGATATCTAATAGAGTATCTTTGTCAATACTGAAAGCTACAAATAGGAACATCCAGTAAGAAAAATAGGGGCACATTTTTTAATTCCTTCATAAGACAGTGAATACAGAAAGCAACTTGGAGGGCCAGAGAGGGAGAACTGTAAATATTTTACTAAAATATATGGACTGTCCCTCCTAACTAGGGATGATTTGCATATATCATACCACTCTCAATTAAGCACCTCCTAAACCCGGTAGTCCTTCCCACTAAAGGAACAGGAGTAAAACTTTAGAATTGATTTTCTCATATTTCAAGTGACTCAAGGCTGAAGCTGAAAAAATGAGGCTTCCTTTGGATATTGCTATACCTATATAAATTCTCAACAGAAATGTACAACAAGACAAAGAAAAGCTGAACAGTTAATAGACCGTCACAGGACAAACCAACAACTTCCCGGCTGAAGCTAATTAAAACCCCAGCAAGGCCTCACATGGTTAACATGTGACTAGAATTCTTTAAACAGTCTTCTTGGGAAGCTTTCAAATGGATTGGTTTAAGCTGCTTTACTGCACTTGTATTTATCTACAAGAAATTTCCAAATGTTCTGAGTACAAGAAAAAGCTTCCTCAAGCTAATACACTGCCTTGTGATACAAGCAATTTTAGCCTTATCTCAAGGTGCCAGGGGCTGAAGTTACACATCTGACCACTAGAAACCATCAGTTAATGGTTCCTTCACAGTCAAACAGAACTGCTCTTGACACACTAGCTGTTCTTGAAAGAATGTTTCATCTGGAAGCCTCACCTAAAGGATTTTTGAAAAAATAAACTGTGCTAAAAACAAAAGTAAAGGCAAGGTTAACACTATACCTCAAGGGAAAATCCAGAGTTGGTTTGGTTGTTTTTCGTTTGTTTTAAAGAGAAGGCCTGCGGTCAAAAAGAAAATCTGTGGGACAGCAGGAAATTGACCCTGGGTCTCCCAAGTCTCAGGTTAGTACCTTAAATGCTAGGCCAGCGATCACCAACCGGTCGATCGCCATCGACTGGTCAATCCTAGAGACTTTCCCAGTCAGTTACAATCTCTGGTGGTGTAGCGGCGCTGCTGCTAAGGCAGGTTCCCAGCCTGCCCCTGCCTCAAGCCACTCCTGGAAGCAGCCAGTGCGGCACCGTGGGGGGTGGGGAGGCAGGGGTCTCGGAGTGTTGCCCCTTGCTGCAAGCACCGCCCCTGCAGCTCCCATTGGCCGGGAACAGGGAACTGTGGCCAATGGGAGCTGTGGGGGTGGTGCCTGCAGCGAGGGGCAGTATGCAGAGCAACATGCCACCCACTGACCCCTCAGGGGCTGCAGAGGGGCTTTGGCCCCTTCCGGGAGTGGCATGGGGTTGGGGCAGGCAAGCAGCCTGCCTTAGCCTCACTGCGCCACCAACCAGGAGATGCCCGAGATAAGTGCCGCCCGGCAGAAGACCACACCGCAACCCCCAGCCCTGAGCCCCCTCCTGGAGCCAGCTCCCCATACCCCCTCCTGCACCCCAAACCTCTGCCCCAGCCCTGAGCCCCCTCCCAGAGCCAGCACCCCATAACCCCTCCTGCACCCCAAACCCCTGCCCCAGCCCTGACCTGACCCCTTCCCCCCCCGAGCAGCACCCCATACCCCCTCCTGCACCCCAATGCTCTGCCCCAGCCTGGAGCCCCCTACTGCACCCGAACTCCCTCCCAGAGCTTTCACCCCTCACCCCCTCCTGTACCCCAATACCTGCCCCAGGCTCAGCCTGGAGCTCCTTCCCACACTGCGAACCCCTTGGCCCCAGCCCAGAGCCCATACCCCACCCCCGCGAACTCCAACCCCACGCCCCAGCCTGGCTAAAGCGATTGAGGGTGGGGGAGAGTGAAGGGGTAGGGCAGATTCTGGGTTGCTCTTAATAATTCAAAAAGCGATCTTGGGCATAAAAAGGTTGGAGACCACTGTGCTATATCACGCTTTTTCTGAGTGTGAAAGTAGTAATAATAAGCAGGTTTCTTTCAGAAGACAGACACTTCTGCACTTTATTTAAAACAAACCAAAAAAACCCTATATAAATGTGAAAAACTAGACAATGGAATGTTAAACTTACAAAATCAAGTACTCAAGAGTCAGGAAACCCCTAAAAAGAGTTAAACTTTTTCTTACATTAGCTTGACCACATTGTAGATCCTGTATATTTCAAGATACCCATTAATGACTACCTATAATTAGGTGAAAGTTGTTGTTAACAAAATGGCAGGAATAGAAGATACTCACATTCTACATTCACACTGTGGCAGAAATCCTCACTTTTAATGTTTCCTGACTTCAGTGTTTGATTTTGCAAACTTAACACTGAAACAACCCTAGGTCTTCTGCCTTTACTTTCCATAGCTATGGGGGTTTGTTTTTTTTCTCCCTGCCCAATAAAATAAGAAGCGGGGAGAAGAGATAAAGCTATAACCTTATGCAACATTTTAGGGGAGAAAATACAGAACATCTTTTTACCCAACTGAAACAGAAGGGTGACCAACATTCTCGTTTTTACAGTAGAATTTGAGGCTTAGAGAAGTTAAGTGACTCGTCTAAGGTCATACACAAATCTATACCAGCAAGGGGAATAAAAATAAAGGTTATTTTGACTCCCAGTATATGGTCTTAGCAACTCGGTTACAATACCTCAATAAATGGAAGAATTTTTTTCCTACAGATCTTACACTTTTTAAAAAGCATTAAATATAGAAAAATTAGCTACTGTCATATCCCAAATTACAGAACCATGTGAACAGTAACTTCATAACACTATTTGAAAAGTTATCTGAAAACACTTTGTCCCTCATAGTTTAGGCTCTATCTGCACTGGAAGCACAACAATTTTGGAAGAAATCAGTTCCATCACAGTTGTTCCATAACCAGTCACAACACAGTTCCATACTGTTGTTTTCCTATAAATAACTAACTTTATGTCCAAAAGTAATCTAGAAGAGAAGATGTGTTAAGAATGAATCCAGACCATCTGCTACGGGAGGCATGCCATTGGGTGGCTGGAGAACATGCAAAAGGGATGATTGAGAGATTCCCTCCATTGAACGTTAGACAGGGAAAACTTATGGGATTTAACAAAAGCCGTCATGCAAAGAGCAGCCCGGGATAGGCAGAGTCTTGTTCGTGTTCGGATGTCTGATGGTGCAGGAAGGTTTGAGATTCGGTATAGCCAAAACGTTAGCTATGGTTCCATTTTTAATCTGTTCTTCACCTTCAGAATAGCAGGAGTGTCAAACTATGTTTCCTATTTTTGCTAAAGTTCTCTATGGAGGTCCAGAAGAAGCAAATTCTCCATTCTTAAATGAAGGGGCAAGACTTTTGAGTATTTAATCAAAGACTTCTTCTTCAGGAGTATGACAAACGAGATTTAAGAGGGGCGAAAACCCACCACAAAAGAGCTTTAAGTAATCTGAATAAAAAGCCTTCTCCCCTCTAATCAGGTTTCTTCCTTGGTAACTGTGAGCTCATAATCCTATCATTTCTCAAGTTGTCCAGAGAATCTTCCAGGAAGAAGAGGGTAGACAAGTACTGAATTTATAAAGTAAAAAACCAAGGAGAGGAAACTTCATTTCCTCACACACATTTCTTCCCCAGAGCGGAGCTAAAAACAAAAAAATAACTTTCAGACCTGTTTAAAAATACACTGCACAGAAACAAAAAGAAAAAGGCAAAACCCATTTACACCTCTTTGCAAGGTCACTTTCAAGGTCCCATGGACACTATAAAACAGAACAGTATTGTGACTGGGTCCCCTCACACAGCTGTATTTGAAGTTCTGATGGAACCATAGATAGTTTGTGAGTAACTTCTTATATTAGCCAGAGCGAGTATAAATTTTAGAGCTTTCATTACTGCTTCTTCATTAAGGGATTCAACAGATACACAGGCTGTTCATGCCAATTTACTGAAGTAGTTTAAATGGAAGTGAACCATTTTGCTCTCTGCATTTGTATTTTCATCTTATAAATGGTTTCTGTCACTTTACAAGGAATCATCCTGCAGGCACTCATTGTCATATGAAGTGAAATCCCACTCCCCCTTCCACCAAAGCTGACTGTTAAACTTGTGACATCAGAGGAAAAAAAGCAAGAAACATTTACAGTTACGGGCCCAAAACAGCATGTTTTCCCAATAGCCAGACATAAAAAGCTGGTACCATCTGTGTTGTGAAGACGCTGCGTACGAATCCAATTTAACTGCTTGTTTTGTTTCTTTCAATACATCAAACCTAACTTTATTTTAACACTACATGCACTCTCAAAAATATAATCAGAAGCGTTTACATTCTATGGGGCACAATTTTATGTATTAGAATTCATTTTTCTGGGTGCCAACCTGGTCTCTACTGATGTATGCAAGTTATTTGTACAGTGCATAAAAGAAACACATTCAAATGTGAGTCCGTGGCTGTTAATTTCACCATCCTTTCTGTGTTCGCCACTGGAAGTTATGTTGTTAACCTAAGTCAGATTTTCATATTTGCTAAAGTGCTCAAATGATTCAGCAGTCAGTCTCAGTTACAAAATAACTCAGGCAGTTAGGAGCCTTAGTCACTTAAATTATACCCTAAAATCCCTGCTTTAGGAACTGATTTTTTCTTGTCAGAATTACAAACCCCCTCTCCCTTCCCCACCCCAAAACCCCCCTTCAAGTGCATGAAGAGGTCCACCAACCAAACAATACAAAGCTACAGCTACGAAGTTTAAGATTGTGTCCCCTCAAGTCCCAAGGCTAGGGGCTTGCACTTGATACAAAGTTATGCCACAATACTCCATGCCTTCAAAAAACTTCTCTGTTATCCATCAAGATAGTTGCAGCTTGCACATTAAAACAGTTTCAGTAAAAGTCCAGGTTTATTATGTGTACTGGACCATAGGTGTGCTTGTCCCTTTAAGAACAAATCAAATAAGAAGTCCTTGCTCCAAAGAGATTATACAACAAAAGACAACAACAAAGAAGCGGGGACAGAGGATGAGGATTATAGCAATAACATCAGGTGGTATACTTGTTACCATCATGCTGGTTCATTTTTAAAAGAAATATTTGATTCCACTGGGCTTTGGGATAGTATCAGGAGAGAGATGACTTGGAGGTCAGCCATAAATGTCACTTTTAAAATATAACTGCTAACCACGATTAATGTAGTACTTAGTTCGGAAGAGAAAGTCTCTTTGTAGTTACTGCCAATACATTAGAGCAGGGACAGCAAATGGAGGACAATTAACGCAGACTCCAGGGTTCATTGGCCTAGATCAGGAGTTCTCAAACTTCATTGCACTATGACCCCCCTTCTGACAACAAAAATTACTACCTGGCCCCAGGAGGGGGGACTGAAGCCTGAGCCTGCCCGAGCCCCACTGTCCTGGGTAGGGGGGCTAAAGACGAATCCTAAGCCCCACTGCCCCAGATGGGGAGCAGGGGTCAAAGCCAAAGCTCAAGGGCTTCAGCCCCAGGCAGGGGACCTGTAAGCCTGAGCCCCTCCACCAAGGGCTGAAATCCTCATGCTTCAGCCACAGGCAGTGGGCTTGGGTCCCAGGCCCCAGCAAATCTAACGCCAGCCTTGGCAACCCCATCAAAATGGGGCTGCGACCCACTCTGGGGTCCCGACCAACAGTTTAAGAACCACTGACCTAGACAAATGGGAAAATGCCTGCTACTCATGCAGTCAGTCACATGTACTGAGCCCAAGATTTCCAGAAGTGTGCCCCTAAAGTGCTGGCTGTGTCAAAATGACTCCAGTGCAGGGAGCCATGCACTTTTGAAAACCAGGCCACTTGTATAGGTACCTAAATGTTAAAGTCTTGGCCTAAACTCTCCACTGCCCTAGGCATCTTCCTGTTCTTTCATATAATATATACCCAATGCTGGTGGTATTTCCCCTTATCAATGCAACATACTACTCCCATTACTGGAAGTAATATAAATATAACAAGGGAAGACAGGATCCTCTGAATAGCATTAGCATGGGAAATAAGTCAGCTAAAGTAATATTTTCACCTCTAATTTCATTCCCTTTATTTGCAATCATCTTGCTTCGAACATACATTCTGGGCAACATTGGGAGACATCATTTTTAGCGAGGAGTCCGGTGGCACCTTATAGACTAACATATTTATTAGGGCATAAGCTTTCGTGGGTAAAAAACCCACTTCTTCAGATGCATGGAGTGAAAATACTGACACAGTATATTTCTTGTGTCAGTATATTTATGCCTGTATCTCTAATTTTCACTCCATGCACCTGAAGAAGAGGGGTTTTTTTTACCCAAGAAAGCTTATGCCCAAATAAATGTGTTAGTCTATAAGGTGCCATCGGACTCCTCATTGTTTTTGTGGATATAGACTAACACGGCTACCCCTCTGATACTTGGCATAATTTTTGTGTCATTTGAAGATAATTACTACCATGCCCAACCAATTGCTGCAAAAGTTAAACTTACTTTCTAAATATATATTTTAAATGTGGTTTGCTTCCTTAACTTTCCTTCTTAAAAGTTCAGCCTTGATGTAACTTCTCACTCCTGACCAAATAGTAGACAAGTTAGAAATTATTCCATAAATATTAAATGTTAAGCAAGCTATTGCAATAAGACACTTAATATGAATTAAGCTTTGCATTTGGGAACAGAGAGAAAAAAATACTTTCCAAATTAATAAATATTTTTCCTTTCTTCTCCTATTGCTCTCAAACTGAAAGCAAGGTGGATTGTACATTTATGCAACATCCCGAATAACTGCATGAAATGGTAAGCTTCAAAGACATTAAATAAAAATGTAAGCTGCTGTTAGTTGTAGTAATCCATCTCTTTCTATTGTTAGCCGTCTGAGGAAGAAAGAGACAATGACAACCAAAGCAGTTACTAATCCAACCTGCATATGTTAAACTTGTCGGGAATACCGAGGGGAGGGTTCACTGGCACACACCATGCTCTTTAGTCTTGGTATTCTCAGGTATAGAAAACAAAATATCTGCATGTCAGCTTGTTCTCCATCAATAATATCTGACATAAGTTTAACTACTTTAAATTTGTTTCTAATGTCTCTCCAAAAAACTTAGCATTTCTAGGACACTTACATTTTTTTGCAGTGTGGGCATTTTGCCAAAGTGTTAAACCTCAATTCCATCCACTGTAAAAGAGAAAAGAAACAAAAGTTGAAAAAAACCTCTAGCCTGAGAAAGTGTTTATTTTACTTCATGTTAAATGTCACTGGGGATCACTGCAAAAACATTTTGCTTCTCATGCTTTAATCTGACTTGTTTCTTGTTTTATTCCGTACATGGGATGCCCTTTTGCCAGCAACAACGCTGCACTCCTTGGATTGGGATTTCCATGTTAAATAATTTCCCATGACTTGCCTAACTGTTACGAGCTTGTTTGACGTAGCCTGGGTTCCATTTACAACAGCAGAGAATGCAATGTAGTATAATTAATCAGGTCATTTCTCCCAATCCTGAAACTACGAACACCCTCTGAACCAGAACAAGTGTATTTTCTTTGGAACATCCCTCTGTTCAAAATATTATTCATGTAGTTTCTAATGAAGCTTCCTCTCCCCCCATTTTTACCTTTTAACCTCTTTTCTTGATAATCAGCTTTAATATTTTTTGCATGCAGTGATTCAGTAAAGGGAAAGAAACAGAACTGATTCATTTTGAGGAGAAAGGCAATGTGTTGTGCATTTTCTAACAGAGACCATTTAAAAAGAATCAGTTTTATATTATCAAGAGAAACACAACAGTAAATTCAGAATGCTCCATATAGAAAATAAAAGCAAAATCCCATTTGTGATACAGCCCTTACAAAGGGAACAATATTGACATAGTTACAGATAGTGTAGCAAACACAAGGTCTCACATATTAAATCTGAACCAGCAATAATTACAATGCTATTCTGTGTCAAAACACAATGGTTACTACTAGAGTGGTTCCAGCAAGTTTCTCTTAACCAGCGGAGATAGGAATTGTTTTTCTGTGAACCTTGTTAGTGCACTGGACAGGGGTCTGATGTGTTAGCATTGTTCTGTCAGCACCGTTATCAGACAAAAAATCCCTGTTCACATTAGTCAGGGAAAAGTGTAAAATGTTTGCTGGTGTGAAATGGAGGTAGCAAGTAAGAATTCACAGTCCTATATATCTCCTGAACATGCAACCTATTGTCCTACTGCTCCTCTCATACACATAAGGCCCCATATCTACAATGGGAGCAGAACAACACTTGACAACTATTTCCCAACATGTCTAGCATAATTTGTCTGCCCGGCCCCCTCCACCCTGAGAATTCAGGCAACTGTCATGCTACAAATTCCCAGTAAGTCTATAGCATAGCTTCTGAAGACTATGGCCTTGATGCTTATCTCCATGTAAAATCAGGAGTAACTCTACTGAAGTGAGTGGCAGTATATCGGTGCAAACCGGCTATAAAAAAAGATCTAACCAAGGCCCTATAATTATACTGCATGTAAATGCAAGCAACACCACAACAGCATTTAAATGCGTGAAGAATGCTTTTACACATACTTAGAAGGTCTAATGTGGAAAAGGCCTAAATAGATTCCTGATCATCTCACTCAGATGGATTTCTGTTAATAAGCCATGTGAGACCACTAGCACACACATCAATCATTGAAACATCAGAAGGAAGAGGACCTGGAGTTCCAGTTTCTCGAGGAATAAGTGTTCTTACTGTGTCACGGTTATAATTTAAAATCCCTCTGGGGAAATAGGTGAGATTGGTTATCAGAGTCACAATTTTCTACGGTAACCTGGGGTCAGAGAGAATTCTGATAAAAATAAGTGTGCCTTGGTGACAATGAAGTTAAGACTACAAAAGTTTCTTCATGGATGTTTTTGTTGCAAGGATACCAGCTTCATTTTATATCTTCAGCATTAATTTAAGATGTTTTTATCCTATCTATAGTCGATATGCTGCTGACACATCCCACTTTTGTTTTCATTCAGTCTTTATATTTTGATTGGTACCATTAGCAGGATTTACGAATTTGTTAATTTATTTTTTCTTCTGATACACCTCTGAAATACTTCATTAGCCATGGGAAAAGTAAAGAGTGCAACTTGTGTGTAAGCCAGACTCCTACGTCTTTTCACAAACATGCCTTGGCTCTAATCTTGAATAGCAGCTTTCTCCTTCCACTGAGAGCATTAACTGGAGTGTTTTATTGGTTATTTTAACTGAAATGAATTTTGCCAATCTGACATCCAATACCAACACTTTACAGTAGTTTTATGCACACAGTTCATTTATGAGAAGAAAATCAAAACAAAGTCTTACATTTCAGAGAAATCTGCATTCATTCACTAAACTATTCTAAACATAGAGGGACCGAGTCTCATTTACACCAAGACCCCTTTTCCCCACTCTGACAGAGTAATTTCCACACACCTCAGGGTTTCTTTATGCTGTCAGAATAATGTGAATGGGCTTCACTGTAGGTGGGAATCAGGCCCACAGCACTGGTAGCACAGTACTAGTAGTAGTATACATTTCTGTCACGTGGGATTTAACTCTCCATGTTTAACTCCCAACTCACATACTACTCCACCAATTGACCCTTTAAGTTTGTTTTGTTCCGAAGGGTTCATTTAGAACATTAATTTATAGCTTTCACACTCAGCCATCAAGTTTTAGAAAAGATCTATCACCGTTTGCCCCCTCCAGGATCCAAGTGGAAACTGAGAATATATAAATCCCTCATGTATCTACAACACCTTGCATCTACACATCTTGATGCATTTTAGAAACACTAATTATGTCTCAACACTTCTGTGATGTGGGTGAATCTAGGTACTCAGATACTACATTGCTGGGGGCAACAGAAGTTTAGATGAATGAACTAAAGCACAGACGAGCCAAGTGACTTTCAGAACTGTCAGTGCTGGAGTTGGGAATAGAATTCAAGAGACCCAACTCCCATAGCCCTGCTTAAAATTGCTATCTGGCACTCCCAGATACTGGAACCAAATCTCTACTCCATTATTCCAGCTTTACCTGTTTAATTCCACTGACTTCAATGGTGTTAGAATGGCATAAAACTGGTGTAAAGTACTGGAGAATCAGGACCATTAACTCCATTTGCAAAGTTAGGTGCATTTCATTACATGAAGAACATTAACGAATAATCTTATAATTAAATATAGCCTAGAAAGCATATAAATATGCCCATTCATTAAGAGATTAGAGCTACTGAACAGGAGTATATTAAAACCTTTTAAAGGACAAAAAGATTAACTTAATCTACTCCATTTTAAGGGGGGGGGGACACACAAATAATTTTACTACAGTTTAACTGAACACAAATTCATGAGATTTTTACTATATGCCTTTTTCCCCAGTCACTGCAGTTCTTAGAATAATTAAGATCCAAGAATACATGTGGCACAATACAAGACAAAAAGGAGGATGGTATTAATGAACTTACTAAGGGTCTGATCCTGCACACATTTATACAAGTGAGTGGCTCCATCAAGCTCAATGGAACCACTCATGTTTAACCGTTTGCTCTATCACAGGGGTCTCAAACACACAGCCCACAGAGTGATTTGCTGCGGCCCACCAAGCTCCCCTCACCCCCCGGAGTTATTTCCTGTGGCCACCAAGCTCCCCTCCCCCCTCCCGCGCACTGCATCCCTGTTCCTCTGCCTACCTCCAGGCGCTTCCCGCCACCAAACAACTGTTTGGCAGTGCTTAGCACTTTCCGGGGGGGGAGGGGGAGCAGGGAGCCGCACGCTCAGGAGAGGAGGCGGAGAAGATGTGGGGCAGGGGCAGGGATTTGGGGAAGTGGTTGGAATGGGGGCGGGGAAGGGGGCAAGGGGAGGGGCTTTTGTATGTTTGTATGAACAGGTGTCTGTGATGCAGCCCTTGGGCCAATGTATTAGTCCTCATGTGGCACTCGTGGCGATTTGAGTTTGAGATCAGATCCTAAAAGACACAACGGAGAAAACAGAAGACACGGGAAAGCAATGGACAGAGGAAAGGCTGTTCTTGGAGTTTTTACAGGTAGAATCCAAAGTGGAAATGAAGATAGTCTCATAAGGTTTGTTGCTTAATTTTACAGACTGGAAGGCCTGAGTCTTGCCACCCTTAAGGCACAACGTGAAACTTGTCCATTCACAGAAGATTTTCTTCAAAAATGACAACTATGAACAGCCAGCACAATCTTCTTCTAGAAACATACCAATGAGAACTACCCCACTTAGCAAGTGGTGAAATTAATGAAGGAATGTAACGTATGGTTCTTTTGCATGAAATAATGTTTTTCTTGACTCTGTATATATTGCCTATAAGCTACAGTGATGGTGTAAAGATGGTGACGAGACTGGCTTTGTGTTAAATTGCTAAAAAAAATTCTTGATACTTAATTTTTCATTCTCTCCCCCACATTATCTTTTTCATCTTGCATTTAGCCACTTTAGTGTTACAGAGCCACCAACCAGTGAATCGGGTTAGAGTTTTACAACAGATTAAAAACAAAACCTCAGTATCCTAAGCATGTGATGAGAACAAAGACCCACTCATCTGATAGTTCAGCTACTCCATTTCGCTTAGAAATAAAAGAAGAAAACACCCATTTCTGAATCTCCACTGAGACTGTGGAAAGTGGAAAACTGCAGAAAAATCATGGTGATGTTTTCCAGTCAATGGTGCTCACTGCAAATCTGAGTTTCTCAGGCAGTATTAACCATTTTTTGTTTTTAAACTTGTGAGGCAATGTTGTAAACAGTACATTAGGTACCAGGAAGGGCAAATCACTGAACTGCCCCACCTACTTCAACTCCACCCACCCACCCCCATACCACCCCCGCAACAAAAAAGTGTTTGCAGTACATTTAAAATGGAAATCAAACATGAAACTGTCATCCTGACATGAAATAGATTCAGACTGCGAAATTCAGATTCTCTTAGGAGCCAATGAATGGAGGTATGAGAGTGCAGGGAGGTTGTTTTAAAGTAAATTCTAATGTTAGTGTGTACTGGTTATCTTAACAGGTAATTAAGCCTACTGTTTTAAAACAAAGTCATTGATTTAAATTACAGACTCTACCTTAAAACAACACTGCAATGGTGTTTGTTTTAAGATTCTACTAAAACCTGAGTTTTCTCTCAGCCATAATTTGCCTCATGAGATTTGGTCTCATGCTGGGAAATACCATTTCTCTCATTAAAGTAGAAGCTTTTGCCGAGACAATAGCCCCATTCACTGAATGGACGTACTGAAATACTGATGGGAATGTCATCTTATGAAAATGTATTTCAACTACAGATGACGTATTTAAAGAAAAACTTCAATGAGTAAATCAGTACAGGGGCACAGTCAACATGAAAACCACATCTGCCTAGAATACTACATCAGGTAAAAGGTTAAGTAACACCTAAGATAACTACAACAGAAAGAAGAAAAAGGTATTTTAAACATTTGACTTCAAGCATTTGATAAACTTTATGTAGAGTCAATTACCCTCTTTCTGAAAGAACCCTCATAAGCATCTGTCAAGGTTCCTCCCCCACTCTGAACTCTAGGGTACAGATGTGGGGACCTGCATGAAAACCTCCGAAGCTTACTTTCACCAGCTTAGGTTAAAATTTCCCCAAGGCACAAGTTAATTTTAGCCTTTGTCCCTGGATCTCCACTGCCACCACCAAACTCTAACTGGGTTTACTGGGAAACCCAGTTTGGACACGTCTTTCCCCCCAAAATCCTCCCAACCCTTGCACCCCACTTCCTGGGGAAGGTTTGGCAAAAATCCTCACCAATTTGCATAGGTGACCACAGACCCAAACCCTTGGATCTGAGAACAATGAAAAAGCAGTTTTCTTACAAGAAGACTTTTAATAGAAATAAAGGAATCACCTCTGTAAAATCAGGATGGTAGATACCTTACAGGGTAATTAGATTCAAAACATAGAGAATCCCTCTAGGCAAAACCTTAAGTTACAAACAAGACACACAGACAGGAATAGTCATTCTATTCAGCACAGTTCTTTTCTCAGCCATTTAAAGAAATCATAATCTAACACGTACCTAGCTAGATTACTTACTAAAAGTTCTAAGACTCCATTCCTGGTCTATCCCAGGCAAAAGCAGCATACAGACAGACACAGACCCTTTGTTTCTCTCCCTCCTCCCAACTTTTGAAAGTATCTTGTCTCTTCATTGGTCATTTTGGTCAGGTGCCAGCGAGGTTACCTTTAGCTTCTTAACCCTTTACAGGTGAGAGGAGTTTTCCTCTGGCCAGGAGGGATTTTAAAGGGGTTTACCCTTCCCTTTATATTTATGACAGCATCCCTATGGAAAAGAAAATCCTTTCACATGCTTTAAATACTATGTCCTGGTTTTCTTTAATTTTGTTTATTTATTTAAGCCTAGTCTCTCAGAAACTCTTGTTTTTAAATTAGTCAGTTTCAAGATTATCAAGTTGACAGTTTCCCTTAACTTTACAGAACAAGCTTTGGGCCATATTTTAACCAGCTGTAAATACTGTATATACCCATGGATCAATAAACACTGCTATATTAAAAAAAATACCTAAAACACTTCAAATGATACTTTTTCAGGCGGCACAGTCAGAGATCAGAGATTTTGAACTTTGACTCCTACTTCCCAGACCTAAGCACTAGCACACAAAAGGCTCTTGCAATTTCTGGTGTATATGTCTACCCTATTGTCTAGTGAGAAGCAATGAGAGAAAGTCTAGTGGACACAATGGCAGCAACTGCTGGCACCTTAACTACACCACTGTAGACATGTATTGGTGTAACTAAACCAGTTTTAGTGGAAATTTCTGACTAATAAGGTCTACTATAGGTACTACTCAAGAGACTGGACCTGAAGAGGCATTTGCTGGGTCTCCAGAGGTAAGCAGAGGGCTTTGGGACTATTTACACATCCAGAGGACCCACCTACAAGATGGTGGTCTTTGGGACTATTTACACATCCAGAGGACCCACCTACAAGATGGCGGTCTGATTCTATCTGT
Source organism: Eretmochelys imbricata (assembly GCF_965152235.1). NCBI lineage: Eukaryota > Metazoa > Chordata > Testudines > Cheloniidae > Eretmochelys > Eretmochelys imbricata. The sequence goes on along the minus strand of NC_135573.1, from coordinate 45,594,032 downwards.
GACACTGGCACAGCAGGTGCCAGTGTAACCCATGTGCCCAATAGAGAGAGATGTCTTTAAGAGATCTGCAGAGAACAGGGGGGTGGGCAGGAATGAGTTGTGTCAGGGTCATTATTGCTAGGCAGATGCACCATTAGCACTCCACACTCAGAAGTTTCTGGAATTGGGTGTTGTAGTTTTGGATATGCTCAATAGGTCCCCTGTAACTGGACTCTACTTGCCCCCATGGAGTCTGTCAGGGCAGCTGCTTTACAAAAGGCACGTGTCCTGTGCGGACTGGGAGAAGCTGAGCCACACGAGCAGAAAGCAGACTGGTTTTCTCTAACTCTGAATCACTTTACAGCAGGTTAGTGATATTGTTAACCCTCCCAACAGGGAAGCCCTGGCAATGTTAATTACAGAAGGGGGAAATTGGGAGGGAAACTAATTTCTTTTATATTAATTGTAAACTTCGAATGCTATATGATTTTAGTTAAACTGTTTTAGTTATATTGTCTCAACTAGTATGATTCACCAACTCTTCTCCTATTGAAATGTGATGGTGGGGAAAGAGTCCGTTATATTTTGCTGTTCTCCGTTCTGGTTGTTTTTTTTTTTTTTTAACGTATATACTTAAACTGAGTAGTTGGTTAATTAGTCAGCTGATTAGCTAACTGAGTGATTTCAGCAGAGGAGAAGGAAGAGTCTGCACGGACTCCAGCTGGAGGTTTCTACAAGCAAGAGAAGAGATGATGTTGTTGCAGTGCTTTTGACTCAGCAGAATGTATAGATTGTAGTGATCAAAGACTAATTGAGACTCAGGTGAACACAGCCTACGCTTTTGGGAACTCTTGAGTTTCTTCTCACTGTGTTTCTGTGGGGACTGACCTGTTTAGATTTAATTTGTTTTCTTTATTTATGTTTATGTAGAACTATGAAGATAATGTCTGAGGATTATAAAGTAGCCAAGTTATGTTATTTATTATTATTGTTGTTGCTTTATTATAAGATTTTATAACAAATCTGTACTTAAGAATTAAGTGTCATTCCTTTTGTTCTTTTGGATTTGGTTGTGGGGAGGTTAACGCTGTGCAGTCCTTCCTGAAAATCCTCAATGACTGAATTCTGGGTCTCCATGTGCTTTTCTGAGGGACTTATTTTTAGGCACTAGGAGAAGGGTAGTGAAACTTGTAACCTTTGGGTGGGCTTGGGTTTAAACAGCTTGTGCCAAGGTCTCAGCTGAACACTGACAAATGCATAGCAGGAAAGCAGTCTGGCTCATCCATGTATTATTAAAATAGGTATTAGATTTATAAAAATGTGTTCAGACTTCATGAAATACTTGTGAGTTGCTGCATGTATTATTCTCACTTATAATATCTGTATCCCATGTTATAAAGGTAATATTTAAGTGTTTGCTCAGTAACTATAAAAAAGAATTATTTGCTCTGCAACTGTAAACCAAGTCAGGAAAAAAGCATTACTCAGGGCATGGCTACACTTGCAGATGTAGAGCGCCGGGAGCTAAACCAGCCCTTGGAGACCGCAGCAAGGAAAACGCTGCCCTGTGTTCACACTGTCAGCTGCAAGCGCAGTGGCATGGCCACATTAGCAGCTCTTGCAACGCCACAGAGAGCAGTGCATTGTGGTAGCTATCCCAGTGTGCAAGTGACTGCAGTGTGCTTTTCAAATCAGTGGGGGGGAGGGGGCGACAAGTGTGTTGTGTGGGGGGGGGGAGACTGTTTTGGGGGGCAGAGTGTGTCGGCAGGCTTCTTGTAAGTTCAGACAGTGGAAGAGGGAAACCCCAACATCAGCCCCCATCCCTGCCCCCCCCTCCCCCCCACATATACACCTACCTCTGCAGCAGGAGCATTCCACACTAATGGTTTGCTTTGTCCCAGAGCAGATAAGCAGTCAGCTGTTAGAAACGGAGCTTTGAAAGGGGATATCCACATGCCTGCAGCCGAGTTCAAAACAATGAGAAGAGAGGCCACTTGACTTCAAGGGATTATGAGACATTTCCGGAGGCCAATCACAGCACAGTAATGCAACCTGTCGTCCACACTGACGTCCAGGTGTTTCAGCCAGGGCGCGGCAAGCTTTATGCTTCTCGTGGAGGTGAATTACCAGGAGCGCTCCAGCTGCAGCGTCCAGGCGCTCTACGTGCCTTGACAGTGCGGACACCTCAGGAGTTAGGGTGCCCAGGGCTGATTTAATCCGCTCTAACTTGCAAGTGTAGCCAATGTCTAAGTGTGATATACTAGTTTACCACAAGGGGTGTCATCTCCTCTCCAACAAAAGAAGGCCCATAGTAAATTATGTAGCTTACAAATATGCATTACTACTACAGATGCAGCAGAGTGGACAAAAAATTAAAATCTCACTGTTTGCAAAAATACCTGAATACGGGGTCTGGCATGTTAGCCAATAGAATTTGATTGCATAGACCACTGTTTCTAATAAAACAATGCAGTGTAAGGGTCTGTCTGTACTATAATATTATTGTGTCAAGAGAATGCATTAAAACATAATACAATGACTATTTAATAACTGCTTTGTTTTGCCTATGTAGATGGAGCCAAACAGCATTTTAACCATGTCACAGAATCATATACCAGACTGTACTCTTTTGTATCATGTCAGAGCTCTAAAAGAATTCCGTAACACAGTCCCAAACTGAATTAAAACTATCTACGTAGGCAAAGTCAACCCATGTTCTAAGGTGATCTTCGATAAAATGTGTACTGTAGATGGGCCCTTAGAAGAATTTGATCTTGAAGGTTGAAGTCTTTTTTAAAAGTGATATCCTATTATTTAAGAAATACTGTGTTCCTGTAATTACAAGGAAGCAGTCCGAGTTAAGGTTGTGCATACAAACTGAAATGTACAGATTTCTGAATGTTTAACTGTGAAACCTTAACACTGGATATTTTGGGTGGGAGGGGAGGTATAGGTTGCACTAGGTATGATTTTTAATTTATTTTTAAGAAAAAAAATGGAAAAAAGAAGAGTCAATAGAAGGAATTTCTGTCTCCAAGACTTCACAACCTTAGCATTGCAAAAAAAACCTTGCAAATAGCATGTGTAAATCCATGATCCAGCTCCCTAACTAGTGCCCCTGAGAACTTACAGCACACCTCGCAAACTCACATTTAAACAACAACAGTATTTAAGGTGGTTAGTGTGCACTTTAATTGATCTGTAAATATACCCACACAAAAAAAAAAAAAACAAACACGTTCTGCAGCAAAACTGCCACAAGGGAGCCCCTCTCTTGCACCCATTACAAGGCAAGCTGAAGCCCTTCCTCATCCCCTTTACATTTAGCTACAGATATAAAGAAGTCTATCTGTAGCCCTTGCACACCTTACATTTTTGGATAGAGCCCTTGCTTTAGCAAGGTAACATTGGTCAATTGATTATGAAAACAGGACCTGCACTGGCCATTTTTCATAGGGACATATTTGTTGCAAAGTGCATTAGTTGTCTACTATGCACGTTCACAACATAATTTTCAAACCCTAATATGTTGGTGAAATCAAAGTTAATTTCCTCCAGCGTAAGGCTATGCATTACATCTCTACAAGGACTATATCTACAGTCAATTTCAACATTGAAACTTTAAGCATTATGACAACAGGGCTGATCAACAAATGGTTGCAAAAATGTTTGTACAGTAGGGAAAAAAAATACTTTCCCCAGTCCTCCTATTCTAAAACAGTTGAACTTTTTGCTCAAACTTTCAAATGAATTTTTACCTCTGGCTTCAAACTAAAGCTTCAGTCCTACACAAATTTACACATGAGCATAGCTTCAAAAGGACTACCCACTTGATAAAAGTTATGGATGTGCATAAATCTTTGCAAAACTGGAGTCTAAGCATGGAGAATTTTATCCAGAGGTGAAAGTTTCAGAAAGTTATGAGCATCTGAAAAATGAACTATAATACAAACAATTACACAAGTTTACTTATTGCAGAATATAATCATCATTGGATTGTAACAACAACAGATCCTTTAACAATAGTTTTCCATCAATATTATATTGATTATGGGCCTGACCCTTTCCTAGATGGAGAGAATACTGAGCGATTTTCTTGAAGAAGCACAAGTAAATACTCCGATACAAACTGCATATCCAAAGTGATATCTGTGTCTTAACAATCAACTCACAAAGGGATTTGGTTCCACATCCACGCTGTCCAAGTGGGATAGGTTCTTGGAAGGAGTTCCATTGATTTCAATGATATTGCAATGATGTAACAGAGGAGAATTTAGCCCTTCGGCTACATCTACACTTAGAGGTGGGGTGTGATTCCCAGATGACACAGACATACCCACGCTGCATAGCTGGGATAGCACAGGCAGTGGCTCAGGCTAACCATTTGAGTACATGCCCAGGGGGACAGGATAGGTACTTGGGCAACTAGCCTTGAGCTGCCATCCATGCTACACTGCTATTTTTAGCACACTTGCTTGAGCTAGTGCAGACGCATCTATTTGAGCTGGGAACCACAACCCCAGTTCCAAGTGTACACGAAAACCCTGATATTACAATGCACATTGGTTACTTACCAGGAATGTATTTCCACAGTGTCCGCACACCACCCGAGTACCTTCTGGCTGAACTGGCAAGGCAGGCTGAGCTGGCTGCTCTTCTGGAATCAACATCACTGGACCAAGGTTAATGATGCGTCTACTGTGGTGGGAACATTAAACATATATGCCATGTCATTACACTAACGAGGGGAAGGGATGATGCATTTAGGTTATAAAATATCTGGTAAGTCCTTGCAGAGCTAATGACTGTAAAGTAGAACCTACTTCTTATTATACGTGCATCCAATTTAGATCTCTCGTATTAGTTTTTTCCAAACAGGTAAGGAAGACACCTTTTTTTTTTTTACTGAAAGGTTATTATACAAGTGTAAATAGCAGCAATTTCAAGAAGACCTAGCCAGCAAATGGCAGAGTCCAGCTTGGGACACTTACCCTCTTGAAGAGGGAAGTATTGAGAGTGCAGAAAGTCTGGGTGAGATGACCAGATACTCAGGCTTGTGAGCAGAGATATGTAGCAATGGCTGGGGAAACACATAGCAGGAGCGGGACTCTCTCTCTCTTGGCCTTCCAGCCAACATCCTTAACCATTCAAACTTTCCTTTCAATTCCCTTCAAAATCAAGCATCCCTCCTCCCCCCTTCTCCAAGCAGATTTCTTCTTCTCATACGATTCTCTCCCTCTTTCCCACACACTCCAAGCCAAGACAGGCCAGGCAGCCTCCTTGCCTCTTCTGTGTCAACAGTCTTTGCCCACAAAGGGCATGTCCAACATTCACCTCAGGCTGCTCAGCTGGCAGCTCTGGCAAGCAGTGAGAATATGCCTGATTTACAAGATCTCTCTCACACACGCACAATGGGAGAAAACACCAGGTTTTGTAAATCCCACAGCATGAGGCTTGGAAAGACTGTGGGAGATCCCTATTTATTGCCCAGGAGGTTTGCTCACCTGGGACCCCCACAGAGGGTGACTTAGATGACATTAGCCATTCTTTATATCCACCCTCGAGTTGGCAATGGGAATGAGAACTGGCATAGCGTCATTCAAATGCAGAAGGTCAGAAAATACCAGGAATCCAGTACAGTTAAGCCCACTTAAGAGAAAACTCTATTTAAAGGAAAACTTTTTCTATATACTAAGTCATTTAACATTAAGTTAGTCCTAAATAGCCCACTTTGTATCAACTAGAAAAAAAAATCAATTTTGAGCTTCAAAGACCATTTAATGTCAATTTTGTCACATGCTTGGCTTTGTATTTTTAAGTTAACTATACTGTATCATTTCATGTTTCCAGTTTGCTCACGTGGTTTGAACATACAACAAAAATGACAGTATATGAAGCAAAAATGCATGCACAAAGAATCACGTAATCCACATCATCCCTCCCCATGCCATGCTGCCACAGCTCAGGTTGGGACAGACCCCCTTCAGTGTGGAAGGCAAGAAACAGCGGCACAGCATGCTCTGTGAAGGGCCCTCTCCCACAGAATGCACACTCCCAATCTTGCTCTCCTTCAAGAAGCAAGCATGACAGGCCAGGCAGCATATACTATTGGGACTGATGTTTTAACAAAATTAGGGAAATTGGTTTATTTTTGTGCTTCCTGGTTATCCAGTACATTATTATGTGTTATGGATTCCTGCTTACTTAGATTTATTGGATGAAATCCTTGACTTCAATGAGGCCGGGATTTCACTTATTGTGTTAAAGTACGCAGTGGCATCTGGTGTGTCCAGACACATCTCTTATTTATTTTAGAATTCTAAAGATTCACATAAAACATCAGATCACTTTATATTAACTAGTTTTTCTAAACAAAGAGCAGATATGTTCACTGACTAATTTTATTTTTTTTTTGAGAAAGGAGTAGGAGGGATTTCTGCAAAGAAAGATTTAACAAGTGTGTCAAGTTATTCACCGATACCAAGCAACAGAGTTACTATAGTGCAAGTTGCGTGTTCAACGCTTTCCCATGGAATTACCATAGAACTGAGCTTGCAGGAAATTATGCACCGTATTTCCCAGAACATTTAAATTGTTTCCCCACTATATTGTATGCTATTCACTTCATATAATCCTTATACAACTTCTACAATATACTATTCCATATTAAATATATTAAAAAATATTCTCAAAACTATCAATCATGTTAGAGAAATAGTTATTATGGCACAAGTAATATAGTTTTCTTCTTTGAATACGTTAACATAATGAATCCACTAAATTTAGGTCTACACAGATCCACGGACAAATATTTGTGTAGTGTTAACGAAAGCAGAACATAAATGAATGACTAACAATGACATGAAAATATTTATAACATTCACATCACCATGGTGTCTGTCATTAAGATTCTTTAGGTCTTACCAGTTGGGTCTCGGACACCCTATTCGCCGAGATGTATCCTTACAGATAAGAAGACAATTACATGGACATCTAACATACTTCTTTCCTGAAGGAGGGTTTTTGATTGGCTAGACAAAAAAAAAAAATACCACCAGAAATTTTATACAAAAGAGCAAACTAATTTTTTTTTGTTAGTTTCCTAAGTATCTTAAACAGAGTAACTGATATGACATGAATCCAAGTTAAGAAAGGGGAAGTACAGGACAGAACATGACAGGAGACAGGGCTAAAGTTTTAACAACAAACAATTAAAGTTATTTATCGGCACCCTAACTTTAGTTTAAAGAGTATGGAAAATGCTTGTTTCTCACTATTTAGCTGAGGAAGCATAACTTTAAATTAGGTCCCAGTTCCACGCATGTGTGTGTTTGCATGAATTAGTGAATGCATGTTGTTTGAACTTTGTAGCCCTTATATTTGATTTTATAAAATTAATCCTAAAAACACTTATATGTCACACACTGTCACTTGAATGCTTAAAATAGCCACATCTCCAAAGGGTTTACCCTCATTATTCTCTCACTCTGTCTATATACTCACTATTATATACACACACCCCTCAGTCAAGTAATATGCAGTCTTTACTGAGAGAAAAATATGCTTTTACTTTTATATTATATATATATAAATAAAAAAACAAACAAACAAACAAAAGCAAGCAACCAAGGAGTTTGTAGCCTGGTGGACAAAGTGTCTAGTTCATATTTTAGAAATACAGAGTTCAAACCCTACAAAGTTTAGTTTTATTCAACATTAACTGAAATGTTTTCTAAACAAATACTGCTGCTTAAGAGACAAAGCCTACCTGTTTTACTCTAAAACTTAATCCCACTGACTGCAATAGGTATATTCACATAAGTAAGGGAGCAAGATTTGTCATAAAGGCTAAGACCCTTTGGGAGTTATGTGCCTAAATACCTTAAGAATCTGGACTAAAATAATTAACAGAATGGATAGACTGAAGTTACAATATAATTTAGAACAAAATATCGGAAATATTATCTGCCTGTGTTTGTATACAGCCTAACGCAATAAGGTCCTGGTGCATGAGAGGTCTCCTAGGTGCTGTGGTAATATAAATTAAATCAATAATAGTAAGAGAATCAGGTAGCTTGTTCGTTCTCTAAGAGATAATCACAAACACCTAAAGCTAGGACCTGCATTTTTTATCTCTCAGAAGTTCCTGCTATCAGCACATTTTTACTGCTAGAACAACTCACTCCCTCTTTCCTTTTCAACAAATTAAAAATATATATCTTAAAAAATATTTTAAGTTCTCTTAATTTTCTCTGGGTTATCCAAAAGATGAAACTAGATGATCATAGGTTTCAGAGTCTCTAAGGTGCCACAAGTACTCCTTTTCTTTAGATCATCATAGTGTTCCTTCCATTGGTTGCTTTTATAAGTATGTCAAGAGGACACTATAGATTTCAGGTCCTGAGAAAACTTGTTTTTTAAATAAGAGGGGGAAGGGTGGAGTTTATATATACGGCACAAAACTTTCTAAACAATATTTAAAACTAAAGTCTTCAGAGTATTATTTAACAAAATAGTGCATATTCAGTCAAGTACTCATATGTAGTCCACTGGGTAGATTAGGCATTGTGTTCCTTAATGTACATCTAAAATACTTAAGGGACCTTGATTTTTTTTTCTGTCAGGTCTGGAAATACTGCCCCGCCTCTTCCCTCAACCCCTCCCTGCAAAGCCTATCATCTCATGCTATCTCATCTCTCAATAAAACATCAGGGAGGTAGCTTCTGCTTTAACTGACTCTTTTAACCCTTTGAATTCCCGCTTACTAAGAGATGGAAAGCAGCATGCATTCCACCTGAAACAAGTAGGCTTAGAAGCCTGAAGACTTTACTGCCTTTGTACATTTTCATTGCTAACAGATACAAGCCCACCTAATGTCAATAACCCTTGAATAAACATGCTAGGTGATCAGTAATACTGACATAACTCCTTGTTACGTAGGAAGGGTAATAGAGCATATCAACAACAATGGAAAACCTAAAAACCCATTTACCGTAGCTTCATTGCAAACTGTGCACTTAACAACATGTTGGTGAAGCTTGCCATCCAAATTGATTAGTGATTGGCACACGCGGCAGTTTATTACAGGAACACCACTGGCATCAGGACTGGCAATGGCAGTATACGGAGGGGGGAGTTCTGCTGCAAAGAAATGATGAAACAGTTCAATAACCAAACCAACAGGGTGATCAGGGTCATTCTACAGCAGAAAATATTTCCAATGGTCACAATAACTTAAGACACAGAATCAGAAAGTTAGTGGTTGGTGTTATTGTTTATCTAAAGTAATCACAAAACTGATTTACAGATTTCCCCTAATATTCTGTATTGATACATTAGTCCTAGTTCTATAACCATACTACAGAATACTGACAATACAGAATCATCACATCACATACTAGGAAGGCGATAAGAGGTGACACGTCCGCCTCTGAAATACTGCATTTGTATGCAGGCACTTCAATACCAGAGATATGTGGCCAAATTCAAAAGAGTTCAGAGAGAAACAAAAAAAAAAATGACTGAGGGGTGGGGGTGAAAAAGATTGACTTCTGGAGGGAAAATGAAAACAGATAAATAAAATATGCATAGCTTGGGTAAGTGGGAAAGTCCTGGCAAGCATTTATATTACCTGAAGAGGATGCAATACTGGGACAGATATATTTAGTTTGGCATACAAAAGGGCAATGCTAGAAGAAATCAGGTAAAATGAAAAGAAAGGAAATTTTTGCTGACTCCCAAGAATAGCTCCCCTAGAGTGAGAGCTATGGGCCCAATCCCGCAAGTTGCTTAAGGTACACCCTGAAGGTTCTGAGATCCCTCAATTTCCACTGAAGTCAAAGGGAGTGGCGAATACTTAGCACCTCACGGATTTGGGCCCTTTAAAAATGTGGATTAGTCCCTTGATGGAAATTTCCGGAAAACAATTCTGTTTTTGGCAGTAGTAGGCTGGACTGACCAACCTTGGGGCTCCAGCTTTCAGGAGTCACGCAGACAAGTTTCGGGTTTTAGGGAAAGGTATTCTGTTGACTGGGAGTGTAAACGCAAATGCAGCTTATGTAATGGACTAAAACGAAATGTTAGTCATTTAAAAACAACAGCTCAGCACGATGAGGGAAGAAAAAGGCCTTCTGCCCTTTTGAATTACAAGATTTCCCTTTCTCTACCCCAGTGTCTGTAAAAAGCCAGGAAGGCAATAAGGTACTAGGTCCCCATTACAGTTTATACATGTGTTCTTAAATAGGGAATTGCAGTAGGCAATAGAAAACACAGTCTAACACATCACAGTAACACTGCAAAATTCATTTGAACACATGACCCAGTCCTAAGTAAAGTTTTACTGGAGATAATAGCTTGAGTCTATTTTAGTCACTTTTTATGTAAATTAGTGTCTTGAAATAAGAGCATTAAATATGTGCATGTGTGAGGAGGAAGAGATAAAAATTACTGAAGCCCAAGGCTTGCAAACAGCATAAAGTAGGAAATGTGTACAAAAGAGCTCCCCTTTAAGCATGGAGCCAAGAGACACTGAATAAACTATACAGTAGTTCACAGCCAAATCAACAAATGTTTCAAAGAAACCAAGAGTCACAACATATTCCTACAAAAAAGCAGTGCTCAGCAAAGCAGCAGCTGCTGTAAAGAATTAAAGGGCTACTATTCAAGCCGACAGGCCCAAATTTAGTTCTACTAGTTTGTTTTAGCTTGTGGAGACACTATATAGGGTAGCCAAGTATCTGGTTTTCAACCAGAAAGTCCGGTCAGATCTCTTTTTTTTTCTGTCAGCTCTGGAAATACTGCCCCGCCTTTTCCCTCAGATCCTTAGGACTGATCGAACACCCGAAGTCCAGTTATCACGGGCAGGGGAGTGGGGAGGCTCTGGGGTCATCACCTGCACCAACTCCCTACTCAGCCGTAGGGTTGCCAACTTTCTAATTCCAGACAACCGAACACCCTTGCCCCGCCCCTTCGCTGAGGCCCCACCCCCACTCACTCCATCCCACCTCCCTCCATCGCTTGCAATCCTCCACCCTCGCTCATGTGCTCATTTTCACTGCAGGGTCCAAACAGACAGCAGGAGAAGGCCAGGAGCTGCAACAGTTTGAACATGGGAGATGGAATGTGTGATTCAAATACCCGGCGTTAAGGTCGTGCCCCAGCGCGAAGAGGTTGGAGGCTGGCCGCATTGCAAGAGCTCTGCTCTACCTGGGCCCCAGGCTGCTGGCTGAGTTTTATTGTCCAGTTTTATTGCCTTTTTGTTTTCTCTCTCTGATTATGATGGTGCCCGGGAGGACTCCACTCTTCCAGGGGCCGCCTAAATCATCCAGCTGGGAAGGGAGGAGGATGGGCTGTAGGGAAAAGATAACGGGGGTGGAGAAGGGAGGATGGGAAGGGAAAGAGGCCAGGGACAAGAGCAGGGCGAGGGGGAGAGGGGGCACTGATGAAGAGAGGAGGGAGTGTGGGAGGTATGTGAGGTGGATGAGGAGGCAGAAAGCTACACGTGCATGAGGATGTGGGGGGCACAAGGGTGTCTGAGGCATAATGGGAGTGCAGCAGTGTATGGAGGTGAATGGGGTGCAGGGTTGTGGGGGGTGAAGAACATTGGGTGGCAGATCTGGGAGGTGGAAAGGATGGGTGGGAGAGTGCTGTAAGGGGTACAGAGATGGGACGGGTAGATATGGGAGGCAGAGAAGGATGGGACGGGGAGAGATACAATGACGGGGAGATAAGGGTGCGGGGGGGTTGGGATGGGGAATAATGGGGGTGCGAGGGATAGGGATGCGGGGGATGGGACGGGGAGGGATGCAGTGAGGAGGATGCAGCCCTATTCCCAGCACTTGGAGACAGGGATACATATCTCAAACTCCTGGGTGCCAGTGATGGGGCGACACACCACGGTTCACCACAAGGCAGTGAGGGCACATGCTGCAGCTCAAGCCCAGCCACAGGAGGAGAGCGAGGAGAAGAGGGCCGGCAGCATCAGGAGAGGCGCGCGCCACGACTCCTCAACAGCCACTTGCTGAGCGCTCACAAATCGCATGAGTTCGTCCCCTGCCCTGACCTGGCCAACGGGAGCTATGTCTGCGGGCGCGGCAGCACGCGGAACCCCCTGGCCGCCCCCATGCTGGCTGTTTCCCAGGAGCAGCATGGTGCGGCAGATAGCAGAGAGCCTGCCAGCCCCACTGTGCGGTGCCACCAACTGGACAGTCAACGGCCCAGCCAGCAGCCCTGACCAGAGCTGCCAGGATCCTTTTCTGACCGGGTGTTCCGGGCCAAAACCGGACACCTGATCATCCTACTCAGCCGGGGCTGCCTCCTACCTGTGTCGAGAGCCTGCAACTCCCAGCCCCAGCTCCGCAGGCAAGTCCCTCCCTACCTGAGGGTGAGACAGGGGAAGAGGAGCAAATGGTGGGTGGGGCCTTGGAGGGAAGAGGCAGGGATGGGCCTTGGGGGAAGAGGCAGAGCAGGGGAGGTGCTGGTACTCCTGCTGGAGTGTCTGGTTTTTAAATATTACAAAGTTGGAAACCCTAACACTATACCTCATTCTTTCCCTCCATTTTTGTGAGCAGGTAGGGTACTGAAGTACACAAAAAAACCTACAACACATTTCCTCATGATGAGAAATCACAATCCTCTAAGATGCTGTTAAAGTTTGTTTCTTTGCTGTGTAGCCTACACACAAGCTACCCAAGACCTTCAATTTGTTTGCATTTTTGGGTGCATGCATGTTAAATGTCTCTCTACTCTGAAAAAATAAAACAAAACATAATTTTTGTAAATTTCAAGACTCAAGTCTATCATCATTTGCACTGGCAAAATTCTGGAGTAACCCCACCGACAAATATGGAGTTACTCCAGAATTACACCAGTGCAACTGAGAGCAGAATCTGGCCCTTCATTATTTAGGATAGGCTCACTTTCAGAAACTCAGCCTTGCCATCACCCTTTGCAGAAACCAATACACTTTTGAAGAGTTTGGAGTAACTTCAGAACATTTTAATAATTGGTTGTTTTCTGAAGAACTGCACTGCCGTCTGGATTAATGCCTGAGCATGCCTATATTTCGAGACACAAGTAAAGCTCTCCACATTCTCAGATCAAGACTATCCACTAGTAGAGACAGAAAAAGATACCATAATCCGTAAGAACCCAAAGTAAATACGTTTGGAGTCTGGCAATATTTTCTACTGCACGCGCATTGTAAACAGATCAGTGTAATTTAAAACAAAACAAAAAACTGTACATGACTGAAAGCTGGAAAAAATCAGACAGGTGGTGGTGTCTGGGCTGTTGCTGCTACTGCTCCCATAAACACCTTTCCAGCATCAGGCAAGCTGCCTACCACAGAGCTGGCTCATCTGTTGAGCAGGAAGCTGTAGCCAAAGAAGGGCTAGCTCAGTAACAAAAGGCATCACATCTAGCAGGCTCTGAAGACAACTAAGAACAAAGGGGAGACCCAAGGATCCTTGGATGCAAACTGGTAGAAATCACAGTGACACATAAGGGTTAGATTTCAGGGTAGCAGCCGTGTTAGTCTGTATTCGCAAAAAGAAAAGGAGGACTCGTGGCACCTTAGAGACTAACCAATTTATTTGAGCATAAGCTTTCGTGAGCTACAGCTCACTTCATCTGATACATTCAGTGGTTAGAGACCCCCTGGGTCTGGTATTTACATTCTAGTTCACCAAAGAGGGTCATATAAGGTTTCTACTGAAGCCATTATCTTTGTGAAACATATGTGCAGATAATATGTAAGAATATATATACATACTCACATTGCCAATCACATTCTTAGGCCACTGGAGTTACAGGCAGGTCACCCACAGGTAGTGTGCCTTAAGGCAGGTTCCATAAGACAGGAGGTGGGAGACACTCATCTCCCTAGCTGACAATTGTGTATTGCATGTCTTACAAACGCTAATGACGAGAGGGTGAGGATTTCAGGAGAAGAAATGAAGAGGTGAACGGCTGGGTGGGAACTGTATATAGGTAGGGGCCTACCAAATTCACGGTCCATTTTGTAAATTTAATTATTTCAACTATTTAAATCTGAAATTTCAGTTTTGTAACTGTAGGGCTCCTGACTCCAAAAAGTGTTGGGGGAGGAGGGTCACAAGGTTACTGTAGAGGGGTTGCGGTACCACTACTGTTACTTCTGCACTCCTGCTGGCGGCGGCACTGTCTTCAGAGCTGGGCAGCTGGAGAGCGACAGCTGCTGGCCAGGAGCTCAGCTCTGAAGACAGCCACCGTCAGCAGTGGCGCAGAAGTAAGGCTGGCCTGGTATGGTACTGCCACCCGCACTTCTGCACTGCTGCCTACAGAGCTGGGCCCTCAGTCAGCAGCCACCACTTTCCAGCCACCCAGCTCTCAGGGCAGCAGTGCAGAAGTGAGGGTGGCAACACCACGATCCCCCCTAAAATAACCTTGTGACCACCTGCAACTCCCTTTTGGGTCAGGACCCCCAGTTTGAGTAACGCTGGTCTGCCCTGTGAAATCTGCATAGTACAGGGTAAAAGCACACAAACGATCAGATTTCACGGGAGGAGACCAGATTTTACGGTCCGTGATACGTTCTTCATGGCTGTGAATTTGGTAGGGCCCTATATAGGTTAGGGATAAAGAACTGTTTAATATATCTAGGGGTGCAGAAAGAAGCAAAGGCATCCTTCATCAGGAGGAAAGCTGCCAGCGCACTTGGTCCCATAAAAGGAGGATCTCGGCTTTCCTGGTGGAAAAATGCTGTGTGAAAGACTTTGGTTAAGCACTGCCTTATTAGACAAGAGGACATCACGTTAGCTAAGCTTAGTTTCTAGAATGCACGTTCTGATTTTATTTTACATGTGACCCTTTGTTGCCAATATTTCTGTTTGCTATCACTTGAATCTCTGTTCTTTGTTATATTTACTCTCTCTCTAAACATATCTGAATGCTGTGTGTTAAGCAAAGCTAGGTTCTAAGATGTAACTAGTAAGCTGCAGCATACTGTTCCTTTGGGAACAGTGGGCCTGCTAATTCTGTGAGTGTCCAGTGGTTATGGGGCTGGACACCACAGGGTGAAGCTTGGAGGACTCAGGGGTTGGAATGTGCCTATTGCTCTCCCTCATGCAGGCTAGCAGAGTCCACAGAGGCTGAGAAGGGTGTGCAGGTGTTGCCTGTGGCTGGGAGCTGGCCCCTGCCAGGTACAAACAAGACTTCCTCATGCTAAGGGCAGGTGATAACAAGCTGCCTCCCAATCCTGGGTATCACTGGGAAGAGTCACAAAGGGACTCCTGCCTTCTAATCCTAGCCCCAAGAGCAATTCATTGCGAGGCTGTAATCTCTGCCTCATTTTCCCCTTCCATAAAAGAAGGGTGGCAACAAGTGTCAGCTATTGTGCTGTGACAATTGTTTGCAAAATACTTTAAGTCCTGGAGATCACCAGAATGCACACAAAAGTTCCCAGTGTCTGGGAGCCTACCAGCCCACAGAACTGCTGTTTGCCTGGAGAACTGTCCTTGCATGCCCTTTTAAATACTGGCAACTGTGCTTGATGGAAGCCAGCACAAGCAGCAATCTTCTTCCACTGCAGCAGAAGAAGTCTGATGGAGACTTGAGACTGGTCAAATAAGACTTGTAATGGAAAGAATCACTACCAAAGCCCTATATAAGAGCTGTCTGACTCCCAGGTGAGCAGCTCAGATTCTAGTATCCTGCCCCATCAGCTACTTCCAATACATCAGGATAAATTATGATTATCTTTTAGAATGGCACTGGACCTGATTTTCACATCTGAGCTAGAACAACAAGGCTGATTGTAAACTGGGCAAAAATATCCACCAAAAAAATTAAGGAAATATTGGGCCTATAATCTTTGTGCTAAAAAATGCATTTAGAGGCATTCCAAAAACAAATCAGTACCAGGAATTAAATTTCAGCAAAGAGTATATTGTGAGGAGAAGACAAACAGATTCCCTAGCTGGGTTACGAGTCTGTCAGTCATGAACTCTTAATAGAAATGCAGACAGCTTTCAAAGTACATTAATGTAGCACTTATATAGATGGCTTTTTTAACAGTTTGAATTTCAGACTAAATATTTGTGGCATTTGTAAGATACCATATACTGACAGCAGTAAAACAGTTCAGATGCGTAGGCCTAGTATTCCTGATATCCAGTCATTGCCAGCAAATCTTGTTTTTACAAGCCATAGATCTTTTCAGAGCACATGTAATGAAATCTGATTCTTGTATTGACATTATGGTTTATAGCTACATTTTTGATGTTACTTCTAACAAAAGACAAACAACATTAGGGGACTGGAACACATGACTTATGAGGAGAGGCTGAGGGAACTGGGATTCTTTAGTCTGCGGAAGAGAAGAATGAGGGGGGATTTGATAGCTGCTTTCAATGACCTGAAGTGGGGTTCCAAAGAGGATGGATCTAGACTGTTTTCAGTGGTAGCAGATGACAGAACGAGGAGTAATGGTCTCAAGTTGCAGAGGGGGAGGTTTAGTTTGGACATTAGGAAAAACTTTTTCACTAGGAGGGTGGTGAAACACTGGAATGCGTTACCTAGGGAGGTGGTGGAATCTCCTTCCTTTGAGGTTTTTAAGGTCAGGCTTGACAAAGCCCTGGCTAGGATGATTTAGTTGGGGATTGGTCCCGCTTTGAGTAGGGGGGTGGACTAGATGACCTCCTGAGGTCCCTTCCAACCCTGATATTCTATGATTCTATGAACAGCTATATCAGATCAGCAATGACAGCAGAATGCTCTGACAGCAGAATGCAGAGTATCCTAGTTCAAGCTAGGAGGTGGGTCCCTTTCTCCACAGGATAGGAATGCTGTGGATGTGGTAACGTAGTGGCTTCCTAGGAAGCCATATCTCACATTACTCTTGAAAATCTTCCTCTGCCCGACATTCAGAAAGGCAGAGACCATCTCCAAAGGGATCTGCATCCAGGTTTCCTCACAGGTAGGTGCTGTGATTCTGGGCCTAAAAAGGGGCATGGAAAGGGGGAAATGTATATGGAGGTAACCAAGAATACGTTGAGAAAAAGAAGTTATTGCTCTATTTCAGTACCTCTCAAACTACAGTCTATAGCAGGGGTCGGCAACCTTTCAGAAGTGGTGTGCCGAGTCTTCATTTATTCACTCTAATTTAAGGTTTCACATGCCTGTAATACAGTTTAATATTTTTAGAAGGTCTCTTTCTACAAGTCTATCATATATAACTAAACTATTGTTGTATGTAAAGTAAATAAGGTTTTTAAAATGTTTAAGAAGCTTCATTTAAAATTAAATTAAAATGCAGAGCCCCCCGGACTGGTGGACAGGACCCTGGCAGTGAGAGTGCCACTGAAAATCAGCTCGTGTGCTGCCTTTGGCACGCGTGCCATAGGTTGCCTACCCCTGGTCTATAGCCATCCAGTGGTCTGCAGAGCCATTGATGGTGGTCCACAAAATAAGGCAGACAGGCTGTTAGGGACTCAGGCAGTTAGTGACTGGGAGATGGTCCAGAAGAAGGTTCCCCTCAATGTGCACTGCAGAATAACAACTGCCAGTAAGGGGTTATAATCTAAATCCTGCCCTGGCCAGTAGAACCACGGCCCAATGCATCCTCTGTCATAGGCATGCTGCTGGATTATTTCTCTATAATATATTCTGCTGCTCCTCTCAGTAGGAATATGCATGCCTACTCTCTGCTTGCCGTAGCACGCACACTTGTGGGATAGGCATTTCCAACTCCCTAACTCAACAAACCAGGCCCTTCTGGGATACGACAATCCCTACCACACTCTGTGTGCTTTTGAAAGATCCTGCCCTGCTGCTTGTGTGAAGAGAAGATGCTCCCTACCTATCAATGCTTCCAATGCATCACATTGAGCCCTGGGGATTTGTCACCAGCCACACAGTCCTCATTATTAAAAAGAAAAGGAGGACTTGTGGAACCTTAGAGACTAACAAATGGGTTAGTCTCTAAGGTGCCACAAGTCCTCCTTTTCTTTTTGCGGATACAGACTAACGCGGCTGCTACTCTGAAACCTGTCATTATTAAAAAGGTGGTTCTTCCTCTTAGAAGACTTCATAAATAAGAACATAATTAAGACATTCCCAGCACTTGAAAAGTGTATCCAGCATCTACTAGCCTGAAAACTAAGACTGCTAGCCTAGGTGAAAAATACACAGATTGCTAGGAGCAAAGGTGGAGGAAAGAAGCAGCAGTTTCCTCCCCACAAAGCAGTGCTGCTACACCTCCAAGCCACATCCTCTCCAATTTAAAGGAATAAATCAGCTGTGTACTATCTAATGGGTACTGTATTTAATTAGAACATGTCCAAATATTTAATGTACTCAGACAGGGCAGGAGGCAAAAGGGGCAGTGCCCCAGGCCCTCTGTTTGAAAAGGCCCCCAAATAGAGTGGCGCTGCAACTCCATGCTCCAGGTCACAATCCACTGAGCAGGGAGCTGGACCCAGACCCTTGGGACAGGAGCTGCCATAAAGAGGGGAGTGCAGAATGGGCTTGCTTGCTCCCCACCCAGAATGGGCTTGCTTGCTCCCCACCCAGGTTTTCCCTCAGTGTTTTTGCACCCTAGGGGATTTTTGGAAGGGTGGGGGGCCTCCGTTTCAGCTTTTGCCCCTACCCCCAAAAAACCTCTGTGCAGCCCTGCACTCAGCTCTGGAGACAAAGCCCTGGCTGGGATGATTTAATTGGGGATCGGTCCTGCTTTGAGTAGGGGGTTGAACTAGATGACCTCCTGAGGTCCCTTCCAACCCTGATATTCTATGATTCTATGACTAGGGGGCACTGCTCTGAGGGGTTAGAAAGCAAGCTCCAAGGCTCCTTGGCACACCACATCTCTAGACCTAGAACCGAGGGTAGTTAGGGACAGAGGAACTGATCTCTGACTGGTGCTAGGTGAAAGGGGGTGAAAGCCGAAGGTGGGAACGTCTCCTTCTTTCGACTGCCTGCGCTCTTGCTGGGTCCTAGTGATCTATGGATTTTCTTGCTTGCTCAACCAGCAGGTGCGATCCACTGGGTGCTCCCCCATGATCTACTTTGGCACCTCACCACTGAAGAACTCCTGCTTCAGCATCTCTGCAGCTCCTAAGACATACTAGAGAGAGGAGTTTCTCCTGCAAGTCTCCTGAGGTGTATGGGCCAGCCTATCTAGCTGTGTGTAACTTAACAGTTTCAGATTGCAGAATGTGCAACCTTAACTCTTGTGTGTATACATTACAGTGCGCTCAGCAGCCATATATTATACATTTTCTTTTTAACTAGCAACTTGCCTTCCTCAAGGGTAACTGAGGTAGAGAAGCAATTAACTAGGAAGCTACAGCAACTTAGCCTATATACTGTATGCCAGCAAATTTTCACTATTCCTTTAAGCCAGTGTTTCCCAAATTTGGGACACCACTTGTTCAGGGAAAGCCCCTGGCAGGCCAGGCCGGTTTGTTTACCTGCTGCGTCTGCAGGTTCGGCCAATCGTGGCTCCCACTGGCCGCAGTTCGCCACGGCAGGCCAATGGGGGCTGTGGGAAGAGGCAACCAGTACGTCCCTCGGCCCGCGCCACTTCTTGCAGTGGCGAACCGCGGCCAGTGGGAGCCACGATTGGCTGAACCCGCGGACACGGCAGGTAAACAAAGTTTGGGAAACACTGCTTTAAGCCATACTAGCAAAACAAAATAATTTTGACTTTCATGTAAGTGACTTTTACAGGCAATCTGACATACATACTTAGCACAACAAAATGCTTAAGGACCCTATTAACACAGGGATTCTGCACCTTTTCTATGGGAGGAGTATAGAGTGTTTTAATAAAAATATTACACTTCAAAATCATTCAAGCTTGTTGCTTCCTCCTACCATCTGAACGTGAAATATAAGCGCTGGGCTCTCTTACAAATTTTCACTGCTGACATCATAGAAACTATTAAGTAACAATATCAATTGGCAGGAAAACCAGGTTTAAGAAAAGTGCTACAACATAGGCTTATATCTAGGTCCAAACCTAAGTCACTGCACTGATTCATTCCCATTACATAATTAATAATCACATTTTCAAAATACTCTGAACTGTACATAGAGTAATAGTTACAAAACAAAGACTCCTAGGAAAAAAGTAACTGAATATGAGAATTCAAAATGCCTCAAAACCTATATACTTTAAAGCTAAGGAGGTTATAAATATAAGGAGTAAAGGCATAATTAGATCCCAGGGAAAGAAAATGCAATCTCCATGACCTCTGTTACTGGTTTGTGCAATTAAGAATGGTAGATGATGGTTAATGTTAACCAAGAGCACAGCAGAGCTACATTTTCATATCCAGCCCTGATTTTCTGACAGTTTAAAGATTACAGTATACAAAATATATATTTGCTCACCTGCAGCATTTGTCCACTTTCTTTAGTACTCCCACCTAGAGTGTATTCTCACATAAATCACTTTTTGGTTTATATTTAGTTACTGTTTAATCTGTACCTGAAAACTGGAGATCCTAGTTTGTAACAAGCCTGGTAAAAATAGAGACCCAAATCTGCTCCTATTAAAGCCAGCCTGAGTAGGATTGGAACCTCATACTTTAAATGCTGCCACTAACACTGAACTAATCTCATTTAGTTTAGACAGTCTGAGCTTTTTCTGACATTCTGTTTCATTCAAGAGGTTTAACCAGTTTAAAAAACATCTATACCAATGATTTTGCAAACCATAGATTCATAATTATATTTAAATTTTAGATCAAATTTATTACTATTCCTAGCTCCAAATCTAAGTTACTTTCTTAAGTAAAAATTAACTCCCTCTTACTGCACATTCAACCTTTACCAACAGGCCAATTTTATTACTCCTATGGAAGAGAGTTTAACAACACAGCATTAATCTGGATCCCAGATTCACAAGTCAATGACCTACTGTATCAAACTTTCTTTTTTTGGGTGTGGCCTGCAAAAGCAAACTCGCAATGATGTGTTAGTCACTTTATTCCAGGGTGGATAAAAATCAATGATTTTTTTAAAAAAATAAAAAATAAATTTAAAAAAATCAGATTTTTTTTATTTAAATTGGATTTTTTTGATAAAATGCTTTTTGAGGGGAAAAAAATCTATCCAAAGATAAAGATACATTATAGCTCAAAGATATCTCATCATGGAATTGGGATTATAAATTCTAATTTACAGTATGAGACAATATATTCATACAATGTTTAAGAAAAGTTTTGTAAATGAGTTCCAACAGTTCATGGATTCGGGACCCAATTTTATGGGGTTCCAGGGGCTTCTGCATAGATTATTTAGGTTAATCTTTCTATCTACCCAATGAGACTCAGTGCTCAGTCAAGAAGACACTTAGTAAAAGCATCAGAGATGCTTAGTTTTGCAGTTCTCAAACTGCGGATTTGTGTCTCCAAAGATAACATGCTTTTTTAACAGCAAAAATGTTTTTAAATAAATAAATAAATAAATAGAGGTGAGAAATAACAGACCCTATTGTCCCTCTGCAAATTTGTGTACCCAGAGTCAATCCCTTACCTCTCTCTAAAAGTGCAAAGTTTCAAAAAGTTCAATGAATAGAAGATTGTTGGGGGCGGAATAGATCTGGACAAGGAGAAGAAGTCTGGAGATAAATGTGAGAAGGGAGGGACAGGCAGTAGAAACAGAAGTGAAACTGAGCAGCATATCACAGAAGTCTTGAGGTCTTTCTGAGAGTAGCCTTCATTGATTTGAGATCTACCATACCATTCTCTTACTAGAAGGGAAAACCTATAATGGCAGCAGGCCATAAAAGAGATACAGTTTGGGAATATTTTAATGAAGTTCCTCTACCTGAGGGTAAGACAGGCATGCGTGCAAAATGCAAACAGTGCAACAAATAAATGCAAGGCCTGGTTGCCCAAATGAAACATCAAGAGAAGTGCTCATTCTCAGGAGGAAGCTGCGTTGGTGATGATGAAAGGAACATGTCTGAACATGCAGGATCTTCAGGTTGGTAAACTTTTTTATTTCATACTTCTTTCTTAAGGACTGCCTGTCTTCCTTCTGGACTATTCCTGAATTCTCATGTTTGAGCAAAAAAATAGTTGTTACTCTGCGGTACTATCATTTTAGATGCAGTTGTGATAAAAAATAGCTCAAAAAGGCAGATCTTCCTTTTACAATTTCACCTTTAAAGTAGTACTGAGTGTCAGCGAATGCAATGAGTAATACTAAATGAGCAGTATGGTAATAATAATTAAATAACTGCATTGACTTATTTTGTTTAGGAAAATCCATCCTCAACATACAGGATTCTGAAGACTATCCCCCTTCAAGATCACCATCATTTTCTATAGTTTCAGAGTTATCTGCCAATGACAGTGTTTCAATCACATCATGTATGTCACACAGCCACAGTATATCACCTGTAGCAAAAAGAAAAAAAAAAATCTCCATCATCCAGAAACAACCATAGATAAGTTTGTGATAAGAATCAGCAAATTACAAAAAGAGGTAATTGAAGAAAAAATTGCCCTGTTTGTTTATGCAACAAACTCTCCTTTCCGTATGATTGAGAACCCACACTTCATTAACATGGTACAGTCATTAAGACCATCCAACAGAGCAGTCCACCCAAAAGTCTACCTAACAGTCCACCCAACAGAGCAGATGTCACAGGCAAATTGCTGGATAAAGTGTATGAAAGAGAAATTTAGCAGTATGCAAAAGATCTAGAGGGTGAAATCCTTAACCTGAGTCTTAATGGGTGGAGCAATGTCCACAATGATCCTGTTGCATGTGCTTATGTGACAACAGAAGAAGGGAATGTCTTCCTTACAGAAACAATTGATACATCAGGAAATGCACACACAGCAGAATACTTACAAGAAGTAGCAGTAAAAGCTGTAACAAACTGTGAAAAAAAATTCAAATGTCTAGTACCCAGCTTGGTCACAGACAATGCTGCAAATGTATCCAAGACTAGAAGAAATTTAGAAGAGAGTCCCAAGCTAATAACATACGGTTGCAGTGCTCATTGATGCACCTCCTAGCCAAAGACTTCAGAGTTAAATTACAAGCATTAAAAAAACGAATGGGACAAGCACTATCTCCAGTTCATTTTCTTGCAAATATTCTCAATACTTGGTATCAGGGTCAAACCTTAACTGCTGAAGAAGAGAAGTTGGCTATGGCATGGACTTCCAGCAATCATCCCTCCATAATGCCAACTATAATGAACTTCAGAGCTAAGGGTGAACCATTCAAAAAATATATGTTTGCTGATGATGTTTCAAAGAAAGTCACACCAGTGAACTGCTGAAAGTCACTTAAGCACTTAGATTCAGAGACTGTTGAAGTGATAATCTCACTTTTAACAGCAGTAGCTTCTTCTGCCAGTGTAGAAAGAATATTTTCTTCCTTTGGACTAATTCATTCCAAATTGAGAAATCGTTTGGGACCTGAAAAAGCAGGAAAGCTTGTTTTTCTTTTCCAGATTATGAAGAAAGAGGAAAATGAAGGTGAAGACGACCGAGTTACCTGCAGAAGCCAATATTTTAAGTTTCTCATGTTGACCTGGCTGACATAGTTGATTTAATTTTTGATTTGTTTTTTAAATATTTCATTTAACTATTTTAGTTAAAAACAATTTTAACAAAAACAAACCTGATTTTAAAAAACTTGAATGTTTAACTAAATTCAAAAAAATCATATGCTTGCTTTGTTAAAGTATTGAATGTTTGCTGTTGAAGAAAAAAAATCCAGAATATATAACACTGTTGTTTTAGTTAAATAAAACAATTTAAATGTCTGTCTGGTAATGTTCTCCTCCTAATAAAGCATGGCAAGAAAATCCTCCAAATATTAATGATTAACCTGTTGAATTGGAGATATTTATGAAGTCATTGGGACGTGAACTATCTGCTTCATTTACCTTTGGTAAATTAAATAACGAAACAATCATTCATTTTCTGATATAGCTGTAAAACTAATCTGAAAAGTTTTCAAAATAGATCACTTTAAAAATGTATTGCATGCACCTTCTAAAAATGAAACCTACATCTATCTCTGAGTTGTGAAGAATATGTATTAAGGTTATAACAACCAACAAGAATGCACTTTTATGCAGAAATCCATGATTAAATCAGGTCTTCCTGACTAGTGATTTAAATCATGATTTAAATCAAATCCACCCCGCTTTATTCGGTATAGATGCTACTGTACAGAGAGCTACTCTCTGGTACCAGTTTGCCCACCAGACTAGAATTCCACCACCTGGTGCCTACTGGTACAAGGCTTCAATGACCGTTGGGAATTAAATGGGGTCTTTTTATGTCTTTTTTCCATTTGTTCCGGTTTGATTCTTTAAAATATGCTTGCCGGTAAGATTCTGTCTCCAACAGTTAACCATACTGAATTTAGTTTTTCGCAGTTAAAATATCTTTGGTTTAATCCCACCTCTAATTAATGGAAGGACTAAAGTCCAATAATTTACTTTTCAAACTGTAACGTGTGAATCTGCTATTATAACTATACCTGTTCAAGCCTGCTCTGAAGTTGTGAACAATTAGCTTAAAAAAAAAAAGTTCAAATGTGAACAGTGTTGCCAGAAACATGCTCTACCCTACCTTTTTTAAAGCATTATCCATTGTTTCTCAGTTTTTTCTTTGCTGCCCAAATGTCCATGCAATAAAAAAAAGTGAGATTGCTTCTTTTACCTGAGAAACTGCCATTTGTTTATTCCTTTCCTCCTTCAGCCTATTGTTCACTAAACTATACACATGCCTGCTTGTCTCAAGGCCCAACAAGGGCCCGTCCCCCTCCTCAAGGCCAGGCAGCCCCATCAAAAGCAGCTGTCAGCAATCAGGCACAAATCAGACGCGATTTTCTCGAAGCCTAATAATAATGCAAGCATTATTTCCTGTCAAGACAACTGAAGCAGAAGATATTGAAAGGTGAAAGGTACTGTCAGCTCCACAAGAAGTTTGGAGTCACTTTTCACTAAGAGGTGCTTTACAAGCAGCACCAAAAGGTGCGTGGATTTTTAAATGAAGACCAATTAAATATGCAATATCCCACCCAGATTTAAAAAAAAAAAAAAAACAATTTTCAGTATAACCATAATTACTGAGATCTGAACGGAGGTTAAAAAATATGACTTGCTGGTGGGTCGTAGAAACGGGGAACCCCCAAGTCAGCAGATGGGCCCGGGGGAGGGGGGCGGTGGAGGAGGCTTTCAATGAAGATCAAGACAGATTGCATGGTTTTTCTTGTTTGTTTTTTTAAGCAACAGCCTCTCAAGGGCACGGGAACAACGTGTGCACCAAACACACCCTGCCCCTGCCTCGGCCAAGCAGAGGCTGCTGAGCGATGCGCGTTCGGCTCTGCAGGTCTGACTCGCCGCCGGTAACAATGCACTGATGGCTGCTGCGGGGGAGCCGGGAATGCGGCACGTTGCAAACTCATCGTGCAGCCTTTCCCACCCCCGCCAAGACAATACCCCCGCCTCCGGGGCACGCCGAGAAACCCCCGCAGGGGCCCCCCGCCCCCGCGCAGGTTGGAAAGGCTGGCCGGAGAGCGGGGGGGGGGCAGTAGGGACTTACCTCTGGGGCTGCTCTCCGGTAAATAGGGCGGCGCGGTGGGGGTGACATTGCCGGAGCTGGGCGCGGACAGCAGCGGGGAGCGCTCGTCCACCCCGTCAGCAGCCATGACTACTGCGGCAGCAGGGCAGGCTCAGCCCGGGGAAGCGCTCTCCTCGCTCGGCCGGCGCGCGAGCGTGTCACACGGCGCCGGAGCGAGGGGGAGGGGAGCGGGACCAGCAGCGCTAGAAGACGGGGGAGGGACTGGGAGCGGGCCCAGGAGAGGGAGCGGGACCTGAAGGGGAGGGGGTGGGACTAGCTGGCCCTCTCTATGTCACAAGCTAAAGAGGCGGAGGATGGGGAAGGGCAGAGCTTCCACTCCCTGCAGCCTCGGCCGGAGTTGATGGGGGTGAGGGGGATAACTTATGTGGCAGCTGTTTTTGTTTTCCAGGGTAGCTGATGCCTGAGCCTTAAGATGAGGATTGCAGGAAGGAGCAACTGGTGTGCAGGCTCTTCTCCCGGGAGAAACTGGGACATGAGCAGGAGCCAGAACGCCTATGGTTGCCCAGGCCACCACTGCAGCAGGAGAGGACAGCCCTGGCACCTGGGGGTTTGTCATGAGGTGCCCGCACACACACACAGGACCCCCCTCCTCCTTGCTTGCTACACCTGTGCTCTCACTGTCCTGTCACTAGTCAAGAGCTGTCTCTTGCACCAACCAAAGTTGGTCCAATAAAATACAGCACCTCACCCACTTTATCTCTCTAACATTATAAATAAGATTTTCATTCCAGAATTGTATGCAGACACCATTAGCATGGGGAGATAAAGAGATGGGTACATTTTGCTTTTTCATCTGGAAGTTTACTAAACAAAGGAGGAAAAATTAGTATTTTCTCACTCTCTGCTTTTTTACTAGTGGTTTGATCTGTTATGTCTCTCTCGCTCACTCTCAAGGTTTTTATATGACAGTTTGCAGGAGGGTGTCTGCACAAAATTAAAGATCCCATGAAAAAAATAATGTTTTTAAAAATAAACTAAAAAAAAGAGATAAAGATAGAGTAAATAACAAAAAGCAAAGGGAGTTGATCCATGTAGTAGCTGGCCTTGTTGTTACTACTTTTTCAATTGCATCTTTCAAAAACCTGATGAGGAGGCAGATGTTTCCTCCCTGTGATTGTAAATACTGATGTGCTTATGAAGATGATAGCAAATCAGTGACCTTTATTACAGTTTTAAATATGCGTAAGGAAATTCATACTCTTTTTGTCATTTGAGTCTGCTGCTCATCTGGGAAGGGTCTCCTCTTCTGGTGTCAGTGAACTCCCTGAGGACACAAGGCACCACTTAATACTGTCCCTGCCTGAAATCCCACTCAGGCACCAGCTGGAAATCCCAACTGAAGAACTGGGGATAATCTTTCCTATTGTATTTTTTGCCCTAGATTGCAAAGAGACATATGCTTGTCACACTGTGTCATCTTGGTACATTACCCACAGATTAGAGATTTCAAGGCCCTCCTAATGTGTGGCATCTAAGTGATAACACAAGAAGGTGTGCAGTTATTCTGGATAATATCATATGCCTGAGGCATTAGGTGGATTGCCAAGTATCATCAGCCATCCCAGAAGTGTGGTTATCTAGGACAATTGAACTTCCTGAAGTGTGAATTGGGAAAATGCTCTTACATTTTTGTAACAACAGGATAATAAGTCCTGATCCTGAACTTTGAAGTTGGATGCACACACAGCGATTTCATTAGCTAGTCAGATTCCTTCCCTCTTAATTTTATTTTATAAGATTTATTACTTAGAACTGGCCAAAAAAATTCTGACAGAACAGTTTTCCATTGGAAAATGCTGATTCAAGGAAATAGAAACATTTCACAGGAACATATTGATTTTGTCAAAATTTTAGATGGGAAGTTATCAAAACATTTCCACTTAACTGAGATTGAAATGTTTCATTTCAATAAGGATGATGTGTTTCATTTTGAATTTATCATTTGACTCGTTAATATGATACAATAGCCAATTATAAATTTAAATGAAACAATTCAAACATAACAAAACATTTCAACCTTATTGAAACATTTTGACATTTCTGAAATGAAGTATTTCAGGATTGTCCTTTCACGAGAAATTTCAACTAATCATTTTGATTCAGGATGAAAAATAATTTTGAAATGTTGGCATTTCCTGCAGAATGGAAATTCTGATTTTTGACCAGCTCTAATGTTGCCATGTGAAGAATAATACCTGACAGGGAACCTGGTGGTTAGGTGCATATTGGCAAGGAACCAGGCTGAAGGCCAAGTTTTTCCTCACCCAGCAAGTGCCCTCTTGTCGTCTCCAAACACTGTGCTCTCTGGAGTGTTCTGTTCCCCTCTGAAAATGCTATAACTGACTTTTCAAGAGGCAAACTTCAAGGCTACATAGTTTTGAACCATGTGATTTTGTTTTTGTCCTTTCATTAAATTAGACTGATCCTGAGAGGTGCTGAGCAACCCAAATTCCCATAGATTTAAATAAGAGCTGGTGGTTCTCAGCACTGCTCAGGATCAGGGTAGACTTTAGAGCCTTTTCCTGCAAGGACCCTTTAAACTCCCATTGGTTAGATGCCTAAATACCTTTGAGGATCTGGGCTAACTTGCTGCTTAACCCCAACTCTCGTTGGTGTTCTAAGATAGTGTTAGGCTAATATCAGAATCTCAATAATAGGTCTTCAGTATTTGTAGTTGAAATGTACCTCCAGCGCAGCTTCCTACTGTGGCCCTGCTATCAAGTACCCAGTTTTCAATAAATATACGGATTTCTAATAAAGAAACTGACATTTCCAGCCACACATCTTTACCATTTCTGCTGTATTGTGAAAGATACAATAGCTAGAAAGGATAAATAAAAAGAGGTAGAAGATAGGCAGGTTCACCAATGGCCACTGCACTGCAGTTACAGGAAATTGATTGTGTGAGACCCATCCACTGCATTTTTCCATGCCTCAGAGGAAGACTTAAAAACCCTAATATCACTGCCAATTGCCTAAATGGAAAACTACATTACAATTCAGATCTGTTAATTAGTTGAACTCTGGGTATATGGGCAACAATTATTGTAGCTAAGCATCTCATTATACTGACCTATACCTGGAGAATGATTGGTGTCTAAATAATTGCCTATTAAGTAAGTATAAAAGTAACACACAGTCCCAAATCTGAAATAAGTCTCATTGGAAACTGTAATCTTGATTGGCAGGAAAACTGCTTACACGATGTACATTTTTTTCTAGTCTAGCTTTGTATTAGTCAGTGTATTACAAACACTGTATTTGATCCCTGATTTCTAGTTACATCTTCGGGGGGTAGGATGAGGGAGTGTTCAACACTACATAGTTATTTTGAGCACAGTGAACCCTTCCCTGTTCCCCTGGAAAGTACTAGTTCCTTTCAAAAACATAATTTAATTGCTTCATCTCCACCTAATCACATTACAGGTTCTCAAGATTCCTCTTTTTCTTTGTATCTGAGTTCACAACTCAATAAATATGTATGTATATCCTTTCCTGCTGTAAAAACATTCAATTCATTTAGTAACTTCAGTCAAACGTTACTATACTAGCTGTTTCTGAGCAATTTTCTGCTTTCTTCTTTTCTGTTACATCTGTCTAGCTAGATGAATTTCATTTGATCCTTGGTTTTTAGATGTATCTTCTATGTTTTGGCATCCTAGATTTTTTTATTTGATCTCTGATTTCTAGTTACATCTCCGGGTTGTTTTTTTTCAACATTACACAGTTATTTTGAGCACAGCAGTTTGGATTTAAGTTACCTGTTTATCATTTAAGCCCTCTTGGTCTTTGATCTAAAAAATGAAATAATGTTAGTTCTCAGATGAAAGATGTTCAAGAAAAACCCAGGGTGATCCAAGGTTGGTTCTGGCACTTCGCTAGGTGGCACTCTACGCTTGCAGATGTCGAGCGCTTTGAGTTAAACCAGCCTTCGTAGAGCGCAGTAGGGAAAGGGCTGCAGTCTGTCCGCACTGACAGCTTCAAGCGCACTGGCGTGGCCACATTTGCAGCACTTGCAGCAGCATTGGTCGTGGTGCATTATGGGCAGCTATGCCAGCATGCAAGTGACTGCAACATGCTTTTCAAAAGGGGGTGAGTGGGCTGGAGTGTGACAGGGAGTGTGTTGTGTGTATGTGCGGGGAGAGAGAGTGGGTTTTTGGGGGGCTGAGAGCATGTCAGCATGCTGTCTTGTAAGTTCAGGTAGCAGCAGACCCCTCTCCCCTCCAGCCTCTCTCTCTCTCACACACAGCATTTCACACTAATGATTGCTTTGTCTCGGAGCAGATAAGCATGTCGGCTGTCAGAAACAGAGCTTCCAAAGGTCATATCCGCATTCCTACAGTGATTCAAAAACAATGACAAGAATGGCCACTTGACTTAAGGGGATTATGGGATGTTTCCGGAGTCTGATCAGAGCGCAGTAATGCAACACCTCGTCCACATTGGTGCCGTGGCGCTCCAGCGGGGGCGCAGCAAAGGTTATTCCACTCGCTGAGGTGGAGTACCAGCAGCGCTGTAGCTGCGGAGTCAGAGCACTCTACGTGCCTTGCCAGTGTGGACAGGTAGTGAGCTAGTGCACCCAGGGCTCCTTTATTGCGCTGTAACTCGCAAGTGTAGCCAAGTCCTAAGGAATGAGCCAATGCACCAGAATGGTGCTATGAGGGGACTGTGAAAAGGAGTGAGTTGACATCATTTTAATGAGAATTAAAACAGAGGTCCTGACAGCTTTTGATCATTAAAGATCCCATGGCACTTATCACAAGCATAGCAGCATCTTGGCCAAATTCCAGTTTGGATAATTATTCTGCCTACTTAAATTTCCTTTGTCATTTCAATTTGAATGACCATCCTTCTTCACTTTCTGGCTGAAACTGCTGTTTAGTGCAATGTGTTCATTAAACAGTTGCCACATTTCACCGGTGGATGAAACAATTCATGTACAGGTACAAATGTTTGTAAAGTTCTCTGGATTCCTGCTGTGTGAAATGCATTACATAAATATAACATTACACTGTTATTTCAACATGCTGCCTTTGCAATTTAATGCAAACACTTTATCCGCTGCATGGGAATTTAGAGGTATTATTGAGCTAAATGATCTAGGAAAACTTAGTAAAAATAAGATCTTCAGAGTTCAAACAAAGCATCCAGTCCTGCAACTGGGGTTCTGCAGGCTGACCCCTGTTCCCACACAAAGCCCCATCGAAGTAAGTGACTCCACAGAATCCATTGCAGGATCAGGCCCTATGGGACACTAATATCCACAGGGATTAGTGTTGTAAAATTAAATGGAAATCAGACAATTTACTGTGGGCTTTGATTCCACACTAAAAAATGTAATGATAGAAACAAATTCCCTGCAATTTAGCTATACATTTCTTTAGAGAGAGACTAATAAAATGATGTTTTATCTTTGATATTGGTGTGATTAAATCTAGCCAACAGCATAAAAAATAATAGGGCCTGTTATTGCATCTCTTTGTGTGCATAACTCCCAGAGAAGATCTTGTGCAATTCTCCAGATTCTCTATTCAGTACTGTCCTTTGTAGATATTTCAGTATAGATAGTAAAGGTGCAGTTCTCTTTGGCTTGAATTACTAACAAGAGTCTCAAGGAATGGTGTCCCTAGCCTCTGTTTGTCAGAGGGTGGAGATGGATGACAGGAGAGAGATCACTTGATCGTTACCTGTTAGGTTCACTCCCTCTGGGGCACCTGGCATTGGCCACTGTCAGAAGACAGGATACTGGGTTGGATGTACCTTTGGTCTGACCCAGTATGGCCATTCTTATATGTCAAATACAACTTGCCAAACATTCATTTAGGTGGCAATCTAGAAAATGCCATTAATTTTAATATTTGGGGTCTGTAACAGGGCCTCCTTGGTCCTGCTTCTGTCTCGGTCAACAAACTACGCAGAGACCTTTGTGCTGGTCCAACACCTTGTGCAGTTTATTTATAAATGAGTCCCACCACCTTCACAACATACATAGCACCTTTAACAAGCAGGGGAGAGCAAGCAATCTCTCTCTCCCTGTCACTGCTTTCCCCCTTTTTACTTTCTTCCTATGCCTATTTGTGAGCTCTGGCTAATGGCTTAATTAGCCTTATCATAGTTTCATAGAATAACAGAGTTGGAAGGGACCTCTGGAGGCCATCTAGTCCAACCCCCTGCCAGAGCAGGACTAATCCCAACTAAATCATCCCAGCCAGGGCTTTGTCAAGCCTGACCTTAAAAACTTCTAAGGAAGGGGATTCCACCACCTCCCTAGGTAACGCATTCCAGTGTTTCACCAGCCTCCTAGTGAAAAAGTTTTTCCTAATATCCAACCTAAACCTCCCCCACTGCAACTTGAGACCATTACTCCTTGTCCTGTCATCTGCTATCACTGAGAATAGTCTAGATCCATCCTCTCTGGATCCACCTTTCAGGTAGTTAAAAGCAGCTATCAAATCCCCCCTCATTCTTCGCTTCCGTAGACTAAACAATCCCAGTTCCCTCGACCTCTCCTCATAACTCATGTATTCTAGTCCCCTAATCATTTTTGTTGCCCGTTGCCTTTCTACCCTGCCCCACCCACAAATTAGGCACAGCTCTTCTTAGCTCCAACCTGCATTGCCTGTTTGGAGCTGCTGTGAACACAGTTCTGACTCATACTTAGCACTCTGTCACAGGGTCAGATTGTGGGAGGGGGAAGGTGGTGATACTCTCCTACTATGGTTTTGGCTACCATGTATAAAACTCAGATATAGAGGCCCAGACCTTTAGAAGTATTTAGACTCCTAACTTCTAGTGAAATCAATGGGAGTTAGGAGCCTAAATGCCTTTGAGGACCTGGACCCATATGATTAAAAACCAGGCCTCAGATATAAATGCAGCCTATGCTTTAAATAGGAATGGATATGAGACAGGCATTCCAGTGAGAGCAGACCAAGGAATGAGTGGTCCATCAGCTGGGAGTGTTTTGGAAGAAGAGCTAGACAGAAAGATGAGGAAAATTTAGCCTTTGGGGCAAATAGCCTAGTGGTTTAAGAGTTCCAGGGTTGACAAAACATAGTGGATTGGGAGGAGGTCCCTCTATACTGCCACCCTGTGAAAGGGTGCAGCAACACCTGCATACTAGAGGAAGAGTAACTGATTAGAGTCGGACTGACAACTGAGCCCAGGAGAAAGGTGGAAGAGGTTAGTCATTCAGAGGAAGGGGCTGTGGCTACTGGAAGAGTCTAGGGTGGAAGACTTAGCTGTGGGTTTATGATGGACTTTGAATTAAATCCTGGAAGAGGTGGACTATTGGCATACTAGGGAGTAAAAAGGTAGTGGTGCTCGTCTGTCTTGTTTCTGCTACAATGTATAAAACTCAAATATATAATGACTGTTTTATCTTTGGGTCTCACCCTTGGATTCTTTCATCTGGAGGGAGTTTCTTGTGGTGATCTCACATGGTGAGTTGGCCCTTTAAGGGGATTAACTGGAGGGTTAAGTCACTGAAGTGACCTAACAGCTCTGAAGAATGAATGGGAAACTGAGGCAGAGGCAGAGTCTGATGCTGGGTTTGGAGAGACCTGGCTACAGGTGACCAATGCACAATGCATGATGTGTTTTGTTTTTTTTAAGTTTAGAATGATATTATTCAGCTGTATGTGCGTGTACGCCTACTTATGCTCCTATCCAATCTTGCCTCATACCTGATTAAGCTGCTGCTTGAAATGAGTGGTAAAATTTCCACTCACTTCAATAGGATCAGTATTGGGCCCTTAAAGCTAAGCCGTATTTTAAAGGGCTGGAACTTGTAGCTGAGGTCAGATTTTTTTTTTCCCTTTTTTTTTTTTTGGTTTGGGGGAAGCTACTGGGTTTGCTTTTGTTTTCACTAATATTACTGCATTTTTAATATATAGCAAGATATCTAGAGCTTTGCGTAGGTGCTTTTTAATGCACTGTATAAATCTAAATAGAGGACCTCGTAAAGCATGTTGGGAGGTATACTGAAAGACATATGGTGCCATATAGTCCATGATTCAATTTTAAATCTTTTTGAACTGAGGATTTACATTTTCAACTCCACACTTGTAATTTACAGCTTGTTTTGGTTCCTTCGACCTCATATCTGATGATCTTTTTGTTTGCAGTTTCTGCTGCTCTCCTTGGGGTCTCTTACTACACAATAAGCACAATTTTGTTCTTTAAAAAATGTGTAACTTATTGTTTTACCCCATCTCATCACTTATAATCCTCTCTACAATTCTGTTGTAATAATTCCATTTACATGATTTTTAGGGCTGTCAAGCAATTAAAAAAATTGTGATTAATTGCACTGTTAAACAATAGGATACCATTTATTTAAATATTTTTTGATGTTTTCCACATTTTCAAATATATTGATTTCAAGTACAACATAGAATACAAAGTGTACAGAGCTCACTTCATATTTTATTACAAATCTTTGCACTGTAAAAATGATAAAGAAATAGTATTTTTCAATTCACCTCATACAAGTAGTGTAATGCAATCTCTTCAGCATGAGTGAAACTTACAAATATAGTTTTTTTGTTACATAAGTGCACTCAAAAACAAAACAATGTAATACTTTAGAGCAGGGGTGGGCAAACTTTTTGGCCCAAGGGCCGCATCTGGGTATGGAAATTGTATGGCAGGCCATGAATGCTCATGAAATTGGGCATTGGGGTGCTGGAGGGGGTGAGGGCTCTGGAGTGGGGCCAGAAATTGAGAGTTCAGGGTGTGGGAAAGGGCTCTGGACTGGGGCAGGGAGTTGGGGTGTGGCAAGGGGGTGAGGGCTCCAGCTAGGGATGCGGGCTCTGGGCTGGGTCTGAGGATGAGGGGTTTGGGGTGCAGGAGGGTGATCTGGGCTGGGACCAAGGGGCTGAGAGGGCAGGATGGGGATCGGGGCTAGGGCAGGGGGTTGGGGCTCAGGAGGGGGTCAGTAGTGCAGGCTCCAGGAGGTGCTTACCTCAAGCAGCTCCCGGAAGCAGCAGCATGTCCTCCCTCTGGCTCCTACACGTAGGGGTAGCCAGGGGGCTCCGCATGCTGCCTTGACTGCAGGCTACTAAATTGATTCTCCTTAAGATATCTGACTGGCTGCACCCACTTGATGACAATTTACTGCATAGATAGATGAAATCATCCAGTACTTTCACAATTTTTCTGGCAGCACAGATGTTTTCTATCACCACTTTTGTACCACACTTGGTTTTTGTCCAAGAAATCCTTAGCCCAAGGCAGCAGTCATGTGCTCAAGGTTCTCTAGTGTGTCTTTAAGGTTGTTTGCATCCTGGCCAAAAAGGACAACATCATCCATATAATCCAGGTCAGTAAAAGAAATCGAACCAAACAATTACACCAATATTTGCAGAGACATGTTCAAGGAGCCAGTGCCGCGTGTGGCAAAACAGGGCTGGGGCCAGGATACATCCCTTCTTCACCCTGGTTCTAGTGAAAAACATGGTGGACCTATGAGTTCTTGTAGTGAGGCAGAGTGGCCTCTCTGGACCCGAGAGTGAGGGCTCTTTACCTTCCCCTTGGTGAGTGGAGCTAAGTCCTCCCTGCCCCCTCTCAGGAAGTACAGGGAAGGACAGGAATTATAAAGGGAATTTTGAAGCTCAGTTGGTGCTGGACCAGGGAAGGAGGCAGATGTTGCTGCTAGGAAGCTGAGCCCTCTGTCTGATCTTGGACCAGTAACTGAGCAGACCAGTCCCTAATGACCAAGGCAGCAGAAGGCCCGGGGAGTGACTGGAGGGGACGCAGCCCAACTGTGAAGCAGGAAGATGGAGCCCAGTGCTGAAGGACCAATGCCAGCAGAGTGGGGTAGGAAGTAGCCCAGGGAAACCAGACATTGCTCCAGTTGTGCTGTAGGGACGCAAGGCAGCGAGTTTGTGTTTCACCGTTTACCCAGTGGTGGGACTGCCCATGGCTATTTGGGCCCAGGGCTGAGACCCAGTGGAGTAAAGCAGGCAGCATCCCCCTGCTGCCGCCCCACAGCTGGAGCTGGCTGCTTACTAAGCCCAAAGGCCTGTGCCAGACTGTTACCACTGGTCCAGCCAGGAGGCTGATAGCTACAGACTGCTTTACTTGCTCTGCCCCGCCCCAAGGCCCAGGACCCAACTCTGCTAACTGCAATGTAGTGCGGCGGCATGGCTTCCCTCTTGGGTTGCCAACTTTCTAACCCCTGAAAACCGAACACCCCTGCCCAGCCCCGGCCCGACCTGTCCCCTCCTCTGTTGCTAGCTCTCCACCCCCACCCTTGCCACTTGCTTCCTCATCCTCCGCGACTCACCTGACACCTGCAGAGCCAGGTTTGGAGCACAGCAGGGTACAGCAGGAGTGGAGTGGGAGCGCTGGAACAAGGGGCCGGGATACAGCAGGGTTGATCCCTGGAGTGAGGGGCTGCAGTGGAGTAATCAGAACACAGTGAGGTGGGGGGTGCAGACAGGTTACCCCTCACCCCCTCCGGATGGCACTGGTACCTACTTTGGAGCCCAGTCCAGGAGACAGCCAGTTCTCCCCATCAGGCTGGGGGGCCAGAAGAACAGCAGCTGCTAAGCAGAGCTGCTCCTCTGGGCTACAGCAGCTGCTGCTCTTTCCACCCCCTGCTGGCAGAAGCCAGCTACTGCAGATAACCTGACTTCTATCGTCCGGGAAGTTGTGCTGACCGGCTGCTGCCAGTTTCCCATTTCAATCAGATGTTCTAGTTGAAAAACAGACACCTGGCATCCCTACTCCCTCTGAACCTGAGAGGGAGTCCCGTTACAGTTCTCCATTGCACCCATGCCACTGAGTCATTATGTAGATCTTGGATTAACCTCAGAAAGATGTTATGACCACCAGTGCCTCATAGGGCCTTCCACAGGCAGGGCCGGCTCTAGGATTTTTGCCGCCCCAAACAAAAAAATTTTTGGCTTTTTTTTGTGCCCGCCCCCACTCCGCCCCTTCCCCAAATCCCCGGCCCCGCCTCCTCCCCCGGGTGTGCCACATTTCCCCCCCCCCTTGTTTCCTGCAGCTCCCCCCAGCAACTCCATGCCCTTGCTCACCTCCGCTCCGCCTGCTCCCCTGAACACGCCACCGCTCTGCTTCTCCCCGCTCCCTCTCAGGCAAGGGAGAGGCAGCGCGTTCAGGGGAATCGGGTGGAGCGGAGGCGAGCGAGGGTTGGTGGGGAATGCAGGAAGTAATGGGGCGGGGGTAGAGGAACCACTCCCCGCCTCAGCTCACCTCTGCTCCACCACTGCCGCCGAGCACGCTGCCGCTCGGCTTCTCCCTCCCAGGCTTGCCGTGTGAAACAGCTGTTTGGCACGCGGCAAGCCTGGGAGGGAGGGAGGAAGCGGGGAGAAGCGGAAGGGCAGTCGCGCGCTCAGGGGAGCAGGCGGAGGTGGAGCGGAGGCGAGCTGGGGCGGCAGGGGCACATTTCTAGGGATGTCATGGCCGGTGCCGGAATGCCGCCCCTAGAAATGTGCCGCCACAAGCACCTGCTTGTTCTGCTGGTATCTAGAGCCAGCCCTGTCCACAGGGCAGCTCTACTGACAGAATCAAAGGCTGCCTTCAAGTCTACGTATGCTGCTGTCAAAGGGCAATTGAATTATCTGATAGATCTCAGGTAAAAAAATGAAGAGTAAGTATAGCATCCATGGCAGATCACCCAGCAGTGAAGCCCGATTTTTCTGGATGGTTTTTCACAAGGAGATGCTGGAGCTGGGCAAGTAGGTCATGTTTAAAAACTCTTCCAAGAACAGAAAACAGATTTATTGCCCTTTAGCTGCTGCTCTCAGTACGTGGAACTTTCCCTTTATAAAGCGGGATGATGATCCCTTCCTTTCACTCTGCTGGTGCCTTCCCAGTAGTCCAAGCCAGACAAAAAGTTGGTGTAATGTTTGCATTATGGTCTCTATGGAGCACCTGAGAAGTTCAGGTTTTATATAGTTGGGTCCAGCAGCATGCCCACTTCAGTTTCTTTATGGCAGAGCAGATCTTTTCCATATCTATGCAGGTTTCAGGGTCACGAATTGCATCTACTGCAAACATGGGCACGGGTCGCTTCAGGTTGGCTAAGTGCAGTCTGATAATATTTTTTTCCCTCTTTGCAATGTTTTTTCTTGGGTAGAGCATGTTTTACCACACTGTACACTTTACTAAAAATCTCATCTGGATCCTTACCTTCTCCTCTCTGGCCTTCCTAACACACGTGCCCCATTCATATCCATTCAAACACGACTGCTAAGATCACATTGTTGGCCCTTGGTTTGACCATATCACTCATTTTTGAGTCTCTCTACTGTCTCCTCTTCCTCCACCACATCAAGCACAAACTTCTGGTCCTTACCTGTAAGACCCTCCACAACCTACTCCCTCCAAACTTATCTGCTCTTATATTTTACTATGTCATGTCTCACCGCCTTCCCCCCTACCCCTGCCAGTGATGTTAGCCTCCATAACGAGCTTGTTCATTCCTTCCACAAGTACTTTTGTATCTTCATCATTGCTGACCCTTATGCATGGAACCCACAAAGAATATTTACCCCCTTCAGGTAATCCTGGCAATTATAGGCCAGTAAGCCTAACTTCAGTACCTGGCAAACTGGTCAAAACTATAGTAAAGACCAGAATTATCAGACATACAGATGAACAGGATTTGTTGGGGAAGAGTCAACGTGGTTATTGTAAAGGGAAATCACGCCTCACCAGTCTACTAGAATTCCTTGAGAGGGTCAACAAGCATGTGGACAAGGGTGATGCAGTGGATATAGTGTACTTTGATTTTCAGAGAACCTCTGACAAGGTCCCTCACCAAAGGCTCTTAAGCAAAGTAAGCTGTCATGGGATAAGAGGGCAAGGTCCTCTTATGGATTGGTAACTGGTTAAAAGATAGGAAACAAAGAGTAGGAATAAATGGTAAGTTTTCAGAATGGAGAAAGGTAAATAGTGGTGTCCCCCAGGAGCTGTACTGGGACCAGTCCTATTCAACTTATTCATAAATGATCTGGAAAAAGGGGTAAACAGTGAGGTGGCAAAATTTGCAGAGGATACAAAACTACTCAAGATAGCTAAGTCCTAAGCAGACTGCGAAGAGTTACAAAGGGATCTCACAAAACTGGGTGACTGGGCAACAAAAGGGCAGATGAAATTCAATGTTGATAAATGCAAAGCAATGCACATTGGAAAACATAATCTCAACTATACATATAAAATGATGTGGTCTAAATTAGCCATTACCACTCAAGAAAGAGATCTTGGAGTCATTGTGGATATTTCTCTGAAAACATCCACTCAATGTGCAGCGGCAGTCAAAAAAGTGAACGGAATGTTGGGAATCATTAAGAAAGGAACAGATAATAAGACAGAAAATATCATATTAACTCTATATAAATCCATGATACGCCCACATCTTGAATACTACATGCAGAAGTGGTTGCCCCATCTCAAAAAAGATATGTTGGAATTGGAAAGGGTACAGAAAAGAGCAACAAAAATGATTAGGCATATGGAACAACTTTTGTATGAGAATAAATGAATAAAACTGACTTTTCAGTTTGGAAAAGAGACAACTAAGGGGGCATATGATAGAGGCTATAAAATCATGACTGGAGTGGAGAAAGTAAATAAGGAAGTGTTATTTATGCCTTCTCATAACACAAGAACTAGGGGTCACCAATTGAAATTAATATGCAGCAGGTTTAAAACAAATAAAAGGAAGTACTTGTTCACACAAAACATAGTCAACCTGTGGAACGCTTTTCCAGAGGATGTTGTGAAGGCCAAGACTACAACAGGGTTCAAAAATGGACTAGATAAATTCATGGAGGATAGCTATTGGTGGACCTATTAGCTAGGATGGGTAGGGATGGTGTTCCTAGCCTCTGTTTGTCAGAAGCTGGGAATGGGTGACAGTGGATGGATCACTTGATGATTACCTGTTCTGTTCATTGTGTGGCATCATATTGACATCAATATGGTTCATCATGAGCCTTTAGATAACCTGCACAGATCTTTACCTCTAGAACTAAAGGAGTAACTGATAGTAATAGTAGGTTGTGATCCTCTATGTGGACTAGCATTAGAGGGGGATGAAACACACACTTCGCAGTGGATTTTTCACAGATATTTGGTGTCAGCAGAAGAATTTTGGGACTTAGGAATCTTTGGTTCCATTCCAGGTTCTGTAAGGAAATGTGCTCTAGTGGTCACAGACACTTTTGCCTGATACACCAAAGATTGACCCTTTCTCCCCATCCCTCCAAGCTGTCCCAGTCCTGTCTCTCCCTCACCCCTGGCTCCTCGTACCTATCCCATCCTTCCTGCCTACCCAGTCCTAGTCTCTACTCTCCAGGCTTCTCATTTTAGTCCTAATCACCTTGCCCAGCGAGTCCTAGTCTCTCCCACTCCAGACTCCCCACCTAAGGCCCAGTGTCTCTCCCCACTCCCACTTTCTTAGTGCAGCTAGTCCCAGTTGCCCCCTCCGTTGACCCCTTGTCCCCAGTATCCTTGCCCAGCCAGCCCCAGTTTCCACCTCCCAGCTCTTCATCCGGTTTCTCTGTATGCCCCCAACCCATCATCTCCATTTTCCTGATAATTCCCCCAACCTCCTTGGCTCCTTGCTCTACTCTCCCTTCTCTCCGGCTTCTTGTTCCAGTCTCTTTGCTGAGCTAGCCTCAGTTGTCTCCTCATACCCCAACTCCTTGTGAGATTTGTCTCTCCTCCCACTGCTCCCAGACTCAGTTTTTCCTCTTTCCCCAGTTCCTCATCTGATCTCAATGTTCCCTTTCTCCTGCCAACTGTCTTTCAGTCACCTGCATTTTCCTCACCAGCTCCCAGTATTCTTGACAAATCATTTCAAGCCTCCTCTGCCCTACCCCCCTGACTTCCAATTTCCATCTCCTTGCCCAATCATTCACAGCCTCCTCTTCCACACTTTGGCTCCCAGTCCTGTTCTCCATGTCCAACCAGTCCCAGTCCAAACAGGTTCCTTGTCCCAATCTTCTCCTGTTTCATTCCCTGGTCTGGTTCTTATCCCCTCTGCATTTGAGGCAGATGGTTTCTTTCTCCATGCTTCCTTGGTGCCAGCTGGGGTGTTAATGAGAGCACAGGAGAGTCAGGCTCTCTACACTCAGCTCCAGTGCCTGGTGCCACCCTGGTCCAGAGCAGCCAGAGACTGCCATTTCTAGGAAATTCCCACTTGGCTTCTCAACCCAAGGCTGCAACATGCTCAGTCACTCTGAGGATGGTGCATGTGCATTCTGCTCTGTGCTAGGAGCTGTGAGGGGCTGGAGCATAGTCAGTTGCTCTGTACGAAGGGTGCATGCACAGTCCAGTCAGGGGTACTGGAATGGGGGCAGGGGCAGGGGGCCATGGCTCCATCAATTTTTACCCGCCATAAGGGTGAGCAACGGGGTGGGGAGGGGCAAAGAGGAGCGAGTGGGAGGCAGGGACTTGGGGGGGGGGGAAGAGGTGGCGCCGGAGTGGGTCCTCAGGGAAGAGGTGGTGCAGCGGCCGGGCCTTGGAGAATGGGGTGGCACAAGGGTGGGGTCTTAGGGAGAATGGGTGGCATGAGGGCAGGGCCATGGGAGGAATGGGTGGCGTGAGGGCAGAGGCTCAGGGAGAAGGGGTGGCACGGGGGCGGGGCCTCGGGGGGAAGGGGCGCTGCGGGGGGGAGGGCACCAGTGGCCCCCCACTTTTAGGGAACTTCTACCGCTCTTGAGAGCCCAGTTACGGGCGGGAGCTTTGAGAGGATGGAGCATGCTCAGTCACGCCGAGGATGATGCATGCTCAGTCTGGTTAGCACTAGGAGCTATGGCACTACGGCTCGCTTAACGAGGATGAAATCTTCAGGAATTTTAGCACTACTTTCGAAGAAGTCTCTACAGATTTTTCCTTGGCTTATAACTTGGCCACATTTTGGTGGATTTTCTCAGGGACTGCACAAGGTACATCCCAGATGCAAAGGCCACCCCTTACTTCCAGCCCCTCACCAAAGCTCAAGTCCCTGCTCCCACAAGCGCCGGCTTTCTCCTTGCGCCAGGGGTGCTCGACCTCCACTCCGTCCGAGGCCTCACCCCACCCACTTCCCCGCCCTGCCTCTTCCCATCTCTGCTCCTCCCCATCCCTGTTTTTTTTTCTGTGGGTGCTCTAGCCCTGGAGTACCCACGGAGTTGGTGCCTATGCCTTCTCCAATGCATAGGGGTGCTAGGGCTGTTCAAAGGAAAGGTTGCCAGAATTTGTTTTAACATGGCAAAATGTATTTTTCTCTATCCTTGTTGTAAATGGCTCAACTATTGTGGTGGAAACTTTCCTAAAAAATTCAGCTTGAGGAGACACCTGGCATGGAAAATTTCAGTCCAAATAGTTCAGGTATGGAAAAGTAATAAGCAACTGAAAAAAGGTGCTTATAATGGGAAGTATAGGTCAACATTAATAATAGGCAATGCTACCAGCCCTCTCCCCTGCATAATAATGTTTGTGAAATCCTAGCTTGACAAGGATCTATTTTATTATAGAGTGGCAGTGTTCTCCCTCTTTCAAGAGCACTAGATGGACAAAAATATATATAATGGGCCATATCCTGGCACTTAGCCCCGTCCTCTTTGCATTGCTCCTCCTTACCAGTGGTGGATTAGCCACTGGGCCAACAGGGCCCATGCCCAGGGGCCCAGCCAATTGGGGCACCCTCATGCCCTGACCCACTCCGGTGCTCCTGCCAGGGAGTGGGGTTGAGGTGCAGGGGCTTTCTCCACTCCACTCTTGCTCCAGCCCCTGCACCCTGACCCCATTTCTCTAGCAGGAGCGCTGGGGGGGGGGGCGGGGGGAGAGGAAGTACAGGTGGAAGGGGTGAGGAGGGGCCCCCACTTGCTCTGGCCCAGGGCCCCACAAACCCCTAATCCACCTCTGCTCCATACCTATACTTCAACTGCCTACAGACTTAAATCTGCTGCTCTTTCTTCCTCTTACCACATCCAACACATGGATAAGGTTTCTTTTTTTGTCACTAAGCTGGTACAGTACAAATGACAAACACTTTATGTATTGATTGAATTCCTTTTTGTATGGGGAAGCTCCATCACGAATCTTTTTTATTAAACAAATAATTTTCTGAAAATATGAAAAGATTCCAGTCCTTCCACTATCAAACCTAATATTTTCAACCTCCCACTAACATCTATAGATTTTATTCCTAATATTTTTATTTCCAGAACAACTGGACACATCTACTAGTAAATGACCTCACAGATTCCTTTCATCTGTGACTCTTGAAACAGACTAGAG
Source organism: Eretmochelys imbricata (assembly GCF_965152235.1). NCBI lineage: Eukaryota > Metazoa > Chordata > Testudines > Cheloniidae > Eretmochelys > Eretmochelys imbricata. The sequence continues at coordinate 45,551,193 of NC_135573.1, read as the reverse complement.
CTATAGGCTAATAAGAATCTCAGCAACTCAGTATACCTTTGACTCCCCAGTATTTCCTCACCTGACTCTCTTTATCTCAGGGATTCTACTGAGGTGAAAATAACCTTTCTCCATTTTACTGACTTTTTGGAGAAACACCTTCTGATTGTCCTTGAGTAAATCCAGGATAATAGGATTGTAATCATCATTCTCTCCATATCAGAGACTCTCACCTTGAAGCTGTGGATCTAATCCAGCAGTCTCCATTTTATTATGTTACTGATGGTAACACATAGTAAAGAATTAACTTACTTTGAATGAGTTCATACTCTTCAGCTCTCTTCCTGAGCATGGGTACAGAGGTCATTCGCAGAATTGGGGCCTTAACAGCTGCACAGTTACTGCCGATGGGGCTTTTTTCCCTGCTATGTGCTGGAAACAGCAACAGTCTCATAAGACATTCTATCCTTTGAAATGGAGAGGTCTGCACTCGTGTGTCTGAGGGTACTTGAGCAGCCTTAGGAGATCTGTACTTCCCTGCATATGGTGCTGGCTCTCCCAATCAATAAGCCTGGTAGTAAAGGTTAGCTTACATGCTATTTTTGTAGTCTTAGCTTTTTAAATGTATTGATTTAATTATTAGCATTTCCCCCCCTCCCCCCCCCCCAATGCTAATGGATTTTTAAAGGGAAAATTTCAGCCTCCCCCAAAATGGAAAGAGAATTATCCCCTCTGTTGTGACCTAGAATATGAAATATAACCATCCTTTTACATGTGTATGATATAAGCTATGTTAAAGTTCCCAATGTTAACATGTTTAGTTATATGTAGGTTTTATGTTAGTGATCGGATCCTTAACTGTTGTATATCTGAGTAAAATACAACTCTCGCAGCTCCCAAGTGCTTATCTGTCAGAAGTAATTGCAGAGTGATAATTATTTCTGGACTGGGGACTGAAGTAACTAGCTAATGCTCAAATGGGTTAATTGCAGCATATTTCAGTGGCAGTTTATTGAGTATTTAGGGTTTGCTCCCATTCTCTAACATGCAATCAGAAAAGATTATTAAGTAATGGGAATAGGTGTCTGTCTGCACCAACCTACTTCTTTATAGCAGAACAGCTTGCCACTCCCCTAACTCAGCGGGGCAAGCAGAGGAAAATTTAGCCTAGTGAAAGTTATTGCAGCCTCACGGGTCTGGGAGGGGATGGACTGTGGGCCAAATATCTTGCTCAGGGCTGCAACGACAAAATTAAAGATGACAAATTTTTTACAATATTACTAATCCCAAAATACAAAAAACATGCTCCAAAAAAGCACAAGACTAACTTAAAAATCATAGGATTTAGAAAAAAATAATATTTTTTTTGTTTGACTTCTGGTTTCTGAGCCTTAAACATAATTTTAAAAATGTAAACAGATGTGCACTGGTCATTAAGGTAGAAAGCTTGTCACTGCTTTCAGGGGTGGCAGGTTTATATAATTTTTAGTGGTGCCCAGAATGGGTCCAAGTCCTCCCCCCAGTCTCTGGGAGGGAGTTTGGGTGTGAGAGGGGTCAGGTTCTGGGATGCAGTTTGGGTGCAGGGTCTAGGCTGGGGGTTGGGGTGCGGGAGGAGGTGCCAGGGTCGGGCTCTGGGAGGGAGTTAGGGTGTTGAGTCTGAGCTGGGCAGGAGGTTGGGGTGTGGGAAAGGGTGAGGGGTGCAGTGCTTACCTTGGGTGGCTCCCGGAAGTGACCTGCACCCCCCTCTGGCAGCAGCTCCTAGGTGGGGAGCCGGAGGGGTCTCCACATGCCGCTGCCTCCAGATACCATCCCCGCAGCTCCCATTGGGCACAGCTCAGGATGGAGGCAGCGTGTGGAGACACCCCCCCGCGGGACATGCCGGCTGCTTCTAGAAATGGAGCGGGTGGGCAGGAAGCTGCCTTAGCCCCGTTGGGCCGCCGCTACCACCGGCAGTGCTCCTGGGCCCTTTTAAATTGTCTAGGGGCGGCAGGCAGGGCTGGGGGGGAACTGTCTGGGGGAGGCACGTGGGGGTGGCAGGCGGGGCCGGAGGAGAGACCCAGCTCCTAATTTTGGTGGAGCTGGGTCCCCGTGCTCTCATATTGGTGAAGCACGGGCACCACGGGCCTACACAACTCGCCACCCAGACTGCTTTTTCCTAAAGGGGTTCCTGCTTTTTCCACATGTTCACAGCTTCCTTAGAGCCACCCACAACTGGGCTTTGAGTGCTCTAGAAAAACCATAGGCATTGATTTCAGAAGACTGAGATGAGCTTAGTGTTGCCAGCTTTCACAAATTTACTGTGAGTCTTGCAATAATTGGGGTTCTTAAAGCTCCAGTTTCTGGAGTCAAGTGGTTATGTGAGAATTTTTTTAAGTTTCTAGCCTTTACAATTGAGAAATGTCACCCAAACATGACAAAATATGACTCAAATGACCCATCAAGGCTCCGAAACCAGAAGGCAAAGAAAAAACAAACAAACAAAAAAATTATTTTTTCCTAAATTGTTGATTTTGTCCAGGAACAATGTCAGTCTAACTGATTCCCTGTTACCTAAGTTATCTCATTTATCCTTTTAAAATATTGAAACAATATTAGCTTTCTTCCCAGTCCTTACTCAGTATTCCACATTTGTTAAATACCAAGATCAAAGGGCCCAATATTTCTCAAGTTGGGCTCTGAAACATTGAGGCATTCAGAATAAATGCAAAAAGAAAAGGAGGATTTGTGGCACCTTAGAGACTAACCAATTTATTTGAGCATAAGCTACAGATGAAGTGAGCTGTAGCTCACGAAAGCTTATGCTCAAATAAATTTGTTCGTCTCTAAGGTGCCACAAGTCCTCCGTTTCTTTTTGCAGATACAGATTAAGACGGCTGCTACTCTGAAACCTCTCACAATAAATGGTTACTTTTGAAAATATTGGCCTAACAGCTCAATTATAGGTCCTAGACTAACAGCTGTGTTGGAGAAAGAAGCAGTTACCAAATGCTCAATTTTTAATGGTATGTTCTCATAACTACAGGCTTCTTACATGGACCTACATATTCACATTGTGCTCTCCTATGTCATGGGTCATTTAGCCTATCTCATAGTCAATTACCAAGTGGTACAGTCCATAACATCATAATTTTGTACTTTAATATTTGTAGACACTGGGCTACCTTTGCAGCTGTTATAGATTGGCATAGCTCCGTTGAAGTTAATGTATCTAGCAGGGCCAGATTTACACCTTACGTGCCCCTAGGCACAGCTAGCTGTTTGCTGCAGACCGGTTAGCTCAGCTCAGGCTGTTCTGGCACCGCAGCAGCCCCTCGTGGGCAAAAGGCGGAACTGTAGCAAATTTTTTGCAGGAAAAAAATCTGCTTCCCTCCCTCAAGAATTCTGCGCATGCTGCAAACGTCACTTAAGAGGAGGGGGCACAACGTGAGACTAGTTTCAGAGTAGCAGCCGTGTTAGTCTGTATCCGCAAAAAGAAAAGGAGTACTTGTGGCACCTTAGAGACTAATAAATGTATTTGAGCATAAGCTTTCGTGAGCTACAGCTCACTTCATCGGATGAGACTAGAGGCTTGTGAGGCGTCTAGGCAGGGGGCGGGACAGATCAGGAGGCTCTCTTCCTCTGGAGAACTAATCACTGCCACCAGCAGCAGCAAAATAGCCCCAAATACTGTAACAGGCAACTGCTAATACCCCCGGCAGCTGGCAGCTAAAAATAGCCCAGTTGGGCTAGAAAATTGCATGCTTAGCAACTTGTTCTCCTAGAACACCAGCAACCCTATGTGCCTACTGTGTCTAATTGGAAATGTGCTGCTGGTACATAGGCATATTTTGCCATGTGAGGATCGGAAGATCTGGACTAATGTTTTTTAAAGGTTTCTGTCATTTTTGTTTGCATTACACATTTTAGCTCACCTCGTAGGAAATTTGTTGGTTATAGTACTGCCATGACAGTTAAGTATGAAATAAACTTCTCTACTGTATAACCTTTGCCAACTTTGAAAACATTTTAAAAACAACTGAAACTATCAAAATTCACTGATTGTATTCTGCCCATCTATGGCGATATTCCAAAGAAGAATTTTAGTGATAGCACCAAGGAATTTGTTGGCAAAGTGCACTTATATTCAAATGAATGTCTATAAATGAGTTTCCATTCTCTTCAGGACAGAGACTGAGCAACTAGCATGATAGGGCCTTTATCCTAAGGACTTTGATCACACAATCACATAACTGCTCTGGAGTGATACACAGTGCCATATCCCACCACCTGAGGACTCAAGACACTTGGGCCTTGCCTTCACTAGGAAAAATGTGTATTCTTAAACTAAGTTAGCAAACTTGAAATAAAATCCTAGAAAAGACAAGGCAATTTGTAGTTTTCACATGTTTTAGCAGGATGAGTTCAGTGCTTGCTTATGATACGTGTGAAAACTACAAGTTACCCTATCTTCACTAGGCTTTTACCTCCAGTCAGGTAAGTCAAGTTAAAGACACATTTTTTTCCCTAGTGAAGATAAACCCATGGACATGAGTGGACTGAGCAAGAAGGTTAACAAATGATGCTGTTGATTTATTTTAGAATGGATTCTTCTTCAAGTGCTGTCCCTATAGGTGCTCCACTCTAGGGGTATGTCTACACTATGAAATTAGGTCAAATTTATAGAAGTCGTTTTTTTAGAAATCGGTTTTATATATTTGAGTGTGTGTGTCCCCACAGAAAATGCTCTAAGTGCATTAAGTGCATTAACTCGGCGGAGTGCTTCCACAGTACCGAGGCTAGAGTTGACTTCCGGAGTGTTGCACTGTGGGTAGCTATCCCACAGTTCCCGCAGTCTCCACTGCCCATTGGAATTCTCGGTTGAGATCCCAATGCCTGATGGGGCTAAAACATTGTTGCGGGTGGTTCTGGGTACATATCGTCAGGCTCCCGTTCCCTCCCTCCCTCCCTCCGTGAAAGCAAGGGCAGACAATCATTTCGCGCCTTTTTTCCTGAGTTACTTGTGCAGACGCCATACCACGGCAAGCATGGAGCCCGCTCAGGTAACCATCTCCGTATGTCTCCTGGGTGCTGGCAGACGTGGTACTGCATTGCTACACAGCAGCAGCAACCCATTGCCTTGTGGCAGCAGACGGTGCAATAGGACTGGTAGCCCTCATCGTCATGTCCGAGGTGCTCCTAGTCGCCTGTGTGAGGTCGATCAGGAGCGCCTGGGCAGACATGGGCACAGGGACTAAATTTGGAGTGACTTGATCAAGTCATTTTCTTTAGTCCTGCAGTCAGTCCTATTGAACCATCCTATGGTGAGCAGGCAGGTGATACAGATTGCTAGCAGTCCTATTGCATCATCTTCTGTCGGGCAGGCAAGAGATGAGGATGGCTAGCAGTCCTATTGTACCATCTTCTGCCGAGCAGCCATGAGATGTGGATGGCATGCAGTCCTTCTGCACCGTCTGCTGCCAGCCAAAGATGTAAAAGATAGATGGAGTGTATCAAAACAAGAAATAGACCAGATTTGTTTTGTACTCATTTGCAAACCCCCCCTTTGCCCCCCGTCTAGGGGACTCATTCCTCTAGGTCACACTGCAGTCACTCACAGAGAAGGTGCAGCGAGGTAAATCTAGCCATGTATCAATCAGAGGCCAGACTAACCTCCTTGTTCCAATAAGAACAATAACTTAGGTGCACCATTTCTTATTGGAACCCTCCGTGAAGTCCTGCCTGAAATACTCCTTGATGTAAAGCCATCCCCTTTGTTGATTTTAGCTCCCTGTAAGCCAACCCTGTAAGCCGTGTGGTCAGTCGCCCCTCCCTGCGTCAGAGCAACAGCAAACAATCATGCATCTGAGTTGAGAGTGCTATCCAGAGCAGTCACAATGGAGCACTCTGGGATAGCTCCCGGAAGCCAATACCGTCGAATTGTGTCCACAGTACCCCAAATTCGACCCGGCAAGGCCGATTTAAGCGCTAATCCACTTGTCAGGGGTGGAGTAAGGAAATCGATTTTAAGAGCCCTTTAAGTCGAAATAAAGGGCTTCATTGTGTGGACAGGTGCAGGTTTACATCGATTTAAAGCTGCTAAATTTGACCTAAAGTCCTAGTGTAGACCAGGGCTAGGTGATGGTGCATCCCGGCGCCGTTGATCAGAGATCTTCGCTAACAGTGACTGGTCGGGACGCAAGCATCTCCCGTCTTCTTGGACTCTTCCTGAGTGTGTGCGTCGTGCACCCTCCTCAGTTCCTTCACAACTGTCCTCGGCTGAAGACGGGACTTGGGGCAGTGCTGATCCTCTTCCCTGGTTTCTGAAGGGAACAATTAGGAAGAACATTGAAATAGTTAGTAACATCCCAGTTGTTTCCTTTTCTTTAGGATAGTTACTTAGTTTAAAAAAAACAACAACTTTTTTCTTCAAGTTTGTCTTCCTCTGAGACACTCTCCCCTGGCATTATTAGTGGAATAATGCCAGGGGCTTCAGGATTCAAGAAATGCACTTCCAGTCAGAATTTTATGCCAAGGTCCAATGGACACTCATGTTGTGTGAAGTGCCTCAGCGAGACACACGTCCCTGCCAAGTGTGTCCACTGCACGAGCCTCAAAACCAGGGCTCGTCGTGACAGGGACCTGCGGCTGAAAATGCTTCTCATGCAGAAATCCCTGCAGCTGCCTCTGGAGACGGGCAATGGCAAACCCTCTCTCTCACGCTCCCCGGCCAGGTCCGAACGGACTGGGAGCCCGGCTTCACCCTCTCTGGAGCAGAGGCAAGAAGCTCTGCAGCTGCCTACGGAGCAGGGCAATAAACCCTCTCCCTCAGGCTCCCCTGCCAGGTCAGAACCCACCGGGAGCCCGGCTTCATCCTCTCAGGTGAAGAGGCAAGCAGCCCTAACGTCTCCTCTCAGAGACACTCAAGAGGGTAAAGGATCTCCCGCAGGGTCTTTACCCTTGGGGCTGTCAGCGCTGAGAGCAGGCAACTCTGACCGCCCCTGCACTTCGCAAGCAACTCACACAGGGCTCAAAAGCAGGGACCCGACTTCCCGCAGCGGCACCGGTTCTCTCGGCACTGACAACTGACCCAGTGCCGACAAGCATGTCGGCAGCGAGCCTGCCTGCCACCCCCGGAGCAGATTCAGACCCCCCTGCGGGGCTCTGACAAACGGCTCTCCGCTCCTGCAAAAGTGAAACTAAAATCACTCCAGGCTCCAGCTCACGTTTCATGCTCTGCAGCACACCAGCCTAGGGAACAGCAACAATTCCTGCATCAGCAGGATATCTCTGTGGCCCCTAAGCCTGACTCCGCTCCTAGACATGGAGCACTCACAGTTTGAACAGCAGCTCTCACCACCTTACCTGGATACTTTCACTGATCGTGAGAACGGCACACAGCAGCAGGCAGAGTTTTCCCTGCCTGAGTCTTCCCCTCCACTGGAGCCATACATACCCCAAGACATGGGGCATCATAACAATCAGCCTCAGTTTCCCTACTTTGTGCCCCATGGCCGGGACCCAACTTTTTCCTACCCGGTGCCCTGGCCTCAGTGGTACCCATGGTTGGCTCCTGCCACCACTCCTCCTTGCCCCCCTTCTACCAGACCGCAAGCTCGTACTACGCCTATATCCCCAGCTCTATCAACATCTAGAGCTCCTGAACCCCCTCCTGAAGACATGGGATATGAACCCTTCCCGGTTTTACCGGCTCCATCAGCCGCAGAAGTCGCCCTCATGCCTCCACCTCCACAAAACGTGAACGACTTTAAGCAATTCCAGGAACTTTTTAAGAGAATAGCACTCAGCCAGGACATCCCTTTGGAGGAAGTGCAGGAGACAGAACATAGGCTTCTCAAAATCCTCCAACCCTCTGCACCTTCGAAGATAACACTACCCATAAAGGAAGCTCTCCTAGAACCAGCTGGTTCTCTCTGGCAGACCCCGCCTCCATTCCACCAACATGCAAGAAAGCTGAACATAAATACGACATGACCGCAAGGGACATCAATTTCTTATTTTCCCACCCACAACTCAATTCTATTGTGGTGGATGCAGCGACGCAGAGAACAAAGCAGCCACACTACCGGCCCACTCCGCAGGACAAGGACTCAAACGCCTTGACCTCCCGGACCGCAAGGTTTATACCTCTTCTACTCTACAATTTAGAATTACAAATTATTCCGCCCTCCTTGCAAGCTATGACCATGACAACTACAACAAGCTCTTTGATTTGCCTCCCATATACCGGACAGGAGAGCGGACTTCAAGTTAGTCCTCGTCGAAGGTCAATTGGTGTCTAGGACGGCACTACAAGTGTCCATGGACATGGCTGATGCAGCAGTCCGCACCACTGCCGTGGTGATGTGCCGCTCTTCCTGGCTCTCGGCATCCGGTATCCCCAAAGATTTGCAGTCCAAAGTGGAGAATCTCCCCTTTGACAAAGATAAACTCTTTTCAAAAAACAAACAAACAAACAAATGATGAAGTCCTTCACACTATGAAAGACTCTAGAGCCACTTTGTGCACACTGGGCATATACCTATTCATCCCCAGGAGACCACGGTATCAACCTTATCAGAGTCCCAGCACACAACAATATCACCGACCCCAGTCCAGACTGTATGACACTGGGGAAAACCGCAACAGACCTCCTAGGCACAGGCAAAACCAATTACTTCCCACCATCGGGTAACAAATAATTTTGAAGTGCTGGTCAGGGGTCTGTGCCACCACCCCTTGACTCCGCCGCCTATTTGCCCATTTGGCTACCGCCTCCAAGCTTTCCACCATGTCTGGCAACTGATCACACAGGACTGCTGGGTCCTGGAAATAGCTCAATTAGGTTACTCCATCCCTTTCCTATCTTCCCCGCCCACCCTTTCCTCTTCCCCTTCGGGACCCCTCTCATGAACACCTTCTCTACGTGGAGGTGGCTCATCTTCTCCGCCTAAGTGCAGTCAAACATGTACCACTGCAACATGGGGGAAAAGGATTCTACTCCCACTACTTTCTAACCCAAAAGAAAGGCGGGGGTGGAGATCTATATTAGACCTATGCAGACTGAACAAGTTGGTACATGTACAAAAATTTAAGATGGTCACATTGGACACAATAATACCCATGCTGGAACAAGGGCACTGGTTCACAGACCTCGTCCTACAAGATGCCTATTTCCATATATCCATTCATCCAACCCAGCAGACATAGTTTCTGCATAACACTGACTCCATCACCGAACGCATTGGCCTCCCTACATTGGTAGACAAAACCAGAGAACCTATGCATGGGTGTTCCCCTCCATCCACACTCCCCAGTACTCATGCTTAGCACGGACGCTTCCCAGATAGATTGCGGCGCGCACTTAGGCGACCACAAGGCTTGGGGCTGCTGGTCCCTATCAGAGACGCGTCTGCACATCAATCTCCTAGAACTCAGAGCTGTCAGGCAGGGAGGCACAATATCACTCCCTATGCACAGCAGCCATTAAACTATGGAATTGGTGCATACAACACCACATAAAAGTCACCGCTTCCTACCTGCCCGCGTGTCACAACGCTACCACAGACACACTCAGCAGACACTTCTCGGAGGAACACGAATGGGAATTACATCCCACGTTACTCTGACAGCTCTCCTCCCACTGGGGCACTCTGTTGATAGACCTGTTTGCCACTCCTCAAAACTGCAAATGCCATCTATTTTACTCCAGAACGGGACTCAGAAATGCATCTCTAGGGGATGCATTCCTCATTCCTTGAAACAACTCCCTCATGTATGCTTTTTCACTGATTCCACTCATACACAGGGTTCTACGCAACATCACAGAGGACAAGGCCCAGGTCATACTTATTGCCCCAGCTTGGCCCAAGCAGACATGTTATCCTTACCTGCTATGCATGTCCATCCGTCCTCCCCAGACTCTCCCCAACAGACCAGATCTCCTCTCCCAGAACTCCGGTCGGCTTCTTCATCTGCAGCTCTGGAAACTGCATCTGACGGCGTCGTTCCTTCGTGGTTTCAATCCCATGAATTAGCCTGCTTGGAACAGGTCCAGCATGTTCTCCTGCACAGTGGAAGCGACTCCACTCCTAAGACTTACCCGCAAAAGTGAAAACGCTTCTCCATCTGGTGCTTCCACAGAAGCCTAATATCCCAGACTGCAACCCTCCCTGACATCTTAGACTATCTTTTTGAACTAAACAGGACAGGCTTTCGCTTAGTTCTATCAGAGTACACCTCACAGCCCTTACCACCTTCCATGACATTCTGGACGGCTATTCACTTTCACCCACCCCACCATGAAACGCTTCCTCACAGGCCTGCAGAATCTCTACCCTGAGATTCATTCACCAGTAGCCTCCTAGAGTCTCAACCTAGTTCTCTGTGCTGTTATGAAACCCCCTTTCAAGCCCCTGGCCACCTCATCCCTGCTCCACATGTCCATGAAAGTGGCTTTCTTGGTTGTCATAACGTGAACGAGAAGGGTTGGTGAAATAAGTGCCCTGATGGCCTACCCTCCCTACACCATTTTCTCTAAATACAAGCTTACTATACGAACCCGCTCCAAATCCTCCCCAAGGTGGCATCTACCTTCCACCTTAACCACTCAATACATTTACCTGTATTCCATCCCAAGCCTCACACGACTCCACAGGAAGCTGCATTACATACCTTCAACGTCCGACAGGCTCTTGCATTCTATCTTGACAGAACTAAACCATTTTGTGAATCCCCTAGGCTATTTGTTTCTACAACCGAGAGATCAAAGGGTGATGCTATCTCTAAGCAAAGACTCTCCAAGTGGATCTCAGTCTGCATCAGATCCTGCTATCAGAGTCAGAATGTTCAACCACCAGAGGGTGTTAGGACTTATTTTACTAGAGCAATGTCAACATCCATTGCCTTCCTCCACAACGTACCTGTTAAAGACATATGCAAGGTGGCCACGTGGACAACTACACATTTGCCACACATTTGCCAAACATTGTGCTATCACACGGGATACCACGGCAGACACCATAGTTGGTCATACGGTACTGTCTACCGTTGTCCCTCATACAACTCCAAAATCCCACCAACCATAGTGGGTACTGCTTCACATTTACCTACAGTGGAGCACCCACAGGGACAGCACTCGAAGAAGAAGAGAAAGTTACTCACCTTGCAATAACTGAGGTTCTTAGAGATGTGTCCCCCTGTGGGTGCTCCACTCCCCGCCCTCCACCCCTCTACTTTGGAGTACTAGTATGATTTCTACCCTGTAGAGAAGGAACTGAGGAGGGTGCAGGACGCACGCGCTCAGGAAGATTCCAACGAGACGGGAGATACCAACTCAGTGCATGTGTCCAGACCACGCACTGCTACGGAAGATCTCCGATCAATGGCGCCAGGACGCACCGTCACCTAGAGTGGAGCACCCACAGGGACATACATCTCGAAGAACCTCAGTTACTGCAAGGTGAGTAACTTTCTCTTCTTAACTGTTTCCTTTTGGAGTCCCCAGGCCCCCCAACATGCTATAAAAACTTCAGGGCCCACCTGTGCCGCAACAACTTCTGTATAGCCAGTAGATTAAAAGCCAGGGCAGGGGTAGCAAGCAGGGAAATTGCCTGGGGCCTTGTTACTCTGGCTTCTGTTTCAGGCCCCGGCCATGAGCCTTGGGCTTTCTGCCTGGGGCCCCAACGAGTCTAATGGTGGCCCTAATCTCTGGTTCATTTTGGCGGACCCCCTGAAACGTGATCGCGGTCCCCCCAGAGCCCTGGCTGGGAACCACTGTTCTAGAACTGGTTGAACTGTTACAAACAAAATGAAGGGTTCCCCCCCGAGAAAAACGGCCCTTGCTGGCAGACAGAAATTTGTGGGGGGGGGGGGGAAATCGTGGCTCTGACACTTCCCAGCACTTGCTAGGGGCGTTGATTATAATGCGTTTCTCCCCCGCACCCCCGATATCAGCGGCCAGGGGGCGGGGGGGGGAGACAGACCCAACAAACCCCGAACGAGTCTCACTGGCCTGTCAAACAGAGGCGGGTCCGGTCTCTCCCGCTCTGAGCGACCGACCCCAGGCTCCGCGCCCGGGCAGACCAAGCGGCACAGCCTGGCGCCCGGCGCGGCGGGAGCCCGATCGAGCCGCCCCTAGGGGCAAAGGGACCCCCGCTGCACTGAGCCCCGGCATTCGGCGGCGCTAGGACCGCCTGGGAACGGTCCCTGCCCATGGCTCTCCCGGGCGCGCGTCCCACGGGCAGCCTCCGAACGCCTGAGAGGCGCGGCCCGGGAGGAGCGGGCTGCGTGCGCGCTCCCGGCTGCGCGCGAGCGGGGTGGTCTCCCTCTCACGTCGGGTGCGGTGCCGGGGACTGGGGGCGCGGTGTGGCGCTGTGCGGGGCCGCCGCCCGGCTCGAGCTCGGGGTCATGGAGGGGCACGCGGGGGAGGAGCCGGCGGCGGGCGACTTCGAGCTGCTCGTGAGGAATCAGCGCAGGGAGAAGCGGGAGCTGCAAGGCGAGGAGCGGCCGTGGGGTCCGGGCGGGCGCGGGGCTTGAGGAGAGGGAGGGCCCAAGGGCAGGGGCGCGTGTGCGGGGCGTGGGGGCGCAGCGGGGCGGGGGTGTCTGTGCGGGGCGGGGGGACAGGGAGGGCCCAGGGGTCGGGTGGGATGGAGGGGTGAATGCAGGGCGTGGGGTTGCGGGAGTCGCGGAGGGGTGTGTGCGGGGTGTTGGGGCAGGGGCGGTAGAAAGGGGGTGGAGGGGAAGAGGGGGTGTGTGCCGGACATGGAGTCAGAGAGGGCAGATGAGAGCTCATGGGCTGGCCTGGGAAGGGTGGCGGGCAGTGTTGCCTGTAATTTTTGACAGGCCATGTGCGCAAACAATTTCTTCTGTGCAGATTGTTATGGTTCTGTGCAAATTTCTGTGCGCATGGTGTTTTGCCGTGTTTGTGGGGTTTGGGATCTGTGTGCGTGTGCACACGTGCACGGCTTAGAAGGAAACAGTGGTGGGGGGCACCACGTCTGTGCTGGGACCCTAGGCTGTGCTGCTGCCAGAGCTAGCTTTCTCTGCAGGTAGCAGTGCAGCATGTACGTCGCACTTCAAAGCAGTTCATGAGTGTTAACTGAACGTTAAGACCCTTCTGGGAAGTAGGAAATAATTCTTTTTACAGACGAAGAAAGAGAAGCAGAGTGGTGAAGTGATTTCCCCACTTGGTGAATCATTTTGAGAGGCAGGGTTAGGGCCCAGGAATTTGTCTCCCAGTCTGTATCTCTGTGTAGCTTTTTTACTGCATTATGGACAACACTTAACTTGAATAAAAGGTACAAAAACTACTACTGGTGCAGTTATGAACAATGAAACCCACAAGTATCAGGACCCAGGCAATTTCCCTGCTTGCTACCCCTGCACTTCATTTCTGTTTTTAATTTTAAAAGAAGAGAAACTGAGGATATCTGGTCTTCTACGCTATTCTAGGGTAAAGGGAGTTACAAAAAAAGTTCTAATGTCCACTTGCAAACATGCCAATCTTAAAATCTTATTCCCGCAAAGCTAATCAGTTTAAAAAGAGTTATAGGGTACTACATCTGCCAGTGATTTTTACAGTCATATCATATTGTGTGAAAGACCACCCAAACCAAAGAGGAAACGAGCTAGCTGACCATACACAAAGTACTGTCAAAGGACCAAAGTCAATACTTAAATAAACCCCCAAACAAACCAAAACTGTTCATTTATAGTAACTTATTGTTATAATAGGTATATTAAAACAAATCACAGATGTGTGATTTTTCTAAGTTGATTTCCATTTAAATATTAATAACAGAGTGGCTCAGATAGTAGGATTCACATCTAGATTTCAAAACTCCAAGATTTGTTCAAAATCTCAGCACCACTCATTATAGTGCTCTGAATCTATCTGCATAATTTTAATTTTGCGCATCCTTGAAGTATGGGGGTAATGGAATGCAGGGTTTTGATTTGAGCCCATCTGTAGACCCCCAATCCTGCAAACATGTACATATTTTAAGTTCTGATTGGATTCAATGGGGCTTCTCAGATGTGTGATGTTGAATGGTCTGTATTTTCAGAATCGGACCCATAGTTCATTATCTTAAAAATACTGAACTAACTTCCATAAGTCTTGAATATTTATGTTCTTCAATAGAGATTGTAAAACAATCCAAATTCAGAGTTTTTGGTTCCAGACATTTGAATTATGCAAACAAATTTCAACAGACTTTTCACTAGCTTTTCAAAATAAACAGTTTGCTGAGGCAAAGTATGGAAAATTTTAGCCCCATATAATTTTGAGAAGGTTATGGCTGAGTTCTATACAGGCAGCAAATACTTTAATAATGATGGGGCTGGAATATTTTCTTGCTTTCCCTGGGGTTGATAATTGTATCTTTCAGAATGTATAGCTATTTTAAAATGTAGTAATCATGCTAGGCAGTCTCATAACCTAACTGTTATGACATACTAGTATGTCAAATCTTGATTACCTTATTTATATAGCCCAATTTTAATCACAGTTGCACCAATAAATTTAGCATATTTCATTTATTAGAGGTAAACCATTGATCATTCTACTGGGTGTTCCTACAGCGAAAATTCAGGGTATGAAAAATGCTGTTCCTAAGAATGACAAAAAGAGAAGAAAACAATTGATTGATGATGTTGCCAAACTGGAGGCAGAAATGGAACAGAAGCACAAGGAAGAACTGAAGCAGCTAAAGGAAACTTTACCTGAGCAGAATAAGGTACTAGTCATGTTTAGTCTTATCTGTAAGGTTTTGGGAGCAAATATGAACTTCAGTCAGCTTTCATTGAAATTGTGTAACTGTATATATATGTAACTGAGGATAGAACTGTTAAAGGGTTTAATCATAGATTAATAGATTTCAGGTCTGAACCCAGTCGTCGTTGTCGCGCCCCCCGCTGCTGCTCTATCAGGATTATGGTGATAATAAAGCTTGTGTGGTGTTCAGATACTGAGGGTAATGAGTGCTATAGAAAAAACCATATCAACAAATTATTTTTGAGAGAGTTTTAAGAGCAAAATCATATGTCCAATTAAGAGTGTTAGCAGCTCATTCTTGTCTGTCTTTGCTTTTAAAAAAAAATTTAACTTTTAGCTCCCATAGTATGTCTTCATGCTAAATACCTAATCTAGTTGTGTGTCAGTTTATTGATGCTGCTTTTGTGAGAGGTTCAGTGATGTGGTTCTTGTATTGTGATTCTTGTCAAGAATCTGTGCCTGAACTCTGAGCACTTCCTATATCGGGGTGGGCAAACTACGGCCTGTGGGCTGCATCCAGCCCTTCAGACATTTTAATCTGGCCCTTGAGATCCCACCAGGGAGCAGGGTCCAGGGCTTGCCCCGCTCTGACTCTCCAGCCAGGGAGCAGGGTTGAGGGCTTACCCCACTCCCTGCATGCTGGGGCTCTGCACGGCTCCTGGAAGCAGCGGCATGTCCTCCATCCGGCTCCTACACATAGCGGCAGCCAGGGGGCTCCGCACGCTGCTGCTGCCCCAAGCGCCACGCCCGCAGCTCCAATTGGCCGGGAGCCACGGCCAGTGGGAACTGCAGGGGTAACGCCTGCGGATGGGGCAGCGCACAGAGCCACGGGGCAGCACGCAGAGCCACCTGGCTCCGCCGCCGCATAAGAGCCAGATGGGGGACATGCCCCTGCTTCCGGGAGCTGCTTGGGGTAAGCGCCGCCAGAAGCCTGCACCTCTCCAGCCCTGCAAACCCCTCGGTCCCAACCGGGAGTACCTTCCTGCACCCCCAACTCCTCATCCCCAGAGCCCACACCCCCAGCCGGAGCTCTCGCTCCCCCTCCCCCCAACCCCAACCACCCAACCCGGAGTCCCCTCCCGCACCCTGAACTCCTTGTTTCTGGCCCCATTCCACAGCCCGCACCCCCAGCCAGAGCCCACACCCCAACCCCCAATTTCATGAGCATTTATGGACCACCATACAATTTCCATACCCAGCTGTGGCCCTCGGGCCAAAAAGTTTGCCAACCCCGTCCTATATGTTCTGTACCAAAAACATTAAAATATTGCGTGCAAAATTTTCAAGTTCTACAAAATTCTTCATATTGTATCTGTCAAAATAACACAAAATAATCATGTCTGTTTCAATTATTTTGGTAATTTATTTCAAAATATCTGTCTGCAGGTACATCTGTAACAAAACAGACAAATAAGATTCAGGAAATGTTTTTTGACCAATAGATTTCTTACTAGGCATATTAGTACTGAACTTTGAGTAATAATTCATTTAAACTGCAATACAGACATGTATTTCTTACACCCCTGAGAAGCAGTGCAAAGGCTCAGGGGAGTCAGAGGTAGTGGAGGAGCTGAGGGAGAGGGAAGTAATTCCTGGAAAGAAGGAGTGAACCTGGAGGGTTGTTGGGAATGGGTGAGATAAATTTGGGGTGTGTGTGTGAGGGATTGTTAGGGATTTGGGGGAGCCTCTCTCTCACTGACCCCTAGCCCCTCTCATTCATTCAGATCGACGGACACATCTGCCCCTGCACCCCCTGCGTCCCTGCGCATCCTCATCTGTCCCATCACCCCCTCCCCCACTCCCATTTAGCCCCCGACCCAGTCTGTCCCTACCCACTTGGCCCTATGAAACCCAGTCTGTGATCTCCCAGCAGCCCCATGTGCCCCACTCTGTCTATCCCTCCAATATCCCAAGCCTCCTGACCTGGCCCCATGGGCAGGGTGCTGTGAGGAACACAGCTTCTTCTCTGCCCTATCTGTACCAGGCTGCTCCCACCCAGGAGCAGCTGCCCTCTGTTTTGACGCTAAAGCAGTCCCTGGTGGGCGAAAGATGTAACTGTAGGACCTCTCTGTGGAGAAAAAAAAAATCTGTGTGGGACTTGAATTCTGCGCATGCGCAGTGGTGCAGAATTCTCCCAGGAGTAATCCTATCAATTTTTCCATTTTATGACCTTTATTTGTATCTATTTAAAGACTTCCTTTCTGCTATTAAAACAGTTACATTTGCAGTCACATAATCTTTACAACCTGGTGGTATACTTCTGCTCTTTTCAAAAGTAATTATATATTTTTTTGAAAAATGTGGACCTGTAGGGCAATCTTTCTACAATTACAATCCTTTGTGCTCTGTAAATAATTACATAATTGTGTGACACTTTTTAATCAAGTAGAAAAACGAAGTCCTGCACTGAGGAGCTTACAGTCTCTGTGGGTGCTGTGATGCTGGTAATTCAAGTGCCAGCTCTGACCAAGGCTGTGTGTCATTAGCTAAGAACTGACAAGCTCATAGCTGGAAACCAAAGCAGTTCATCTGTATGTTGGTTTTGTTCAAAACAAGTATTAGTCTTATAAGAATGTATTTAGTGTTTAGACTCAATGAAATGCTAAGTTACTGCGTGCATTAATCTCACTTGTAATGACTGTATTCCATGCTATAAGGAAATACGTAAGTTTTGCTTTATGACTTTGAAAATGTTTGCTCTGAATGTTTCAGAGTAACAGCCGTGTTAGTCTGTATTCGCAAAAAGAAAAGGAGTACTTGTGGCACCTTAGAGACTAACCAATTTATTTGAGCATAAGCTTTTGTGAGCTACAGCTCACTTCATCGGATGCATACTGTGGAAAATACAGAAGATGGTTTTTATACACACAGACCAGGAAAAAAATGGATGTTTATCACTACAAAAGGTTTTCTCTCCCCCCACCCCACTCTCCTGCTGGTAATAGCTTATCTAAAGTGATCACTCTCTTTACAATATGTATGATAATCAAGGTGCCATTTCCAGCACAAGTCCAGGGTTTAACAAGAACGTCTGAGGAACAGTGGGGGGGAGGAATAAACAAGGGGAAATAGGTTACTTTTTATAATGAATCAACCATTCCCAGTCTCTATTCAAGCCTAAATTAATTGTATCCAATTTGCAAATTAATTCCAATTCAGCAGTCTCTCATTGGAGTCTGTTTTCGAAGTTTTTTTGTTGAAGGATAGTCACTTTGAGATCAGAAATCGAGAGACCAGAGAGATTGAAGTGTTCTCTGACTGGTTTATGAATGTTATAATTCTTGACATCTGATTTGTGTCCATTTATTCTTTTATGTAGAGACTGTCCAGTTTGCCCAGTGTACATGGCAGAGGGGCATTGCTGGCACATGATGGCATATATCACGTTGTTAGATGTGCAGGTGAACGAGCCTCTGATAGTGTGGCTGATGTTATTAGGCCCTGTGATGGTGTCCCCTGAATAGATATGTGGGCACAGTTGGCAACGGGCTTTGTTGCGAGGATAGGTTCCTGGGTTAGTGGTTCTGTTGTGTGGTATGTGGTTGCTGGTGAGTATTCACTTCAGTTTGGGGGGCTGTCTGTAGGCAAGGACTGGCCTGTTTCCCAAGATTTGTGAGAGTGTTGGGTCGTCCTTCAGGATAGGTTGTAGATCCTTGATAATGCGTTGGAGGGATTTTAGTTGGGGGCTGAAGGTGACGGCTAGTGGCGTTCTGTTATTTTCTTTGTTAGGCCTGTCCTGTAGTAGGTGACTTCTGGGAACTCTTCTGGCTCTATCAATCTGTTTCTTCACTTCCGCAGGTGGGTATTGTAGTTGTAAGAATGCTTGATAGAGATCTTGTAGGTGTTTGTCTCTGTCTGAGGGGTTGGAGCAAATGTGGTTGTATCGCAGAGCTTGTCTGTAGACAATGGATCGTGTGGTGTGGTCAGGGTGAAAGCTGGAGGCATGTAGGTAGGAATAGCGGTCAGTAGGTTTCCGGTATAGGGTGTGTTTATGTGACCATCGTTTATTAGCACTGTAGTGTCCAGGAAGTGGATCTCTTGTGTGGACTGGTCCAGGCTGAGGTTGATGGTGGGATGGAAATTGTTGAAATCATGGTGGAATTCCTCAAGGGCTTCTTTTCCATGGGTCCAGATGATGATGAAGATGTCATCAATATAGCGCAAGTAAAGTAGGGGTGTTAGGGGACGAGAGCCGAGGAAGTGTTGTTCTAAGTCAGCCATAAAAATGTTGGCATGCTGTGAGGCCATGCGGGTACCCATAGCAGTGCCGCTGATCTGAAGTGTGAACCCTGGCATGGGAATCATCACCCGCAACCAGAAGGACTATCAAAAATTAAGTGGGCCATTGTAAGATAAGTCTTGTTAATTGCCCCATCCACTCATGGATAAGAACCTGCAGAAGGCCTTATCCCATTTTTTGAATGCCAGAAGAGGGAAATAAAAGTAGTGGATGTGAAGGCCTTGTCTACACGACAAAGTTTTATCATTAAAAGCTGTCTTTTGCTGACAAAACAGGGGTAGTGTATGCTCTACAAAGCTATTTTTGGCGGCAGAACTATGCTGTTTTGCTGACAAAACAAAACCACCTTAATGAGAGGCATAAAGCTTTTGTGGCAAAATTAAAGGGAAAAAACATCAGTGTAGACACTGCTGTTGGTTTTGTCAACATAACTGGCTTCCACCAGTATCCCACAATGCCTGCCATGACCTCTGGACTCACTGTTTTGATCTCTGCTGCCCTGCAGGCATACACACCTCCCTTCCTTTCAAAGCTCCTGGAAGTATCTGACAGATGAGCATGCTCCTTTTGGGGAACAGAGAGCAAATCATTAACGTGGAATGCTCCTGTTCTGCCCTTCACTAGGAACACAGGGGCAGGCAGACTGCTGCTGTAGGGAGTGTGTGTGTGTGTGTGAGACTGCTGTGCTACTTTGACATTCCTCAGCACTGAGAGCTCACAGAGCTGCTCAGGATGCTGCTCGCAGTAAGTGAGGAGGCTGTGGGAGAATTTGGAGGGAATCGCAGAACCATAGGCAGCCAGAGTGGGCTGCTTCAGGAGAGACTGTTGTGCCGAGCAGAGCGGGATGCACAGTTGCCAGCTTTCACATGGTAAATAAACCCCCCGACTTTCACAATAAGCAAAAATCAAGCTAATTCCATTTCAAAACAAGGCCAAAGCAAGCCAATCCCTAAGAACCCCAACTCTCTATGTGACTAGATTCCCCTGGCATGCAGTCTGGGACTGTGGTGGGCCCACTGTGCCCTCCTGACTCTTTCCCCCCCTGCTTGTCCCCCTTGCCCCTGCTTGCCAAGAGCCGATCCAAAAAAATAAAAAAAAGCAACAAGCTACAAGCCAAAAATAGCCAACAAGCAACTCGCAAGCCAATTAGCCAAAAACAAGCCCAATTTTTGCGGTTTTTTTGCGAGTTTGTCATGTCTGAGTTGGAGGCTGATGTGGGGGGAAGGGTGTCCTCCTCCTGCACTATCTAAGGATAGGTCAGTCAGCCGGCTGTCTCCCCTGCCGGTTATTGGTCCAATAATACCTCACTCACCTTGTCTCTCTAATATCCTGGGACCAGCATGGCTACCACAACACTGCATACAATACTGAAAAATTTAGCAATTGTGCAGTAAATGAGCTAGGGCTGTAGAGAGAAGGTAAAGCCCGCACCTTTTAATATATACAGGGAATTAGCTCAGTTCAGAGGACCTTGCAAAGTGTGGCAAAAACATTACAGTTCCATCTGGCCTAATATGTCCTAATGATGAGATTTTATTTAAAAGAGTCTTAAGAGACTGTTGGATCGCATGGTTAACATTCAGGAAAGTTGGATGCATAACTTGTAACCCAATCTTTTTGTGACATTTGGCAGATTTAATTATGTTGACTAACTGTCTCAAATTCTAAAGTTTTATGATATTGGATTTTAAGGTTTGCAGTTCAGGTGATCAGGTAAAGGCTCCATTTATGCCTTAAGACTGAGTCTACTGTTGGAGGTTGTCTTTAGTGTAATTTTCACTACACATTATGCTATATGGTTCTCAATCAAAGTGTTCTTAAGTGGATTGGCTTAACATTCCTGATAGTAAAGAATAAAAGGTTGGGGGGGAGGGTGTCTAGGTCAAGGAGTAAATATGGTAAGTTAATAGATAATAGAATAAAGTATTGGCTGCCTTCCTACAAAT
This sequence comes from Eretmochelys imbricata, assembly GCF_965152235.1. Classification (NCBI taxonomy): domain Eukaryota; kingdom Metazoa; phylum Chordata; order Testudines; family Cheloniidae; genus Eretmochelys; species Eretmochelys imbricata. Next base: position 45,530,276 of record NC_135573.1, on the reverse strand, counting down.
AAAAGTAAGCTAAAATGGTTTCTCTTAAAATATTTTAAACGTTGATAATACTGTTCAATATTTAAAAGTGTAACCTGGTATTGATTGAAACGTATTTAAGAGACATTTCCAAGGATCTGTTGTAATTCTCCATTCTCACTCATATTAACTAAAATGTTTAAAATTTTGTTTCCCTCTAGCTAGATTCTGTGGCTGATAGTATTGCCAGTTTTCAGCTTGAGGAAAGAGAGCAACAGATACAGCAACCTCGAATATCAAAAGCACAGAAAAGGCGGGTATGACACCAGTTTCAATGTTTTCTGCGAAGAAGTGCTGGCATTTTCACACCAGAGTATACATTTACTAACGTATGTCTAGGCTCAATATCTGCTAGTTCCATTAAGTTTACTTAAATCTCTAAAGAAATGCAGGCATCTTCCCAATGGGCTCTACCAAGTCTAACACAGCTTTGGTGGTAGAGCTGATTGAAACTTTTGTCAGAAAATTCCCATCAGAAAATGCTAATTCAAGAAACCCATCTTGGATTTGGCAAACTTTAATTGAACCACAAGTTGGTTTCCTGGCAGGCTGCTGGGGGACCCCAGTATTCTAGGGTTTGTGATTTAAGGGCATCTCTGTCAGGGACCCCAGCACATCCAGGGGCAGTGGTTCCAGTGCAGCTATGCCATGCCAAAGCTTCCAGGGTCCCTATGTTGGAGCCAGGAGTCTGGAAACCCTGAGGACCATCAGGGCTCCCAGTCTTACTACCATGGAGCTAGAAGCCTGGAAGCCCTGGCTCTAGCCAATCTGTACTCTGGTCTGTTGCAGAGAACAAGGAAGCCCTGAGAGCTTCTACTTGAGCCAGGACTCTCTGGGCTTCTCAGCTTCTGGTTCTGCAGTAGGGAGCCTGGAAGTCCTGGGAAATCCAGCTGATGACTCCTCAGTGGGGTCATGGGAGCCAGTTGGCAGCTGCTGACTGAAATGAACAATTCTTGTCAGTTTCAACCTGCCAGAGTCCCAGTGAACAGACTCTATTTCAGAAACACCACATTTTGATGTTTCCGAAATGAAATTTTTCAGAATTTCTGATTTGTGGGAAACTTCGAAAAATTTTGTTTCATTCTGATTTGGAATGAAACTAAATATCAAAATTTCCCACAAACCAGAATTCCTGAGTTTTAGCCAACTCTAATTGGTAGGTTACCTGCATGGTTCTTAAAGCTCAGTAGTTCTGAGAAAAGGAAGTACCCCACAAGAATGAATATGCAGAGGCAACACTTGGGTAGCCAGTATATTATCTCAGCTGGAATTGGCCAGGACACTGAAGTTTATCCATCTTTCTTTTCACACAAAAAATATTTTGAGATTTTTAAGGACTACAGGTATTCAGAGCTCCCATTTTATAACTCTTCCAAAAGATGAATGACTTAGGAGAGTGCTATCTACTGAATTGCCAGTGCTTCTTTCTGCAGTTCTTCTGAAGGTCTTCCATCAAAGTACTAACTTCTGAGCCCACTTAACTTGAGATCAGATGGTAAAATGAAAATCTTGGAAACACCACACACAAAAATAAGTCCTCTAGTGAAACAAAGTGAAACAGGCAATGTGTCTCACAGTATTTGCTCTACAAAATTCTTATGTTCCTGCAATTTGGCTTCATGAACTGATCGTAGAATCGTAGAATATCAGGGTTGGAAGGGACCTCAGGAGGTCATCTAGTCCAACCCCCTGCTCAAAGCAGGACCGATCCCCAACTAAATCATCCCAGCCAGGGCTTTGTCAAGCCTGACCTTAAAAACTTCTAAGGAAGGAGATTCCACCACCTCCCTAGGTAACACACTCTAGTGTTTCACCACCCTCCTAGTGAAAAAGTTTTCCCTAATATCCAACCTAAACCTCCCCCACTGCAACTTGAGACCATTACTCCTCGTTCTGTCATCTGCTACCACTGAGAACAGTCTAGATCCATCCTCTTTGGAACCCCCTTTCAGGTAGTTGAAAGCAGCTATCAAATCCCCCCTCATTCTTCTCTTCTGCAGACTAAACAATCCCAGTTCCCTCAGCTTCTCCTCATAAGTCATGTGTTCCAGTCCCCTAATCATTTTTGTTGCCCTCCGCTGGACTCTTTCCAGTTTTTCCACATCCTTCTTGTAGTGTGGGGCCCAAAACTGGACACAGTACTCCAGATGAGGCCTCACCCAATGTCCAAGAGAGGTGAATGATCACGTCCCTCGATCTGCTGGCAGTGCCCCTACTTATACATCCCAAAATGCCATTGGCCTTCTTGTCAACAATGGCACACTGTTGACTCATATCCATATGATGCTTCAGTATAGCATGGCTTCAAGATAAACTCATAGGCCATAATTTTCAAATGTATGCCTAAAGTTAGGCACCTATATAAACAAGAGATTAGCTGTTTTTGGATTTAGACACTTAACTTTAGGCACCAACTTGGAAAATGTTAGTCTAATTTGCTAATATACTATACAAAGGTTATTATTTCCTAAAGGGTGAATTTCAGTATATTTATTAACTGGAAAGATTCTGACCTTCCTTCGGTGGCACAGTGGTAATGAACACACAGACCTAAATCTGAGCAACAAAATTCTGAATTTCATAGATCTGAGCAGCAAACCAACAGTTGCACAGACGCTTGGGACCTCTTGTAAGCTTGAACATTATTTTTCATATAACTTTCATTTGAAATGAACATCCTCTTGTAGCATTCTTTATTGTGTTTTCCATCCAAGGAAAAGAAAGCTGCATTGGAGAAGGAAAGAGAAGAAAGGATAGCTGAAGCTGAGATAGAAAATTTAACAGGAGCCAGACATCTTGAAAGTCAAAGGCTTGCCCAGATTTTGGCAACAAGGCAGTTAGAGATGAAACAGATTCCATCAGATGGCCACTGCATGTACCGAGCTATTGAAGACCAGCTCAAGAATCAGCAAAACTCCTGGACTGTTGCAACTCTGAGAAGTCAAACTGCAGAGTATATGCAAAGTCATGTTGATGATTTCCTGCCGTTTCTAACAAATCCCAACACGGGAGACATGTATAGCCGAGGTAAGAATTATAGTTTAATAAATGGTTCTTAAAAAGTGTCTTTTTACAAATGTTACCAGTAGTTCTGGAGCTTATCAGTATTAGTTATAGCTGACTTGTGACCAGTTACAGCATGGGTGTCCACTGATCTGTATGTCATACTTCTGTTTGGTAGTGTAGACAGGATCGTAATGTCCTCTGTAACTAAGCAAATGTCTTGAAGATGTTTGTCTACATGTAGGAAAAGTAACTTCAGCCTGGTTATGTAACACAGTTAACCTCATCTATGATATAAAATGGAACTCTGTTACACCTTGACCAGGTAACAATGGTGCGGTAATCGTGTTCCATGAGTGAGCTGAAATTGTAATGTAGATAGGACCTCTAACATAAGGATAATCTTGTTTACAGTTGAAATCCTGCAGGGATCAATGTTACTATTCTCTCTGTTGAATCTTGTTTTGGAAAAAAATATGCCTTTGATTAAGCTGTCTGGGAGACATACATTGTAAATTGACCTTGGCATGAAATAATGAAGATTTAGTTGGACAATGGCTTTCAAGTCCATCTATGCCTCAAAAGCAAAATAGCTTTTTCTTTAAAGATGCTCAGTGGTACTGTTCATATCCTGTATCAAGAATAGGCATTTAGCAGAAGGGAGCCTTTAAGCATGTTTCAATAGCCCAAAAAATCATTCTACAAAAAATTTTTCAATTAAAGCTTAAGCTTCCGTGGAACCATGATAAAGGAAAGTGTGGTATGTTTTGCTGTTCCTATTAACATGGCTGTTAGTGAGTCCAGAGTCGAGTGTTATTCACATAGTTACCACATGTACCGTAGAGCTGAGTATTAGAACAGTATTGTGAAAAAATTAGCTAGTCTTCATGTTCGCCTCTTGTGATGCTAGCATCCTCATATTCCCTGCCTCTTCATATTAGCTCCCTGAGAGAGAGACAGTGTTACAGGTACTGCTGCAGTGTTATTAGCAGCACGGTAGCACTTCTGGCCGGCTCTATCTTGTCTTGTCTTAGGCTAAACTTCCTTTCTTAAATTTAAATTACCTTTCTATTTTGAGGTCAATGGTAATTGGGACAAAATACAACATGGTTTTACAAAAGGTAGATCATGTCAAACCAACCTGATATCCTTCTTTGAGAAGGTAACAGATTTTTTAGACAAAGGAAACACAGTGGATCTAATTTACCTCTATTTCAATAAGGCATTTAATACAGTTCCACGTGGGGAATTATTAGCTAAATTAGAAAAGATGGGGATCAATATGAAAATTGAAAGGTGGAAAAGAAACTGGTTAAAGGGGAGATTACAATGGGTCACATTAAAAGGTGAACTGTCAGGCTGGAAGGAGGTTACTAGTGGAGTTCCTCAGGGACTGGTTTCGGGACCAATCTTATTTAATCTTTTTATTACTGACCTTGGCACAAAAAGCGGGAATGTGCCAATAAAGTTTGTGAATGACACAAAGCTGGGAGGTATTGCCAATACAGAGAAGGACCAGGATATCATACAGGAAGATCTGGATGACCTTCTAAACTGGAGTAATAGTAATATGATGAAATTTAATAGTGAAAAGTGCAAGGTCATGCATTTAGGGATTAATAACAAGAATTTTTGTTATAAACTGGGGACGCATCATTTGGAAGTAACAGAGGAAGAGAAGGACCTCGGAGTATTGGTTGATCACAGGATGACTGAGCCGCCAATGTGATATGGCCGTGAAAAAAGCTAATGCAGTCTTGGGATGCATCAGGCGAGGTATTTCCAGTAGAGATAAGGAGGTGTTAGTACCATTATACAAGGCACTGGTGAGACCTCATCTGGAATATTGTGTGCAGTTCTGGTCTCCCATGTTTAAGAAAGATGAATTCAAACTGGAACAGGTACAGAGAAGGGCTACTAGGATGATCCGAGGAATGGAAAACCTGTCTTATGAAAGGAGACTCAAAGAGCTTGGCTTATTTAGCCTAACCAAAAGAAGGCTGAGGGGAGATATGATTGCTCTCTATAAATATATCCGAGGGACAAATACCATGGAGGGAGAAGAATTATTTAAGTTCAGTACCAGTGTGGAGACAAGAACAAATGGATATAAACTGGCCATCAGGAAGTTTAGACTTGAAATTAGACAAAGGTTTCTAACTATCAGAGGAGTGAAGTTCTGGAACAGCCTTCCAAGGGAAGCAGTGAGGGCAAAAGACCTATCTGGCTTCAAGACTAAGCTTGATAAGTTTATGGAAGGGATGATATGATGGGATAGCCTAATTTGGCAATTAATTGATCTTCAACTATTAGTGGTAGATATGCCCAATGGCCTGTGATGGATGGAATGTTAGATGGGGTGGGATCTGAGTTACTACAGAGAATTCTTTCCTGGGTGTCTGGCTGGTGAGTCTTGCCCACATGCTCAGGGTTTAGCTGATCACCATATTTGGGGTCGGGAAAGAATTTTCCTCCAGGGCAGATTGGCAGAGGCCCTGGGGGGTTTTTCGCCTTCCTCTGCAGCGTGGGGCACAGGTCACTTGCTGGAGGATTCTCTGCATCTCGAAGTCTTTAAACCATGATTTGAGGACTTCAGTAGCTCAGACATAGGTTAGAGGTTTGTTACAGGAGAGGGTGGGTGAGATTCTGTGGCTTGCGTTGTACAGGAGGTCGGACTAGACGATCACAATGGTCCCTTCTGACCTTAAAGTCTATGATTCTATGATTTTATTGGTAGGTTTATTTCCTGGGTATCAAAATAGATAAACCTTCAGTTTGCCTCATTAAATCTTTAACCGTGATAGCCTTTTTGAAATCCAAACTGATTTTCTTTCATTGTTGAGACAGGTGATTTCTCCAAGAAATGCTTTTTGTCTTGCAGTGTGTAATTTTGTTCAGTTTATTCTTCACCCAGAACATATTTATTAGTGTTTTTTATGAAGAGGTCAGCTAATTTTATTCTTTTAATTTATAAGAGCACAGATCTTACTTGCAAGTAAGATTGGGGATTGCCTTAAAACTGTCTTCTGGAGACATGCATAGAAGGGAATGTTCTCTGGATTCTAAATATTTCAGTTTACTGAAAAATAACAGTCAGTCTGGAGAAAAACATAGTAGAACTGCAGCTAGTTACAGGACCTGAAAAATTTATCTGACATCTATATTGCACAAGAGCCAAGCCTACTAATTAGATAGAAAGATACTTCCACTGCATGCTGTGTCCCAAAGCTATGACTCCTGCAGTTTAAAGCTATTATGTACCACTTATTGGGTACAGTATTTAATTAGATTATATTGTCCATAAAATGTATTCAAGAAGTACTTAAAATATAACTTGCTGTTTCCTGTATTTTTATTACATTATCTTTCCTGTCTTTGCTCTCCTTTTCCCTCTTTTCTTGTCAACAAGAGATCATACTATACTTCTTCCTTTGTCATAGGTGTCTGTTTGCTATTTGTTTTCTCTTTCCCCGCAGTTACATATTCTTATTCCCCTACATTGTGTTCTACTTTTCCAGGCCAAAATTTATTTTTAATTTATCCCATCAATATCTTCCTCACCCACCCACATCCAGGAAAGAGATTTACTGAGAGGTTTACTCCATTTATTTTTTTCCTGCAGGGGAGTTTGAAAAGTACTGTGATGATATAGTCAACACAGCTGCATGGGGTGGTCAGCTGGAAGTAAGTATGGTACTGTTTATTTTTGTTGATGAAACTCTGAAGTGATTGAAAACTAATGGATTTTTAGATGCAAATTCTTAGAAATGCCCCTTCTCCAGTTCAAAGAAGGGGATTTTCCGTAATAGAGAAATTTCTGGAGGCCTAATCAAGCATGGTTGTAAAGAAATATAACAATACCTACTCTTATATAGTGTGTTTTATCAGTATATCTCAAAGCACTTTACAAAGAAACTAAGTAAGTATCATTATTCCCCTTTTTAACCTCTTGACAAACTTTACATTGTGGTCATATATTTTCTCAGAGCATTACCAGTTTTGTCTGTGTCTGTATTGCTCGCAGCAGCTTAAGTCTTTAAAACTTTAGAAACACCTGTTCTACATATGATGGTTGACAACATGGAGGGAAAGAATAAAAAATAGAGACAGAAAGTTGGTTTTATTTTCTTTGTTTAAACAGGGTCAACATACTTCACAGCACAGCAAGCTATCGTACAGCAAAGTGTAGTTAGTGAGATTTATAATTAATACTGAAATAAAAATCTTTTTAGCACTTCTGCTCTGTTTTTGCATTTCATTCCTCTTCAGCATTGAAAATAGACTAGTTGCTCTCTCAAGTTCTTGAGAACTAGCACTGTGCTGCATTGCTTTTATCAACAAAGCAGGAGATGGTTCATAGAAACTTTTCATAGGAATTTAAAAACTAACCACAGGAAGATTTTTGTAAAATCTCACTTCTAAAAAAACCCATAAATTTCAGGCTTAAACTGACCTAATGGTATGTGTGTTAGAACTAAGTGTTTTTCATGGTATTTAATTATACTTCTCAGTATATTGTTTTCCTGTCTTAAAGCTAAGGGCTCTATCACACATTTTGCAAAAACCAATTGAAGTAGTGCAAATGGATTCTCCTCCCATCATTGTTGGTGAAGAATATTCAAGCAAACCATTAATACTAGTGTAAGTAGATATTTTTATTCCTATTTTTTAATCTTGTTTTTCCCACAGGAGAGTATTTAAGTAAGTGATTGCAAAACTTCATCTAGCTTGTCTGACTAGAGAATGTTACAGAATGAGTTGGCTTGAAAATGCAAAATAGCCATCAATAAATCAGGTTAGGAAACTAAAGAAGCTTATTGTCAGTGTTCCCTCTAATTTTTTACATCCATGTGCAGAATGAATGTTATGTGCACCAATATGTAGGTGATGTGTGACACATCACCTTCATATTGGTGCACATAACAAAATTCATGTGATAGGGGTGGGGCCAAGGAGTTTGAAGTGTGGGAGGGGGCTCAGGGCTGGGGTGTGTGGGGGAGGGCTCTGGAGTGGGGCTGGAGAGGAGAGGTTTGGGATGTGGGAGGGGGCTCAGGGCTGGGCAGAGGGTTGGGATGCGGGAGGTGTGGGTTCTGGGGTAGGGCCGGGGATGACAGGTTTGGGGTACAGGCTGCCTCGGGGTGCAGGCTCCCCCCAGCCCTCTCTCGCCACAGCAGCTTGGGGCCGAGGGAGGGGCTCCTCTCCCCTGGCTGCAGCAAGTCCAGGGCAGGTCGATGCTGGGGCTGGCGGAGAGGGACACCTCTGCCCCGGCCACGGCAAGTCCGTACTGGGGCCAGCGGGGAAGGGTGCCTCTCCCCGCTACTGCAAGTCCATGTTTGGGCTGGTGGGGAGGGGCGCATCTCCCCACTGCAGCCCTGAGCCCCTGTGCAAGGCTTAATAGGCAGCTGTGCGGCTACACAGCTTAGAGGGAACTTAGACGTCTGTCACTTTTCTGTCAGTTGACTGATTCATTAGCAGCCTTCAGTTATTCAAGAAAAGCTATTTTAGTCACAATTATAAATGGATTTAACGTATTATTTTATATAAAAGCTCCATTAATGATGTGTAGGTTTTATCATTATTAGCAAAACTAAAGAAACGCTCCTTCCTCATGAAAACATGTCAAACTTCCATGGTTTCCAGGATAATACATTTTTCCATGCTGTCTTTAACTTTAATTGAATGTCTTTAAACTATTTGAGAGTAGAAAGTAGGTATGTGTATACATGTGTATTATGTATGTTTTAATTTTAGTTAAATATTAATTTTTTTAAATGGCTTTTTTGTTTTGATTTTAGGTATATGAGACATGCATATGGATTAGGAGAGCATTATAATTCTGTAAAACTGCTAACAGACACTGCTACAGAAAATGGTAGCTAGTATACAAGTCATAAGTCCACATGGATAATGGGTGCCGCTTGACACTTTGGGCTCTTCATCTGTGGACGGTTCCCAAGCAGACTGGAAAACAAAAGTAACGGGAAGGAACTTTTAAGAGAGACAAAAGATTTGGCTACGTATTAGAAATAGCAGTTTAAAACAGTACCTAGACTTTGCTGATTTAGATCATGTTTTAGAAAATATTCTATAAAATGTTGGCTGTGTAAGCCAGAGTAACTTGCATAGTTTGTGTATTTTGGTTTACATAGCATACTCTGCCACAGTGAAAAGATCAATAGTATATGTTTCAGGCAGCCTGTGGGTTTTTTTTTTTTATTTCCTGCTTCTGTGCATTTCTACTGAAGAATTGACATGATTTACAGGCTCTTATAGGTCATTTCAAGTAGATTGTGGTGATCATGGAGATTTTATTAAGGCATTTAAATGACTGTTAAGTAATATTCTAGACTGGAGTGACCGTAAAGATACTGCTTTAATAGTCCCAACAAGGCATAGCTAAAACATAGTTAAACAATAGTAAGGACCCTCCTAATACTTTAGTTACATAAGAGCCAGAGGCAAAGCCAGTGATGCTGAATATCTTATCCTTATCTGACTCAAAACTTCGCAAACCTAACTTCTGTTTTTATGGATTCTCCTCTTAATTTTTTAATCAGGTTTCGAAAACTGCCTTGTCTTCTGCCACTGGCATTTCTGCTTATGGCCATAGATGACAGAACAGGGGTGAGAATTGATAATGGGACTGCCGGTCCACTTAGTCCCACCTGTAGAACAGGGGACATTCAACTTTTCGTTCCTTTGTAATTTATTTTTCTTTACAATGTTGTCATTTCAGATGAAGACTTAGTGAACTAATCCAAACATACTGTTTATAGTACTGCCATTCCATCAGATCTGCAGTTTGGAATGCCGTTAACAATACTCAGGTGTGGTCTGTACTTAAATTTAGGTCAATGTACTTATGGTGCTCAGCAGTGTGAAAAATCCACACTCCTGAGCACCATAGCCATCCTGACCTGATCCCTGGTGTAGATGTAGCTAGATCGCTGGAAGAATGCTTCCATCAACCTACTTATGTCGTTCGGGGAGATGGTGTTCTTACAGCAATGGAGAAAACCCTTCTGTCGTAGGTTACATCTATGTTATGGGGTTATACCGGCAAAACTATGGCGCTGTAGTTACGCCACTATAGTCCCTGTAGTGTAGACGCTGCCTTATATAGCCATTTGCAAACAGTTGTAAAAATTGTGATCACTTAATTCTTGTAAGTAACTTTAAAGATGACCTGCAAAGAAATTTGGGTTTGCATTGTCTGTTTTGCTTCTTTATGACACACAGAGAAGACTGAAATATATAAGGAAAGCCTGCTAATACCAGGAAATTATTTTTTTATATCGACTGTTTAAAACTTTTTTACACTGATTTTTTTTAACTGGCTGCATAAACAGTTTGGGAAAAATGCAGTTGTTAAAGATGTAACAGTGCTGCCCCTCAGCTGAGGGCTGAGAGAGTTATAGTCCACATCCAAGACATCTGAATTGTACAGTAAAACCAGAAAACAAATTTACATTCCTGGTATTTCTTCATACCTTCTTTATATATCTCAAAAAAGTAAGACACAAACCCAACTATTTTTCTTCTGTGGGTCATTTAATGAAAGCACTTTGTGGTCTTGTGAAAGAGATGCAAATGAGGACTTTACAAATGCCATATTTATTTGTTTTATAGTCAGTCTCCCCACATAAAGAATGTTTGATTATGAATTTCACAGCGTGGAGCTTGCCAGGCAAAACAAGTGTTAACCAGGTATAACATCATTTGGCAATCTTTATTCGTTTGGTATTTATTGTAATAACTGGATGAACCCAATTGATGTCTTGATTGCAGGAGTCAGACTTTTTTTGCAATGCCTGTTACTCGAAATGGATGCATTAGTGAGAGAGAGTTAATATAGAAATCTTCTTTAATGCCATAAAGATTTTCACCATAATACAATAATATACTGTTTTTAGTGTTACCTAAAATTGATGTATTTGGCAGTGCACTTGCTGATTTATGTAGCTGAATAATGGTCAGTTAATTGAGGCTTCATCAGAATTTATTCCTGGGTCACTAATTGAAAGGGGAAAAAGATGATATTGGAATTCTGGAATATGTCTGTATCCAACAATTTGTCCAATTTAAGATGTTTTCAACTTGTACAAAGCAAAAGAATATTTAATTATAGTGAGCAAAGGACCTTTGCTTATGCTGTATGGGCCTTGAATTAAGAAGTTAGAAACTTATTTGTATTTATTGAATTGGATAAGATTTCCACTTATCAGTTTGTCCTGAAATAGATTATCTATCACAGAATTTCTCTGCAGTACTTCCTGTTCCCTCTGAAACTAGTGAACTTAATGATTTTCACGTTTGTCATGATCCTACAACATCGTCATGTCTTAGTCAACCACAAGTTCCATTCAAGAAGACAACTCTCTATTAAAGAAATAGAAATCCAAAAGCTCATTTTTCTCTTGTTTTTAAACCAATGTTATCTCTTAGTGTCACCAGTTGTACTTGCCATGGCCTTTTTCAGTAGCATCCACTCCAGCATATTATAGAATTTTCCCATCTTACGTGAAATGTGACCAGCTAGATACTACAAAAACTCCCTGTTTCACTTTGCGTTTTAACTTTTTGCTGCATATTAAAGCACGGCTTACATGATTTCCATTGACGCTTCTAAAATTATAGACTTCAATGCAGATCTTTCTTGCTATTCAGTTCACATATTTAATGTCTCCATTTTATCCCATTATTATAGTTATGTCCCTTGTGCCACAAAATATTCCTGCACTTTCTGATTGGTGTTTCACCCTTCAAATACTCATAGAAAGTTATATCTAGAACCCTATGCGGATACGCAATTTATAGCCGCATCTGAGCCGCGGTTCCTAAAAATGGTCTGCGAATATCGATGGATTTGAAGGGCTCTAATCATGTCCTCTTTTTGCCATGTTTAGCCAAGCTGTAAACATTCGCATAAATCAGTGCTTTTAGATTATTCCTGTTCTTTCCAGGCAAACATTTTTTTGTTTTTGATAAAGTTACAGAATTAGTGGCTGAAGGGGTTGCCATACATCTGAACTTTAGTGAAGCATTTCAATGAAACATCATATCAAACTTTCCCAGAATTAATTCAGGCTGACTTGGTTCAGGCTGCGCATTCATATGTGTTGAAAACTGGCTACAGGATTATAAAACTGCAGTGGGGAGAGATGGTCAGTGGGATACTAAACATGGGACATTAATCTCTTTATTACAGGTATTATCACTGAAAAACAGAGTGAACAGAACATTAATGAAATTCACAGTCAGCTCATCAAACAAGGCATTTCAATGCTATCTGGCTCCAAACCTCCTCTTGCTACATTGTTGACATTTTACCAATGACCTGTGCTTCCTATTGCTGTTCATCTTTGTTACTTGATGCAAATAGGGTGACTTGACTATCGGTATGTAAAATGCTCTGGTCATTACAGCCATGTTCTCTCTTTACATCGTGTACTTTAAGGGGGCAGATCAAATATAAACTTTGGGTTTGTAATGTTCTTAACCAAGATGTAAGCCTTGGGTTATGTTTGAGAGCGCTCTGCCGAGATTAGGGCCCCATTTCTTAGACACTGCACAACCAGGATCTGCCTGAGGAGTTTGTAGTCTGTATAGCGGAGTCACAATGGGTGGGACGGGGAATGTGGGTCTGAGTGGCGGAATGTCTGTGCCTTTTAGCCTTGTGACACGAGCCTGATTCAGTTTACCTGGGCTCTTAAACTTGCTGCTGTGGGTTTTTTTCCCCCCCATTGTAGACATAGTCTGAGACAGACTGATGCACATGTGTGGCTGTTGATGCCCAAGATTTGAGGTGGTGATAGTTGCCCTCTGCTTTGGTTCTGCCAAAGGAGTGTGGGAGAGGCGGGGTCAGCCAAAGGCTCAGCAGCTAATGGCAGGATGGGGGTAGATTAGAAGTGCAGAGCTGAGATAACACAGAGTCTTGCTAGCATGAGATGGAGGCAGGGGGTGTGAATGGGTGATGACCTTGACATACCAGCCATGCCCCATTTTCCACAGGCTGTGGCTGCAGCAGGGAGCAAGGAACAGCCCCTTTTACCCCAGGACTCTGCAGCAGGGAGGATTTGTGGAGCAGGCAGTGGGTTCATGCTCCTTTTTCCCCCAACCTATGGGTGCAGTGGGAGAGTATTGCAGGGGGGATCATGTGCCCGCTCCTCTCCTCAGACTTGGCGCATAAGGGAGATGGTGGGCCTGCATGGTTCTGTTCTGCAAACCACCTGCTGAGAGCAAATGTCTTGTCTCTGCTTCCCCAGGTGGTGTTGCAGCCCTATTTCCACAAATGGAAGCTTATCATAGCCCTGCTGTGTGGGGCCTAACCTCTGCTCTCCTTGATAAGTGTTCTGTGGAGTACAAGGTGTGGAGGGTGGGCAGGGAGACTGAACTGGGTATTAGTGGGGGAAAGAGATGGCAGAAGACATGCTAAACCTGCAAAAAAAAAAAAAAGCCAAAAAAAACCAAACCCTGCAGACAAATCAAAACAAATAAAACAAACCCTGGGCTTGTTTTTGGCTTAATTGGCTTGTAAATTGCTTGTTGGCTGGTTTTTGGCTTGTAGCTTGTTTGGCTTGTTGCTTCTTTTTTTGATCGGCTCGTGGCAAGCAGGGGCAAGAGGCGGGGGAAGAGAATCAGGGGTGCACAGAGGGCTCACCACAGTCCCAGACGGCACACCGGGGGGATCTAGTCACATAGAGTGTTGGGGTTCTTAGGGATTGGCCTGTTTTGGCCTTGTTTTGAAATGGAATTAGCTTGATTTTTGGTTTATTGTGAAAGTCGGGGTGCTTATTTACCATGTGAAAGTTAACAACTGTGGATGGCAGTGGAGGTATTGGAGGGCAGTGGGGATGTTATGGGACTGGAGGGGGTGAGGTTTGCATTTGGGAATATTGGGAAAATTACAGTAATTTGAAAACATTGGTCAGTATGGCTTTAAATGTCCAGGGTGGCATGTGCACTTCACTTACTGGCTCAGCAAGTCTCTTCTGCTTAACTTGTCATTAAGGTAACTCCATACAGCACCAGACCACCATGTCACAGCCGCACATCCCTCACCTTCCCCTTAACACTGCAACTCCTTACACTATCTTCAGTAGTAGCCAGCGTGGCTATGACTGCACATTGTTATGCTGTTCCCGTGTTTGGTTTGCTTAGATGTGGTAGAGGGCACTGACTACTAGGCTCTGCTGCTCCCCCAGATGCACCCTTTTCCTTTGGGAGGTGGGGGCTCCTCCTGAGCCCTCCACTAGTGCTTCCCTGGCCACATCCATAGCATTGCACTGTGGCTGTTCCCATGGTCATGTGAGGGGTCTCCAAGGTCTGGGATGGGGCTGGGTCCTGCCACTGTCTGCACGGTGAGGGGATCCCTGCCCAGCGTAGTTACAAACTGCTATTGGCACAGTTTGCTAGTGGTAGCAGTTACTGACATCTAGGTGTTCTTTTACTGGCCTGTCACAACTTGCAGCCTCTCCCTTTCCCATTATCTAGTCCAGGGATAGTAAGTGGTGATGGGGGGGATCCATCTGTCACAATTTACTATCTCTCATCTTTCCCAATCCTCTGATGCAGGGGTAACAAATTGTGACAGATGGGGAGACATCTCACTACAATTTGCTACCATTGTGAAATATCTCTCTCAGATTTGGACACACAAAACGGTATTTTGGTAATCTAGAAAAACTTTCTACAGAGTTAAACCTCAGGCCTATTGTATGTAAAGCCCTGAATGAAAGTGTTGTTTCTTTTAGTCTCTTTCCATTGTATATTAGGCCATACAGTTTCTATAATAAACATTTAATGCACTCAAGTGAAAATAATGTAAAACTTTACAGCCTAAAAGTCCACTCAATCTTACTTTTTGTTCAGTCAGTCACACAGACAAACAAGTTTAATTACCTTTTCAGGAGATAATGCTGTCTGCTTCTTGTTTTCAGTGTCCTCCGGAACGGTGGCCAAAGCATGAAGGGGCATATGGATGTTTAGGAGACCTGGCACGTAAATACCTAACAATGCCAGCTACAACAATGCCATGCGAATACCTGTTCTCATATTCAGGTGACATTGTAAATAAGAAGCTGGCAGTATTATTTCCCGTAAATGTAAACAAACTTGTTTGTTTTAGTGATTGTCTGAACAAGAAGTAGGACTGAGTGGATTTCTTGGGTCTGAAGTTGTACATCATTTTGTTTTTGAATGCAGTTATGTAACAAAATCTACATTTGTAAATTGCACTTTCACGATAGAGATTGCACTACAGTACTTGTATGAGGTGAATTGAAAAATACTATTTCTTTTATCATTTTTACAGTGCAAATATTTGTAATAAAAAAATAAAGTGAGCACTATACACTTTGTATTCTGTTGTAAATTAAAATCAAATATTTGAGAATGCAGAAAAACAGCCCAAATATTTAATACACTTCAATTGGTATTCTATTGTTTAACAGTGCGATTAAAACTGTGATTAATCACAATTTTTTTGTGTTAATCACGAGTTAACTGCAATTAATCAACAGCCCTATTTTCAACACTAAATCTGTACTTTGGTGCGCGCGCACACACCTTCATTGCCCTCTGATTTTATTTCAGAAATGTTGTCTCGGATCTTTTCCTGAGTGCTGAAATGCAAGAGTTTCAGCCTCACTGTATTTTTTACCTCAGAATAGCTCTTGCACCTTAGTTATCCCACGGTTTTAAAAAAAAAATCACCATTTTAAGCTGTGAGGAAAAGCCCTAAAGGATAGATTCATAAAGAGACTTGGGCATTGTGATACTGAGCATCACAATGCCTTTTAGCTGCCTAGAAAATCATAGGAACATCACTGTGATCCACAAAGCCTGAATTAGGTGCCTAGACTCCCTTTACAATGAATATAGAGAGAAAAGTGCTTTAGAATGTGGTCCATAAAAGCCTACATCCTCAGTGGGGAATTGCCTCAACTAATTAATGGAAGATGCCAACTAGAGCGGTGTCTTCAAAGTCCTGTCCCTCTTCAGAGTTCAGTGCCTAAATACCCACTGCAGGTAGATGCCTAGCTCTGCCTAGTGGTCCATGAATGGGAACCCCTCCTAGAGTCAAATGGCATAGGTATGTAAGCTGTTTCTTGTGAGAAGGAGCTAGGCAGATGCCTGACTCCAAACAAAACAGCTGGATGAGATGTCCACTTTATAACTTCTAGCCCAGTATTAAAGCATTCACCTGGGATGTGGGAAATCCCTGTTCAAATCCCTTCTTTCTCTCTGCTTGTAGGGAGAATTGAATCTTAGTCTCCAACATGCCAGGCATCTGCTCTAATACTGGTTTGTAAAGTGGTATTTATAAGGTGGATGGTAACACTATCTTCCTCTGGCCAGATTATGAATGGAACCCAATCCAGTCGGTGGCTTCTGAGCATGCCTACCAGATCAGGCCCCACTTTCAAGGTAGGCATTTGCCTCCATATTTTTCCTGGTTCGTGATCACTCTGGGGCTTAGGTGGGAAACAGGCATTCAGGTGGTTAGAGTAAGGCAGCAATACACATGCTCTGAGGCAGAAACTTAAGATGCCTAGGGAGCTTTTACTCTGAAAGCATAGGTGCTGAGTTTAGGTGTCTAAAGTGTTTGGTGGGAGATTTGGAAATCACAGTGGAGACTATATCAGGGATTTAGGCACCTAAACCCAGACTTAGTTGCCTAAGTACCTTTGTGAATTTAGCCCTGAGTTTCTCTAATGTGGCCATAAGATGTAGTGTATGTGCCTGGCTTTGTTAGATCTTCATAAGAATGTCAGTGTTCTCCTTTTCAAAACACTTCTATGTATTCTCAGCAAAACCATCTCTTACAGGAGACACATGCCATGCTCTTGCATTGATCGGCCACTGATGTAATATGTCTGTCTTAAGCAGATATATGTATAACGTCTTTCCCCTTGAGCTCTGATTGGTTCAGCTACCACACGATGAAATAGGGAACGACCTGCCAGGTCCCTGGCTGATCATGAAAACCACCTGTACAGCTTCAGAAACAAATACGTAGCATGTGTAGTAAATGCCACATCCTATTCCTGGATGTTTTTGGGCCGGGTGACCAACTTTGCATGTGTGCTCAGACACAACATTACAATGTTTTAAGTCAACTGAAAATGTTTTTGTTGCAACTTATCACACTGTATCCTTGCAGCTTTGTGGACATCAGAGTCATGGACTCAGTGATAATGCAAGAAAGATGTAAGAGACAATGTTGTGTTTGTAAGTTAAATTTTCCTGGAGCATAGTTAGAAAAGACGAGGTTTATATCACGTGTGGTTAGTGACCAGGTAGAGGCTGAGTTCAAAGAGGGATCTTTACAGTTAAAGCACCGAAAATGTGGATCAGTTGGTTAATTATTATGGGAGAAGAGTGACACTATTTTACATACATTGCTTATCAAGAGGATTGCTGTACAGCGAGGCCACCATCCTCTATCTATCTGTACAGCAGGATCTACCATAACAGTCAGATCTTCATTCTCCTGCACACACACTGTGCATCGGCAGTCAAAAAAAGCAAATGGGATATTAGGAATCATTAAAACAGGGATAGAGAATAAGATGGAGAAAATCTTATTGCCCTTATATAAATCCATGGTATGTCCACATCTTGAATATTGCATACAGATGTGGTCCCTTCATCTGAAAAAAGATATACTGGCATTAGAAAAGGTTCAGAAAAGGGCAACTAAAATTATTAGGGGTTTGGAACGGGTCCCATATGAGGAGAGATTAAAGAGGCTAGGACTTTTCAATGTGGAAAAGAGGAGACTAAGGGTAGATATGATAGAGATATATAAAATCATGAGTGGTGTGGAGAAAGTGAATAAGGAAAAGTTATTTACTTGTTCCCACAATATAAGAACTAGGGGCCACCAAATGAAATTAATGAGTAGCAGGTTTAAAACAAATAAAAGGAAGTTCTTCACTCAGCGCGCAGTCAACCTGTGGAACTCCTTGCCTGAGGAGGTTGTGAAGGCTAGGACTATAACAGGGTTTAGAAGAGAAGGGGATAAATTCATGGAGGTTAAGCCCATTAATGGCCATTAGCCAGGATGGGTAAGGAATGGTGGCCGTAGCCTGTTTGTCAGAGGGTGGAGATGGATGGCAGGAGAGAGATCACTTGATCGTTACCTGTTAGGTTTACTCCCTCTGGGGCACCTGGTATTGGCCACTGTTGGTAGACCGGATACTGGGCTGGCTGGACCTTTGATCTGACCCATTATGGCCATTCTTATGATCATGAAATATGTCCTGAGTAGTGCAGGGCAGAGAGAGAGAGAGAGAGCAAGATCACCTTAAATTTTAGGTCACTAGTGGGATTTTGAAAAGCATCTAGCTGCTTTCAACCTTAAAAATCTGGCCTTTAGTTGATATTTGGGAACCAAATTGTACACACATGTGGTGGTGTGAAAAAACACCAAGGTCCTGGATAGAGGCAAAATAAAAGTTCACAAAGGCAATCCTCATTGGTGGATCAAAGGAAGCTGGAGAAGTTTTGACCAGTCCAGGAAATCAGTTAGTCTTGAAGTCATGTAATTCCAAAAAATAAATTTATACATGAGAAAGGAACAAAAAATTTAGAATTAAAAACTAATAGCCCTACAAACAGGAAGTGTTGGATTAGAAACATTGAGATGTGATTGCTGAAGCTACTCGCAACTATTATTTGCAATGATTATGTTATTAAAGTGTAAATAGCACCATGACAGCCATCTGCAGCCTGGTAATGGAGGTTAATGATGGAATGCTAAGACTCGTGAAAATAACATTTTAAAAAGTAAATAATTTAAAGGCATGAAATTTGGATTAGAAGAAAAGGTGTCGCATTCAGGCACTCAGAACAGCAGTCCGTTTGCAAGTTTATGAACTGCTGTGATGCTTCATGCAGACAAATAAATGGAGAAGGGTTTGTTTTTAACACTAAAAACGTGTCTGAGAATTATAATTTTTTTTTTGGGGGGGGGGAAGGGAGGTCGAAATATTTCAGGGACTCAAGTCTCCTGTGGCAGTTCATCTCATCAGCCAAGGACGCGCTGCCTTGTATTGGGGATGCGGGGAGGGTCGCGCACGATGCCTTCAAGAACACAGCCTGGGGAAGCGGGTGCTGAGAGATGCTGCCCTGCCAGGCGGGAGGACGCACGACTCTGCCCCCCCCCCCCCCGATTTGTGCAGCCACTGCAGCCTCGGTCTCACCCTATTTGGGGTCACTGGCCGCCACTGCCAGGCTGTGTCTCAACCCTGTTCTTAGCCCCGACTCTTGCTCCCAGCCCGTGACTTCGCCCCTCTCCCTCCGCTGCCGCCAACGCTCGATCCACCCGCGCACGCGCAGTTCGGCCCCTGCGCGTCCCTCCGCCATCAGTCCGGAGAACGGGGCCCGGCACGCGGCGTGTGCGCCCGCCAGAGGGCAGCGGCTCGCTGTCTCGGAGCATGCGCGGCAGCGCGGTAGGTAACGGTCAAGCCGCGGTCCTGCCGCGTAACGTTGGGGCCATGGTGGAGCGGCTGCTGCTGCGGGCGCGGCGGGGCGGTCCTGGGACCCGCTCGGTGTCGCTCCGCGGGCTGCGGCTGCAGCGCGTACCCCGGGGCCTGGCGAGCCTCCCGGGGCTGCGGGCCCTGAGCCTGCGCGACAACGAGCTGCGCTGTCTGCCCGCGGAGCTGGGCGGCCTGAGCCGGGTGAGGCCCCGCAGGCGGCTGCCACCTTCCCGCCCTGGGCCCCAGCGGATGCGGCCCCAGGGCGGGCGGCGCTACCCGGGGTCGCGGCCAGCTCGCTGGATTTACGGAGCGCTCCCAGCTCGCTGGATTTACGGAGCCTCCTGCCGCCCCAGCCCAGTGTCTCGGGTGCGGAGGCTCCGCACAGCTCGCTCAGCGTCGCTCCTCGCCCACACAGAGGCTGCCCCGCTGCCATCCCGGAGGGCTGCAGTCACCCCCACGAGCCCCAGGCGTGGCCTCTCAGCAGCTCCCCTCGCTACTGGCCTGACCCGTAGTGCCTGTGCCGCTGCCCTTTCTCCCCTCTCCGCCCCACACCTGCCCCTTCTTCGGTACCGCGTCTCCCCATCGCATTGCTGACGCTGTGGTCCCTTGGCTGCTCCTCGCATTGGTGGCTCACGGGTAGAATTTTTGCCAATTGGGAGACCTGGGTTTGATTCCCTGCTCATAGAAAGCTTAGTTTTGAGGGCCATACTAGTTGATGATGTGGGGCCCCGTCCGGTTTTATAATCCATGCCCCTTTTTTTGATCACTAAAAATGTCAAAAGCAGGGATGGGAGTTGTGGCAACTCCAGATGTGGAAAGAAGAGCTTATCTCAGACGTCAGGTGGTGCAGAGATCCCTTGACTGTAGCTGCTAGCTGACATCAAGGCCCCCCTCCATATGTAACTTATAAGAAAGTACAGGATCTCTGGGGGTCGGTCGTATTGCCATTTGCATCTCATTTTAATAAACTTTTTTCCTAACTTTAGCTGAAATAAGTGGTCAGTCCTGACAATATAACAGTAAGGTGCATACAGTTAGAAAAACACATTGTCTCAAAACCCTAGTTTTTAGTTGGTCATATTTTATTGTAGGTCCTCCTTGGTCTCTTTTTCCCTGATATTTCATTCAGAATTTTGAGCACCCTGGTTAATGGCAAATATCTATCATTAGTGACTGAATTGCCCAGTAATACCTGTCTAAACTATCCAAAATTAATTGAGATGACATGTGGAGATGACATGTATCTTTTTGCGGATACAGACTAACACGGCTGCTACTCTGAAATGTGGAAGCTGTATTTGTAATACAAATGATTTGGTTCTTGAGGTTTGATCAGATTAAATAAGGACTAAATTAACCACCTATTGAATCAAGTGGAAGGTGGTGCTGGGAAATAGTCTCATACTGTTTATTACCGTATATGTAGTTAGGGTGTGCCAGCTTTTCCATTCTAAGATTGTGTTTTTAATGGATCATAAACTTGATAGTAAAAAGAACGAGGAGTACTTGTGGCATTTTAGAGACTAATGAATTTATTTGAGCATGAGCTTTCGTGGGCTAAAACCCACTGACTGATGAAGTGGGTTTTAGCCCACGAAAGTTTATGCTAAAATAAATTTGTTAGTCTCTAAAGTGCCACAAGTACTCCTCGTTCTTTTTGCTCATACAGACTAACATGGCTACCACTCTGAAACTTGATAGTGGAAGTTTGAATACAGGCTGAAATTTGGCTTTATCATGGATCAGTGTGGGATTAATATACATTTCTTTAAACCAAAATTTTTTTAACATTCTGGTAAAATTCAAACTACTTTACTTTAAAAATACTCAAAACCTGTAACTGTGGCAAGAAAACAAATGCATATATTTTTCCATTATTTTAAAAAGGATTTTTACTCTATGCTGAGGGGACACAGGAAGTGCTGATCGTCCCCCAATGTGATCTGGAGATGTCCTGAGGCAGAGCCTTTGCTATTCAGTGTGTGTGATTCTGGAAAAGTCTCTTCATTGTTGCATCCTAGGGTTTATCTATGTCAGCCTCTGGATTTTAGATTTATTTTAGGGCTGTCAATTGATCACAGTTAACTCACGTGATTAACTCAAAAAAATTAACTGTGATTAAAAAAAATTAATCACAATCACACTGTTAATAGAATACCAATTGAAATGTATTAAATATTTTTGATGTTTTTCTGCATTTTCAAATATATTGATTTTTTATTACAACACAGAACACGTGCTCATTTTATATTATTATTTTGATTACAAATATTTGCACTGTAAAAATAAACAAAAGCAATATTGCTCACCTCATACAAGTACTGTAGTGCAATCTCTATCGTGAAAGTGCAATTTACAAATGTAGATTTTGTTACATACCTGCACTCAAAAACAAAACAATGTAAAACTTTAGAGCCTACAAGTGCACTCAGTCCGACTTCTTGTTCAGCCAATTGCTAAGACAAACAAGTTTGTTTAGATTTATTGGAGATACTGCTGACTGCTTCTCATTTACAGTGTCGCCTGAAAGTGAGAAAAGGCATTCGCATGGCACTTTTGTAGTTGGCATTGCAAGGTATTTACGTGTCAGATATGCTAAACATTCATATACCCCTTCGTCCTTTGGCAACCATTCCAGAGGACATGCTTCTATGCTGATGATGCTTGTTAAAAAAAATGTGTTAATTAAATTTGTGACTGAACTTTTTGGGGAGAATTGTATGTCCCCTGCTCTGTTTTATCCATATTCTGCCATATATTTCATGTTATAGCAGTCTCGAATGATCACCCAGCACATGTTGTTCATTTTAAGAACTCTTTCACTGCAGATTTCACAAAACGCAAAGAAGGTACCAATGTAAGATTTCTAAAGATAGCTATGGCACTCGACCCAAGGTTTAAGAGTCTTCCAAAATCTGAGAGGGATGAGGTGTGGAGCATGCTTTCAGAAGTCTTAAAAGAGAAACACTCCAATGCGGAAACTACAGAACCCGAACCACTAAAAAAGAAAATCAGCCTTCTGATGGCGGTATCTAACTCCTGATGAAAATGAACATGCATCGGTGCACTCCGCTTTGGATCATTATCAAGCAGAACCCGTCATCAGCATGGATGCACGTCTTCTGGAATGATGGTTGAAGCACGAAGGGACATGTGAATATTTAGCGCATCTGGCATGTAAATATCTTGCGATGCCAGCTACAACAGTGCCATGCGAAAACCTGTTCTCACTTTCAGGTGACATTGTAAACAAGCCATGGACAGTATTATCACCTGTAAATTGTAACCAAACTTGTTTGTCTGAGGGATTGGCTGAAGTAGGACTGAGTGAATTTGTAGGTTCTAAAGTTTTACATTGTTTTATTTTTTAATGCAGTTTTTTTTGTACATAATTCTACATTTGTAAATTCAACTTTCATTATAAAGAGATTGCACTACAGTACTTATATTAGGTTGTAATAAAAAAGAAATATGAGCACTGTACACTTTGTATTCTGTATTCTGATTGAAATAAATATATTTGAAAATGTAGAAAACATCCAAAATATTTAAATAAATGGTATTCTATTATTGTTTAACAATGCGATTAATCACGATTAATTTTTTTAATCATTTGACAGCCCTAATTTATTTATGTAATCTGTGTAAGATGTGTGAATTTTTCTGGGGTGTTAAGATTAGTTTTGAGTGTGCAAATATGTGTGTACTAAATAAACTACACTAATTCCTAGATTTGATTGAGCATTCCTTTACCCTCATCCCTCCAGAAATTATTGAAATTCCAACGTAAAATTGTTCTTAGTTACACCAGTAACTATTGATTTCAACAGAGTTATACTGCATTTATATTTGTGTAACAGGATCCACCCCTTTTCTTAGTATTGTTGGTTTGTTATATATTTTGTTGACAGTTTAATTAGTTATTTTATGTTAACTAATTAGAAGAGTAAAATGGAATTTTCCTAAAACTAATCTTATGCTACATGAAATTGTTTTATTATATGTACTTTGAATGTATGCATTAATTTTCTGTAATATAGGGAGAATAGAAGGGAAATTTAATAAAGGTCTTAATTTCCTGGGCACTTGTGTTTAAAATGTGATCAGCTTATGTTTTTCAGTCTTTCTTTGCTAAGGAGGATACAATGTGAAAGAACATTTATAAATATCTCTTTATAGTTGAGGGAACTAAATTTGGGAAACAATATCTTTGAGGAAGTTCCAGAACAGCTGAAATATCTCAGTTCACTGCAAAAGCTTCACTTGTTTGGAAATAAGATTACTACAATATCGCCCACAATATTTGGTAAATCAAAGTCAAATCAAAACAGACAATTAAGTAATTAGTGTTTTTAGACTTAAACTATAATAATACTTTAGCTATTTTATATATTCAGACTGAACAGGATTGTTTGGTAAAGAGTGCAGTATTTTTCATACCTTTTATAAACTTTTTATTGCTCTGTATGGAAAATTGTTATGTTTGGAAGAAAAAGTTACATGTTAATGCAGTATGCAATTTTCTTTATATGTCTTATTAAATTAGTTATGTGACCAGTAGCAAGAGCGTCAGAGCTTTCCCAAAAGTGTGTGTGTGGGGCGGTGCTGGGCCCCTGCCCAAGCTGGAAGTCGGAGGGGTCTAGGAAGCCCCTCCCGGCCATGGTGGGGGTGGGATCAAACTACTGTCTGTGTCCCGTGCTCCCCACAGCTGCCCATGCGGCTCTCCCTGACCCAACTCTGGCCCGGGAGTGCCTTGGAGCTGCAGCCTGGCCATGATAAGAGCTGCGCGGGCAGCTGTGGGGAGCCACGACGGACCCTCCACCTGCCTGCAGTATGGAGAGTCCATTCCGCAGATCCCCACAGCTGCCCACGTGACCCTTACCACAGCTGGGCTGCGGCTCTGAGGCAGGGTATTCCTGCCCCCCCCTTCCCCCCCCCGGAGCTAGGTTGGTGAGAGCCACGCAGGCAGCTGTGGGGAGCTGGTGCAGAGTTGTGGACCCTCCACCTCGATCTTCCATGAGCCAGGCAGGGAGCCTGGAGAGCGGGAACATGGCCCGGTGGCTGCTTTCAGCCCTGCTGCACCATGGGCAGGTGAAGAGTCTGCGCAGCTCCCACAGCTTGGCCGGGCTGGGCTCCACCGGCTGCTGGCCTGGCCGGGGGTGTGGGGTCTCAGGGGGGGAGAGGAGGAGAAGGGGGCAGGGTTTGCCCCAGTGAGTGGGAGGGCCATGGCCCTCTGTGCCCCCCTATTCCTGTGCCACTGAAGTGGTAACCGTAAGCATTAGCAAGAATCTGACTAAATTCTCTTTAACAACATTCTCTGTAATACCTACACACCTAAGCTTTTCCATCTCGGACAGAACTAGTGATGTTATGCCTTCAGTAGTTGCCTATGGTAGATATTTCACAAGGAAGCAGAAATTTCCTAAAATGCAGCTACCTGGTTGTGCAGTATTGTACAACATGTGGGGGATTACCTCCTGCTTCTGCTTGAGATATTATTTTGGCGTTTATAACTAAAAATACAAATGTGTTTATTAATAAATGTTTCCAGCTTCTTTTATTTTAAAAATCTGCCTGGTATTTGACTCCTTAACCAGACATCTGCCAAAAAAATAACATTTTATTTATTTATTAATTATCATATTTATTGCACTAGCGCTCAGAGGCCCTTATCAGGATTGCAACCTTGTGTTGGCTGATACAGAAACATTAACCATAGGAACAATTTACCAAGGACTGTGGTGGATTTCTCCAACATTGGAAATTATTAAATCAAGATTGGCTATCTTTCTAAAAGATACACTCTAGTTAAAATGAATTAATGTGGTGAAGTCCTCTGGTCTGTGTTATGCAGGAGGTTAGAGTAGATGATCACAGTGGTCCCTTCTTGGCTTATAACCTATGAAGGCAGAGCTGTACAAGTCAGAATGAAACCACCTATCGTCATGGCAAGATTAAATAACTTCACGGCTCAGAAGTAAAGAAAATGTTCTCAGAAATCTGTGCAAAGCCAAAGTTTTCACACAGGTCTATATATAGCTGAATGAATGAATGACAGCTATTATTAACAACCATTTGCAAAAAAAGCAAGAAAGAAAATAAGTCATAAAAAGAGGTACTTGCCATAAGTATGCTGTCTTTCTATGATGGAATAATTGCACCCCAAAGTCAGTATACTACATCAGTACCAGCATAAGTTATGAATGAGCAATGATTCATTATCCTTATGTGCCTTTCTTCAGAAAGAATATATATAAAAGAGTCAAATATTTATTTGTATCCAGTGTTGTTGTAGCTAAGTTTGTCCCAGGATATGAGAGAGACAAGGGAGGCAAGGTAGTATCTTTTATTGGACCAGCTTCTGTTGGAGAAAGAGACAAGTGTTCGTGCTACACAGAGCTCCTTTTCAGGTCTGGGAAAAGTATGCAGAGTGTCACAGCTAACAACAAGATGGAACAAATAGTTTAGTACACCTCTACCCCAACATAACGCGGTCCTCAGGAGACAAAAAATCTCACCGTGTTATAGGTGAGACCACATTATATAGAACTTGCTTTGCCCCCTCACACCCCCCCTTTTCCTTGTTCCCTGACTGCCTCCTCCAGAGGACCCCCCCCATCCCTAATCACTCCCAGGACCCCACCCCCTGCTCCCTCTCCCCTGAGTGCTCCGACCCCTATCCACACCCCCGCCCCCTGACAGGCACTCACCGGCAGCGGCAGGAAGCGGAGCAACGCGGCCCCAGCTCACTCCACTCTGCCACCTCCCAGCCGCGGCGCTCCGCCTCCTGCTGCCGGTGAGTGTGGGGAGGTTGGGGAAAGAACGCCCCCTGCACTCACCTGCATCGGGAAACGGAGTGCCATGGCTGGGAGCTGGTGGAGTGGAGCGGGCTGGGGCCGGGCTGCTCTGCTTCCACCGCTGCCGGTGAGTGCAAGGGGGATCCCTTCCCCCAAACCCCCTCCCTCGAGCGACGCTGCTGGGGCTGGGACGAGGGAAGCAGAGAGGGCTGCTCCTGGCCCCCATCTAATCCCCTGTGCCACTCTGCGACTGTGGGGCCCCCAAAAGTGCCCCCTGCAGCTTCTGCCTCCCAGACCTTTGCAGGGGGAGAGCCCCTGACCACACTTGAGACCCTCTGCCCCTTATCCAACCCCTCATCCCTGGCCCGACATCCTTAACATGCTGCTCAGAGCAGCGTGTCAGAGCTTTACCGCGTTGTATGCGAACCCGCGTTATATCGAGCCGTGTTATATTGGGGTGGAGGTGTATAAGTAGTTAGTATACATTCTAAGGGACCATTCAGGGTGAAGTGGGCCATTAACAGCTCTGTAGTCATAAAAGGGGGATTGCTGAATTATGGATTGTTGCAATAGGCCGTAAATCCAATGTCTTTATTAATATCATGGTTTTTCAGGTGTCTATCAAAGTTATGAATTTAAGCTCCCAGGCTTATTTTTTGAAAGTGTTGTGCAAGTTTCCTTTAAGGATGAGGACTGATAGGTCAGACAAAGTTATCACTTTGTGAAAAGTGTTCGCCCAGACGTTATATGGTGTTTTTACCTTTAATCATTTTCCGGCGTGAGTTCATTTGAGAGCATAGTAACTGTC
The DNA here is from genome assembly GCF_965152235.1 of Eretmochelys imbricata. Taxonomy (NCBI): domain Eukaryota; kingdom Metazoa; phylum Chordata; order Testudines; family Cheloniidae; genus Eretmochelys; species Eretmochelys imbricata. The sequence continues at coordinate 45,503,166 of NC_135573.1, read as the reverse complement.
CGGTTTCGCCCACGTACTTGTTATTGGAGCATTTAGTACACTGGATGAGGAACACCACATGTTGTTGTGATAGGTATGTGTAGGACACAGGGATCTTGATAGGTGCATTGTGTGGGGTGTCATAACCATACAGCTAAGGGTAGCCTAGAATTCCTCCTTACCTGTAAGGGGTTAAGGAGCTCAGATAACCTGGTTGGCACCTGACCAAAAGGACCAATGGGGAAAGAAGATACTTTCAAACTTGGGGGTGTGGGTGGAAGGCTTCGTATTGGTGTGTTCTCTTGGGAAGCAGAGAAGCATCAGGTCAGAAAACTCCTTCTCCTATAAACCATCCTCTGCTACCATCTCAGGGTTCCCTCCCCACTCTGAAATCTAGGGTACAGATGGGGGGACCTGCATGAAAAAACCCCTAAGTTTATTTCTACCAGCTTAGGTTAAAACTTCCCCAAGGCACAAATTCTTTGCCCTGGGACGGTATGCTGCCACCACCAAGTGATTTAAGAAAGAATCAGGGAAAGGACCACTTGGAGTTCCTATTCCCCCAAAATATCCCCCCAAACCCTTACACCCCCTTTCCTGGGGAGGCTTGAGAATAATATCCTAACCAATTGCACTACTGCTGTCGGAGACATTGGCATGGGGTCTGGTTCCACCACCTCAGTTTGGTCTCTGATAACACAGACTGGGCCCTTGTTGAAGGCTCAGGAACAGAGCTAGGTGTGACAGCTCCCTTAGCCTGGCTGCGGGTGACCATTCCCACCTTCTTGGCTAGCTTCACATGGTTGGCCAAGTCTTCCCCCAGCAGCATGGGAATGGGATAATTATCATAGACTGCAAAAGTCCACATTCCTGACCAGCCCTTGTACTGGACAGGCAACTCAGTTGTAGGAAAGTTTAAAGATTTTGACATGAAGGGTTGAATCGTCACTTGGGCCTCTGGGTTGATGAATTTGGGGTCCACTAAGGATTGGTGGATAGCTGACACCTGTGCTCCAGTGTCCCTTCACGCGATAACCTTCTTCCCGCCCACACTCACAGTTTCCCTTTGCTCTGAGGGTACCTGGGAGGCATCTGAGTCTGAGGACCTTTGGTGTGACTCTGGTGTAATGAACTGCAGTCTGTTGGGTTTCTTGGGGCAGTTGGCCTTCACATGCCCCAGCTCATTACATTTAAAACATCGCTCAGCTGACTGGTCACTGGGGTGAGGTGGGTTGCTGGAGACTGGTGTGGGGTGACAGAGTATTTGGGTTTTTCCTTGGGATGTAGGTGGGGCCTTGGGCTGCCCCCGGTGATAAGGTGTTGTCTCGGGTTGCCCCTTCTGATCGCTGCTCCAACTGCTGCTAGTTTTTTTTCTTTTCCGCCACCTCAACACATTTGGGTCCAATCTCCCCCGTCTCGATTACCATTTTGGGCTTCCCATCTAGGATGTACCTTTCTATTTCTTCAGGAATGCCCTCTAAGAACTGCTCCATTTGCATTAGGAAAGACAGATCTTCCAGAGATTTAACGCTTGCTCCTGATATCCAGGCATCCCAATTTTTCACAATGTGGTAGGCGTGTCAGGAAAATGCCACATCCGGTTTCCACTTTAGAGCTTTGAACCGCTGACGGGCATGCTCAGGTGTTAGCCCCATTCTGATTCTGGCTTATTTTTAAAAAAAGTTCATAACTGTTCATGTGTTCCTTAGGCATTTTAGCTGCCACCTCTGCTAAGGGTCCACTGAGCTGCAGCCTCAGCTCCACCATGTACTAGCCTGTAGAGATGCTGTACCCAAGGCAGGCCCTTTCAAAATTTTCTAAGAAGGCCTCTGTATCATCGCCTACGTTGTAGGTGGGGAATTTTCTGGGATGGGAAGTGGTACCTGGAGAAGGATTGCTAGGGTTGTCTGGTATATTCTGCTTAGCCCTTTCTATCTCTAAGCGTTTTGTCTCTAACTCCAGTTCATGCTTCCTCTCTCTTTCCCCCTCCTCCTGAGCATGCTGCTGGGCCTCCATAGCTCTCTCATGGGCAGCTTTTTCTGCCTCCATCCGTCTATCATGTTCTTTTTGTTTCTCATCAGCTTCAAATCTGGCTAATTCTGATTTCTTTTGGACGTCACCATCAGTCATCCTAGCCTTTCTGTGTTTAATCTAGCCTACCCGGGAGCTAGAAAGAAAAAAAAAAAAACGCGTGTGAATTTCCCTGCAGGAGGTTAACTACCCTGTCCTCAGGCAGAGAAAGAAAACTCCAGTGTCTCACAGCTTAAAAATAAAAAAATCCTAAAAAAACCCCCTCCCTGCTTTCCAAGCAGCCAAAAGGGAAAAAAAATTGTCCTTTTAAAATCCTACTGTGCTTTTGGTTCAAAATGATCCCACTGCGCTGCCACCACCAAGTGATTTAACAAAGAATCAGGAGAAGGACCACTTGGAGTTCCTGTTCCCCCAAAATATCCCCCCAAGCCCTTATACCCCATTTCCTGGGGAGTCTTGAGAATAATATCCTAACCAATTGGTTACAAAGTGATCACAGACCCAAACCCCTGGGTCTTAGGACAATAGAGAAATCAGTCAGGTTCTTTAAAAGAAGGATTTTATTTTAAAAAAAGGTAAAAATCACCTCTATAGAATCAGGATGGAAAATAACTTTACAGGGTAACAAAAGATTCAAAAACACAACAGAACTTCCTCTAGGCTTAGTTTCAAAGTTACAAAAAACAGGAATAAACCTTCCTCCAGCAAAGGAAAAATTCATAAGCAAAACAAAAGATAATCTAACACACCTTGCCTGGCTTTTACTTACAATTTTTGTAATATGAGATTTTTGTAATATGTGGTTTTATAGGAGAAGGAGTTTCCTGAGCTGATGCTTCTCTGCTGCCCAAGAGAACACACCAAAACAAAGCCCCCCCCCCCAACCCCCAAGATTTGAAAGTATCTTCTTTCCCCATTGGTCCTTTTGGTCAGGTGCCAACCAGGTTATTTGAGCTTCTTAATCCCTTACAGGTAAGGAGGAATTGTAGGCTACTTTTAGCTGTATGGTTATGACAGGTGTTGTTGATCGTTATAGCAGTGGAAATATGTTTGCAGGTTTTGCATCTGTTCTCGCAGGGTCTGATGCTGCTTTGAGTTGGTGTGTCTTGGTCAGTGGGGAGCTTGTTTCTGATGATGATCTTGGAGAGATTGGGGCGTTGTTTGAAGGCCAGAAGATGGGGTTCAGGAAAGATTTCAGGATGGGGTCCCCATCGAGTATGGGTTGTAGATGTTTGTTGATACTCAGGATGGCTTCCAATGTGGGGTGGTAAGTGACAGCTAGGCATGTGTGATCAGCAGGGGTTTCATTTCTGTATTGAAGCAAGTTCTCTTGGGGTATTTGGGTGACCTGTTCTATGAAACTTCTCTGGTGGAGTGTCCTTGTTTGGTGAAGGCGGTTTTGTGTGTGTTAAGATGTATATTCTGGGCTTTCTTCTTAGAGCATATTCTGTGGTATCTGAGTGTCTGGTTGTAGGTAAGGATTTCTTGGGTGTGTTTGGGGTGGTTACTGGATCTATGAAGGTGTGTGAGGTGATCAGTGGCTTTCTTGTACATAGCTGTCTTCAGGGTTCTGTTTCTGAAGCTGATTGTTGTATCCAAGTAGTTGATGCTAATGTGGAAGTGTTCCAGAGAGAGTTTAATGGATGGCTGGTGGTTGTTGAAGTTGTGGTGGAAATCTATGAGGGAGTTTAAATCTTTTGTTGAGAGGATGAAAATATTATCAGTGTGTCTCAGGTATATCATTGGTTTCATGGTGCATTTGTCCAGAAATTTTTCTTCAAGGTGGCCCATGAGTGACCACCTTCAATGTGACCTATGGATCACCACTCCTACTTTCGTAGGTCCAGCAGTAACCACAAACACACCAAGAAAATTATTATTTACAGCCAAGCACTCAGATATCACAGAGTATGCTCAGAGGATCTTGTATTTAGCTGTGATACCATGCCTAGCTTTCCCAGACAGACCTAAAGAAGAGCTCTGTGTAGCTCGAAAGCTTGTCTCTCTCACTAACAGAAGTTGGTCCAATAAAAGATATTACCTCACCTACCCTTGTCTTTGTAATATTTTTTGTCATTCACACACCATAACAAAATCCTAATAATTTTACAATCCTTCCACACGCAAAGCTCCCATTGACTTCAATATAAATTGTGCATACTTGAAGTCTGCAGCATCTGTATGTTAATTTAGGGAAGTTAAACTTTACCTGTCAGATGATCTAGTAATTTTACAGGATATTCACCTGTTATAAATGCCTGCCTTTTAAGCACTCTACAAGGCACGGAAAGTAAAGAGAGTAGATTGTCAACCTGCCAGAGGGGGGTCATTACGTGTATGTCTAAGGAGAAAACCAAGAGAGAGTGAGTGTAAAGATGAATAAAAATTGTACATTTTATATGCATTTGGGTAAGAATGTATTTCTTAACAGATGGATTAGAAAAATTGATACTTCTCAATCTGAACAACAACAAGCTTAAATATCTTCCTCCAGAAATACACAGGTAATTTTGGTTATTATGTGGCTTACTCTGTGTTGACTGTATATTGTACATGTTATACTCATGTACAGTTTTTGTGGACATTAGATGCAGTATTTTTCTGTGGTTATCATTTTGACAAACGACTAATTTCAACTGTTGGGAAAGCTTCTGCTACGTTTTCATTTACAGTTGAGCACCAAGAAATAAAAACTGTAGGTGTTTTTTGTTTTTAAAGTGCTCATTTCCCTTGTATACTCACTCTTACATAGTCAGGTTACCTTTTTGATACTTTTCTTGAAAGGGATGCACTGTGAACTCCTCCTCATTCTCAGGAATGGAATATAATTGTCTCAAAATACTTTTTTGTAGATCTTTTGAGAGTTGCGGTTCTGACTTGGTTCCTACACACAGGCCTTCCAGCTAGCAATTCTACTAAAGCCAATCTTTTAAATATTCTCTCTGAACAGTTTGGCTTTTGTGTGTTATCTTTTAAAATATGCTGAACTACAAAATTGAAGCTGTGTACTGTTTCTTATTACCATATACTTCTCATTTCTTGTGGTTTAGCGAATGAAACTAGGTATAGCTATGCTATTTCTTTCTAATTTTTATCCCAGTCTTCTTTTATAGCAAGAACTTTTCAAGAAAGCCTTAGCGTGTAAAGTTGTTAACATTATTGCAGAAATTTAGCTTGTGAGATTATAAAGCATAACCTGGGTTATGCTATTATTGCGATTGTGCCACTTAGGCTAGGTACTGCATAGGAGGACATCATGGTTTCTTCCCTGGAGAGTTTGCAGTCTTCACAAAAACAAAAGCCCCAAAACCCAGACTAAGGGTGGAAGTTCAGGAGGGCTGAACTCAAGATGAAGAGTGGCCACAGGAGAAGAGTTGTGCAGGGTCTTAGTGGTAAGGACGAGAAGCTTGAATTTGATGTGATGTGGAAGGACAAACCAGTGCTTTAGGAAAGCAAAGATATGCTTTAGGAATTATTTTGGGGAAGTTATGTGGCCTGTGGTATACAAGGGGTCAAGACCAGATGAACACAGTGGTCCTGTCTGGCCTTAGAATCTATGAATCTTTGAGGTCGAGGGATTCAAGGACAGGGGATGACTTAGATGGGGCAAAGATGATGATCTAACTACTGTGGTTTTTTTATGGGCTTGAAGGATATTATGGATGTCAGAGAAGCTGGAGAGGATGAAGGAGGTCTTTTGTAGACAAAAGGTTAATCTCATAAATATTGTGGAGGATGAAGCCCCCTCTGGCCACTAATTAGTCAAGTTTTTCTGACCAAGAAGTTCATCCTGTCTGTTCTGTAGTTGGGTGAATATGTTGTGATCTTCCCAGTGCGGTGGTGTATATTTTCTTCAGTGCATTTTGAACAGAAGTTATTTTACCAAGTAAGCACATCAAAAGTGTCTTAACTGCATAGAAGAAAATGTTCAGTATGTTCAAGCAGAATAACATTAAGTTGGAATGAAAAGTACAAAATCTTTACTAACATTTCAGTTACCCAAGTAATCTTATCCTTTAAAAATATACCCTGTTTCAGACACACAGGACCATGTTTATCCCTGGTTGTAATGCCATTGATTTCAATGTTGAATTTGGCTCAAGATGTTTTCACACTGGAAAATGTTAAGAACCATTTTATCAGAAAAGCAGCAAATGATTTTAAAATAATCATGATTACATTCTGACATTTTTGTCTGATTTTCCTGTCCTCAGTTTCTTGGTTTGCTTTTTCTGACCCATACATGTAGTTTGTAATGAATGATTTTTGTACCTTCAAATGCAAAATGCTCCATGTTTTGTACTCAAAATGGGAAGAATCTAGTGATAGAATCTTTTTTTAAAAAAAATAACTGGAAAGAGGAGTAAGAGGAAGAAAATATAAGTTTGGGTTATATAAAGCTCTATGCACCGATAAGATCGTACGGAGTCAGACTAAAGGTCCATCTAGCCCAGTATCCGGTCTTCTGACAGTGCCCAATGCCAGGTGCCCCAGAGGGAATGAAGAGAACAGGTAATCATCAAGTGATCCATCCCCTGTCGCCCATTCCTAGCTTCTGGCAAACAGAGGCTATGGACACTATACCTGCCTATTCTGGCTAATAGCCATTGATGGACCTATCCTCCATGAATTTATCTAGTTCTCTTTTGAACTCTGTTATAGGCTTGGCCTTCACAACCTCCTCTGGCAAGGAGTTCCACAGGTCGACTGTGCATTGTGTGAAAAAATACTTCCTTTTGTTTGTATGAAACCTGCTGCATATTAATTTCATTTTGTGGCCCCTAGTTCTTGTGTTATGAGAAGGAGTAAATAACACTGCCTTATTTACTTTCTCCACACCAGTCATGATTTTATAGACCTCTATCATATCCCCCCTTAGGCATCTCTTTTGCAAGCCGAAAAGACCCGGTCTTATTAATCTCTCCTCATACGGCAGCCGTTCCATAAATAAAATAGTAAACGGATGGTTAATGGTAAGCATTAGTCTCACTGGTTAACTACCCTAGCTGTTAACCCTAGCTGTGCTGGCCAGCTGGCAGGCGGCCGGCCAGCTGGCGGGTTGCCGGCCAGCCAGCCAGAGTGACCTCAGCCATGCTGGTAGGCTGGCTGGAGCAACCCCACCCAGCCAGCTGGAGCAGCTCCAGTCCCAGATGTTAGCCACTGGCTGGCGGTAGCAACCCCAGCCGCCGTCCAGCCGGCGGGAGTCGCTCTGGCTGCGCCGGCCCCCCAGAGCAACCCCGGCAGGCGGGTGGGTAGGAGCTGCCCCAGCTGCACCGGGCCGGCCGGCGGGAGCTGCCCCAGCCCCAGCTGCACCGGGCCGGCCGGTTGGCGGAAGCAGCCCCAGTCGCGGCCGGCTGGAGTGACCCCAACCCTAGCCGTCAGCCGGTCAGAGCAACCCCAGCTTTAGCTGCTGGCCAGCCAGCAGGAGGAGCCCCAGCCCCAGCAGTTAACTGGTTAAATAATATAATTTTAATAGTTTAAACAGTTAACTTTTTAAAATAATATTTACATCCCAAACTAGATATCTTACTGTGAGTACTTGTACATGAATAGGTCATTGATTACTTCTTAATATAATTTTTTAATTCTTTCATTGTTTGTAGTTGCTTGTAAATGATATTTTCTGTAGCACTTGTGTACTTTTCCATTGAGCATATGTTTTGTGCTACCTTTCAAATCGTGCTGAAGTCAACACGACAATTGACTGTGTTTCAGCATCGCATTTAATGTAGATCTGAGAAAATGTTTTTTCCTTTTTAAAAAAATGTTAATTTTGAGAGCGATGCCAGATGGACAGTACCAGAAAATAGAAACCCTTTACTTATAGAATAGATACACACCACAAGCAGCAGCAGTACAAGCTTTCTCTTACTGATTCTGCTACAAAGTGTGTAAAAGCGTGTTTTAGGAGGATCACAGTTGAGAAAGGTACTTGACCTTCCTGTTGTGGCTGCTGATAAAGGTGCCATTTCACATGGTGCCCACCAAGACCATTAACTCATTTTTCATAGGTCACCCGTTGTTGTTAGGACAATTTCTTGTCAGTACCTCAACAGCCATACCCCATTGTAACCCCAGCTTGCCTCCAACGACTTGTTCATTGACTGCTGCAGGATGAGCATGTGTGTTTCGTGAACACACTAAGCCCTGGTCTACACAACAAATTTATGTTGGTGTAACTACATCACTCAGGGTGTGGATACTGACATAACTCCTAGTGTAGACAGCGCTATGTTAACAGGAGGGCTTCGTCCTTCGACATAGCTGCTACCCCTTGGGGAGTTGGAATACCTAAGCAGACGGGAGAAGCTCTCCCCTCAGCATAGGTAGCGTCTTCACTAAATGCTACAGCAGTACAGCTGCAGCACTGTAAGTGTAGAAGAGCCCAAAGTAGTTTATTTAATATATATTAGTAATAGAAGAGTGGATTTAAAAAATAATAAATGTTTGGAATTCAGACTGCAATTTCTTCTATGCTTTTAATGTCTCTGGCCAATTCCTTTGTTTTTGGAGCCTTTAATAAGAGCAAACAATTTGTGGTTATCACTATATACATATGGATACTTTAAAAACATACTTAAAACATTTTGGGAAAGATGTGTACAAATGGGAGAAAGTCCAGAGAAGAGCAACAAAAATGATGAAAAGTCTAGAAAACATGACCTATGAGGAAAGATTGAAAAAAATGGGTTTGTTTAGTCTGGAGAAGAGAAGACTGTGTGGAGACATAACAGTTTTCAAGTACATAAAAGGTTGTTACAAGGAGGAGGGAGGTAAATTGTTCTCCTTAACTTCTGAGGATAGGAAAAGAAACATTGGTCTTAAATTGCAGCAAGGATGGTTTAGGTTGAACATTAGGAAAAATGTCCTGTCAGGGTAGTTAAGCATTGGAATAAGTCGCCTAGGGAGGTTGTGGAATCTCTGTGTTGGGGATTTTAAAGAGCAGGTTAGACAAACACCTGTCAGGGATGGTCTAGATCAGTGGTTCTCAAAGCCGGTCCGCCGCTTGTTCAGGGAAAGCCCCTGGCGGGCCGGGCTGGTTTGTTTACCTGCCGCGTCCGCAGCTTCGGCCGATCGCAGCTCCCGCTGGCTGCGGTTCACCGCTCCAGGCCAATGGGGGCTGCAGGAAGGGCGGCCAGCACATCCCTCGGCCCCCACCGCTTCCCGCAGCTCCCATTGACCTAGAGTGGTAAACCGCGGCCAGTGGGAGCTGCGATCAGCCGAACCTGCGGACACGGCAGGTAAACAAACCAGCCCGGCCAGCCAGGGGCTTTTCCTGAACAAGCAGTGGACCAGCTTTGAGAACCACTGGTCTAGATAGTACTTAGTCCTGCCGTAAGTGCACGACTAGATGACCTCTCGAGATCCCTTCCAGTCCTATGATTCTGTGATTGTATGAAAACCCTTAACAATTACCCACTAGGGTTAGCTCTTAACAGTTGGCCAGCATAGAGTTCAGTTTATATAAATATGTTACTCAATATAAAAGTATATAATAAAAAATAGAAGTAATCCATGTACAGCAAATTCTACAGTAAAAGTTTAAATAAATTGATACATATTGTAGCCTACCATGGCTGTACATTGAAATCCTTTATTAATTTTACAGGTTAGAAAATCTTGAAAACATGAATTTAAACAATAACCAGCTGGAAAGTGTTCCCAAAGAGCTATGTTCCTTGCAAAAGCTCTCTGAACTCCATCTATCTCACAATTGTCTCATCACAGTACCTGAAGAGATTGGATACATGACGAATCTGAGAATGCTGTGCCTGTCAAGAAACCAAATAGGAGTGCTCCCTGACGTGAGTAATGTTGTGCTTTCAAAGGTAGTATTTTCTTTTTCAGTGAATATGGATATCTTAAGAAAGCATTTGAATACCACATCTTTAAGGGTGGAATTTTCCAAAGTGGCTTTGTGATTTGGGTGCACATGTCAGACTTTTATGACTAAGGCACATTTGATAATCCCACCCTTAGAGATATGTTGTTAAAATACTGTTTTCTTTAGGAATATGGAGATCTCAAATTTCATAAGGATTAATAGATTGGTTTAGTTATTTCTCAAAATAGGACCAAAACCTTATTAGTTAAATTAGACAAGTAGGGGTCAAATTTTCAAAGGGCCCCAACTCAGCTTCTCTATCTTTGTGCACCTAGTTTTGGCCTTGCAACTTCTATGAAACTCAAGAATTGAAATATTCATGCCCAGAACAGGGGAATTAGATGCTTGGCTACCTTATTTATTCACACATGCCATGTGCATGTACCAATTTAGGTTTCATAAGCATGCAGAGTTAGACCATTTTTGAAAATTAGCCTGTTAATTCTAGAAAATCTACAAAGAGGGCTATACTTTGAAACATACTAACTAGTTGCTTGCCGAACAATGTGTGGTTGCTCCACTAATCTCATTTGAGAATCAAGAAGAGATACAGGTGTTTAGTGCCCTTGAAATCTCAGGGCACATTTCTCTATAGTGGTCCTGGCTGAATTGATAGAAAGGTTTTGAAAGTAATTGTAAAAAAGAGTGAAATAACATCCCTGACTGCAAGGAATCTCATTACATAAAGTCTGAAGCAATAAAGAACCAGAAGCAACTTATAATGCAAATTCATTGTATTCATTGTTTTGACATATACTAGGCAAAGACTTAAATAGACAATGTCAGCTAGCTTCATGATTCCTCAAAGTGATGCCTTTAAGAGAATATGTGGTAGCTCTGTTATAGCTGGAAAGGATTCTACATGCACAGGTGGAGTATAAACACCTTCATAGTGTGTGTATTATAAAACAGAAACATAAATGTAAATACTGTTCTGCCTCTTTATGGGTCCAATACATACAACAGCATTTCTCTCAGTCAGAGTTGGAAGGCTGGGCTTGCTTTAGTCAAATCTAAATAAAGGTCTAAAATGCATTAGATATTAAATGTTAAAAGTCTAAACTCTGGCTCATTCTAGTCAGCTTCCACAGGAGAAAAGTAACCTCACATACTGGTTTTCCTCTTAACTCAAGCCCCCCTTTGCAGATGCACTAAGCCCCATTGCCTTTTGAAAATTTGGCCCTAAATGCATATCCACTGAGAAATTTCATTTTGCATTTATTGTACTTGTGCTTAGCTTTCATTTGTCATCCTATCAAGTTAGAAGAAAAGATAAAGGACATCTGTCAGTTTAAAATAATCAAAATAAATATGTATTTTTTGCCTAGCATTTTAGTTACAAATTGCTGTATTATTAATGTCAGTAAGTGAGTGGTCTTCATCTTACGTTCTCAGGAATATTGCATATACTAATCCTGCCTGTGTCTAGTAGATTGTTTCTGATTGGAATTGTAATACTTTTTCTATTACTCCTTGCTCAGCACCAGAGGACAATCAACAGTATGTGCATCAAGGAGGAGGAAATAAAATGTGGAACATTTAAAGCTTGTATGTGATGGAATTTGCTTTGTCTTGTTACAAAGAATACTGGAGTATTGGATGTACATTGCACAATGTTTGTCTTTGATTTCTGTATTCACTTTGTCATCTGTAAAAGCCAATCAATAAAATGAATTGAAGATGGCTGCCACAAAAGAAAATGTTAAAAACATTTGTTAATACCATTGTATCTTGGCAGCTGCTTTCAGCTACTGCTTGAGTTGTCATTGAAAACACTTAAAAAATACCAGCAGAAACTAAAATCCTGTGTATTCACACAGATGCAAGCAATTATCTTAAGAAATGAAAATTGAGTTAGATATTGAGGGCTGGAAACCAATAGTAATTCTGAAAGTGAAGGAGCTCTATTTAAAAGTTTTTTTTTAATTAGAGATAGGAGTCTGAGAAGTGTGGATTCACATGCTGCTCAGTGTGGTAAACAGGGAAAGCCTTGATGTAGAGAAGAAGATACTGGTATTATAAATAATTCAGAATGAGGTGCGAGGGAGGATGTGTGGGAGGGGGATAAGAGATCCATGGGAATTTTGAATGATAAACGCAGATGTTATTTTTATAATACCAAAAGAATGGATACCTTCTTCCCTTTTGTAATTCATTTTCAGTTTTCCTCCTGTTTTCTCTTTTATCTGCTAACTCAGTTTCTCTTCGTCAGTACTGTTGCTTCCTGATGCCTGAGACTGCTCTCTCGTCTCATGGGGATTTTAACTTCACGTTCACTGTTGTTGATATTCTTTAATTTTTATTACATTGTTTCCCCCCTTCCATCTAGGGCCTTTGCAAATTGAGAAAACTAAGAATTCTAGATGTAGCAGGGAACAAAATTCAGATCTTCCCAATAGCAGTAAGTATTATTTTCTATATGTTATTCTCTAATATGAAATTTCTGCTGCAGATCTATTAAATGAATTATATGGGCAGCCTATGTAACTTGTAGCGATTGATAGCATGAGTTTCACAACACATTGAGTGAAAAGAAAAAAATATAGAGTAGAGTAGTTGCATATAAACCAAACAAAATCTAATTGGATCTAGCAAAGTTATGTAAACCACAGTAGCTGTGTCTTAAACAGTCCATATAATAATAGCATTAATATAATTTTAATATTGCTAAATCAAGGAGCCAAAAGTTTCAGATTTAAAAATGTGCTTGGGAATTTCCAGTTGCTAAAGAATTTTTGTTTATGTCAAAATACAATCACACATTCACCACAATTTGTAATAGTCTGCACAGTATTATGTTAGAAATTTTACAAAAGGTCATGACTACAGCGTTTTGATTTTAATGTTGAGTGTATTTAGTGTCATACCTGGACCAACTAATCACTTGGAAAGGGGAATAAAGATTAATCTGTAACTAAAAAGATGTAGGAGAGTCCAAATAAAAATCCCACTCATGTGGTGGGGTTTGTAGACCACAATTTGTATGTTTTTTTGTGTCCTTTGTCCTCTGAGAATTCAATAATTTGATATACCACTAACCATTACATAAGCTCTTTCTGCTGCATTGCAATCTTTGTTTTTAGCATAGGAATCTTTTGTGTGTGTGCGTTCTTTCGTGGCTGTTTTGAGTCATGCTCTTCTTTAATAGTTTGGCTTCCAATTCTTCTGGCACTTATGAGATAGTGGGGGAATGAAATCCTTTGATTTCAACTACTCTAGCTTTTCTAAGTTTCTTTACGTTTTGTTATTGCTGTGTCTATAACATACATTATTTGTGAGTGGTGACCTGTTTTGCAGAGGGCATTGGAGAACATCTCCTTCCCACTAGTAGTCAAATTCTGTGTGTTGTCTACTGAAAGTTACTATGTTATATTGAAGTTACTGTAAATAAATAAATTTTGCAAAAAAACAATACATTTGGTAGAGCCTTTTTTTTTCAATTAATGTGTGTAGGTTTGAATGTACACATGCATTAACAGCAATAATCACATAACGGCATGACTAAATTACTTTATTCTGCTCAGGCAACATAGTAATTTAGGCGTGCCCTCAGGTGATTATTATCAGAGGACTCATTTACAGCCTGGCACAGTTTCAAAACAGCAGGAAAGGTTATAACAAGAAACTGTGTGTTTTATACAGGACAAAACAAGATGGTTTGAGTTTATAAATTTGGGGCCTGATCCCGCAAACCCTCACATGAGTTATTCTGTACTCATGCAGGAAGGCCTACTCATATATTGAATAAGCACTACTTGTTTTGCAGCCAAGGCCAAAAATCATTTCAAAATTTTCCAAAAAAGCAATGCAAAGATGAGGGAGAAAAAGAATGGGGCACTGTAATAAATATGGGCCCTACAGTGCTTGTAGAATACTCCTGTTTCTAAGAGCGTAGCAGATTTAAATAGTAGTGTGCATTCTGTAACTAGGTGGTGTTTTATGTAATTATGTACATGTTCACTCTGGATGCTTACCTCAGGCTGTACATAACTGTAGCTTAAATCTGCATCACTATAGTCTATTTTAACACATTTAATGCATATTTAGTGTTCAGTTGTGCCTGATGGTCACTGGCCCACTTTTTAGGCTAGGGTAGCGCCTACTCCAGAGGAAGTTCCAGGAGGGTGTGAACCTCAAGAAGGCAAAATCAGAGTTCCCTGGCAAACAGGAGGGAGTGTGCCTAGTGCTATGCCCCTTTCAGGGATGCAGCCTATTCCACTTTACATTATCTGCCTAGGTTTCATTGGCCAGTGGTGTCAGGGTAGCTCAATAATCCCAGTTCCTCCTTACCCTTTGGCGTAGCTTGTGCTAGGACGGAACATTTCCTTTGTTTTAGTCAGTTCATGGATTGCAGTTGTGCCTAACTGCTGCACAAGTGGGCAAGGAGGCTTCTCATACCTTTTCCCATATTTTGCTAACCTGCAGAGCAGCTGGGAACAATCTGGCCCTTTATCGCACCTCTTTGGATTGATTTTAATAGCAACCCTTTGGTAATCTGAATTTGTGAACATTTAGCAATCTAGCCTATGATCATGGATTTAGTTCTAGTTTTTGCTCTCTAGCTGATTTCTCTGCTGCAAGAATCATTTAGATACTTCAGTATATTTTTCCACAACTCTCAGGTAATCTTCAGGGCTGCTGCACATTTTGCTGTTTCTGGAGTCTTGGTTGATCCATCAAAGTTGAAGCTTGGCTAAGGATCTTTGAAAAAACAGGGATGGAGCAAAGAGGGGGAGAATGGAGTAAAAGGTTCAGGGTGGGGTTCTGTATTGTTAATTCAAAATGTAAATGTGATCCTCTTCCGTGAAAAAATATTATTTTAAGGGAAATTATTTACTGACTATTTAAACTTAATTTTAAGAGTCTGAACAGTTTTAGTTTGGGTGACTAGATGCAATCATTTTTTTTATAAGACAGCACTAGGTGCAGGAGGCTCATTTCAGTTAGCATTTTCAGTACAGTATTCACAGACTAAATTACTTCTGCAACAAGGATAGCCCTCCTAGCAACAACAAGTAGCGCTCTTCCTCTATTACATGGATACAATTTATGTAACTGAACAAGGAATTCTGATAAAGCTGTAGCGTAAACATTAGCAGCAAAATTAATCTGGAATATTTCAAGGCCTTTTTGTTTTCTTTTAAACAAAGTAAGTATATATAGGTAGAAATCTTTAGTGTATAAACATTCCTTTTTTGTGGTAATATCCATTTCAAAACTTTATGACAAGGTCTTAGGACTCTTTAGCAAAGTTCTTCAGCCCCTGTGGGTATACTTTCATAACGAAATTGAGAAGAGATGTGTCAGAGGAAACAATAATCCCATACTAGGAACCCTTAAAAAGAGGAGATGCTCTATAATCAGAGGTTCTCAACCTTTTTCTTTCTGAGCCCCCCCCCCCCATGCTATAAAAACTGCACGGCCCACCTGTGCCACAGTAACTGGTTTTCTGCATATAAAAGCCAGGGCCATTGTTAAGGGGTAGCAAGCAGGGCAATTTCCTGGGGCCCCATGCCACAGGGGCCCCTACAAAGCTACATTGTTCAGGCTTCAGCTTCAGCCCCGAGTGATTGGGCTCAGGGTCCTGGACTTCAGCCCCATGTGGTGGGGCTTTGGCTTTCTGCCCTGGGCCCCAGTGAATCTAATGCTGGGTCTGCTTGGAGGCCCCCCTGAACCTGCTCGAGGCCCCCTTAGGGGCCCTGGACCTCTGGTTGAGAACTACTACTCTATATAACCTGAATCATGATGATTTGCTAGGCTCTATGGGACCACACGTGATCAGAGTATGCAGTTTATTTTAACAGATACACAGATGAGCTGTTCTTGTTTTCTTATGCCAAATTGAAATTTGAATGGCTCTAAAATCGCCAAGAAAGATAGAGCTGTTTCAGCTGTGCTTGTCAGAGTTCTATCCCTGGAATTCAAGAGGGATTCCCATTACGTCACGTGATATGAGATCAGACTTGGTGACATCTGTGTTCTGGTAGTATAATTCTAATGCAGCAAAATAAGATAGAAAAGCTTTATTTATTAATGGAGCAAGTGGGAAAAAGGTAAAATAATAAGTATCTAATGATTGAAATGTTGATGAATTCCAGCAGTTTTGAGGGAAGTCTTCCCCTTTTCTCATTATCCATGTTCAGTCTATCTTTATATCTATTTCAAAATGCAACAGAAAAGATAGGTCTGTTTTCTGTATAGCAGAACAGAAACCTGACAGCCTTTTGTTTTCTATGTAAGAAAACAAAGACAAAACTCTAGAAAGTGCCTTTTCCCCCCACTGGGAGAAATGTTGAATCTTTTCTCTTCTATACGTTTATTTGACTACAAAAACCCATTAAAAGAGTCTTTGCCCAGAAATAGTTTTGGCCAAGAGGGAGATTGTTTAGCTTTCCTCTAGGTTTACTTGGTGAGCCATAATTCTCATGTCAGTGTATACAGTGTTTATTAATGTAGGACATTTGCAACTTTCAGTACTTCAACTTTTCTAATTATCTTTTATATAGCAAGATAGTTCCAAAAGGGTTTATTGTCCAAAATCTAAGTATTTGCATAATTTTGTTCATGTTTTCATAATTGTCCTTCTCTGGATTTTTGTTCAGTAGTCACTGGAGTAGAACTCAATTTTTCAGCTTTGTAGAACGTTTCTTCTAAAGTTTCTCTGACAATGATTATTGATTTTAATGAAATACCTAAACCAGCGGTTCTCAAACTTTAGCAAACAGAGGACCCCCATTTTGATTTACATTTTTTCGAGGACCCCCCCAAGCCCCACACTCCACCTCAGGCCCTGCCTCCACTCCACCCCTTCCCCCAAGGTCCCACCCCACCTCTTCCTGCTCCTGCTCCATTCCTGCCCCTCCTCTTCCCCACCTCTTTCTGCCTCTTCCCCTGAGCACGCCCCATCCCCACTCCCCTGGCCCTCCCAGTGCTTCCTGCACACCGCTGAACAACTGATCCGTGGCGTGCAGGAGGCACTGGGAGGGAGGGGAAGGAGTTGAGGGAGGGAGGAGTTGATCAACGGAGCCCGCGGACTCCAGTTTGAAAAATCCTGACCTAAACCATTTCAGCACCGTTTTCGGTGGCTGTGTTTTTAGTAAGCTTCCTTTGTTCTGGGATATCTACAAATTGTCCCAAATTAAGACCCCTTGCAGACAACTTGTTCTTAAATGCCTGTACTTTATATGTAGGCTTGGCAAAATTTGTTTTTTTTCTTTAAAAAATTAATGGATGATATTGATTTTTATCAATTTAAATTTTCACAGTTGCAGGAAAATAGGGGGTTCAGACATTTATTTACTGATAATAGACATTGAGATTAAAAAAGTTAAAAGCTTTATAAATTGTTAAAACACAAATTATCAACACCACGTGTCAAAATATACAAAGTAAATATCCTTAAATCAGCAAATCATATCTGTTTTGGCTATTCATTTGCTAGATCATTTGTAACAAGTCTTGTTCAAAATAAGGCTTGCCCTGAAATAAGACATTATATTTTTCTTAAAATAAAGTCATTACTCTTAGAAAAGGAAACAAGAATGAGTACCACTGATCTTATAATAGACTTACAGATACTCTATTAAATTGTCCTTGAAGCTATTAACTGAGGGAACAGATTGTTATGTGCATTATTCCAGTGTGCCTATTATATGTTCCAACTATGATTCAAGAGAAGTATTTGTGTACCCGCTGTTCTATTTTACTGGACAAAATGAATTAGAGAGATAAGAGCAGTACAATTTTTTTTTAAAAAAATATAAGATTAGCAGATTGTTCCATTTTTGTTGGTGAGGGAGCCAGAAACAGAATCTTTAGTTTTACGTGTTTTCCTTATACAGTGAGTTAAATTATGTCGTGCTTTTATTGACCTCCATGCATTTTTCCACAGCACTGTATACTTCAGAAACAAGAATTTGTTAGGCATACCGTAAAACAAGTGAACAGTGAATTTAAGTTTCCGTGTTTGATTAAGCCTATTTCACTTAGGCTTTCTTAGAATCCTGGAACACTTCTGAATAGTATATATGGGAATGATTTGTCCAGTCTCATTTCATTTTTTAAATATTTATTTAGAATTTTTTTAAAAAATGAATAAATTCTTGCTATATAAATAAATAGCAGAGACCCAACAATAATCATTACAATAGCAAACTTTTGCTTAGAGAAACTTTATACAGATCTCTCTATTTAATAGGCAGTTACTTTATTATAAAATGATCATCTTTACACTATACGTGACCTCAGTCACACTCCAAGCCTTTCACTTCCCTCTTTACCTTGAGAGGGTATTCCACTGGGATTGCAGAGTTGAATACGGGAGCGTCAGAATTAAATGCATGTGGAGAAAATCATTCCTGTTTAACAATAGAGGACAGGTTTTTTAATCATTATTTTAATAGTTTCCACTGTGTTAAATGCAGAGATTTTGATAATCTGTAACTATCATGTGATTTTAAATAATACTCTAGGCACAAGATCTCTCTTGTAGAACAACCAGTCTTGTCTGATTTACATTTTTATATTATTTATTAGCAAGAATAATGGAATATGTATTTCACTTAAATCTTGTATGTTTTTTCCAGCAGATGAGTATATCTCCTGCTTTCTTTACATTCATATTTGTTAATTTGTTTTCCTTATTTAAATAAAAATAGCATTTGAGATTTTTGTTATCTTTTCTGACATAATTACACTATTTATTTTATTCAAATAGATGGAGGACCTTATGCTGATGGAACTTTACTGTGAAGACAATCCATTGCTCCAGAAACAGCCTGTTTCCGCCATACAAGAGGAAGAAGTTTGGTCTCTTAAGGTGAGCAATGAGATAATTCAACTAATACCTTCATAATTTTAAAAATTCAATATTTAAAATAAAAATAAAGATTGAATAGTATTCTTGTCAATCTAACAATTCTAAACAGTTTCTGAATCTCTGTTCAGGTTATTCTTCATGAACTACATGGTTTGGTCAAATTTTCTTTTTTCTATAAGATTGTTTGATCATAGCTGATTATAACTATTCTGCTGAAGAATGTAGGAGAGGCGGAGGTGAAAAGATTGAAGGGAGAACAGATGAGGGCATTGGCATTTACTTAGCAACCTTCCATTTACGTTTGCGTATTGCTATAAAACAAAATTCTGCCCTGACCAAGGGTTTTATGACGGCAGCCTGGGAATAGCAGTTTAGGCAGTAACAGTAGATGATCGTAATGGTCACTTCTGGCCTTAAGAATCTGCTTCCAGTTTGCTGTTATATGATCCTTAGTTATTTGACTCAAATGCAGGCAAGATACTGAGCTTTAATCCATAGCAGGTACAACTCACTGTGTGACAGCATCATTCATCTCTTTTTGTCAGCTTATTTTTTTCTTTGGAATTGTAAGGCTGCTGAAGGATGTTAAATGATGATATTGAAGCTGCTAATTCCAGCCATTACCCAGATTCTGTTCACTCCTCTCAGAAGAAAACTTGGCTGTAGTGGTTCATGTGTTAATCATCTCAGATAAAAATTTTTATAAGCAACTTAGGCATCATTCATTTTCATTGAAAATGGGAATTAAGTTCCACTTAGGCACTTACGAACATTTTACCGATCCAGGCGAAAGTACTGTAATTCTTTCTCAACATGGACATGAGAGTGACAAAAGTTGCAGGTAGTACACAATTTGGTGGCTCTTCTCTGAAGTTTTATGTTACTAGCATTCTTCAGGAAATCATTCTCCATTTTACTACCACTGTTGCAGTTTCACCACTAGTAACTCTATAAACCATCTGCAGGCATTTTTGTCACTCATTTCTACCTGCCCTGAGGTACACTGGAAGCAGTGCAATGGAATGAGATCTCTTGAAAAATGCTCATGTAGATGCAGTCAAAGGTCCTATGCCAGTGCTCCATAACCTGTCCTGGCACTCTGTGCACTACTGGGTCTAATTCATTGTTCTAATGTATAAAATCCTCAGTAGACTACACCCAGGTTAACTCAGACTGCTTCTTGTTCAGGAACCTTACACTA
The DNA here is from genome assembly GCF_965152235.1 of Eretmochelys imbricata. Classification (NCBI taxonomy): domain Eukaryota; kingdom Metazoa; phylum Chordata; order Testudines; family Cheloniidae; genus Eretmochelys; species Eretmochelys imbricata. Next base: position 45,483,252 of record NC_135573.1, on the reverse strand, counting down.
TAGCTACCCCTCACCAGTTATCAGAACTTTGATACAGATTTGAGAAAGTAGAAGGCAAAGCCTTCTTCACCTCAGGTCCAGGACTATAAGACACCCACTTAAAGGAGATCAGAGAATGCCAGCTCCAGGTTACACTGCAAGGCACATCTCTTTGCAATATAACCCCTCTAAAACCAGAACAATAGAAAAGTTTGTGATGTACTCAAAACTAGCAGCTCAAGATCAAGCAGAACAGAGACATGACATCATGCTCAAGGGAGGAGATTTGAGAACATCTAGTTTAAGTTGGAGTACTTATTGCCCTAGGCAGCTCTTAACTGCATTTTTAATACTTTTATGCTGCTTAGATAAGGCAGTGCTAAGCAGCTTATGAATGCTGGTAAATAACCCTGAGCCAGCTTCAGTGTGTTGGTACTAAATCTAAGTCAAAGAGATGTATGCTGTGACAAGTATCTTCTTGTTATAAATGCTATTTGTAAAATCTGTTTAAAATACAAGAACATATTAAAATTTTAATGAATTGTCAGTCTTTTTTGTTCTCAAGGATGGGAGAGGTTCTTACTTGGCATGCACTCCAGCAAACTCCTATTGATATCAGTGAGAGTTTTGCTTTTGTAAGAACTGAATGAAAACAGAGCCAAGACCTTGGGATTTGGCCCCAATGGTACCTGTTAACAGCCAGGAGTTTGTTTTGGATGAAAGCACAATATGCTCAAGGCTAACACGTGTACATGATTTACATCCATACTCTTGTTGTAGGTAAGATCAGATTTACTAGTTTTTACCTCCAACAAGAGCAGGTTCTTTGCAGTAGAACTGGGTAACAGAACTGTAGAGTTCTTTGGCTGTGTCACTGAGCAGTCAATCCTACATATTTGTCGATTTCTTAATTTAATTTCTATCTAATTACAGTATGTAAAAGTTAATAATTACTGTTTTCTCATGCAAACTGTGGTGGACCTGAGGTTTTTATGTAATAATTAGGGCTGTCGATTAATCGCAGTTAACTCACACGATTAACTCAAAAAAATTAATTGTGATTAATCGCAGTTTTAATCACACTGTTAAACAATAGAATACCAATTCAAATTTATTAAATGTTTTGGATGTTTCTGTACATTTTCATATATATTGTATTCTATGTTGTAACTGAAATCAAAGTGTATATTTTTGATTATAAATATTTGCGCTGTAAAAATGATAATAAATAGTATTTTTCAGTTCCTCTCATATAAGTACTGCAGTGCAATCTCTGTCATGAAAATGCAGCTTACAAATGTAGATTATTTTTGTTACATGACTGCACTCAAAAACAAAACAGTGTAAAACTTCGGAGCCTACAAGTCCATTCAGTCCTACTTGTTTTTCAGCCAATCACTAAGAGACAAACAAGTTTGTTTACATTTACAGGAGATAGTGCTGCCCTCTTCTTATTTACAGTGTCACCAGAAAGTGAGAACAGGCATTTGCTTGGCACTTTTGTAGCCAGCATTGCAAGGTATTTATGTGCCAGATATCCTAAACAGAAGTCTTAAAAGAGCAACACTCTGATGCGGAAACTACTGACCCTGAACCACCAAAAAAGAAAAACAATCTTCTGCTGGTGAATCTGACTCAGATAATGAAAGTGAACAAGCATCGATCCGTACTGCTTTGGATTGTTATCAAGAAGAACCCGTCATCAGCATGGACCCATGTCCCCTGGAATGGTGGTTGAAGCATGAAGGGACATATGAATCTTTAGTGCATCTTGTGATGCCTGCTACAACAGTGCCATGCAAACACCTGTTCTCACTTTCAGGTGACATTGTAAACAAGAAGCGGACAGCACTATCTCCTGCAAACGTAAACAAACTTGTTTGTCTGAGCGATTGGCTGAACAAGAAGTTGGACTGAGTGGACTTGTAGGCTCCTAAATTTTACATTGTTTTGTTTTTGAATGCAGTTTTTTTGGTAATTAATTCTATATTTGTAAGTTCAAATTTCATGATAAATCAATTGCACTACAGTATGTAGTAGGTGAACTGAAAAATATTTTTTCTTTTGTTTTTTTACAATGTAAAAACTTGTAATCAAAAATAAATATAAAGTGAGCACTGTACACTTTGTATTCTGTGTTGTAATTGAAATCAATATATTTGAAAATGTAGAAGACACCTCAAAATATTTAAGTAAATTGTATTCTATTAATGGTTAACAGTGTGATTAATCAAATGATTAATCGTGATTAATTTTTTTAATCGCTTGACAGCCCTAGTAATAATTGTATGATGTACATACAGTAACTGTATGTGAAGTACTTAGTGAGTGAGTCACTATGTAGCTGTATTGGGTTATTGAGTTTTCCCATATGAATATATTGGTTTAGTTTAATAGAGGCTGTTGGAAAAATGAGCAGGAAGCACTAGAGAAGTAGCCTCAACAAACACTTGTGGGCTATTACAAGACAATGGTTGAGCTATTAGGACTGAAGATGCTACTTTCTGTCAAAGTCACATTGCTGTTTTGCCAGTGCTGGAGCCTAGAGATCAAATGAATATTACACATTTAAAAAACGTGGAAAAAGGGAGGGAGTTGTCAGTGAGCGACTCCTGCTGGGAACAGACTGACACAGACAGGTCCTTGCGGGCATGTCTGAAGGCTTGGGGCCTTCCCAAGCTTCCACGGAATGGTAAGCCTTAGGGAGATGTCATGTGTCTAGACTGTTTATTGTTTTAAGATCTTTTTCTCTGAAATGCTTTCGTTATAAATAAACAATACATTGTTCTAAGAAGGCTGTCTGGTCCCTGGGTGCCACTGATCATAGCTCCCAAGGAATAGAACCACAGATGAGCAAGTCAGGCTTCCAGAGGTGGTAATGGTTTCACCACGCACGGAAGAGAAATAAAGCTTCAGTCATTAGTCTTTGAAGATCCTTTCCTCCGGGCATGTGTTATTGTCCACAAAACAATATCAACTGAGAAACAATGTGCAGTAATTCCCATAGGCTTTTTCTGCTTTAACCAGCCAGGAGGGGAGAGGACACAACCTTCCAAGTTCCTCTTTGACCCAGTTTCTCCTTCCTTTTATACTCTCCTCTCCATTCCCTGCAGCCATATGCCAGCAGGAAGACTATAATACCATTGTCATGATGGCCTCTGCTCAATATGATATATTTGCATATTCTTTTTTTTGTACATGAGGTCTCCCTTGGTCTTAATAAGGAAATTTAGGAATATATTTAGTAATACAAATATTAATTGTTATATAAAGAAAGCATTGCTATGCACTAGCCAAAAAGAGTAATTGTTTATCTCTTGGAAACTTACTAAGATTACTTATGTGAAAATGTTAACTTTAAAAAAAAGTCTAGTGGAGGATATATCAAGAATAAGTTGGGCTTCTGAGGTGCAGCAGACGACTGTTTTTTGTAGCTTTTATAAAATTGCTATTGTAAGCAGGGTCTGAATGAGCTCTCCTGTGACACCTAGTGATGAGCTTGGGGAAAAGACTTCAAGAACAGACTGTATTTGCATAAACACAACTACTCTGCCTAGGTGTGCAGCAGAGGGAACTGCTCTGCCAAAATGATCAGTTGTGGCTGGTGGTGGGTTACAAATCACTTTTAGTACTGAGTGTAGGGGTAATGGAATGTTGTTATCCTGATTGTGTGAGTAAAGGGCAGCAGAACTGTACTTAGCCTGCTCTGATTGAGGGGGTCACTCTCAACTAAACCTCACTAGCTAAGAAGGGGATAGGAATGCCAAATCCCAGTGAATGGCAGGGAAGTGAGGACAGGTGTTTGTATCTGGTGGTGTGGGCTCTGCCTAAAGAGTTGTAGGCATCATTTGACTGTCCCCCCTCTTCACTTTTAAAGGTGTAGGCCTGTCTTGTCATAAGTAACTTGCCTCATTTCTTAGTAGGCTTGATAGTGAAGGTGAATGGAAGGTTAAGTTGTAAATAGGAGCGAGACAAGCAGTATGCTGGAGTCAAAATGTCTGTTCTAGCTAAGATAAGCAGTAGCAACCTGATAGGCATAATGGACAAGATAAACGTGGAATATAAAGAGCAGGTTCCACATGAACAGCATATGGACAAAACATGCTATACAGGGATTGGTTCCTGCAAAGTAACCAATCCAATCCAAAATGATGTGATGTAATGTATAGCAAATGCAATATCGTGTGTAAATGTATATAAAGGAAGAGGTTTTCTGTTTAATTTTGGATGTGTGGTATGGCCTATACCCACCCCCTTATGCTTGAGTCTGATCAACTCAGTGTAGCCTTGCTGTATGCCAAATAAAGGAACCTGAGTAATGAAATCTTGATTTGAACTGAGAATTTTGGATCCCAGAGAACTGGATAAAGTGTTCTCCCAGAACTGGACAATGTGTTCTGGCTAAACCAAGTGGAAAAGGTTTTGGAGGGAATCCCAACAAAAGGTAGAATGGATTAGACTCAATTGAGAGTTTTTGTTTTGTTAAGTGATTAGTAGACCTGAAATCACTGATAATCAGGTCTAGCTGCTGAACCTTAGAGCTGGTGAGGGACAGTGTTGCGGTGAAAGAGACAACCCATCCTGCAGTGAGGTTCACCACTGCCTGCTGAAATCACTGACAGCTGGGTTAACTGGTGGAGCCAGTAAAGAGTGGCAGCAGCAGTGACAGAGTGAATGGCGGCAACTGTGAGTCAGTTGCAGAGGCGGCAGCAGCAGCTCAGTCATTGCTTGACACTGGCCCCCCAGGAGGGAGGTGAACTCACTCTCTGAACTCTGGGCCTTTGCTGACCAAGGACAGCAACTGTGAGCGGGGTGCCGTGGAGGGAGAGCGCAATGGCAGATTAAAGGAAAATTTGTTGGACTTTTACACCACAAGATGAGAAACTGAGGCAAAGGACACAGCCCAATATACTTTGGGGTGGGTGTTTGTTCATGGTCACGTGCCTTTGAATTGTGGTTGTGGTGTTTTCCCAAATTAATGCCAGGTTCCTTTTCCCTTTTTATTAAAAGTTTTCTTTTGTTATACCCAGACTCAGTGTTTGCGAGAGGGGAAGTATTGCCTCTTAGAGGCATCCAGGGTGGTGGTAAATTTTCCCAGATTACAGGGTGGGTTCTGGAGCCAGTTCTGTTTTGTATTGTTAAGAGGAACTGCTAGATATTGAACCCAGACCATGGGACTGCCAACTCCACCTGGCAGAAGAGTTACACTACAAATATATTAGCTTACCCTTTCAGTTTAGTAGCAAAATAACCTTCATCGTCAAGGATTTCAAAGACTAACAGAACATTAACAAAGGCCTATAAATCAAAGTAATTAAGCTGCGATGATTAACTTCAGTAAAAATTTCAAGGACTTGAACAATCTAGACTATTGAGTAGCTGTGCCACCCTTATCCTGCAACCTTGGCTGCCTTATGATGCTTTGGTGAGGGAATTCCCACGTGGGCTGCTCACAAACAGCCTTCCAGCATGCAAGCCACACCCTAAGTGTTTGCGAGTAACTGCAGCTTGCCAGCCACATTTAAATTACTCTCTGGCTCTCACCAGCCTTCGTTATACTGCAGTTGTCCCCAAACTTTTGAGGGTTGTGCCTCTCCTTACTCCTGTTGGTGCCAGCCAGGGCTGGGAGCAGGGCTGCAGCTCAGGGGGCAAAGAAGCTGAGGCTGGGGCCACAACTGGGGCTGGGAGTGGGGTTGGGGACAGATCCAAGGGTGGGGATGGGAGCGGACCCACGCCGAGACTGGGGCGGGCCGGGGACGTGGCTGAGAGCAAAACCGGAGCAGAGCTGGGGGCGGAGAGGGGTTGGGTGGCACTTCCTTCCACCACCCGTGGAGGCTAGCCCAGGCCCCGCTGCGTACCCCCGAAGGTTCCTCTGTGCCCACTAGGGGACCTGTGGTCTAAGGAAGTCTTAAGATAGTTTTAGTCCATTCATAAAATAACCATAATTTTCCAAAATCCAGCTTTCTCAAATACTAAATCTGAAACAGAGGGAGGGAGGCCATGTATTCTCAGAATACATTATCTCTTGATAATGCTCATTTTGCTTGTCTATTATCAGGATTCTAATACATTGAATTGTACTTCCTCTTCATAATGATGGATTGAAATGCTCTTGTGTCCCTAAAACTCATGATTTTATGAGATGGTGCTGAAAAGTCATATATGCCGTCCATTCAGTGACACTAAGAATATTAATGATGGATGAATAGTTGGGAAATCACAAGTTACATTAAAATCAAGTTGTATAAGAATTTTATAGAAGTCTATTTCTTGGAAAAGAAACAAGTGTACTTTGTCTTAAAGGCACAGCTATAAAGAGAATGATCTTATGAGGACTGGCCAGTTAGACTTTCAAGTCCACATTAATATCTGCACAGGACAAATATGCTGTAGTTTTGGTCAGATTTCTTCTTTGATACACTTGTATATGAGTATCTGGAAAGTCCTTTTAGGCTGAGCAGTATATGAACAAAGTAATGATTTAAAGCTTGCTCTAGTACACTTTGCTCCACCAGAATCCCCACTGAAATTCAGTGAGAGTTCTGCCTATGTCCGGATTACTGCATTAGTCTAAGAATGCAATACTTGAACAAAATTTAGGAAGTATTTTAAGCATATAACATATCCATTACATTTAAGTTGAATATTAGGTGATGAATGTAGACAATAAAAAATATAGTAAGTTAAGTGGTGACTTATACAGTGCCATAGATGTGCATGACCATGTGTGGAACAATAAGACAGTCCTTGCCCAGAAAAATGTGCAATCTAAATTTTAAAATAATCATGATGACAAAGGGATTTGGGGGAAGGGAGGAAGCTAGGAAAACAGAGGACAAGACCAATGTAAATAAGATGAAGCAATTGCTTGATGGCTCTAGTGGGGGCGTTTTTTATAGATTTTCTTTGCTGTTTATAAACAATTTTTTTAAAATAATCATAGTAATTTTTAAAAAAAATTCCTTAATTCCTTTTTGTGCAAAAGTGACTGACTGTGCTAATGGAGGTGCAAGGGTCATGCATGTGAGAACACAGCAGGATGTAGGAGGGATTTGTGGTGTGGGAAAGAAGAAAAAGATGAAAAGGGGAGAGGGAGAAAGTGAGAAATGTGAAGACAAGTTCAGGTGGCAGCAAATTGACTGAGCAGCACAGAGTTAATGAACTGAATAGCAATGGCAAAGCTGCAGTGGCAATGACATTATGGACAGTGCAATTAATGGCAGTAGCAGTACACGTAGTTCACCATTGTTCTAACTGCTAATTGGTATTTAGGTGCATAACATGATTTCCAGTGTTGGGATTAGTCATTATTCAGTTTTAGGTGGCAAAATAGTATTTATTTTGACCTAATACCACATATTGTGAAAATATTTCAAGAGTTGTATTCTGTATCTGTTAAATTATCCAGGAAATAGTGGCAAGATTTATTTTCAGTCAGTTAACCAAAGAGGACTCCATTCTACATACTGCAGTAAAGAAGAACTTGGAAGCATGCAATATACTTTCCAAAAAACAAGAGTGTGCTCAGTGTGGGCAAGGATTCCTGAATACATGGCTGGAATGTGTACGTTTTGTGAATGTCGGACAGGTAAATCACCCTTTTATGAATTTCTCCTTAAATTATAGGTCTTGGTCCTGCCTGAAGATACGTAGTAGCATAAAATAAACTCACGTGCAGTTGTTTCCTCTTCACTTGAAGATCTCTGAGCTGAAAAATCATGTAAGAATGGGTTCACAAGCACAGGAATGATTTCTTTACAAAGTTGGTGTAGAGCTGCATATTTGTAGGCAGCACTGAATCCATAGTCTGTCTAACACATGGTTGCAGGAATACATTGCTCCCAAGTGATTTGGTCATTTGAAGATAAGAATCTTTGTGGATACTGTCATAAATATAAAAGGGAAGGGTAACAACCTTTATGTATGCAGTAACATAAAATCCCTTCTGGCCAGAGGTACAGACTTTATTTTACCTGTAAGGAATTAAGAAAATCAAATAACCTGGTTGGCACCTGACCAAAAGGACCAATAAGGAAAGAAGATACTTTCAAATCTGGGGGTGGGGAGAGGTTTTGTTTGTGCTCTCTTTGTTTTGTTCCCTCTCGGGACAAAGAGAGAGACCAAGCAGGTAAACCAGCTCCTAAAAAGATACCTGAAATGTACATCTAAAATTACAGAAATTGTAAGTAAAGGCAAGGAAATGCATTAGAGTATCTTTTGTTTTAGCTTGTAAATTTTCCCTGTGCTAAGAGGTAATTTTATTCCTATTTTTTGGAACTGTGAAGTTGTGTCCAGAGGGCAGTCCTCTGTGTTTTAAATCTTTTATTACCCTGTAAAGTTACCTTTCATCCTGATTTTGCAGGTGTGATTCTTTTACTTTTTTCATTATAATAAAGTTCTTCTTTTAAGAATCTGCTTGGTTTTAGTGTCCTAAAGATAAAGGGTCTGGTCTGTACTTTTATTAAAGGCAATTGGTTGGTATATTATTCTCAAGCCTCCCCAGGAAAGGGGGTGAAAGGGTTGGGGGGGGCGTATTTTGGGGAAATAGGGACTCCAAGTGGTCTTTTTCCTGAATCTTTGTCTAAATCACTTGGTGGCGGCTGCAGTCCAAGGACAATGAAGGGATTAGCTCCTTGGGGAAGTTTTTAATCTAAGCTGGTACTTATAAGTTTAGGGGGTCTTTCATGTGGGTCCCCACATCTGTACCCCAGAGTTCAGACTGGGGAGGGAACCCTGATGTGGTGGCAGCTCGGTGGGATCATTTTGAACCAGAAGCACAGACCTCAGGATTTTAAAAAGGACACATTTTTTTCCTTTTAGCTACTTGAAAACCAGGGAGGTTTTTTTTTAAAGGACACTTTTTTTTAAAGCTGAGAGCAGCTGGAGGTTTTTTTTTCTTTGCCTAATGGCAGAGGAGTTAAGCTATAGCAAGAGAATTCACAGGCTGTTTTTTTTTTCTTTTCTAGCTCTCGGGCTAGGCTGCGGTAAGGTCAGGAAGGTTAGCAAACATGACAGAAAGCGAGGTCCAGAAAAAACTGGAATTAGCCAGATTGGAAGCTGAGGAAAGAAAGAAGGAACATGAAAGACAACTGGAATTCAAACAGATGGAAATTGTTGCACAAGTGGCCAGAGAGAAAGCTGCTAAGGAAGAGAGGGAAAAAGAGAGGCAGCATGAACTGGAGGAGAAGGAAAGAGAGAGGCAGCATGCTCAGAAGAAGAGGGAAAGAGAGAGGAAGCATGAACTGAAGGTGGTGGAGTGGAAACGACGGAACCCTTCAGCAGCTGGCTCCATTTCCCCAAAAATCCACAAATGGGAGCAACTATGTCCACAGTATAAGGAATCCAGTGATATTGCTGAATATTTCCTCAACTTTGAGAGACTGTGCATGCTCCATGGAATTCCTGAAGATCCAAAAATGACCTAATTGACTGGGTACAGCAAAATTGACTGGAAGAGCTCTGGACATATTCAACAAGATGCCTATTGAGGATGCTTCTGACTATGGTAAATTTAAGGATTTGGTTTTAAAACAATTTCAAATTACACCTGAAACTTACAGAGTAAAATTTAGAGCCCTTAAGAGAGGGACTTAGTAATGTGGCTTATGTAAACCAGATGAAAGATCTGTTAGATAAATGGGTCAAAGGAAGGGGCGTAACTAGCTTTGAAGGAATATGTGATTTGGTTGTACAGGAGCAGTTCCTGACTATGACCAATGATGATGTAAAACAGTGTTTATGAGATAAGAAAATGGACTCAGCAGAAAGTCTTGCGTCTTATGCTGATCAATACGAGCAGTCCCAGACCACCAGAGAGGCGGGGCAAATTGGAACAAAACGGGTGGAGGTAGCAGAGAGGAACAACCCTGGTCGCAGTTTGGGCGGATACCAGAAAGGACACCCCGAGACCATACCATACCACCAGGGGCAGCCCAAGGCCCTACCTACACCCCAAAGAAAATCCCAGACATCTTATCGTCCCACCACACCATTCTTCAGCAACCCACCTCACCCCAGTGACCAGTCAGCTGGGTGATGTTTTAGATGTAACGAGCTGGGGCATGTAAAGGCCAACTGCCCCATGAACCCCAGCAAATTGCAGTTCATTGCACCGGGGTCACACCAAAGGTCCTCAGGCTCAGAAGCCTCCCAGTACCCTCAGAGCGAAGGGAAACTATGAGTGTGGGCGGAAAGAAGGTTATCGCATGAAGGGACACTGGAGCACAGGTGTCAGCTATCCACCAATCCTTAGTGGACCCCAAATTCATCAACCCAGAGGCCCAAGTGACGATTCAATCCTTCAAGTCAAACTCTTTTGACTTGCCTACAGCCAAGTTGCCTGTCCAGTACAAGGGCTGGTCAGGAATGTGGACTTTTGCAGTCTATGATGATTATCCCATTCCTATGCTGGGGGAAGACTTGGCCAGCCATGTGAAGCTAGCCAAGAGGGTGGGAATGGTCACCCACACCAGGCTAAGCAAGCCTTCACACCTAGCTCTGTTCCTGAGCCTTCTACAAGGGCCCAGTCTGTGTTACCAGAGACCCAGACTGAGGTGGAGGAACTGGACCCCATGCCAATGTCTGTGACAGATGTAGTGGATCCAGTCGCAGAGACTCACCCAGAGCCTGTCCCAAAACCGGAACTGACAGAGCACCAGCACCAGAACCATTGCCAGCACTGAATCCAGAACTTGCAACCCCAACACCAGAGAACATCACCGAGACTGCACTGGCAGCAGCAGCTAAACCTGTGCAAGAGGCTCCGCTGGAGCCTAAATTACAACCTAGTGCACCAGCGGAAAGCGGTTCACAGAGAACGGAAACAGCCCCATCCCCTGCATCGCTTCCAGAGGAGCCAAGCCCAGGTCCACAATCCAGTGAGGAACTGATGTCTCCAGCATCAAGGGAACAGTTCCAGGCAGAGCAGGAAGCAGATGAAAGCCTCCAGAGAGCTTGGACGGCGGGCCGGAGCAACCCACCGCCTCTCAGCTCTTCTAATCAATCCCGGTTGTTGTAGAAAGAGGACTTTTATACAAGGAAACTCTTTCTGGTGGGCACCAGGACGACGGGCATCCTCGAAGACAGTTGGTAGTTCCAACTAAGTACCGGGTAAAGCTCTTGAGCTTAGCCCATGATCATCCTAGTGGCCATACTAGGGTGAACAGGACCAAAGACTGTTTGGGGAGGTCATTCTACTGGGAGGGAATGGGCAAGGACGTTTCTTCCTATGTCCGCTCTTGTGAGGTGTACCAAAGAGTGGGAAAGGTCATAGCCCCTCTCCAGCCACTCCCCATAATGGAGGTTCCATTTCAGCAAGTAGTTGTGGATATTCTGGATCCTTTCCTGAAAAAGACACCCAGAGGAAAGCAGTACTTACTGACTTTCATAGATTTTGCCATGCGATGGCCGAAGCAGTAGCGCTAAGCAACACAGGGCTAAAAGTGTGTGCGAGGCATTAACAGACATTTTTGCTTGGGTAGTTTGGTCCTCCGACATCATTATGGATTCGGGAACTAATTTCATGGCAGGGATCATGAAAAGCGTTTGGGAAGCTCATGCGGTGAATCACTTGGTTGCCACCCCTTACTACCATCAAACAAATGGCCAGGTGGAAAAGTTTAATGGAACTTTGGGGGCCATGTTACGTAAATTCATAAATGAGGACTCCAACGATTGGAACCTAGTGTTTCAGCAGTTGCTCTTTGCCTACAGGGCTGTACCACCATTTGAACTTGTGTATGGCCGCAAGGTTAAGGGGCCATTACAGTTGGTGAAGCAGCAATAGGAGGGGTTTATGCCTTCTCCAGGAACTAACATTCTGGACTTTGTAAACAACCTGCAAAACACCCTGCAAGACTCTTTAGCCCTTGCTAGAGAAAACCTAAAAGATGCTCAGGAAGAACAAAAGGCCTGGTATGTTAAACATGCCAAAGGGCGTTCCTTCAAAGTAGGGGACCAGGTCATGGTCTTGAAGGCGCTCCAGGCCCATAAGATGGACGCTTCATGGGAAAGGCCATTCACGGTCCAAGAGCGCCTGGGAGCTGTTAACTATCTCATAGCATCTTCCACCTAAAGCCTAAAGTGTACCATGTTAATTCTCTAAAGCCCTTCTATTCCAGAAAGTTAAGGTTCTTCAGTTTGCAGCCCAGGGAGGAGATGACGCTGAGTGGCCTGAAGGTGTCTACTATGAAGGAAAAAGTGATGGTGACGTGGAAGAGGTGAATCTCTCCATGACCCTCGAATGTATGCAGCGACAGCAGATCAAGGAGCTGTGCACTAGCTTAACACTGATGTTCTCAGCCACCCCAGGATGGACTGAACGGGCATACCAGTCCATTGACACAGGTAATGCTCGCACAATTAGAGTCTAACCTTACCGGGTGGCTCCTCAAGCCAAAACTGCTATAGAATGGGAGATCCAGAACATGCTACAGATAGGTGTAATCCACCCCTCTGAAAGTGCATGGGTATCTCCAGTGGTTCTAGTTCCCAAACCAGATGGGAAAATACACTTTTATGTGGACTATCGTAAGCTAAATGCTGTAACTCGCTCAGACAACTATCCAATGCCATGCACAGATGAGCTATGACAGATACCGTTTCAACTTGTACATTATGAGTATCATCCTTCAGTGTGCTAAGCGCTGCCGGAAGAAGAAGGGGCTCAGAACCTTGCAGTGTCGGCCCTCTGTGAAATCTCTTTCACTGTAAACTTTTCTGCATTTCCCAATGCGGTAATGAACTCCCCCAACAACTACAGACCATCACAAACCTTGCTATTTTCCATTCCAAATGCAAGCAGCATTTCTTTGACCATGCGCCTTCTCTAATATAAACACAGAACAACTGGTATATTTATATTTAAAAAAAAAACAAAGAACCAAAAACCCAAACTAAAAAATAAAACCCGACCTACCAAACTAAGAGAGTCCACTGCATATATATCTCCCTCTGGGGAGAGGACGACAGAACAAACAACTTGTGACAGATGTGTAATGCGCTATTGGAAGGCACTTGGATCCTACAGTATGAGCATGGTATAAGAACCTGTATAGAATAGAAAATAGATACCAGGAGGAGACACACTTAAGGGAAGACTGTGGTTAAATGAAAAAACCTGTAGCTGTTTTAGGACACAACGATAGTATTCTAAGGGATTTGAGGTAATGTCTTCATTTTAATTAAAGATAATCCAGAATTCCAGATTCTCTCATTTGTTCTGATCTGGCAGTTCAAAGTGACCACGAAGCCACCAAATCTGTTGGAGGATTCCCCCAACTGAAGTAGAATTGCTGTAGCTGGCTGCCATCCCCCCTTCTATTGCAAGTCCTGGTGAAGTGCAGGAGTATGTTCAGGGTTGTTCTCTTATCCTTCAGTCCCTGGCTGCTGGATGGCCTTTGAGTTCCACAGTGACCCAGCATATATTAGAGCAGCCCCAGGGATATTCCCTTTTGTACTATGTTCAGTAATACTTAATCAACTCTGTGTTGATTCACTTTGAATGTTTGAAAAGGCTTATGTGTTCTATGCTTAACCTCTCTAATTCATTTCTTAGCCAAGATATAATGTTTAGCTCTTTGAATCTTTGCACATAAATCATTCTACTGCAAAATATCTCCACTAGTCTACAGCAGTTGGTTGTCTCGTGTCTGCACTGGACCCAGGGCCTGCTGAAGTTGTTGCATAAGAACGCATCTGGTTGGCCCCAACCCTTTCTTGTGTCATAGCTGCCCAGATGGTCTCCTTTGACAGCAATATTACATAGCAGTAGTAATCACTTCCTTCCTAAGGAGCTAATTTTTACCACAACCGGGCAAATGGCAAGCTCTTCTTCCCCCCCATCCATCCCTTTTGGCTTTTTCACTTGAATTTAATTTAATTTTTGTTTTTATTTTCTGTCTCTCTGTATTATTTCTCTCTCTTCAGCAGCATTGCACCTCTAGTAGCAATTGCAAATTTCATTAACATGTTATTTTCTTCCTCTTCTAGACTAGTGGGGAGGAGATTAAATGAGACTGGACCTTGTAACACTGACCTTTGCCACATACTGCTAGGCACCTCACTTAGCCAATACACTGTCTTTTTTTAACTCTTTATTTCAACCAGTTTTCAATCTTCATGACAGAACTACCATCCCAACAAATTCGGATTATGTTCTCATGACACATTTTTTAATACAGTATCAAATACTTTACTGAAATGCTTTACCACCCACTTGTAGCTAAACTACAGCCACCAACTCTATTACACATAAATCCCTGTGGTAGTGTGCCTCAAACCTTCTCTGAAAAGAACTCTGAAATGCATTCTCTGCCCATTCAGTCCTCAGCCTCTGCTTAGACTGCCTGCAAGAGTTCCAACAGTATGATTTTTTTTAAAAAAATAGACCTTTTCCACGAGGAACAGGACTTGGACCAACAAACAGATTTCACATAGGCCAACACCTTTGGTTGTAGTAACAGCTTTCAGTTATTACTGACTTTGGCTGTCATGAAGCCCCAGTGACTGAGAAGTAAAAAGCTCTGAATTCCATTAGCAATTCCCTGAGCCAGCTAGCCCTCAGGATATGTATGTGTTCATATATATATATGAACATTTCATTTCTTTTTGTTGTTTATCTTAACTTTTCCCTATATCCTCTTAAAGTCATGGAGTTTAGAGAATAAACTACTTTCGTGTTGGATAATGAACTTTCAACCCTGCATTAAATGATGTAATATAATTAAAAACGGCTCTCAAAATCTATCAAAATAAATATGCCTTCCTCCAAATGAGTGTGACTTGGATGATCAGTATTATGGAAAAATAAATGAAATTTTGTAACGCTTTGTAACATTTTGTAAATGTAATTCAGTAACACAGCTGAGCAGCAGGAAAGCATACATCACCTTAATTTATATTGTTAATTCTACTAATGATTTACAGCATAAAAGACTTGCTTAAGAGCTAAAATTACCTGTTTGAGTTATACATAATACAGTCAGCAGTTGAAGTTGACAACTAAATAGACCAAGTCACAAAACTGTTGTAATGTATTTGTATATGTTACAGCTTTGTATTTGTTTATTGCTATATATAATTAAGCACAAAAGAAGGACAAATTATACAGAATTCCTAATTAACCATGATTGTTCTAGTCATGAACATGTGCATACTGAGAAGTATGACTAAAGTTCACTAATAGTAAATATACAGTATTTTATTTCATCTGCATAGCTGCATTACGACTTGCTCTCTTTCGTTCAAAAACATTGACAACTAAAGGTATGTTTACACTACGAAATTCAGTTGATTTTATAGAAGTTGATTTTTAGAAAGAGATTTTATACAGTCAATTGTGTATGTCCCCACTAAGTACATTAAGTCGGCGGAGTGCGTCCTCAATACCGTGGTGAGCATCGACTCATGGAGCAGTGCACTGTGGGTAGCTATCCCGCAGTCTCCTCTGCGCATTGGAATTCTGGGTTAAGCTCCCAATGCCTGATGGGGCAAAAACATTGTCACGGGTGGTTTTGGGTACATGTCGTCAGTCTCCCCTCCCTCCCTCCCACCCTTCTTGAAAGCGATGGCAGACAATCGTCTTGCGCCTCTTGGGTTACACGTGCAGATGCCATAGCACAGCAAACATGGAGCCACTCAGCTCACTGCTGCTGTTGTGAACATTGTAAACACCTTGCGCATTATCCTGCAGTATGTGCAGAACCTGGCTAGGAGCTGCCAGCATGAGGACGATTGTGAGGAGGACATGGACACAGTTGTTCCTGAAAGCATGGGATGTGGCAATTGGCTCATCATGGCGGCAGTGGGGCAGGTTGATACAGTGGAAAGCCGATTCTGGCCCCGGAAAACAAGCACAGACTGGTGGGACCGCATAGTGTTGCAGGTATGGGATGATTCACAGTGGCTGCAAAACTTTCGCATACGTAAGGCTACTTTCCTTGAACTTTATGAGTTGCTTTCCCCTGCCTTAAAACACAGGAATACCAAGATGAGAGCTGCCCTGACAGTTGAGAAGTGAGTGGCGATAGCCCAGTGAAAGCTTGCAATGCTGGACTGCTACAGGTCAGTCAGGAATCAATTTGGAGTGGTCAAATGTACTGTGGGGGCTGCTGTGATCCCAGTAGCCAATGCAATCACTGACCTTCTACTAGCAAGGATAGTGACTCCGGGAAATGTGCAGCTTATAGGGGATGGCTTTGCTGCAATGGGTTTCCCTAATTGTGGTGGGGCGATAGTTGGAACGCATATCCCTATCTTGGCACCGGACCAACTTGCCAACAGTACAGAAACCTCAAGGGGTACTTCTCAATGGTGCTTCAAGCACTGGTGGATCACAAGGGACGTTTCACCGACATCACTATGGGATGGCCGGGAAAGGTGCATGACGCTCGCATCTTTAGGAACTCAGTGCTGTTCGAGCAGCTGCAAGAAGGGACATACTTCCCAGTCCAGAAAATTACCCTTGGGATGAAGAAATGCCCGTAGTTATCCTTGGGGACCCGGCCTACCCCATGCTCCCATGGCTCATAAAGCCGTACACAGGCAGCCTGGACAGTAGTAAGGAGCAGTTCAACTATAGGCTGAGGAAGCGCAGAATGGTGGTAGAATGTGCCTTTGGACGTTTAAAAGTTAGCTGATGCTGTTTACTGACTAGGTTAAACCTCAGTGCAACCAACATTCTCATTGTTATTGCTGCTTGCTGTGTGGTCCATAATATCTGTTAGAGTAAGGAGGAGAAGTTTATGGTGGGGTGGCAGGTTGAGGCAAATCGCTTGGTGGCCGATTTTGAGCAGACAGACACCAGGGCGATTAGAAGAGCACAGCTAGGCGCGCTGTGCATCAGAAAGGCTTTGAAAACCAGTTTCATGACTGGCCAGGCTTCGGTGTGACAGTTGTATGTGTTTCTCCTTGTTGCAAACCCACCCCCTTTGTTGATTTTAATTCCCTGTAAGCCAACCACTCTCCCCCCTTCGATCACAGCTGGCAAAGGAAATAAAGTAACTATCGTTTTGAAACCATGCATTCTTTCTTTATTAATTAAAAAAAAAGTGAGATAACTGACAAGGTAGCCCAGTCGGGTGGGGGAGGAGGGAAGGACAAGGCCACATTTTTAATTTGCAGCCACGCTAAAAATCAAAACTGTTCGAACGAAAGCCTTCTGTTGCTTGGGCCATCCGCTGAAGTGGCTCGGTGCCCGGAGCTTCTCCCCCGCCCCCCGCCATATTGAAGGGCAAATTTATTAGTGCTTTTTTGAGTGTCCCAGATATGGGATTTGGACATGTCATTGGAGCATCCAGATTTGAACAATGGAAAGATATTTGAAATCAACAAGCACAATCTTCATGCTCATCAAGTTCTCACCAAGGAAGTTCTTTTGAGTGTATAGGACTTCAGGCAAGATTTATTTAATTTTGCATTGAGAATAGTGGATTGTGAGATATTTGCAAAAGTCACAAGATTAATAGTAGACCTGAGATACTGTCTTCTTGTTTTCCTTGTTCTGGGATAATATTTTTATCTTCTGTACCATGATGCCAAAAAGATATGGTGCAGCCTTTCCGTCTGGATAGCCATGTTTTCAGATGCATATATCCAGATCTGGGAAATTAACTGTAATTCTGACTAATCTGACCCTAATTTGCATTTTTGGTGACCCTGCATTACTGTCATACTTGTAGTTTGGAACTGGCACATTCAATAGTAATTCTCAAGCCAGGTTAAGATACAGGACTTAGCAGCTTTTCTTGTTTGCACCCAAGTTAATTATTCTATAGCTATCTGCGTTTGTGATCTCCCTGCAGTGGTGCCACACGTCGCCAGCTTGGCCAGTGGAGCATACCATGTGATGTGTCACGAAGCCCAGTGATAGCCAGAGAGCTCCATTTTAAAAGAAACCCTGGCACATAATGTTATCTTCTGATAATGAGTTAACTAAAGCATGCCACCACAGTATTTATATATTGTATCTGAACTTATTGTTCATTCCTTGTTTGCAGTTCTTTACATTGGAATAGCCATTCTTTCTTGAAAGCCTTACTTTCACCGCCGTGGGGTTCTCCTTCCTTAAAAATGAGGAGGAGCTGGAGTCTCCATTCTTAATTACTTTTCAGTGTGAAGAAGTGCAATACAGTAGTACTATTACCATCTGTTTCCTGCCTTTTGACTACTTTTTGAACCCAACGAACGTACTGTAACAAAGTTGAACCTGAAAAACTAAAATCAGTGAGCAAAATCAAACCACCCTCTACTCTGTTTGGTAATAAAATGGTTGGAACTTTTATAATACCTTACATCTGAGGATTTCATGCTTAAGAGGGTCTTATTAAGCTTTATGACACCCTTCTGATGATACCCATTGCACAGATGGGTAAACTGAAACGTGCAGTTTGTCTGAAACCATAAAAATCAGTGGCAGAGCCAGGAATAGAATCTAGGATTTCTGAGTCCTCATGACCTGTCCTAACGACTAGACAGCACTGTCTCATTGTTTTCTAGGTAACATAGAAGGAATGAGAAACTACTTTTGGAAACTAAATGGACATAACAGGACAGACTTTAAAAACAAAACACAAAGGGCTGAGTTATACCTACATTGTGCCCCTGAAATATAGGGGTGTGAAAAGCACTGCTCAGTAGCTGCAGCTCCCTTAGACAGGTGGAATTCCCCCAGGGATGCTGGGGATGTGTGGGTCAAAGTGGCCCCCGCTATAGCATTTCCAGGGTTCAGTGCGGACTCTGTTTGTGTGGGCCAGCTCTGTTGAGCAGTGAGGAGGGGATGGGTTATGGCTCTTGTTTTTCCTGAATGCTAAGCACCTAAGGGTATGTCTACATTACAAAATTAGGTCGATTTTATAGAAGTCGATTTTTAGAAATCGATTTTATACAGTCGATTGTGTATGTCCCCACAAAGCGCATTAAGTCGGCGGAGTATGTCCTCAATACCATGGCTAGCATTGGCATACGGAGTAGTGCACTGTGGGTAGCTATCCCACAGTTCCCGCAGTCTCCGCTGCCCTTTGGAATTTTGGGTTAAGTTCCCAATGCCTGATGGGGCAAAAACATTGTTGAGGGTGGTTTTGGGTACCTGTCGTGAGTCGACCCTCCCTCCATGAAAGCAACAGTAGACAATCGTTTTGCTCCTTTTTTCCTGGGTTATCCGTGCGGACGCCATACCACAGCAAGAATGGAGCCTGCTCAGCTCACCGCTGCTGTTGTGAGCATTGTAAACACCTCGCACATTATCGTGGAGTATGTGCAGAACCAGACTAAGAGACACCAGCACGAGGAAGATTGTGATGAGGACATGGACTAAAGGATGACCCAACACTCTCACAAATCTTGGGAGACAGGCCAGTCCTTGCTTACAGACAGCCCCGCAACCTGAAGCAAATACTCACCAACAACCACATACCACACAACAGAACCACTAACCCAGGAACCTATCCTTGCAACAAAGCCCGTTGCCAACTGTGCCCACATATCTATTCAGGGGACACCATTGCAGGGCCTAATAACATCAGCCACACTATCAGAGGCTTGTTCACCTGCACATCCACCAATGTGATATATGCCATCATGTGCCAGCAATGCCCCTCTGCCATTTACATTGGTCAAACTGGACAGTCTCTACGTAAAAGAATAAATGGACACAAATCAGATGTCAAGAATTATAACATTCATAAACCAGTCGGAGAACACTTCAATCTCTCTGGTCACGCAATCACAGACATGAAGGTCGCTATCTTACAACAAAAAAACTTCAAATCCAGACTCCAGCGAGAAACTGCTGAATTGGAATTCATTTGCAAATAGGATACTATTAATTTAGGCTTAAATAGAGACTGGGAGTGGCTAAGTCATTATGCAAGGTAGCCTATTTCCCCTTGTTTTTTCCTACCCCCCCTTTTCCCCCCCAGACGTTCTGGTTAAACTTGGATTTAAACTTGGAGCGTGGTCAGTTTGGATGAGCTATTGCCAGCAGGAGAGTGAGTTTGTGTGTGTGTGTGTGTGTGAGAAAGCCTGGATTTGTGCTGGAAATGGCCCACCTTGATTACCATGCACATTGTAGGGAGAGTGGTCACTTTGGATGAGCTGTTACCAGCAGGAGAGTGAGTTTGTGTGTGTATGGGGCTGGGGGGGTGAGAAAACCTGGATTTGTGCTGGAAATGGCCCACCTTGATTATCATACACATTGTAGGGAGAGTGGTCACTTTGGATAAGCTATTACCAGCAGGAGAGTGAGTTTGTGTGTGTGGTTTTTGGAGGGGGGTGAGGGAGTGAGAGAACCTGGATTTGTGCAGGAAATGGCCCACCTTGATTATCATACACATTGTGAAGAGAGTGGTCACTTTGGATGGGCTATTACCAGCAGGAGAGTGAGTTTTTGGCGTGGGGAGTGGAGGGTGAGAAAACCTGGATTTGTGCTGGAAATGGCCCAACTTGATTATCACTTTAGATAAGCTATTACCAGCAGGACAGTGGGGTGGGAGGAGGTATTGTTTCATGGTCTCTGTATGTATATAATGTCTTCTGCAGTTTCCACGGTACGCATCCGATGAAGTGAGCTGTAGCTCACGAAAGCTCATGCTCAAATAAATTGGTTAGTCTCTAAGGTGCCACAAGTACTCCTTTTCTTTTTGCGAATACAGACTAACACGGCTGTTACTCTGAAATGTGGCAACTTGGACATCATGGTAGCAGTAGGGCTGGTTCATACAGTGGAACGCCAATTCTGGGCCCGGAAAACAAGCACAGACTGGTCGGACCGCATAGTGTTGCAGGTATGGGATGATTCACAGTGCCTGCAAAACTTTTGCATGCGTAAGGCCACTTCCCTTGAACTTCGTGAGTTGCTTTCCCCTGACCTGAAGCGCAGGAATACCAAGATGAGAGGGGCCCTGACAGTTGAGAAGCGAGTGGCAATAGCCCTGTGGAAGCTTGCAACACCTGATTGCTACCGGTCAGTTGGGAATCAACTTGTAGTGGGCAAGTCTACTGTGGGGACTGCTGTGATCCAAGTAGCCAATGCAATCACTGACGGTCTGCCATCAAGGGCAGTGACTCCGGGAAATGTGCAGCTCATAGTGGATGGCTTTGCTGCAATGGGGTTTCCTAACTGTGGTGAGATGACAGACGGAACACATATCCCTATCTTGGCCCCAGACCACCTTTCCAACCAGTACGTAAACCGCAAGGGGTACTTCTAAATGGTACTGCAAGCAGTTGTGGATTACAAGGAACGTTTCACCTACATCAACATAGGATGGCCGGGAAAGGTGCGTGACATTCACATCTTTAGGAATTCGGGGGTGTTCTAGCAGTTGCAAGAAGGAACTTACTTCCCAGACCAGAAAATTACCATTGGGGATGTTGAAACACCAATAGTTATCCTTGGGGACCCAGCCTACCCCTTGCTCCCATGGCTCAAGAAGCCGTACTCAGGCAGCCTGGACAGTAGCAAGGAGCAGTTTAACTATAGGCTGAGGAAGTGCAGAATGGTGGTAGAATGTGCCTTTGGACGTCCAAAAGTTCGCTGGCGCTGTTTGCTGACTAGGTTAAACCTCAGTGCAACCAACATTCCCATTGTTACTGCTTCTTGCTGTATGTGCCATCTGTGAGAGTAAGGAGGAGAAGTTTATGGTGAGGTGGGAGGTTGTGGCAAATTGCCTAGTGGTTGATTTTGAGCAGCCAGACACCAGGGCGATTAGAAGAGCACAGCTAGGCTCGCTGTGCCTCAGAAAGGCTTTGAAAACCAGTTTCATGACTGGCCAGTCTATGGTGTGACAGTTGTGTGTGTTTCTCGTTGCTGCAAACCCGCCCCCTTTGTTGATTTTAATTCCCTGTAAGCCAACCACCCTCCCCCCTTCGATCACAGCTGGCAAAGGAAATAAAGTAACTATTGTTTTGAAACCATACATTCTTTCTTTATTAATTAAAAAAAAAGTGAGATAACTGACAAGGTAGTCCGGGTGGGGTGGGGTGGGGTGCGGGAGGAGGGAAGGAGGAAAGAACAAGGTCACATTGCTTATTGTAGCCACACTACAAATCAAAACTGTTTGAATGACAGTCTTCTCTTGCTTTGGGCCGCCCCTCCCATCCCCACGTTCTTGGGCATCTGGGTGAGGAGCATATGGAATTTGGGGAGAAGGGCAAGTTATACAATGGATGCAGTGGGGGTTTGTGCTTTTGTTGGCTTTCCTGCAGGTCCAACATATGCTTCATCATGTCCGTTTCTCCCCCATTAGCCTCACATTGCCTCCTGCCTCTGCTCTTTGCGCTTACTTAATGCTTTCCTGGCCTCTGCCTCTGAATGCCTCCATGCATTAAGCTGTGCCCTGTCAGTGCGGGAGGACTGCATGAGCTTGGAAAACATGTCATCGCGTGTGCATTTTTTTCGCTTTCTGATCTGCGATAACCTCAGTGTTTGGTTTCCATGCAGCCGCAGTAAACCTTTTGGTACACGGGGTTGGCTTCATACACCTTCGTAACATGTGGGAATGGTTTCAAACTGCAGCACCATCCTTTCCCATAGCAAGCAATGCTGGTTGGGTTTCACGTTTAAAAGGAGGGGCTACGGTTTTCGGGTGGATGTGCAGCACACACCTCCCCCCACCCCACCGCATGACTATTCTCTTGGATGATCCCTTCACCCCTCCCCCCGCCGCGTGGCTATTCTCCGGGATGATCCCTTTTAGCCAAGCGCGAACAACCCAGCATGAACGTGGTCCTTTTACTGTTCCCTTACAAAAATTCCTCTATTTCAACCAGGTGACCATGAATGATATCACTCTCCTGAGGCTAACACAGAAAGATAAAGACCAAATGTTGCTTGAATGTGACCAAAACCCAGGACCATTCGCTGCCATGCTTTGTGCTGCAATGATTCCAGACTACTTGCTACTTGCTTGGCGAGGTAAAGTGTCCTACCGTGGAGGATGAAATAAGGCAGAGTACCTCCAGGAGAGCTTGATGGAGATGTCCCTGGAGGATTCCCGTTCCATCCCCAGACATGTTAACAGACTTTTCCAGTAGCTGTACTGGCCACAGATACATCCCAATTCTTCAGGGCAAATCAAACAATCGCTTTTAAAGCCTCTAGTGTAGTACAAATGTGCACTCACCAGAGGTGTCTTCTCTTGCTTCAGGGTCCGGAAACCTGCCTTGGGAGGGTATTGGCTCCAGGGTGATGAAAAGGTCCTGGCTGCTGGGGAGAACGGATTCACCGCTTGCCTGCTGCGCATTCTCCTCCTCCTCCTCCTCATCCACAAAATGCTCCTCCTCTCTTGCAGGTGTCCATGGACAGTGGTAGGGTCCCTCCTAGAATGCCATGCAGCTGATCACGGCTCTGACTCGGAGCAACTGTTTGCCTCCTTTGTCTTTTGGTAGGCTTTCCTGAGCTCCTTACTTTGACGCGACACTGCTGTGTGTCCCTGTTGTAGCCTCTCTCCACCATGCCCTGTGTGATTTTGGCAAATATATTAGCATTTCTTCTTTTTGATCAGAATTCGGCCTGCACAGATTCTTCTCCCCATACAGCAATCAGGTCCCAGTGTCTCTTGTTTTGTCCATTCTGGAGGTCATTTGCGATTCTAGGACTGCACGGTCACCTGTGTTGCTGAGCTCGCCACGCGCAGGAAATGAAATTCAAAATTTCCCGGGGCTTTTCCTGTGTACATCAGAGTTCAAAGTGTTGTCCAGAACGGTCACATTGGAGTACCTTGGGATAGCTCCTGGAGACCAATACTGTCGAAATTACATCTGTACTACCCCAAATTCAAACCAGCAAGGTCGATTTTAGTGCTCCACCCCTCAGTGGGGAGGAGTACAGCAGTTGATTTTAAGAGCCCTTTAGGTAGGCGGAGTGGGGTTGGTTGTGTAGACGCATTGGTTATAAAATCAACCTAACACAGCTAAATTCGACCTGACCTCATAGTGTGGACTAGGGCTAAGCCTTATAAGTTTTTGGTAACTTCTCAAATACTCTGCTCTCCTGCTTTACATGTACTGGTCTTTTTAACTCCATTACCATTTTATTTTTCTAGTTTTCCTGGTCAGATGGTAGTATTCATGGACATGTAAGAGATAGGATTCTGCCTGTAGTATGAAAATCAATTTCTGTCACAGTGTACATCTTTACCACAACAAGTATTATTCTAAATTGTCTGCTTACAAAATATTTATTACTTAAGAGGACATTGTCATGTCTTTTAGACCAAAATGAAGTCATTTTATTTCATCAGCAAACAGGAAGGACCCAGTGTGGTGTTCTCTTGAGTTATGAGTTGCTCTGCAGGATGTGATTTGTGCACTGTTCAGTGCAGAAAATATATGCATGCTTGTTGATAGATTAAACTTCCTAAAGCAGACCCTTGTGAATGAGCAGCTGCATATAAGATGGGAATAGCAACTCAGATCTAAACTTTGGGAAAAAAAATCCAGTTGACCTTTTAAAGGGATGTTGGTTGGCATGAATAGTATCCTAATGCAAATTTTCAAATGGAACTCTGTCTCTTAATTACATGAATGCAATCATTTGTGAGTGTGGTAGCATTTGAACCTAGAACTGGTAGTGGAGATAGATGTAAGTATAAAGCCCCTATTTTGATAATTTGACCCTCTGTTTAGAAGCAAGCCTGCCAAGTATCATATGTCATCATCTTTTTATTCTTTATTTCTGAGTGAGGAATAATGTGTATGCCCATGTTCAAGCCTGATTGTCATAGCATGCTGTAAAAAATCCTTGAGGTTTCTCCACAATAGCAGTTTAGGAATATGGGTACTAATTTTACTAGAGCAGATAAAGCCAGAAAGGTTAAATGACTAGTCTGTAGTCTGATGAGTTGTACTGGAGAAAGAGAATTGGGCTTCAGGAGGAACTAGAAGCTGGGGTGTGAGTGTAAGTCTGTGGGTTGCTCCTGCGTGTGGTATAGATAGAAACAGTAAAATCCTGAGCATGTTTTCTTGGAAACAGCTTTATTAAATGTACTGCTTTTCTGACAGCTCTGCCTCCTTGTTGCATCATATATTGCTAATGAACCATTGTCTAAATCAGGGGTGGGAAAACTTTTTGGCCCAATGGCCACATTGGGGTTCCGAAACTGTATGGGGGGCTGGGCGTAGTGTATTAAATTGATCCTCGTAGGAATGTGCTGCTTACCATGTACTACTTAACGGCTGCCAGTCTTGGTGCTCTAAGCAGCATGGTAAGGGGGCGGGGAGCAGGCAGGTTGGATAAGGGGCAGGGGTCGGGGGTGGGATAGGGGTCGGGGCCGACAGGGAGCAGGGGGGTGGGGTCCTGGGGGTCGGTTAGGGGCGGGAGGTCCTGGCAGGGGGCAGTAAGGGGACAAGGAGTAGGGAGGGTTGGATGGGTCTGGGGTTCTGAGGGTGGCAGTCGGGGTGAGAAGTGGGAAGGGGTGGATAGGGGGTGGCAGCCAGGCTGTTTTGGGAAGCACAGCTTTCCCTACGCGGGTGTAGTGTATTAAATTGCTCCCTGTAGAAATGTGCCACTTATGGTGTACTACTTATGGCTGTCAGTCCTGGTGCTCGGTAGGTCGCACGTTCCTATGGGGAGCAATTTAATACACTACACCTGTCAGCTGTCACAGCTGCACTGCCTGGCAGGAGGTCGCAGCCCAGAGCGCTGGTGGCATGGCACACTGAGGCTGCAGGGAAGGGGCTAGGGGCGAGCCTCCCCGGCCAGGAGCTCAAGGGCCAGGCAGGACAGTCCCGCTGTCCATAGTTTGCCCACCTCTGGTCTAAAGTTACACAGCACATCACTGGCAGAAAGTGAGGGATATAGTCAGGTCACCAGATACCCAGTCCTTGCTCAAAGCCACTAGAGCATGCTGTCTCTGAACTCCTTGGTGGATTATTACATTAATACATATGGATTATTATTATGTAAATGTAACTAAACTGCTGAGCTCTGTTTGTTTGGGTTTTTGAATCCATTAAGCTTCCAATCAAACTGTATGAAGGTAAAACTACAAGGATCGGTTTTTTCAATTCATGCTTGATACAGTACTTGAACCTGCAGACCCCTGCATTTGTATTAGCAAGCTGGTTCATTCATTCTGTTCGTTCCCTCTGGGTGACCTGGCATTGGCCACTGTCGGAAGACAGGATACTGGGCTAGATGGACCTTGGGTCTGTCCCAGCATGGTTGTTCTTATGTTCTTATGCTGGTTTACTTCCACACAATTTAGTGTCTGATATGAAAATTTGGCCCTACAGATAAATTCAGACAGCATAAATATATAGCTCTTAAAAAACCCCAACTCCCCACAAAAAACTTAAGACTTTGGAATAGAGAAATAAAACTCATTTAGCTGGAGTGTTCATTATGGGCATTATTAAAGGAGACATCAGGTTGGTTGGCTTCTTGTACAACTACCCAGGACAGGGTTGTTTAACCAATTTAAGGTACACTCTTTCATCTCATAATTTATTTAACTAATTTCTGTAGGAATGAACATGACTTGAAAAACTACAATAGAATTATTAGAATTTTATTAGGTTGCTAATTCAGAGCTGTCATGGCCATTTTACAAATAACTACACATTTTAGGACCCAACAAGCTATTGAAGTCTATGAATGTGTTAACTATGGTAAAGGGCAGGGGAAAAAAGGTTTAAAATTAAAATGAATATTGCAAATGAAATAACGTTGTAAAATTAATTTAAATTTTTAAAAGAGAAACTCTTGTGCCCTGGATGGTCTTCCAATGGATGGGGCTATGGACTAGGACTCAGGAGGTTCTGCCACTGACCTGCTGTGTGACTTGGATAAGTCACTGTGCCTCAGTTTCCCCTCCTATCTGTTGTCTGTTTAGATTTGTATGCTGTTCCAAGCGGGGACTATATTTTACTTTGTGTACAGACAGTGCCTGGCACAGTGAGGTCCAATCTCAGTGGGGGCCTCTATGCAATACTATAATATGACACTTCAAGAAACGTAGTAGTAGTAGATCCCTGTATTTCTCAAGTCGTTGAACTTCCAGAGGTCTGTGGAAACCAGTATAGCTCCATTTCTTAAATGCTTGCTTTATTTAGACAGAGTGGAAGAGGCAAAGCTCTCAATGTCTTTTATCACCTCATTTTCTTGGTGTAGTGTCTTGATTTTCAAGTATATTTAAAAAACAAAACCAAAAGATCAGTAAATTTTCCACAGACTCCTCCTATTGATCCATTTTCACGCTAGATTATACATATTAGACTTGCATTAGCACCCAGTCTTGCTGTTTTTACACTGGCAAAACTCCTGTTCATTTGTTTTTATTAATGTGCTCAGTGCTGCAGCAGGCACAAAAGATGGCCCCAAGGATATCTATTTTAATATTACTCTTCAAGCTAAAACTATAATGTGATTTTGCCTGTAGAAGGCCTGCAGTATCAGACCTTAGAAGAATTACTTACTTCATTTACAGGGTGTTCAGAAAATTGGGAGTTATTAGTTTCTTATGAGACAACTTTATTGAGAGTAATATCAAACACCAGTGTTACAGCTCTGCCTTAATTGTGTATGTAGTGTAGAAATATTTTCTATTTTTGCAATTTTTACATTGAATTTTATTGTATTTTTTTTTTTTAAAGAAAATGAAGATAAGCAGAAACGTGCACCTCTTGCCTGTAAGGACATTGCTGTGCTCTTACAAATGCTTTAACCATCCTGGCCATGGATTCTTTGGAATTGCTGTACCATAGAGCAGGCAAGGAATTCACTCAGTACATCAGTCAGATTGCCCTCTTTGGTATTGTTTACCCTTACCCGAGAGCTAGTTCTTAGAGTTCAGTATTGTGTCTGTTCTCAATGTAAAATATATATTATGGAGAGATAATGAATTACAAAGAAATGATCTCCATATACATAATTATTCCGTTCAACTGTGTGATGCTGATGTTTTTTGGCAGACTTAACACAGCTTCTAAAAGTGGATGAATTAAACCAATGACATTGTTTAAATATGAGTTTTATAGTGTAAATTGTAAACAAATTGTATTGTGGCTTCATTGACAAATGTCTTGTTATGTTCTAATGTGAAATTATT
Source organism: Eretmochelys imbricata (assembly GCF_965152235.1). Lineage (NCBI taxonomy): Eukaryota > Metazoa > Chordata > Testudines > Cheloniidae > Eretmochelys > Eretmochelys imbricata. The sequence goes on along the minus strand of NC_135573.1, from coordinate 45,455,227 downwards.
TGTTTTTCTGAGAATTTAGGATCAAATTTTAAAGCTTCAAAGAAATATATGGAGACGTGTCAAAGTGATTCCTTATATATTTTTTCATTGCCATTATAAATCCACTTTTTTAGAAGTTTTGTATCTTGGCATACAAATGTCTTAGCGCAGGAGCAAATATGTATGAGTGCTTTAAAAATGAAAAAGAAAGATTACCAGTTTTAAGATTTTTTTTTTGCATAAAACAATTTTAATTTTTAAAGAGGCACATATGCCTCATGGAAAACTTTGAGAAAACATTCTATATAGAAACAATTCTTAGATGTTTTGTTTTTTGTGGTTTCTTTTCTTCCCTGCTTTCTTATCCCTTTGGATGTTTTTAGATTGAAACAGGCATTTTTAAATCTTTCTCCCCTAAATTTATAATCCTCTGTTAATGTCATTAACCTGTCTTTGCAACGAATCATAATGTTACGAACAGGGACCCTTTTTCTGGAAAGTGCTCAAGCATGTGCTTAAATGTAAGCACGAGCAGTCCTATTGATTTCAGTGGGACTGTTCATCTGTTGAAAGTTAAGAATGTGGTTAAGTACCTTTCTGCTTGGGTCCAGAATGATTTCAGGTGAGAATAAGCAGGAACAGTCACATATTTAAAGAGCAAAGACTGTTTTTAAACAATATGTTTCCTAGGAGTAAAGAACAAGTTAACAAATACCAAAAAACTCAAGCAGAATTTTCTCTAAATAGAATATTTTTGTAATTTTTACATTTCCATGAGGCATCGGTGGAGCACCAAAAAACATTTCTCAAGAACTTTGTCTCATAATATGGTGTACTCACTTCAAGTGAAATTCATTGCAGACAGAGGGCGTGTCATGGAACCAGTACGGTAATGCTGTGCAGATAATAGTGGGCGCAGGCTGAGTGAAGGGACGATTCACCATACCTCTCTGAAAGTACAAACAAGAAGGAGGGCATTGAGGATAGACTAGGGAACAAACTACCAGTTCTGTGCATATGCAGATTCAGTGACTAGGAACCCCATACAGGGGGCCTGGAGTAGAAGCTGCGAAAGGTCTCCATCCTCCACAGTTTCCAGGTAGGACAGTCTTATAGAATGTGATCACTCAAGCTGTGAGAGAATCCCACTTTTATTACATTATCAAAAATGAAGAAACAGATGTAGATGGAACTTTGGATGCTGAAATTCTGCTCTTTCACATGGACAGGAGCATCTGCTTTGCATTGCACACACTTGGTATACATACTAAATATGTTCTAAATACACATTTACATCATAGGTCTCGACTGTCCTATTAAATAACTAATGCCCTGAATGAATAACTGCCTGATCAATCTTTCTGTTGTATTTTCTCAGTTAATAGGCACTTCAGAGAGACATTTGGTTAGTTTGGTTTTAAAATAATTTGTTTTTAAAATAATTCAGTTTGACACAAATTGTCTGAAGCAAGAAAAGTTAAATTCAAAGCTGCCTTAGCCTCCTCCTTTTATTGCAGTGGAGTTATTTATACTTGGCTTCTAATACAATATGTGCTGCATTTTTTCCTTTTTGGCTAAGGTCCAGACTAATATTGGTTTAATATCTGTAAACATCCTCTTTTGGGGAACGCTACATAAAGTTTCCAACAGGATGCATTCAATGAGCTAATAGATTTGTCCTGTCTTTAATTACAATGATTATATTGCCAAGGCATAAGAAGATGAGTTAAGCAGTATCAGCCTTAACTTTGAAAAGCCTTGCCTGTATCAGATGTGTCACAACCTCACTGTCACTCATTGCCTTGTGTGTTAATTTCTTTGTGCAAGTATCTGTGAAATACATGATAAGATGAACAGAACACTTACACAACCTAGAAATGCCCTCCAGGTACCCAGTGAAACTGCAGCTTCAAGAAACTAAAAATGCTGCATTTTTGGCCTCCCTTCATCTCCAGGGAGGGGAGTGAGACACCAGTGACCTTCATGAAGATCTTGTTTGGGCGTGAATGGGATTGCATAGTCCTTGGGAACACACTTTCCCTGTAGAGAGAGAAGGACTCCATTGGTGGTGTCCATTTGATTCATTGTGTAATCATGCTGCAGGGCAGAATCACTGACTGCTCCTGAAGAACACTCTCTTCTGCTTAAATCAGCAATACTAATACATGCTGTGCTTATGCTGATGTCTGTGGTGTGCGGAATCATGCTCCAGGCCACCAGATGAAACAGGAGAAGAATACTTTTGTGTATTTTTGTAAAGATTCATCTGAAGATAGTAATAGTGACCATGACACAGAATATTCCATGGGGATTAATAGGATTTGGGGCCATCTACAACTCTCAGCTAGTCCTTGACTCCCAAATAGCATTTGTTATTACAATGAATGTCTCCCAGCAATGTTTTTGCCTGGAATATCTGTGGGTGTCACAAACATCCTGCACAGTAGTGAACTATCTGTTAAACTCCCATTTAAATCCAGTCAAAACTCCCTTGTATTCAGTGAGAGCAGGTTCTTCATACCCAAGTCGTGAGCCCTGTGGAAATAGTATTTGTTTCCACCTTAACTCAGAAAGAAAAGGAGGACTTGTGGCACCTTAGAGACTAACAAATTTAGAATCTCAAACTACTATAGGTAAGTGAAATCCAGCGGGTCTGATGTAAACTGATGGGGAGTGTGAAAAATTAAGGTTCACCTGCTATTTAAGGTCCAAAGGGTATTTTACTTTCTTTGATGTTTTTCCCAGATGTCTTTCTGCTATGCAGGCCTCATGTAGCACAGAAGGATTTTCAATAATCTTGCTGCTCCTGCTAGCAGGAATTAATAAAAAAGGAATGAACCAATATGGATTACCATTGTTCTTTTCATTGTGCAGTTTATATAGCTAACTAATTATGCTTGTATATCAATGCCAGTGTGATGCTACTTGTGTAACCTCCATGTTACAACAGGCAAAGAAAATAAAAAAGTTGTAAATACCTAAGCACACTGAAGTGTCACCACTGTGATGTCATCATAGGGCCCCTGGACATCGGTCAAAGGGCCTTCATAGGACTATTAGTAAGAAATATAGTTTCACATAATAACCAAGAAAAGACAGACTGAAAAGATTTTCAAAGTTAAATTTACATTAATCTATAATTGTGAACAAAATATTTATGCATAAATAAAATATTTGATATATGGATTTTCACAATACTTGCCTGAGTTGCAGCTTGAACACCCCTTAAAAAGGTTACTCTGCCTCTGCAAAACTCTTCACATATGATACAGTCCCTGGAAGCTCCAATGAAGTGAGGCTACAGCTGTGATATAGGCAGATGTTTGAACACTTGGGAAACACAAAGACAGCCTGATAAGGAAGGTTGTGCAGGAGGACGTGAAACCTCTGGGTTTATGGGGCCAAGGAAGGATCCATCCGAAGCAGATAATGGTAGTTGGGTGGGTACAGGGTCTGATCTGAGTGAAGAAGCAGTAAATATCCAAGTCAATGAGGAAGAATGCCAGGCTGGTAATAGCTGGGTGGAAGGGAGATTGGTAACCAGGAATAATGGGAGCTAGTGATAATAAAAGAACCCCCCAAATATAAATTTGCTTCAATTTAAAATCAATCAATTGAATCTATCATGCCTGTAGGTTCTCTAATTCAAGTTGTTTGCTGCATCTGGGATAGGTTGAAAAGGGACCCTATGCAAGGGGGATTTCAAGACAGCAGGCACAGAATGCTGTATTGTCTGTGCTCAGACCATGCTGGAACACTGGTGATACTTTAAAAATAATTGATAATGTCTGACGTAACAATTGATCACTTGAGAATGCCTTTAATGCATTTGAAGGTATGTACCAATTCTAAGGTTATAGAAATATGTTGCACTTGTATAGATTGTGACATATATTGCAGCCTATCCTTGGGACCGTATGGTATTAAGTTCATGTATCACGGTGGGCCAGGGATTGTGTGCAGGTCCAGTGAGGACGGTTCCCACAGCTTCAGGAACAAAACACAGTGGGGGTTGATTAAGGTGAATCAGCTAGGTTGTAAACACCTCCAGAGAGGAACTCTCCCCGGGAGGCTTGCATATACTGGTTCAAACTGGGTTTTCCAGAAACTAACAGACAAAGAAAAGGGCTTTTATTATTTCAAAAGGAAAAAAAGAAAAAAGCTGGGTTTAAATTGACTTGGGGCCGTCTGTCTGACTCAGCAAATGGACAGGACATTCTGTCTCAGGGGTGGGGGTACTAACCCTTGCAGTGGGGTTGGAAAGACATTGGCTTTCTAGGGCCCCATAAGATTAACAGGTGACCTGTGGTAAGTATTTATCATGAATGGACCCCAGTCAGACCTGCTGGGAAATAGCAGTGAAGTGCAGAGCGACAGCAAACCCAAACCTCTGGTCTGAAGGGAGAGAGATGTGGGTCTCTGCCCCCTGAGAGGTGATAGCTGAGAAGCCTAAACCTTGAGTGGGTACCCTCAAGGAAGAACAGGAGGGGGTCAGTTAACCCTGAAACTGTGACATATATAAGCACTTTTAAAACAAGAATATTAAAGCATTTTACAAATAATTAAACCATATAACATATATGTGAGGTAATGATGAATTAACTATTTCAAGACTGAAAATCTTGGCCCCTAGCCCATAAGTCCTCCTAACAGAATTTCAAACTGTATATTCCAACATAAGTACATGTGATGGGGTAGTGTGCGATGGAGGGCAGTGGCTTCTAGTGGTCAGCCCACCCAGCCACCTGGTGTGACCCTTTAAGGGCTTGGAAGGGTCCAGTAGATATATAGGGAGACTTTAGAGTCCCAGGAATGGATGATGCTTGAGGAAGGAATCTTGATACTGTATCATCAAGGGCCTGAAGCCTTGCAGAGAGGGCAGGGCAAGGATCCTCTCACCCCATCAGTTGGGGAGGAGTCAGGAGAAGGGGACCAGTATAAAGGCTGCTTCCTCCCTCACAGCAGGGCCATACTGTCCAGAGAAGGCGGCTGACTGACTCCTCCAGAGTGACAGGCTAATTGGAGAGAGTGTTCAGTTGAAGGGTGCTGGATAAAGCCTTGCAGCTGCCTATTCCAAGCAAGAGGTCTAAGACACAAACCCCAGCTCAAAGAAGAGGGCTGAGGGGGAACTCCTGCCTGGAGCGGGGAGATATCGACTGCTGTAACGGTGCGAGACGAGGGACTGCTCACACACAGCCCAGCTGCTTCAGAGGAGGGCTGGGAATGGTCTTGGAGAAAGTGCCTTCATGGCTTAGTAAGGAGAAGCTATGAGGAATCGGCTCCAGGCGGGGATAGTAGAGACCTGGTGAAGACATCGTCAAGCCACGTGACAATAGGGGCAGTTCAGGGAAGAAATAGAGGGATCAAAAACACCCACAGTCCTTATCTGCCTAAAACAGGGTCCTTGGGCTGGAACACAGAGGAGAAGGTGGGCCTGCATTCCCCTGCCTCTCCCCCAGACCAGGAAGGGGTGAATGGGTGTTCAAGAGAAAAAGGCCAAGAATGATAAGCTGCAGATAGATGCTGGAAGATGGGCTTGAAGGCCATTAGATTTTGAATTTCCTATTTGGGGGCTTTTTTGTTTATCCCTGGAAGGGAAATGGACTGAGCAGTGACCTGATGGGAGGGCTAAGCCAAGTATATCAACAGACCGTTATAGCACAAGAACAACTAAAGAGGGTGCTAGACTGAGAGAACCCCTGCAATTGCGTACCTGGATGCTAGGAGGCACTCTGGAGGTCAGAGGTGCGATTACATACAGCTATGCCATTTAATAGACCCCTAATCAAAAAATCAGGAGCATCAAAAGTTTAAAACTGCCCTCCTACACGAACAATTTCCCACCCTTACAATTCTCCATTTTCAAATATGTGGGGAAAAAGATGAGCTTTTCAGTATGTCATGAAAATCATCAGACTTGAGGTATTTTGGAACAAGGGCATGTGTGAATTTCAAAGCCATGGGGTCCTCACAGAGTATCTGGCTGTCAGCATCTTTGCATTTAGAGCAATGGAACTTCAGCTCAAATGTTTCTGTGGCAGCGAGGCACAGAGATCGTGAGAGAGGGTCTCTCAGGCAGGAAGGTCCTAAGCAGTTACTTACCTAATAAAATGAAAATGTGTCAATGTAAAGCGAATAGATGGACTAATTTAGATACTAAATTGTTTGTGGCAAGCAAGAAATTGATTTAATTTAGCAAGGAACAATGGATCTTTGCAAAAACTGTTCTTCCCAAAAGAGTGTTAGCAAGCGAGGGGTGAAAGAACTTAAGTGCATCTTTAAATATATTTACCAGGGAAGAAAGCACTGGGAAGAAGTTTTACTTTGTTAGATGCACAATTACTTGTGCAAAATGCACACACAATTCTGTGCCTATATTTGCACATGCAATTACAATGATTAAATGCACAAATAGATAATTTAGATAATTTGTGCATGCTGTTAGCCTGTTGTGCAATATTTTTTTGTACAAATTAGGTATGTATTTTGACTGTGCATCTATTTTATGTGTAATCAGGCCATTAATGTTTAATCAAAAGATAATACTTTAGTTTTGAATTATTATACCTACAACATCCTAGAAATATGTAGCTCTTTCCTGATCAATTACAAAGGAAAATTTCAGTCAAATCTATAGATAGGTAGATACTTTAATTATTTATCCTTTGAAAATACTTAAGATCAAGAGGGACACTCCTATATAATCCATCAGTCTTGTGGTAAACAAAAGGAATGTGAAATAAAGGCTAGTGACAAAACTTAGGCATGTGCAAAAGGCAGAAGATTTTTTTAATGGGTGTTTTGATCAGAAATGCACAATCTTGTACAGATTTGGTCCTTTAATGAGCCATCTATTTTTTTATTTTTATGACAGACCAAGGATCTAGCACACTGACTGTGTGTTCAGAGTTGCAGTGCACATTGGATTGTTTTAATTCCTGTTGCTGAGAGAGAAACAACTGGTGCAGTAAAAGCAAGATTCCTGACTGCAAAGCACTAGGCAAGTACACCATAAGTTTCTATTTGGTATGGTTTCTTTCTAGCGCAATGGCAGACTCGGAGGAAAAAATTTACAAACAGCTGACAGTTATGACCTACTCTAAAATGTTTTAAACCTGACAATCATTTCATGAGAGTCTGTTTGATAAATAGAGGCTTCAGCCCTTTTGCGTAAGTCATAATTTGATGTTTATGAGGCAAACAAAGGAGGTGCAGTCCAATTGTGTTAGATATATCCATTTCCTAAGATGATTTTCCTTTTCAGTAGTATGGTTGTTTAGAAAATCACTTACTCAAATCTATTTCTGCCTGCCTAGATTTATTTTTGAGAACCAATAAATGCTGTTATAGTTCAGGATACTATTAATAGTAGGTTTCAGAGTAGCAGCCATGTTAGTCTGTATTCGCAAAAAGAAAAGGAGTGGCACCTTAGAGTCTCTAAGGTGCCACAAGTACTCCTTTTCTTTTTATTAATAGTACATTATTCAAACAGGACTTTTTATGTTTTAGTATTACTGATTTCTTAATGTCAGCAATAGCATAGCCTTGTGTACAGTATTTTTGATTTGCATTTTTATATGCTACTAATTAGCAATTCAGCAAAAAACATCTTCAGTAAGGAAAATCGCATGTAAGACTTGCTGAGCTCATGTTACAAAGTTAGCCTTGGATGCTTTATTTAGAGCATACTGTGAATTCTTCATTTTGAAAGATGGGTACGTTTCTAAAGTGTTTACTTTGCTCTACACAGTAGCAGTCTCAGAAATAAAGTTTCATATATTTGTAGTTTACAATGGAAAGAGAAAACTAAAATAAATGGTATTGTGCTTTGTTTAAATAACACATTCAGTTTAGACATTTTCAGTGAGCCTTCTAATAGTTTATAGGTCTCTAGACTCTATCTAAGCATTCTTCTTTGAATGCATTTGGCTGACAGACTGGAACTTAACTGGTTCCAGAAGGTAATCCGAAATCAAGAGTACTGGCTATATTATTACTAACTTAGACCTGTGGCCCCTTACAAATTTTTCTTTTGAGTGGCTTTGTTTTCTGCCACAATTATAAAATAATAATCATATTACAATAGCATCCAGAGGCTCCAGTTCAGATTAGGGCCCCATTACGGTAGCCACTGTCCAAAGATGTGAGGAAAGATGGCTCCTGTTGGATAGAGCAAACAGTCTAAATAGACAAGACAGATAGTGGGTGGTAGGGGAAAACAGAGGCACAGATGGGTGAAGTTCTTTGCCCTATGTCACACAACAGATCAGTGGTAGGGCTGGGAAATAGAACCAGGTTCTCCTGAGTCTTAGTCCAGTGTTTTATCCACGGCTAGACCACACTGCTTTTCAGTGTGTCCAAACTATAGAATGTCCTTTCAGCTCTTCCTCTAGAGGAACTGCAATAGTACATAGAAATGAATTGGTTTATAACAGTACTGCACACTGTTGTGTTGGAGAGCCAAAATGTGTATGTGAATGGCAATGGGAGTATAGTGTCATCAAATGCTCTAAAACTGAAGAAATCCATAGGCAACACTACACTTGCTTTACTTGCCACTATACTTGCCACTTAAGTTTGACACAATACTCTGTAAAACACACAGCAGCAATATCCATCAGATATAATCATAGAAAGCTGAGCTGGCATTGCCCAGTACATCAGTCACTCCATGTTTTCACCGCCACATACATACAGAATCCTGGGGAGCAATGACTTTGCAAAATATTCGTGGGTGGTGTTGGATAATCAGCTGAACATGAGCTCTTTGTTGGACTCTTTGGCCAAAAGAGCTAATGCCATCCTGGGATACACAAGCAGGGTAAGAGTAGAGAGTCTATTTTGCCTCTATATTTGGCACTGGTGCAACTGCTGCTGGAATATTGTGGATCAGTTCTGGTGCCCACAATTCAAGAAGGATGTTGATAAATTGAACAGGGTTCAGAGAATGATTAAAGGATTATAAAGCATGCCTTCTAGTGATAGACTCAAGGAGCTCAATCTGTTTAGTTTAACAAAGAGAAGGTTAAGGGGTGACTTGATCACACTCTATAAGTACCTACATGGGGAACAAATATTTAATAATGGGCTCTTCAGTCTATCAGAGAAAGGTATAGTTGATCTAATGGCTGGAAGTTGAAGTGAGACAAGTTCTGACTGGAAATAAGGCGTAAATTTTTGACTGTGAGAATAATTAAACCATTGGAACAGTTTATCAAGGGGCGTGATAAATTTTTTTTATCATGTCAATTTTAAAATCAAGATTGGATATTTTTCCTAAAAAGTATGCTCTAGGAATTATTTTGAGGAAGTTCTGTGGCCTGTGTTATACAGGAGGTCGGACTAGGTGATCACAATGGTCCCTTTTGGCCTTGGAATCTATGAATCTGTCAACAGAATTGAAACTGAAACCCAACAACAGAGCATCTGAAAACGACTTTCTGAATAGCATACACACTTTTCAATTAGTGCATACCTTAGGGGAGAAACGATAACCCTCCCCCATCGATGTTATGGCCACTGGTTATGCTGGGTAGCTCTCCTTTTGGAGCTCATCAGCACTGCCCCAGGAACCAACGTAAGAGTTACTTTATCATTAACATTCTGTCTACTGTAACAGTTAGAGCACCAGGGTATCCAAGCAGTGAGCGGAATTATGCTGGAAAATGAGAACAATTGTGTTTTTCTCTTGAGAGCATTTCTTTAGCTTGTTTCTTTGTTTTGTTTTAATTTTTTTTGTAATACTCATTCCTGAGAAAGGTGTGTTTTAGGGTTTGGCTTTGTTTGATATTTATCTAGGTATTTATATAGCTGCCATCTAGATATTTATATGAGTGCCAGCAAGAACAGGATTCTGCCAGCGAGAATGCTTAGAGTCTGGGAGTTCAAATTTGGGTCTCTCTATCTATTTTAGGGTATGTGGCCCCCATTATAGACTCATAGACTTTAAGGTCAGAAGGGACTATTATTATCATCTAGTCTGACCTCCTGCACAATGCAGGCCACAGAATCTCACCCACCCACTCCTATAATAAACCCCTAACCTATGTCTGAGCTATTGAAGTCCTCAAATCAGGGTTTAAAGACTTCAAGGTGCAGAGAATCCTCCAGCAAGTGACCCATGCCCCACGCTCCAGAGGAAGGCGAAAAACCCCCAGGGCCTCTGCCAATTTGCCCTGGAGGAAAATTCCTTCCCGACCCCAAATATGGCGATCAGCTAAACCCTGAGCATTTGGGCAAGACTCACCAGCCAGACACCCAGGAAAGAATTATCTGTAGTATCTCAGATTCCACTGCATGTAACATCCCATTATAGGCCATTGGGCATCTTTACCACTAATAGTCAAAGATCAATTAATTGCCAAAATTAGGCTATCCCATCATAACATTCCCTCCATAAACTTACCAAGCTTAGTCTTGAAGCCAGATATGTCTTTTGCCCTCACTGCTCCCCTTGGAAGGCTGTTCCAGAACTTCACTCCTCTGATGGTTAGAAACCTTTGTCTAATTTCAAGTCTAAACTTCCTGATGGACAGTTTATATTCTGATAGTATCTGAGTGCCCGACAATACCACTGTTGTGATAATGAAATGCTATTATCCACATTTGACAGATGGGCAGCTCAGGCAGAGAGAAACTAAATTATTTGGCCAAGGGCACACAGGAAGTCTGTGACAGAACAGGGAGTTGAATCCACAACTCCTAAGTCCCAGGCTAGTGCCCCTAATCACTGGACTATCCTTCCTTCACAGCCCTGTGTGCTACAGATATTTTAGGTCATGGAGGGGGAAGTGGTTTCTGAGGTAGCCATGTCCCAATTTGTTAAGGGTTTTGTATTTTAGGACTGGGATTTGGAAATTTGGTTAAGTGCATGGAAATTCAGTGGAGTTTGCAAAACCTATCTATGATGTGTCGGAGCTGGTCTTTATGTGCTGCTGAACGATGTACTAATTGCAGCCTTTTGTGCTGGTCACTTTCAATGCTAGGTAAATTGTACTGCAACACTAATTTGGAATTCCTCAAGATTGAATGATCACTGTTGGCTAAAATCTCTTCTGAGAGAAGAGGGTGTGGGAGGTGCGGTTTTCTAGTTAAATGAAAATAGAAGGCATTTCTGGCTACCATGACAGTATTCATGTCCAAAAGCAGAAAAGAATCCAGTATGACCCTGAGGCATGGTACAACCATAACAATCTACTCTCTGATTCCGTCTGTGATTGTGGTTAGTGTGTTGGCAAGCTACTTAACATATTAGATTCCTGGGTACAATTGCAGTCTCACAGCTGCAGTAACAGCCATGGACTAGCTCTGCAGCTGAGATTATGGGAGGATTCTTTTACTCCTGCAGCTTTTCCTCTGTAGCAACACCCAATGCACAGCACAGAATTTGGATAGAGAGCATTTGAATCTTAAGAATAAATTGATGAAAATGGCAAGTCAGAGCTAAAATAGGAAATGGGAAGGAATTCAAGATCTCTTGTTGGGCAGAACAACCTCCGTCAAAGTGAAGACTCTCCCAGAAGTGTTTGTTGCAGGTATAACCTCACCAGTAAGTCTTGTGGCCTTGTGTAAGTCTTGAGAAATGTGGTAAGTCTTATCAAGCCCATTTTGGGAGATGTGCCCTCTCTGATAAACAGAATTATTTTGGGGTCCTAACAACTTGACCTCAAGGTAATGAAAATCAGTTGTAGGGACAGATATAGCTGGTGGAAAATATAATGTTGCTGTTAAGATATTTGTTGTGGCTTGCCCAGGGAAGACATACAAATGGAGTTCTCCGCTGACACCCATTCTGGGGCTGACTAAAAGGATTTGGTGTACAGTTGCCAAGAAGTTAACAATGTTCACATCCCTCTTCTTCTATCAGGAGAAACCCTGGGCTTTTACCAAATGTGAACCGGTCCATAGCATTTGTGGAGCCAGTGGACTAAGATCAATGGAGCAGCTTTTTAGGAGAATCAAGGAAACACTTGAAGGTCTGGACCAGTGGCTTGCAAAGCAGGGTGGTTTTTGATTGAGACAGTCTAGACTAAAGGTTGGATAATTATTTGAGGGTTTGTTTTCCCTTTATTAGTCCTGTAGCACCTAGGAGCCCTAGTCATGGACCAGAATCTCATTGTGCTTGGCATGAGTAACGTCATTATTAAACAACAACAAACAGAGAGCAAAAAATGGTCCCTGTACTGAAGAGTTTACAAGCTGAATAGATCAGACAGGGTGGAGGAAGAGACATAACACACAAGCAAAGTGAACGAGATGATAGCGACAAATGTCTGTTGTGCTAGTTCCAGGATTATTTTTGGTGGGTTCAGGTAAGAGGGGATCAGCTAAAGGGAAGGGAGAAGGGACACTGAATGGAAGGAGGCTGAGGGGGGCCAGGGCAGGGGAGAAAAAGGTGAGAGGAGTGAAGTTGAGGTGAAGAGAAAGAGACTGTGAAGGAGGGGGAAGGTTGGAGCAAATAGCTAATCAGCACAGGGCAGAGAAAGTCCAGCCAAATCTGTAGAAAGTTCTCTCTGTGTCAAGAGGTGCCTGCTTTGGCTGCTTCTGCCCTTACAGGCTGGCTGGAGTCTCTGGCTGACTCCTTTTTGCAGCTTTCTCCCAAGCCCACATGGCAGGGTGGAAGGGGCCACTCACCTGGATTTGGAAGGTGAGCTTTGGCCGAGGGTGTGGGCTCCGAGTGGGGGGTCCAGGCTCTGGGGTGGGGCTGCAGATGAGGGGTTTGTGGTGTAGGAGGGTGTTCTGGGCTGGGACCGAGGGGTTCAGAGGGTGGGAGGGGGATTAGGGCTGGGGCAAGTTGTTGGGGCATGGGACGGGGTTAGGGGTGCAGGATCTGGGTGGTGCTTACCTCTGGAAACTCCCGGAAGCAGTGGCATGTCCCCCCTCTGACTCCTAGGCGGAGGTGCAGACAGGTGGCTCTGCGCGCTCCCTCGTCCGCAGGTGCCACCCCTGGAGCTCCCATTGACTGTGGTTCTTAGCCAATGGGTGCTGCAGAACTGGCGCTTGGGGCGGAGGCAGTGCACAGAGCCCCCTGGCTACCCCCACGCCTACGAGCTGGAGGTGGGACATCCTGCTGCTTCCGGGAGCTGCACGGAGCCATGGCAGGCAGGGAGCCTGCCTTAGTGCTGCTGACCAGACTTTTAATGGTCCGGAACCTTTTGAGGGTCCCTTTTCGACCGGGTGTTCCGATTGAAAACTGGACACCTGGCAACCCTATCCACTTTGGGCTGCGAGCATTTTCATCTCTGCCTTGCCTCTGATTTATGCTACATGGGAGATGGGAGGGTTCAGCTTTAGTTTACACTAGGGACTGTTTACAGGTGGCTCACTAGTAGACATTTAAGGGAACTAGTGCATCATCAGATTTTCTATCTTTCCTGGTGTTTCAACGCCATCTGCTTATGGGCTCTACTGCCTTCTCAAAGGCCTATAAGGAGAGTTGTAGCTGTTTTCCTGCTGCTCATTTTGGTCCAGTGGCAGAGTTCCTGTTACTTTGTATGAGATACTTAGCAGTGAATGTGACTGATATCTTGCTAGTCTTACAGCAGGTCAGCTCTCTGTAACTATCTTTAATTTCTCTTGACTTGCTCAGCAATGAATGCATTTGCAATAGATTAAGTAAGTCTCTTTTAGCAAGTATCAAACTTCAGTTTCTACATACGATGCCGTTTAATTATACAGCTAATATTGCCCAGTTTAGAGAACCTTGTTTATAGAGCCAACCACTGTGGACACTGTCCTTGTGATCCTATTCATACAGCGTAATCAACACTAATGTACCTAACAAAACCACTGGATGTCACTGTTGCTTCATGCAGTGTTGTAGCTGTGTTGGTCCCAGGATATTAGAGACAAAGGGGGTGATGTAATATCTGTTATTGGACCAACTTCTGTTGTGTGTGTGGGGGGGGGGTGAGAGAGAGAGAGACAGGCTTTCAAGCTTACTCAGAGCTCTTCTTTGGGGCCTGGAGGAGACAACCTGAAGAAGAGTTCTGTGTTAGTTTGAAAGCTTGTCTCTCTGACCAACAGAAGTTGGCCAATAAAAGATATTACCTCACCCATTGTTGCTTCACACAGTTATTGAAAAACGCAACATAATTAACCTAGCAATGTGGAAAATCTTGTTTAGAGACAAGCCCAGGGTGACCAGCTAGCAAGTGTGAAAAATCGGGACTGGGGTGAGGGGTAATAGGCACCTCTGAAAGAAAAAGCCCCAGATATCGTGACATCTGTTCACCCTAGACAAGGCTAAGCCATAAAGTCACATCAGGACCTGAACTTTTCCACAATCAGGCTGGTTGGATCTGGGTTTTTGTTGTGGGCCGTTCTCTAGGTTTCATAAGGTCTTGTGATAATTCTGACTGATGAATATTAAATGAGCTATTAGTGTCAGACATGGCAGATCTTGAAGTATTGTATGGTGAAGGGGCGGTTTTATCTTTCAGTGAAATCTTTTCTTTCAGGGGTTTGGGATTTCATTAATTATATATTGTTAGGTCAAATTTAACAATGTATAATGTTTTGGTCCAGAGGCATTTTTCAGGATACATGTTATTAAAAACAGGTTTCATTTATTTTCGTAGAGTTGTCCAAATAAATAAATTTGGATGTTTTGGAGCTAGTGGATTATGTAGGCTTTCAGTACACAGACATAAATAGAGAAATAGAAGACTGCATACAGTTTTTGATAGCAGCTATGAGCATGTGTAAATAGCTGGAACTTCAGTTGTTTAGTTCAATGTTCTATGTAGTACATGTGATCTATAACATTTTTTCCCTGCATGGACTTCAAGTTCATTCAGTAAATGTTTAATATTTTTAAAAGTACTAATTTTGTCATGGCTTTTCTGTTGCTCCATTTTTCAGTGTTCTGTTGTAAGCATGCCAGTAGGTTGTGTAGTGCTCTATCATATGCTTCAGCCTGAATGCTGGGGTTGTGCAAACTGTTTGACTTGAACTGGAAAAGTATTTGATCAGCCTTGGCTGAATTCAGCTTTCATTCTCGAAACTGCCTGTGGTTGGTTAAACTTATTTTGTGTCTGCGGACTGTCCTTCAAAGCTTTTTTTAGAATTCTTTACCTTCGTCCATGAATATTGGTGGCTGCTGTTTGGTGAATATAGAGTGCAAATTTTCTTCTTGAGAAAAGTTACAATGGGCAAGTCATGTTAATGTCTAGCAAGTGACTCTTCCTACCTCTGGTGGTAATAAAATCTGTAAACTACATTCAGACCCTTGTGACTGAACATCAGCATGTAACAACCTGTTGAACTTGAACTTGCCTGTGAGATTGCACCCACATTCCACCATGGGTGAATCAAGTTAATTCAAACACAAATTGTTTCAAGGGCCTGCAAACCAGTTTTCGCAAAAAGAAAAGGAGTCCTTGTGGCACCTTAGAGACTAACCAATTTATTTGAGCATGAGCTTTCGTGAGCTACAGCTCACTTCATCAGATACATACCGTGGAAACTGCAGCAGACTTTATATATACACAGAGAATATGAAACAATACCTCCTCCCACCCCACTGTCCTGCTGGTAATAGCTTATCTAAAGTAATCGTCAGGTTAGGCCATTTCCAGCACAAATCCAGGTTTTCTCACCCTCCACCCCCCCCACACAAGAGCTTCCTACACAAGTTATTCCCGTGTAGAGGAGTCACTTATAAGTCACTCTTTTCCTGGGATTCTTTGTTGGGAGTGATGTGTTGGGTTCTCCCATTCCGTAGCAGAGCCAGAATATCACTTCCCCTAAACCCATGTATCCCCCAGCCAAGAGATTTATGCAGATCTTGGGGATCTGCTGGAGGTAAGGGCTGTACTCACCAAGGTACTCTGTCTCTCCAAGAACTTGTTCTGAACTAAATATGAAGAGTTCCCCAGATCTAGTTATAATGCATTCATTTTTTTCCTCTTTGTGTACAATCTGTGTTCTGTGTTACCTATACTGACACTGTATACAACATTATACATGCTGTGCAATATTAGAATCCATGCTACTGTATGTTATACAGAAAAAGAATTATCTGATCACTTGAAAGAGGGCTGTACAGTGCATAAAATGACCATAAAAGCTTTTTGAATGTAACAGAGTGTTACAATAGCACATGCAGCTTAACTTAAACCTACAAAAGCAAAGGCACTCAAATATAAGCCTGCCATTTTGTCCTTCAGTGACCCTAAGAACTGCATCTTATATACCATGGGCTCTCTTGGGAAGGCAGGAACCTTGCAACACTGGTTCTTCTACATTAGGAGGTACAGTATAAAGGAACTGCATGGCTTGAGGCTAAATAATTAATGGAAGCCTTTTAACATGGAATTTCTTTGTTGTTTTTGTTTTCTGGTGTGTATTTAAGTTAGGACATTATTATTTATCATATTATGATTTTGGAGTGATGTTTTAAAATGCTTCTTATTTATTTGTGATCTAAATACTTTTGTAGTGATTTTTTGCCATTGGGTATACCTAAGTTTTAAGCATAGATTTATTTTCATCTGGACATCCAGACTCCTGGCCTATAGTAGGGCTGGCCAGAAAACTCTTCTGTTTTGAGGTTGATTTTCATTTTGGATTGCAATGAAACTGAGACCTTTCCAAATACAAGGGAGATCAACAGTGACCCTATGGGATGGGAGAGATCCAGGTTTAAGTCCCTACTCCAAAGCAGACAAATCATGGATTTGAACCTGGGTCTCTCAAATCTCAGGTGAGTGGTCTAATCACCACACTACTGGCTATTCTGGGGTTGGGAGGTCAGGCTCTGTATCTCCCCATAGAAATGAAATTCCATCCTGGACCTGAGAAACCTTCCTGACAGAATTTTCATGAAAACTGATATGTTTCCATGAACTATTTTGGTTTCAATGGAAAAAAAAGTAGTTGAAATTTAGCTCTAGTCTGTGGAGAGGGCTCTGGTATGTTGCCATTCTTAGTGTCGTTCTTATTATTGCCTCCAGTGAAAGAGGTACTTTAGTGTGCTCAGGGTGACTAACAAGGACAGTATTGTTAGGATGAATCCTGATATAATCCATCTTCTACGCCTGAAAAGTAAATCCCTGCAGTAAAATCCAGTTTCTATTAAAATTCCACATTTGCCCTGGAACTCAAAATTCTCATGAAAAGAATCTATTTTCTCTCTTCTTGACCCAAGGAGTTCAGTCATCCTCTAGCCAACTATGTTTATTTTCCAGAATTAAATTCAACACTGTAGTTACGTTCCTGAAAAATGCTACTTTAAGTGAAACGATGTTAAGTGAATCCAATTTCCCCATAAGAATTAATGTAAATAGCGGGGGCTAGGTTCCAGGGAAATTTTTTTCGCCAGACAAAAGACTATATTTTATATGTATGTATACACACACACACATATACACAGTATAAGTTTTAAACAATTTAATACTGTACACAGCAATGATGATTGTGAAGCTTGGTTGAGGTAGTGGAGTCAGAGGTTGGAAGAGGGTGGGGTATTTCCCAGGGAATGCCTTACTGCTAATTGATGAACTAGCACTCGGCTGAGCCCTCAAGGGTTAACACGTTGTTAATGTAGCCTCACACTCTACAAGGCCGCACAAATGGAGGGAGGGGAGACAGCATGGCAGACAGATTCACACGCTTCGTGTGTGTGTGAGAGAGAGAGAGAGAGAGAGAGAGAGAGAGGCAGGTGTTACCCCTTTAAGTACGCTGACCCCACTCTAAGTACATTGCCTTTTTAAGTAGATCAGCAAGCTGAGACAGCAGCTGCTGCCAGCAAGCTCCCTCTGTCATGAGCCCTGTTGTGTCCTCCCCTGCTCTTGGAGATAGGGTACAGGAACAGGAGGAGGGGGACAGCCTGACATTAGCACCCTTCTTCCCCCCTGGCCCTGCACAGCAAGCAGGAGCTCCCAGGAGCAGCTCCAAGGCAGAGGGCAGGAGCAGCACATGGCAGTGGGGGGAGGGACAGCTGAACTGCCCAGCAATTGATAGCCTGCTGGGTAGCTATGCACAGGGAACTATATATACACCTCTACCCCGATATAACACGACCCAGTATAACACGAATTTGGATATAACGTGGTAAAGCAGCGCTCTGGGGGGCGGGGCTGTGTGCTCTGGCGGATCAGCGCGTCACTGTGTCTGGCTCCGACATGCTGCTCTGAGCGGTGAATTAAGGGTGCTGGGCCAGGGCCGAGGGGTTGAATAAGGGGCAGAGGGTCTCGGGGGGTGGTCAGGGAGCAGGGGGAGTTGGATGGTTCTGGGGGCGGGGCGGTTAGGGGACAGGGAATGGGGGCGTTGGATAGGGCGTGAGAGTCCCGGGGGGCCTGTCAGGGGGCGGGTGTATGGATAGGCGTCGGGGCAGTCAGGGGACAGGGAACAGGGGGATTGGGGGGGTGGGGTCCTGCGGGTGATTACGGACGGGAGGTCTCTGGAAGGGGCGTCAGGGGACAAGGAGCAGGGGGGCTTAGTTGGGGGTGGGGTCTTGGGAGGGGTGGTTGGGGCGGGGGATCTCTGGAGGGGGTAGTCAGGGGACAAAGAGCGGAGGGGTTGGATGGGTCAGGGGTTCTGAGGGGTCAGTCAGGGGGTGGGAAGTGACTATTAATAATGGAAATGCTCGAGGCTAAAGCAAGTTCGTTATAATGCAGTTTCACCTATAACGCGGTAAGATTTTTTTGGCTCCCGAGAACCGCGTTATATCGGGGTAGAGGTGTACATATATATACACACACACATATAGACAAACCCCATTCCATGTTATTGATGATGGACAAAAGTTTGTTATTTTGTTAATGATCCAAAAGATCAGATACATATCCAAACTAGCCAAATCTAATGGCTCTGCAAACATGAGACTGGAAAATCTCAAAAACTGGGTTTCTCAAAATGTTTCAGCACTTTGGTGTCAAAGGGTTAAGGAGTGGGAAGTGTGATTTTGATTTGAATTGGTTCTTCGACTCCCCAGAGCTTGTATGAGTGTTTCAAAATATCCGTGGACACTGTTGAGTTGCAAGTATTTCTACATTTAGATTTGCATTCATATTTCTATGTGTATGAATAGATATATCTGTCTCACACACAGACACACAAATACTAGGGGTTTTTTGCTTAGTAAATGTTACAATTAGACATGCTGAATCTTGCATCAAAATTAAAGAACAATTGGGTGCCTCTAGCTGTGGATTTGAGGATTTCTATGTGCTTTTTACCATGTGAAAATAAGGAAAGGACTAGGTTGTGAATCTCTGACCTGACCTTTTAGATGAGTTAGTGAATGTAAAGACTTCAGTCCCAGGAGTCTTTGTATGGTGTGACCAGGAAGCACAAAGTGGTTGTGCTCCAGTGCAACTGTGAGTAGATGTCATATATGGGTGCAAGAACGGTTAATCAGTAAATGTCTACTACACTGAGCAGAAATAACACTCATTTCCCATTGCACGATTATTCCCTTCCTTAGAAAGTATATAAAATAAAAAAGGGGCAGGGCAGAGAATGGCATGTCTGGATTACCTTTAACATTGATTTTTCCATATGAATGAGGAATTAATTAAACACACTCCTCCCTGAACTCACCCTTTCTCCTGGCAATAACTTTGAGGCTGTCCAGCATTTGAGGCTCATTAGTGTAGGGTTGTGATTCCTTGCTTTCCTTTGTGCTCATTACTTTTTCCCATATGCTTTTAAATGCAAAGTACTCATGTGGAGTGTTGTCAGATGAAGTCCAAAGTTTGACAACCTTTTTTTTTAAAGTTTTGTGTGAAGAATCAACTGTTGTTTGAGATTTTATGTATGTATAATTTTATAGCTCGCCCTTGGATCTTCTAGGCTGACACAGCATTGCTGTAATATTTTGGTCATGGTACATATCGACAGTGTGATTGAAAGAATATCATATAACAAAAAATCCAATTAGATTGCAGTTCAAATAAAAACGTAATATACTACAAAATCTGAATTGTTATAGAATCTGGAAGTTTAGTACAGTGCTTAACAGTGATAAAAATTAAACACACAGACAACAGAAACAGAGTGTGGCAGTGTGGATTAAAGAAACAACTATATTAGTTTTATTTAGAAGATGAATGAGGCCACTTTTGGACCCAGTCGGGCAAACACTTAAGTACATGCTTAATCTTATGCATGTGAATAATATCATTGACTTTAACATCAAGCTCATGCTTAAATATTGGTTAGATCGGGACTTTGGATTCCTGTGCACAATTCAGTGTTGAAAGAACATCAAGTGTTCAAAAATCATGAGTCAAGCCCCACAATATCATGAGATTGACTTAAAAATCAGGAGGTTGTACAAGATAGTAAAATCAGAGTTCTGTTTGTTTGCTGTCTGTTTGTTTGCCGTCTGTAGGGATCACTTTTCAAAGATTTCCTCCATAATCACGAGGCCTAGAAACCTACTTTTGCTTTTTTAAATTAAGGCTGAAATCTTCCCATACTAATACGATTCAAGGAGCTGGCGATTTAAGAAGAACACCAAATAGTGCAAAACTCACAATCAAATCACAAGAGCTGGCAACACTGCAGTGTTGTTCCCCTTAGTTTGCAAGCGCTGTCTAAAAAGAAGTGGAAAATATGTGTGAGAGGTCATTTGGAATGCCACAGAGAGTCCAGAATGAAGATGGAAAGAACAGGCCTCATTGGTTATACACCTTGTACTCATACTTTGCTACTGAACTATTGCTTAATATATTGTCTCTCTAGTTGGCACTACCTATACATGTAGTCCGTATTTTTTTCATAAGAATGCCATTGTTTCCCTGCTCCAGTGGAGCCAGTGTAACACACAAAACATTGAAATGTCTGGACACTTATATTGCTATCTTCTTCATCACTGTGGTGTCTGTGCACCTGAAACAAGGGGTATGAATTTATTGTAAGATAAGAAGGTATTTTATGTACTGTCTCAGTAGAGAGTGTATGTGTCAAATAAACTGCCAGGAGCAGCAATAGAAGATAACCGAATGAATAGTTGTAAAAAGGAGCTGGAGACATAAGTATTATTGTCACTGTGCAGCTAGAACTGATAGTTTGCAAATCTTCCACAGTGCAGTATGCATTTTGTTATCCTACCTATCGCTGGTTTAATCTGACCCTTCAGTTTATTTTTAAGAACTGTGTGTTTTTTTTCAGCGCTTTTTTACAGTGACCAGAAGCTTAATGCTTAACTTTCTCTCTCTGAACTATTGCTTTGATTAAGGTATCATATAGCAGCAAACGTAAGAAATGAATACTGTAAAACTTACGCAACATGTTTGGTAACTTAAATGTAGTTAGCGCTTAATGCATGGCGAATACATGCCTCTGAATGCAGAGAGAACGGTTTTGTGTGCATTTTCCTCACAAGAGAGCATAAAGCTGTTTTCTGTGTGGTTGTCAGGGAGAGGCTTGTCTGGCTGGACGCTTCCTGGTTGTATTAGCATAACCCAGCCCACATTGAACATACGCCCAGTACTACCTCATTTTACCACTGGCCTGAGGCCAAAAGCAAAAGCACTACAGTGAATAGAAGGGGGGAAATTACAGAGAAGAGAATCATAAACTTACCTAAGAGTAGACCAAATTTCCAAAAAGAGAAGAAAATGTTATATTTAATATGAATAGTCTTTCCCTTTCAGATGGCTATTTACAAGGTTAAAAGCAAACCTACTTATCAAGTATATTGAATACAAGAGAACAGCTGCAGAATGTAAGTGCTTCTGTTCATCTCTTTCTATAGCTTTGAAACTGAAAACTCTCAGAAGAAGAACTGAAGACTGGCACTGAACAGGATAATTCTGCAGTGATAATTTGTTAAGAAGAAACTTTGGGGGAGATAAAGCATGGCAGGGGCAAAAAGGAGAAAGAAAAGTGTAGTGTGGAGGAAGATCCATGCTCTTCGCTATGAAGATATCAAACTGTGGTGTGTAAGAAGGCTGCCTATTTTGAAGTGGGCACCCAGTTACAATTTGAAGGAAAACTTGATTCCTGATACAGTCTCTGGGATGATGCTGGCAATTCAACAGGTACCTCAAGGTACAGTAATACATCTGATTTTTGACATTTTAAGTAGCTTTAGTCAGACCATTGTCACTTTTCAGTAGAGTTTTTATTTCTTGCTTCTTAGTGTTACAATGAAGCATGGGTTAAAAAAAAAACTACAAAAAAGAATTGTACATTTGAATTAGACCCAATCTAATGGGATGTGTAGGAGAGAGTTTTTTACATCCCTCACTTTTTATATATCGTAAACGAACATCTTTTCTTGTTTTTGACCAAGGTCTGTGAACAGGGGATTAATGTTACTATGTACCTATCACTTTGACAGTAACACAAGACATATTGCAGCGTATGAGAGAGCAGTGACACAAGGATGAATGCCGGTGTTATGCAATGTATACCAGTGTAACTGGCCATCACTTCCCATTTTCAAATCAGGAGCAAACAAAGAGCTACAAAATAACTTTGTGTCTTGAAATGTTGTTTTGTTTTAGAAGTAAGCATCAGTATTACACAATTACCTGTAGGAGCCTTGAGAACTGCAATAAACAAGTCACAAAACATTGCATATATAAAAAAGGCTCTCTGCCAAAGATATTATCTGCAGACAGGATCCTGTATTCATGGAGAGCTTGTGATTTCAGTGTGTATGTTGGTCTAATGAGATGTACTGTATCACATTACCTATTGCATCTCCCTTTCCAGCACTAATATAAACTAAGGGTGGAGCTGTAGTCTATTTTGGTAGCCATAGGTAAGTAATGCCAATCTGGATTTATCTGGTGATTTTACAGGTGAAAAGTACAAACTAATGAATGATTCCAGAGAAATAAAGTCTTCTATCTATCTAACATCATTGTGCCCGGCCTTAGGCAACACTTTATACCTATCTCTGGTAAATGCCATGTTATTTTCTTGCCTGCCCAAAATGGACTCTCTAGCTACTTTTCTGATGCACAGTATAGATGTTATTTCTTTACAATGTCGCAGAATTGCTAGCCTTAGCTATCATTCATGCTGCTCAATTATAAGCCCTTCTTTAATTGAATTATTCTGTAGCTGGAACCAACCGGTTTGTATAAGTATTTGTGCTTTTAGGGTAATTAGGAACATCTGCATTGGCATGATTTAACTTTAAGAACCTTAATACTGTAAAAGAACAGGAGTACTTGTACTATAAGTATCTAATTTCACTGGTATAGTCTTATACAATTGTAATGAAAATGCTGCTAATAACAATATGTTAAACTCCAAAAAAAAAAAAAAAAATCAAATTAGGGACAATTATACATTACTAGTAGTTTTATCCAGCATTATCTTAATTGAATCTGGTTCCCAAATATGATTTAACTTACAAAAGTAAAATTTTAAAAAGCTCAGGTGATGCTGGAAAAATGCTGCATTTCCAGATTATTCCATCTTGATTGTTATGTAATCTAGAAAGAATGTGATACAACTTTAAATTAATCCTGTTGCTTAAAACCAACAAACAAAAAACCTCAAACTTCATCCTCCCCCTACAAAACAAAACAACTCACAAATAAAATTTGAGAATAAATTGTCTTTCTTTTTTGACATCAAAGGTGTCCATTTTGCTTGAAACTATTTTGAGTGTGTGTGTGTGAGGGGGAGAGAGAGAGAGAGAAATATATTTTCAGACTTTTTGCACCCAGTCTTCTCATAGCATTGCATCTCTTGTCTGGTACTGGGGCTATACTTTAACATTAATCAGAGATTAGGAATAGACAGAAAAAAAGAACCAATCCAGTTTCCTGTATAGCATGAAGAAGAAGAAAGTACAAATCTTGTAAGCCTTATGTGCATGGGGTTCTTTTCTTATAATACAAGAACAAAGAGTTATTTGGTGAAAATGAAAGCAGCAAATTTAAAATGCTTAAAAGCAATTAAATTTATAAACAACTGATAATTGACAGATGGAACTCACTGCCACAAGATATTGAGGCTAAAAGCCTAGTGTGATTCAAAAAAGGATGAGCTATTTATATGGATATTGAGATTATCCTGCAGTTATTTTAGATGGGATAAAATATTTTTAAGGGTTAGATGCCCTCAAGTTTCAGGGCATAAATCAACCACTAGCTTGACAGTTGTCCACGATGGGAATTTTTGTGCCTTTCTTCTAAATCATTGGATGTGGCCTTGTTCAGAGACAAGATACTAGACTAGAGGGAGGACTGTTCTTATCCGGTATGACTGTTCCTGAGTTCCTATGTCTGAACAAAATGTCAGGCAACATGGCCATTATCTCTTTGTTAGGGGTAGGAGAATAAGAAGAAAGGAAGCCATTGTCCTTGCATCATGTTCCACAGCTCAAACCACAAAGATAATGCTCAGAGTTAAGGCTATGATTTAGTCATGGGTATTTATTGTATAAGTCATGAACAGGGCAGTAAACAAAAATTCATGGCCCTGTCACCTGTCCATGACTTATACTATTAATACCCCTGACTAAATCTCGGGGGGGGGGGGGAGTACCGTGGGGAACTGCTGGGGCGGTGTGCGGCACTGCTGAGGGGTGGAGACTGGGGGGCTGCTGCTGGGGGGGGGGGCCCCCGGGGCCGGCAGCACTAGCTGCCGGGGGCTGCTGAGCAGTGGCAGCTCTGGCCGCCCAGGAACTGCTGCCCAGGGCCACCTGAGCAGAGGCAGTGTGGCTGGCCCCGGAGCTGCTCCAGCAGCAGCTGGTGCAGCTGGCTGCAGGGCTGCCCAAGCGGCTGGCTGCAGAGCTGCTCCAGCAAAGGCAGGTGTGGTTGTCCCTGGGGTCATCTGAGCAGCGGGCCCCGGAGCCAGCTGCTTGGGCAGACCTGGGATCATCCACCACTGGCAGCTGCAGAAGTCCGTGACAGACACGGAGCCCTACTCGTAGTGAGTTATTCTTCCTACAGTATTTTGAAACCATTTGGATAGAGTTGCAATTCAATAGCAATTTTTGCTATTGCTATCTGCTTTATATAAAAGTATAAACTTAGGAGCAAGGAAAGAGAGAGAACAACAATTAACAGGTGCAGATAATGTGTGTGCTTTGATAGCGGCCATTGTAGAGACAGTAAAATGTCCATCTCTGTGCATTTAATAGAGGACCAGAAGCAAAAAGACATCCCCCCCTGCCAAAAACAAACAAACAAACCAAGAACAAAAAACCCAACTGACCCTTCAATCCACACAGCAATCATCTTTCATGTCCTCTGTATATTTGATGCTTTTTACTTTAGGTAGGATTTTAAGAGCTACAATCTAAATTTCAAACTACCCAGTGATTTTCGAGTGTCTCATTTTTGGGTGCCCAAATGAACCAGCTTATAGGTGACTGATATTCAGAGGGCAGGTACCCTGCATACTTCCCAAAGATCAGGCTGCGTTAAGGTGTGTGAAGCTGGGCACTTGAAAGTGAGGCACCAGGACTCATAGATCACTTTGGAAAACTGTAGGCCTAAAATTTTCTCATAGACCATACCGATTGCACTGTGTGTGTTTGTGTTTATATAGGGAGTTGTAGGGGGTAACATCCAGAACTTAGAAAGAAATTACTTAGAGAAAGTTTTTTCCACTTAATTTTGGTTTGGTTTACATTTTCGTGCTTTGTGGAAGAGGTGAGTTTTAGGAGCAACTTAAATTCAGTGGGAGATGGCTTGGCAAATTGGGATAAGGAGAGTGTTTTATACATAGGGGTGGCATCAAAAAAGGCACTAATAAGGCGTCAGAACTCATATCACTGACTTTACATTGTCTGCTCTCTGGCTTCCTCTGGGTGGATGGGATTCATCAAAGGCAGAGCCAGAGCATAATATGTTCTGGCAGTTCTGGCCCAGTGGAATAGTTCCTAAGAGATTGTTCCAGATAGTGTAAGTTCATATAGCCCTGAGGTGGCTTAGAGCCACCTTTGCCTCCCTGCTGCATCTCAGCACAAGTGAGGGTGGAGTTCAAAGTATCTTAAAATTAACCCCCCAAAATCAAGCTTGTTGTGTGCCCTCACAAACAGCTGTTGAAGTGAACTCAGCAATAGGTCACTATAAATCCCCCTGCTCAACCCTCACTGTGAAAGAGCTGCAACATTTTGAGCTAGCTGTGGCCTTTTTGTTAAGTCACAGTAGAGAACATTGCAAAGTTCTGTCTTCAGTGTCACAAGACGTGGAGCATGAAATCAGTTTGTGAAAGATGTGGCTGGAGTCCCGGGATGATGCTGAAGATGATTTAGGCTAGTTTTGATGCTTGATTTTTCTGAAGTCTGCTTCTGCTTGAGAAATGTACCCAGAATGTAGACCACACCAGCAGGTGAACACTTCTTATTAAAAGTTTGGAGGCCTAGAGAAAGGCCTCTCTTCTCTTATATCCTGTATTCTTGGTCTTGCTTAGGTTCAGATTCATTCTTAGATTTTCCTGATAGAAGTGCTGTCATAAATATAAAGGGAAGGGTAAACACCTTTAAATCCCTCCTGGCCAGAGGAAAAACCCTTTCACCTGTAAAGGGTTAAGAAGCTAGGATAACCTCGCTGGCACCTGACCAAAATGACCAATGAGGAGACAAGATACTTTAAAAGCTGGAAGGGGGGAGAAAAAAAGTTTCTCTCTGTCTGTGTGTTGCCTTTGCCAGGACCAGAGCAGGAATGCAGGTCAGAACTCCTGTAAAGGGTTAATAAGCAATCTAGTTAGATATGCATTAGATTCTGTTTTGTTTAAATGGCTGATAAAATAAGTTGTGCTGAATGGAATGTATATTCCTGTTTTTGTGTCTTTTTGTAACTTAAGGTTTTGCCTAGAGGGATTCTCTATGTTTTGAATCTGATTACCCTGTAAGGTATTTACCATCCTGATTTTACAGAGGTGATTCTTTTACTTTTTCTTCAATTAAAATTCTTCTTTTAAGAACCTGATTGCTTTTTCTTTGTTCTTAAGATCCAAGGGTTTGGGTCTGTGTTCACCTATGCAAATTGGTGAGGATTTTTATCCAGCCTTCCCCAGGAAAGGGGGTGTAGGGTTTGGGAGGATTTTTGGGGGGAAAGACGATTCCAAGCGGGCTCTTTCCCTGTTATATATTTGTTAGACGCTTGGTGGTGGCATCAATAAAGTCCAGGGGCAACAGGTAAAATAGTTTGTACCTTGGGGAAGTTTTAACCTAAGCTGGTAAAAATAAGCTTAGGGGGTTTTTCATGCAGGTCCCCACATCTGTACCCTAGAGTTCAGAGTGGGGAAGGAACCTAGACAAGTGTGAAAACAACAAATATCACCCTTGTTGTCAAAGGAGATTAAGACATATGATTGGATGTCTAATGGTGTTATCTCATCCGTACTCTCTCTCAAAGATCTCCAACAGGCAACATATAGTACTGAAAATCATCATACTCAAGACCTATCCTTAAGGGAATATGTAATCTCTGCAAAGAATTTATCATCTAAGCTTGTTGCTTCAAGTAATGATGGAATCAGTTCAGAACATTTCCAGTCATGCTCTACCAATCTTCCAGCCGATGAAACAAAATCCATATGATCAGCAACTTCAAATGCCACTGTTAGGCCCAATACTGCCAGCAAGGACAGGTATCCTGTGGCTATTGTGGCATACATATTGATCATTAGTGGCTGAGGAGGGCCAACTCAGCATATGTAATTTCCTAAAGACAGAGAGATTTTTATCCTATAGATCAGTGCTAGCCACAGGACAGACTCGGCGATCACTACCACCTTCCCCAGTACTGTGGCCCAAACTGTCAGATCTTAATTCACCACTTGCAGAGAGGTTGAGTGAGAATTTTTAAGAACATAGGCTTCACCTCCACTTTTTTCAGAGCATGGAATCATCTCTGTCTTATTCTGCTATCTCCACGATGGTTCAAAAAAGAGATATAATTGCTTTTAAAATAAACTGTCAAGAAAGGATCTGAATCCCAGGCTGTGGGATGAAGCCCATCACCTTAGCTCTAAGTCTGAATTGGCCTGAAATTCTCTCAGAAAGCCAAGGAACTTGAGACTTCATGATCTGGAAATAGGTCCTTAATTTGGCAATGTTTCTCAAAAATCTGGTACTCAAAATCTAGACAATAGATCATACTTCTCTACCAATGTCATATCCACTGATTGCTGACAATCCAGGTGGCTAAAACTGTCAAGAAAACTAAGGAGGGATGACAGATTATTCTTTGTGAATGTTTATTATAACCTATTAGTCAGCCTTTTATTATCTATCCCCTTTTGTACCCCCACCCACCACACACTGCGAGCCTGTTACAGCTCTCACCTATAAAGCTCGCCTTTTTAACTAAGGTAATGCTTGCTGTTTCTGACAGTTTGTACCCTCATGTTCATCCTTTTCACAAGATTGTGCCAAATTGTGTATGAAGTATACCTTGTGAGGTATCATTTGAAAACTCATAATCTGTTTAACATTTTTGTACTAGAAAAACGTGTGCCCACATTGTATGTAAAGTTATAATATTCTACTGTATGACTTTACTGAGACATGCTCCAAGTTTCGAAAGGCAGGCACAGACCAGTTCCTCAGAGACAAAAGGCAAACTGATGCCTCAGCCAGCTGTCAATAAAATCAAATGGACTATCAGCTGGTTAAGCGGCCATTCTTTGGAAGGAAGAAGAGTATGAGCAAGAAATTTACATTTTGGCAATGCAACAGCTGGAGTTTCCTGTATAAACAGACTGGCTGTCACGTGAACTGCAGCTGGAGGTGATTCGCAAAGCAGAGGAAAAGATATAAAAATGAGGAACAGAGGCCCCAAATCACCTCTCTTCGCTCATCTCTATTCATTTGAAAGACAAAGGACGTACCATTGAACTGGGCAAGTGGTCCTGGCTGAAGGAATCTAGCCAGACTTCTGTGAGCAGGTGGTGAGAAAAATCTTTTTGCTCTAAGTTCACTTAGCTTGCTAAGTTAAGTATTAGTTTGCATTTTGTCTTTTATTTTTTGTAACCAGTTCTGACTTGTGCTTCGTTACTTGTAATCACTTAAAATCTACCTTTCTGTAGTTATTACATTTGTTTTATTGTTTTATCTAAAGCAGTGTGTGTTTGGATTGAAGTGCTTGGAAACCTCCATTTAAGATAACAGCGTTTGTGCATATCATTTTCTATTAATGAAATGATGGACTTTCTATGAGGTTGTTTTGTCCAAAAGGAAAAAGCTGGGCAGTAGAAAACGCAAATTTCTGGGGACAAGTCTGGCACTGGGAATTTGATGGTGTCACTCTGTAATATAATTCATAAGTGGCTGGCTAGAAGCACTCATATAATTAAGTTTGGAATGATTTTCCATGCTAGAGGTTGTTTGTGAACAAGCCAGGAGTAGTTGTTCTTACTGTGAAGCAGTGTAAAAGCACTCCAGGTTGGAGAATTGAGGGGACACAGCTGTTCAGCAGTTCAGATTGTACCCTGGGGAATGTGACAGTGTTGAAGATTATATAAATGGGATGCCACTTAATAAGTTAATTTTGAAGAGATAGTGAGAAATATGCTCTATGAGCAAATTTGTCCTGCACATGATGCATCAGTCATCAGCAGCACCCTAATTCCTTATCCTCTTATTAAATTCAGAAGAGAGGATCAAAGTCATGGTTCTTACTTGGCCTTCTGGTGCTACCCCTGCCACACACACAAAAAATTAATAATAAACTTGGGAAGGGTGAGACTGGACTCTCATTAATTGAAATGGCTAGTTTTTTATTTTCTACTTCACTTGGGTATATTGGATTACCTCATTAAACATGGTGGTTGTGAGCCTAGCTCCAGTATTCGTTATCTCAAAACCACATAGGTTAAGCAACAATTCCTAGTATGTCTAAATTCAGAAGTTTAAGGTTTAGCAAATGGCTCCTAATATGTATGGCTTACAATAGCATTTTGAATGAGCTCCTGCTTTTGGTAAAGGTCTGATCTAATATAGGCCTGACGTCTTCCCATTTGCATTCTGATCTTAGATTATGATATGTAGAGGGACCAAATGAGACAATAGAGTCAAATCTTGGATGACATGTAGTCATGCAGCTGAGTTCATCCCCTTCTCCCTCCCCCAAACAAATTAGATCCTGAAGGTATGCCTATGCACTGCAATAAAAAAAAACCCTGTGGCTCCGTACTCACAGTACTGGTTAGTTGGCTCATGTTGTGGGGCAAAACACTGCAATGTAGATGTTTGGGCTTGGGCTGGAGTCTGGGCTCTGAGACCCACCCTTCTTGTTGGGTTTTAGACTGTGGGCTCCAGCCTGAGCCTGAAAGTCTACACTGCAGTTTTAAGCATCAAAACCTGAACCCCACGAGCCCAAGTCAGCTGACTTGGGTTAGCTGCAACTGTGCCCTGGGTCTTTTATTGCAGTGTAGAGGTACCTAAATATCTCTCTTGAGGTTCTGATAACAGCAATCTCCTGCTGGCACCCCTTATAACTTGAGGCACTTCTGATTGAGCATGCACATGTCAGACTCCTCCTTCCTGCTGCCTACTTAATAATACTTTGCACTTTCCATCTGTGGATGTTGAAGCTCTTTACAAGCATTCGGTCTAACAATAGAATGGCAAGGTGGTAAAGTATTATCCACACTTTACAGTTGGGAAACCTGAAACATAGAAAGGTAAAGTGACTTGCATGAGGGTACACAGGTGGTTTTGCAGCAAAACCAAGAATAGAATCTATAGCCTGCCATTCCTAAGAGTTAGCCACATGACTATCCTTCCCCGTCAATACCCTTCCCTACAATAATTGGCAAATTTAGTGATATTTATGACTGTCAAAGAGGGAAAATTACCTCAGAAGATGAATAGAAAACCAGTGGTATTTTACCTCTGGCTTCAGACTTTGTCTTGCCAAGATCATGACATTTCGTGGGATTCATAAAAAATATCACTTGTTTTGAGAATGGATCTATCCACATGGTACACTGTTTATATGCATAAGCACTAAGAAGATGGGGAAATCACTTGTATGGCAGCATGTAGGTACAATATTTGGAGGATATTCGTTTACAAATAAATCAAAATTTGGTACTAGGAGAACATTTCCTGTTATGGTGACAGCATAAGGATAGATTTCCATGTGGAATTTACATGCAGCATCATATAGTTGTTGATTCTTCTGTGACCTTCTGTGGCCATGGACGGTTGCAGATCAGCTTCTTGTGCCCAGTTAAAGCATTCATTATACACTTGTTGACTCTTCTGTGACCTTCTGTGGGCATGGAAGGTTGCAGATCAGCTGCTTGTGCTCAGTTAAAGCATTCATACCAAACTGAAAAAGGCTCCTGACACATAAGTTATCTTCCCTCTTATATGTGTGCCTGCTGAGATGAGCAAAAAATGTAACTGAAGTCTGTTCCTGGTTCATTTTGTTAATTTTTTTAATTAAAGTAAATTTAGTCTAGAGCTGGATTTACTGCTGAACAAATGAAATCACACACACTGACTGGAGACTCTGCCGTTAAAAAGGAGCTATACCTGGTTTCATGCATTCCTGAACTCATGCTCCAGGTTTTGGAGGCATGGTGCCAGCATTAGTTTTTTTTCAGACCACTGATGTAGGACCCCCAGCAGTGTTGTTTCAAAGGGTGATCTGTTGCCTAGGTTTTGCAGGCTCTTTCCTTAAGAGTTGACATAAATGTACGCAGAATGATTCACTTGAGTTAATCAGGTAAAATCATTGTGTTCCAGCATGTAAGAATGGGGTGAGGGGAAGAGGCAGTATGTGCAGATGAAGATGAATACGCTTCCTTGGAAGCAGAGCTAAAGAAGCCTCCTAGAGAAGAGTGTTGTAGCAGCCATGTAATTTACAGCCCAAGTGAGTATATTCCTTATGGAAGAAAAACTCTCAGTTCTTACAAAGAGTAATGATCTGAGCCCAGAGTTATGAACGGTAGCACGTTAATATATATCTATCTATTACAGAGATTCACATTCATACAGATTCTCAGTGCATGCCCAGGGATGTAAAGTTCCGAGTTCTAGTGAACTAACAAAGTATTCAAAGGCTTCATGTCAGTGGTTGCTTTTGGCATTCAGGCGCCGTCTTGTGGTGACATCGGGTGACATGGCAACTTTGCTTCAGTTTCCTTCCTTCTTTGATGGGCTTGTTGCTGGCTAGTCAGTTTTGGCTCTTTGTTACGACCACAGCCCTTCAGCTGAGTCATTGGTAGTCTTCTCCCCTCTCAGTGTGCTAAAGAGTACAGTATGTCAGGAGACCAATTGCCCTAGATAAAGGTCTTAGAGTCCCTGGCCTCTTTGAGTGTGGCTCACTTGTTCAAGGTTTAACAAAAAAAAAAACCCTGCTGGGTTTGAAAGGGAAACCCAGGTCCACCAACTCCTCTGGATTCAAGGCTAGGGACTCTGTATGAAGTGGTTGGTACCAATTTCTCCCATCCTCTTCCTGTTTTCCTGTCTTGCTTGCTACCATGCCTGTCTTACAGGCTGTTCTTCAGAGTCTCATCCTGCGGCCCTCTTCTCCTGGAAGTCCAACTTCCTGGATGGCTTCTCACCAATCTGCAGCTGAACACTCCCGCTCTCAGAAGCTCTTCAGCCTTTCTGGCAGCCATACCCTGCCCTTTGCCCTGCAGCCTTTTTATCTCCACAGCTGTTATGAGGCCACCAAACAGCCCAGCTTGAGAAGGCAGTCAATTTCCCTGTGAATGCTTTTATGGCTGTGACTGGGTGGGGTCTATACGCCCCAGGACCTCCTGCATGCATGACTCTGACTTCTTCAACTTTGACTGTGGGTAACATTGTTAAAAATGTGCACGTCCAGAGTGCCTCACATACCAGATATGTCATTCTGAAGCATTGCTCTTCCAACAGAACATCAGGGTGTGGTGGTTCAAGTGATGTGGCTGGTTCATGGAGCAACACTGGAGGTGCATCCAAGGAATACCACCATGTTCAGCAACAGTGAAAAAGTTAATAATCAAGCTGATTGGAAAATTCCATCAAAAATGAAACTGACAAAAAATTGAAATAATTTTTTCAATCTTCCCCCTTCTTCCCCCCGCCCTCCTGTTTTTTGATCAGTTCCATACCAAAAACAAAGGGGGAGGTAATTTTAGATGAAATGGACCATGAGACATAAAGACTTGTGTTATTGCAAGAAGGACACAAATGGGAGAACACACACCAACTACTACAGTGGAGCCTCTTTTACCTTTTTGCTGCTTTTCCTAGTGAAAAGGGCACTCCCTGAAATTCTTGTTTCACTTGATATTGTTTTTTCAGATATCAGTTACAGGGGCACTCAGATAGTTTGGTGTAAAATGTAGGAGTGGGATGAAACAGAAACTTACAAAATCTAATATGAATAGAAATGTTTTCTATTTTTTATTTCAATGAAAATCATTGTATGTTGGGATTCAAACATTTTCATTTACTGTTTGGAACTCAAACATTAATGTAGGATTATGGTGAGATAGGAGAATAAGGAAATGAAACTGGCTCAACATAAACTTTAAACAAATCCAGCTAACTTTCACTGTCAACAACAAGCACGGCAAAATGCAAAAGCCAAATATCAGTCATCACTGATTCTGATCAATCCATAAATTACATTTTAAATTATTTGTTTTAAACATCTAAGGTGATATGCATTGATAACTAAACGTTTTTTAAAAAAAATCTGATTTTTAAATGGATATTGTTCGTTTACATTTTGGTTTGGTTTCTGTTCCATTTTATAAATTTTAATCAACTTACATTCACCGCCTTGGAGATATATGACAAACAAAGTAGGTCTTGTGACTTAGTTACAATAGAAAATATTACCATTGTTGTCATAACAAGCCATGGTCACGTATTATAGAAGCAGAGTCAACAGTTAACTGTGTCATCATCAAGACAAAAATCTACATTTTTGCTTTCAAGTCACAGGCTTGTATGCTCAGTAATATAAAGGAGCAGCTCTGCTGATGAACAAGACAAATGTTGATGGAAAAATGAAGACAAAGTAGAAAACTAGTGCAGATTCTAAATTGCTCCCCAACTTGGCCCAGATCCGCCCAAGCCTAATGATCTTCCCAGGATACTGCAAAAACCATTGACTTGGTAGGGTTCATTTTGGGAAGGATGAAGGTATGATTTGGGTTTGGGAGGATTTTCTGGAGTTTTTCCATTTTTATTTGGACCATCCGTGGTAAGTTGTTACGTAAAGTTGCTCGCTGGGAGAGTTAATTAATTTGTATGTTCGTCATAATGCTGCTGGGTGGATCTTGTAACTCTAATTAGTAACAGTGTGCTCAGAGCTTTTCTATATATTATTTTTAATGTTAAATCTAAATAAATGATTTTATGGCTTCATACTCTTAATTTACATTAGAAAGCTAGGTCCAAAATGTAATGATAATCCTTTGTTTCCAGCCTTGCTACAAGAGGAAGGGGTTTTTTTTAAGTTAAGAGGCTTGTATTTGGGGTGAAATTCACCTCAGTGCAGAAGAGCCACACTAACCCCTATTCTTCTCTTCAGCTCTGTTTTAAGGGCTTAAGTACAGTTTAAGAGACGTAGAGAGCTTTGTATTTGTCTTCTGCACTGGGGTAAATTTCATCGTAATGATGAAATGTTATAGAATCATAGAATATCAGAGTTGGAAGGGACCTCTGGAGGTCATCTAGTCCAACCCCCTACCCAGAGCAGGACCAATTCCCAACTAAATCATCCCAGCTAGGGCTATGTCAAGCCTGACCTTAAAAACTTCTAAGGAAGGGGATTCCACCACCTCCCTAGGTAATGCATTCCAGTGTTTCACCACCCTCCTAGTGAAAAAGTTTTTCCTAATATCCAACCTAAATCTCCCCCACTGCAACTTGAGACCATTACTCCTTGTCCTGTCATCTGCTATCACTGAGAATAGTCTAGATCCATCCTCTTTGGATCCACCTTTCAGGTAGTTAAAAGCAGCTATCAAATCCCCCCTCATTCTTCTCTTCCATAGACTAAACAATCCCAGTTCCCTCAGCCTCTCCTCATAAGTCATGTGTTCCAGACCCCTAATCATCTTTGTTGCCCTTTGCTGGACTCTCTCCAATTTTTCCACATCCTTCTTGTAGTGTGGGGCCCAAAACTAGACACAGTACTCCAGATGAGGCCTCATCAATGTCGAATAGAGGGGAACGATCATGTCCCTCGATCTGCTGGCAATGCCCCTACTTATACACCCCAAAATGCCATTGGCCTTCTTGGCAACAAGGGCACACTGTTGACTCATATCCAGCTTCTCGTCCACTGTCACCCCTAGGTCCTTCTCTGCAGAACTGCTGCCTAGCTATTTGGTCCCTAGTCTGTAGCAGTGCATGGGATTCTTCCGTCCTAAGTGCAGGACTCTACACTTGTCCTTGTTGAACCTCTTCAGATTTCTTTTGGCCCAATCCTCTAATTTGTCTAGGTCCCTCTGGATCCTATCCCTACCCTCCAACGTATCTACCACTCCTCCCAGTTTAGTGTCATCCGCAAACTTACTGAGGTTGCAATCCACACCACCAGATCATTAATGAAGATATTGAACAAAACCGGCCCCAGGACTGACCCTTGGGGCACTACGCTAGATACCGGCTGCCAACTAGACATGGAGACATTGATCGCTACCTGTTGAGTCCGACAATCTAGCCAACTTTCTACCCACCTTGTAGTGCATCCATCCAGGCCATAATTCTTTAACTTGCTGACAAGAATACTGTGGGAGACCGTGTCAAAAGCTTTGCTAAAGTCAAGGAATAACACGTCCACTGCTTTCCCTTCATCCACAGAACCAGTTATCTCATCATAGAAGGCAATTAAATTAGTCAGGCATGACTTGACCTTGGTGAATCCATGCTGACTGTTCCTGATCACTTTCCTCTTCTCTAAGTGCTTCAGAATTGATTCCTTGAGGACCTGCTTCATGATTTTTCTGGGGACTGAGGTGAAGCTGACTGGCCTGTAGTTCCCAGGATCCTCCTTCTTCCCTTTTTTAAAGATTGGCACTACATTAGCCTTTTTCCAGTCTTCCGGGACTTCCCCTGATCGCCATGAGTTTTCAAAGATAATGGCCAATGGCTCCGCAATCACATCCGCCAATTCCTTTAGCATTCTCGGATGCAACGCATCCGGCCCCATGGACTTGTGCACGTCCAGCGTTTCTAAATAGTCCCGAACCACTTCTTTCTTCACAAAGGGGCTGACCACCTCCTCTCCATGCTGTGCTGCCCAGTGCAGCAGTGTGGGAGCTGACCTTGTCTGTGAAGACCGAGGCAAAAAAAGCATTGAGTACATTAGCTTTTTCCACATCCTCTGTCACTAGGTTGCTTCCCTCATTCAGTAAGGGGCCCACACTTTCCTTGGCTTTCTTCTTGTTGCCAACATACCTGAAGAAACCCTTCTTGTTACTCTTAACATCTCTCGCTAGCTGCAACTCCAGGTGTGATTTGGCCTTCCTGATTTCACTCCTACATGCCAGAGCAATATTTTTATACTCATCCCTGCTCATTTGTCCAATCTTCCACTTCTTGTAAGCCTCTTTTTTGTGTTTAAGATCAGCAAGGATTTCACTGTTAAGCCAAGCTGGTCGCCTGCCATTTTTACTATTCTTTCTACACATCGGGATGGTTTGTCCCTGTAACCACAATAAGGATTCTTTAAAATACAGCCAGCTCTCCTGGACTCCTTTCCCCCTCATGTTATTCTCCCAGGGGATCCTGCCCATCAGTTCCCAGAGGGAGTCAAAGTCTGCTTTTCTGAAGTCCAGGGTCTGTATTCTGCTGCTTTCCTTTCTTCCTTGTGTCAGAATCATAGGGTTAGAAGGGACAGAAAGGGTCATCTAGTAGAACCCCCTGCCAAGGTGCAGGATTTGTTGTAGTTAAACCATCCAGTATCAATGGCTATGCAGCCTCCTTTTGAAAACCTCCAGTGAAGGAGCTTCCACAACCTCCCTATGCAGTCTACCTTTGTCCTACTCTCCTTATAGTTAGGAAGTTTTTCCTGGGATTTGATCTAAATCTGCTATGCTGTAGTTTGAACCTACTGCCTCTAGTCCTGCCTGCTGTGGCAAGAGAGAATAACATTTCTTCATCTTTTCTATGGCAGCCTGTCAAGTATTTGAAAACCACTGTCATGTCCCTCCTTAATCTCCTCTTTTCCAAACTATGTTTGTTTTTGCATTGTATTAGAGAGATTAGTATTTCACGCTGGGGGCCCATTTTCAAATGTGGACACTTAAAGTATGTCATTTTGTTGGTCAAATCTGTACTTAGGCATTTCACGTGTCTAAGGGCCAAATTCTGTCCTTGGATATGTGTGTGAAACTCAGGAGGAGTTGTATGTTACCATACTGAAGGGCAAATTTATCAGTGCTTATTTGAGTGTCCCAGATATGGGGTGTGGACATCTCATTAGGGCATCCAGATTTGAACAATGGAAAGATCTTTGAAATCAACAAGCACAATCTTCATGCTCATCAGGTTCCCACCAAGGAAGTTCTTTGAGTGTATAGGACTTCAGGCAAGATTTATTTAATTTTGCATTGAGAATAGTGGATTGTGAGATATTTGCAAAAGTCACAAGATTCATTGTAGACCTGAGATACTGTCTTCTTGTTTTCCTTGTTCTAGGATAATATTTTTATCTCATATACCATGATGCCAAAAAGATATGGTGTAGCCTTTCCATCTGGATAGCCATGTTTTCAGATGCATATATCCAGATCTGGGAAATTAACTGTAATTCTGACTAATCTGACCCTAATTTGCATCTTTGGTGACCCTGCATTACTGTCATACTTGTAGTTTGGAACTGGCACATTCAATAGTAATTCTCAAGCCAGGTTAAGATACAGGACTTAGCAGCTTTTCTTGTTTGCACCCAGGTTCATTATTCTATAGCTATCTGCGTTTGTTATCTCCCTGCAGTGGTGCCACACGTCGCCAGCTTGGCCAGTGTAGCATACCATGTGATGTGTCACGAAGCCCAGTGATAGCCAGAGAGCTCCATTTTAAAAGAAACCCTGGCACATAATGTTATCTTCTGATAATGAGTTAACTAAAGCATGCCACCACAGTATTTACATATTGTATCTGAACCTATTGTTCATTCCTTGTTTGCAGTTCTTTACATTGGAATAGCCATTCTTTCTTGAAAGCCTTACTTTCACCGCCGTGGGGTTCTCCTTCCTTAAAAATAAGGAGGAGCTGGAGTCTCCATTCTTAATGACTTTTCAGTGTGAAGAAGTGCAATACAGTAGTACTATTACCATCTGTTTCCTGCCTTTTGACTACTTTTTGAACTTTTATAATACCTTACATCTGAAGATTTCATGCTTAAGAGGGTCTTATTAAGCTTTATGACACCCTTCTGATGATACCCATTGCACAGATGGATAAACTGAAACGTGCAGTTTGTCTGAAACCATAAAAATCAGTGGCATAACCAGGAATAGAATCTAGGATTTCTGAGTCCTGGTGACCTGTCCTAACCACTAGACAGCACTGTCTCATTGTTTTCTAGGTAACATAGAAGGAATGAGAAACTACTTTTGGAATGAGAAACTACTTTTGAGAAAACTAAATGGACATAACAAGACGGAGTTTACAAATAAAACACAAAGGGCTGAATTATACCTACATTGTGCCCCTGCATATAGGGGTGTGAAAAGCACTGCCCAGCAGTAGCAGCTCCCTGAGACAGGCAGAATTCCTCCAGGGATGCTGGGGATGTGTGGGTCAAAGTGGCCCCTGCTATAGCATTTCCAGGGTTCAGGGTGGACTCTGTTTGTGTGGGCCAGCTCTGTTGAGCAGTGAGGAGGGGATGGGTTATGGCTCTTGTTTTTCCTGAATGCTAAGCACCTAAGGGTATGTCTACACTACAAAATTAGGTCGATTTTATAGAAGTCGATTTTTAGAAATTGATTTTATACAGTTGATTGTGTATGTCCCCACGAAGCGCATTAAGTCTGTGGAGTATGTCCTCAATACCATGGCTAGCATCAACTTACAGAGCGGTGCGCTGCGGGTAGCTATCCCACAGTTCCCACAGTCTCCGCTGCCCATTGGAATTCTGGGTTAAGCTCTCAGTGCCTGATGGGGCAAAAACATTGTTGAGGGTGGTTTTGGGTACCTGTCATGAGTCGACCCTCCCTCCCTCCGTCCGTGAAAGCAATGGCAGACAATTGTTTTGCTCCTTTTTTCCTGGGTTACCCGTGCAGCAAGAATGGAGCCCACTCAGCTCACCACTGCTGTAGTGAGCATTATAAACACCTCGCACATTATCGTGGAATATGTGCAGAACCAGGCTAAAAGACGCCAGCACGAGGACAATTGTGATGAGGACATGGACACAGGTGTTCTTGAAAGCATGGACTGTGGCAACGGGGCCATCATGGTGGCAGTGGGGCTGGTTCATATATTGGAACACCGATTCTGGGCCCGGAAAACAAGCACAGACTGGTGGTACCACATAGTGTTGCAGGTATGGGATGATTCACAGTGCCTGCAAAACTTTTGCATGCGTAAAGCCACTTTCCTTGAACTTCGTGAGTTGCTTTCCCCTGCCCTGAAGCACAAGAATACCAAGATGAGAGGGGCCCTGACAGTTGAGAAGCGAGTGGCAAAAGCCCTGTGGAAGCTTGCAATGCCTGACTGCTAATGGTCAGTTGGGAATCAACTTGGAGTGGGCAAATCTTCTGGGGGGACTTCTATGATCCAAGTAGCCAATGCAATCACTGACGTTCTGCCATCAAGGGTAGTGACTCTGGGAAATGTGGATGGCTTTGCTGCAATGGGGTTCCCTAACTGTGGTGGGATGATAGATGGAACACATATCCCTATCTTGACACCGGACCACCTTTCCGACCAGTACGTAAACCGCAAGGGGTACTTCTAAATGGTGCTGCAAGCACTGGTGGCTCACAAGGGACGTTTCACCTACATCAACATGGGATGGCCGGGAAAGGTGCATGACGTTCACATCTTTAGGAACGCCGGGCTGTTCTAGCAGTTGCAAGAAGGAACTTACTTCCCAGACCAAAAAATTACTGTTGGGGATGTTGAAATGCCAATAGTTATCTTTGGGGACCCAGCCTACCCCTTGCTCCCATGGCTCATGAAGCCGTACACAGGCAGCCTGGACAGTAGTAAGGAGCAGTTCAACTATAGGCTGAGGAAGTGCAGAATGGTGGTAGAATGTGCCTTTGGACGTCTAAAAGCTCGCTGGCGCTGTTTGCTGACTAGGTTAGACCTCAGTGCAACCAACATTCCTATTGTTACTGCTGCTTGCTGTATGCTTCATCTATGAGAGTAAGGGGGAGAAGTTTATGGTGGGGTGGGAGGTTGAGGCAGATCGCCTGGTGGTCGATTTTTGAGCAGCCAGACACCAGGTTGATTAGAAGAGCACAGCTAGGCGCGCTGTTCATCAGAAAGGTTTTGAAAACCAGTTTCATGACTGGCCAGGCTATGGTGTGACAGTTGTGTGTGTTTCTCGTTGCTGCAAACCCACCCCCTTTGTTGATTTTAATTCCCTGTAAGCCAACCACCCTCCCCCCTTCGATCACAGCTGGCAAAGGAAATAAAGTAACTATTGTTTTGAAACCATGCATTCTTTCTTTATTAATTAAAAAAATGTGAGATAACTGACAAGGTAGTCCGGGTGGGGTGGGGTGTGGAAGGAGGGAAGGACAAGGTCACATTGCTTATTGTAGCCACACTACAAATCAAAACTGTTTGAATGACAGCCTTCTCTTGCTTGGGCTGTTTTCTGGAGTGGAAAGGCTGGGTGCCCAGAGCCTCCCCCGCCCCCCCACCCCCACATTCTTGGGCATCTGGGTGAGGAGGATATGGAACTTGGGGAGGAGGGCAAGTTATACAATGGATGCAGTGGGGGTTTGTGCTCTTGTTGGCTTTCCTGCAGCTCCAACATATGCTTCATCATGTCTGTTTCTCCCCCATTAGCCTCAGCATCACCTCCTGCCTTTGCTGTTTGCCCTTACTTAATGCTTTCTTGGCCTCTGCTACTGAATGCCTCCGTGCATTAAGCTGTGCCCTGTCAGTGCGGGAGGATTGCATGAGCCTGGAAAACATGTCATCGCGAGTGCATTTTTTTCGCTTTCTAATCTGCGATAACCTCAGGGATGGAGATGATAGGGGGAGCATAGAAACATTTGCACCTGAGGAAGAGAAAAAGGGAGAGTAAAATTTAAGATGATACATTTCTGAGAACAAAAGGGAGACTCTTTCACAGTGAATCAAGCAATTCACAGCAGACAGCACATGTGCTTTAGGTACAAGGTCGCATTTTGCCTTTTATATTGAGTGCCTACCACTGTGGTGACACATCACAACTGGCTGGGCAACAGTATTTGGTTTCCAGGCAGCCATGGTAAGCCTTTTGGTACATGGGGTTGGCTTCATACACCTTCGTAACATGTGGGAATGGTTTCAGACTGCAGCACCATCTTTTCCCATAGCAAGCAATGCCAGTTGTGTTTCACGTTTAAAAGGAGGGGCTACGGTTTTTGGGTGTATGTGCAGCACACACCTCCCCCCACCCCACCATGTGACTATTCTCCGGGATGATCTCTTTTAGCCAAGCACAAACAACCCAGCATGAACGTGGTCCTTTTACTGTTCCCTTACAAAAATTCCCCTATTTCAACCAGTTGACCATGAATGATATCACTCTCCTGAAGCTAACACAGAAAGATAAAGACCGAATGTTGCTTGAATGTGACCAAAACCCAGGACCATTCGCTGCCATGCTTTGTGCTGCAATGATTCCAGACCACTTGCTACTGGCTTGGCATGGTAAAGTATCCTACTGTGGAGGATAAAATAAGGCAGCCCTCCCCAGAAACCTTCTGCAAAGGCTTTCAGAGTACCTCCAGGAGAGCTTGATGGAGATGTCCCTGGAGGATTCCCGCTCCATCCCCAGACACGTTAACAGACTTTTCCAGTAGTTGTACTGGCCGTGAATGCATCCCAATTCTTCAGGGCAAATGAAACGTTAAGCACTTTTGCTTCTAAGCCTTGTACTGTACTTACAAATGTGCATTCACCAGAGCTGCCTTCTCCGGCTTCAGGGTCGGGGATCCCATCATGGGAGGGTATTGGCTCCAGGGTGATGAAAAAGTCCTGGCTGCCGGGGAGAACGGATTCACCGTTTGCCTGCTGCGCATTCTCCTCCTCCTCTTCCTCATCCACAAAATCCTCCTCCCTGTTGCGTGAGACTCCCCCCTTGCAGGTGTCCACGGAGAGTGGTGGGGTAGTGGTAGAGTCCCCCCAGAATGCCATGCAGCTGATCATAGAAGCGACATGTATGGGGCTCTGACCCGGAGCGACCATTTTCCTCCTTTGTCTTTTGGTAGGCTTGCCTGAGCTCCTTAACTTTCACACGCACCGCTGTTGTAACCTCTCTCTTTCCCTGTTCCCTGTTTCC
Source organism: Eretmochelys imbricata (assembly GCF_965152235.1). Lineage (NCBI taxonomy): Eukaryota > Metazoa > Chordata > Testudines > Cheloniidae > Eretmochelys > Eretmochelys imbricata. The sequence goes on along the minus strand of NC_135573.1, from coordinate 45,412,904 downwards.
CTGTTGTAACCTCTCTCCACCATGCCCTGTGTGATTTTGGCAAATATATTGGCATTTCTTCTTTTTGATCGGAGTTCGGCCTGCACAGATTCTTCTTCCCATACTGCAATCAGATCCAGTGTCTCCCTTTCGGTCCATGCTGGAGCTGGTTTGCAATTCTGGGGGGACTGCATGGTCACCTGTGCTGCTGAGCTCGCCACGCTCAGAAAATGACATTCAAAATTTCCTGGAGCTTTTCCTGTGTACCTGGCTAGTGCATCGGAGTTCAAAGTGCTGTCCAGAGCGGTCACATTGGAGCACTCTGGGAAGCTCCTGGAGGCCAATACCATCGAATTGCGTCTGCACTACCCCAATTTGACCCAGCAAGGTCGATTTTAGTGCTCCTCCCCTCACCAGGGAGGAGTACAGAAGTCGATTTTAAGAGCCCTTTAGGTCGACAGAACGGGGTTGGTTGTGTAGACGCATTCATTTTAAAATCCACCTATCGCAGCTAAATTGGACCTAACCCCATAGTGTAGACCTGGGCTTGGACTCCTTGTGCCCTGCACACATCTTGTTCATGTGTGCTGGACCAAACACAGTCTGGCCACAGTAGTCACAAGTCTCAGATTCAAACCATTTTTGGAAACTGAAAAACAAAGTAAATGATTGCAGAGGTTTGAGAATCTGGTAAATCTGACATTTATCACTAGATGGTGACAGCTTACTTCTCAATAGCTAAAGCCTCATTTCCCTCATTAGCGCTAAGAGGAAACAAAGTAATACTGTATTTAATCCCATATTGATTGGTAGCTGTGAGTAGCAAATATGTAAACGTCCTACAGCAGGAAGTTTTTTAACTTAGCTTGAGAGTCATTACAGTACACTCCACTAGCCATTGCAATTCCTCAGTTAATCCCTCTTGAACTGAGTGATTAAAATCTATTTATTTAAGCATGTGAACACCTATTGAAGGTAAACTGCACAAATTTTGTTTAATCTTAACACTGGTTAAGATCCCAAATCAGTAAGTGACTGTAAGTGCAGAATAAAAACCAATACAAGGACTACTCCCCATCTGACTTTATACATTAAAATGTATATGTGAAAATTATTATGATTTAAATAGCAGGCCATTTTCTGTACTTCCTCTGCAGGAAGGAACTGATAGTATCACAGACACTGAAAACAATACATGAGAACTAAATTCTATAGAGCAGTGTCGAGGTTACCAAAGTAGCTCAGAGTGTGCACTCCAAGCACTGAAGTGTTACTATTTTGTTTTTAAATGTAAATGTTCTTATTTGTAATTGTTTAGTTTGCACGTGCGTACTGTTTTAACGATATTGGATCTTAAACATACGAAGTTTTGCAGTTCACCTTAGCCAGGATTTATGGATCCATTTCACACACACTGCTTAGAAAATGGACCTCTGATTCTAGCCATTCAGTAAGGGGTCCATTGTCTATTTCCTTGGAGTTTATCTACACATAAAAGTTGTACCACTTTAACTGCAGTGGTTTAGTTTAACCAGTACAACTCCTCTAGAGTGGATGAAGTTATACTGGTATACAAACAGGACAGGGGATAAGCTATACCTGAATAAAGCACCTTTATACCAGCACAACTGCATACGCAGTAGGAGTTGTACTGGTATAACTATCTTGATTAAAAAAAATCACCATCCTAATTGAAATAATTGTGCTGCTAGAACTTTCAAGCGTAGATCAGACTTAAGTAGTCCTCTCCTCCTTCCCCATGCTCCGCTCTTCTTCCTGCCTGCCCCTTTAGACAGGGCAAGCTTTCCTCTTCTTCTGCCTCTTCTGGAGTTTCTGGTGTGTTTCTTTTCACCTTGTGCCTTCTCTTTTCTGTGGACTTTGGCCTGCGAATTCTGTCCCGCTGTCCCCAACACGGACATATGAATTGCCATATGAGATCAGTGACCTATATAGTCCAGTATCCTATCTCTGATAGGGACTAATCCCAGATGCCTTAGAGGAAGGTGCTGGATAAGGACTCAGGAGACATGGATTCCATTCCCAGCAGTGCTGCTGGCCTATTTAGTGACCTTGGGCAAGTCAGGTCCCTTTCTCTGTGCCTCCATTTCCCTATCTGTAAAATGGGGGTAATGATACTGACCTCCTTTGTAAAGTGCTTTGAGATCTATGGATGAAAAGTGCTATATAAGAACTAGGTATTATTAATAGATAATTATGGAGAAATCCACCCACAACAGAAGATTCCTCCAAACCCCATTGCTTAGTGGTTGGTTTATGCCTTAGCTTTTTATAGATGTAATTATCATTGCAGGTAGTTTTAATCCTAGTGTTAAAGCTGTGGACTTTTCCCCCCGACCAAAACCAAATGTAAAGTAATTTGATATCTTGGTGCAATGTATTGTTTACTAATTTCCATTATCCTTCTCTATAGGGCTGGCCTTTGCTGTTCTGTCTTCAGTCCATCCAGTGTTTGGTTTATATGGATCTCTCTTTCCTGTCATCCTTTATGCTATTTTTGGAATGGGACGCCATGTTGCAACAGGTAAGTGTCTGGAAACATTTAGGCTCCCATCGTGCAAGTTGCTGAGTGTGTTCTGTGAAATGAGGCGCTTCCTCAACAACTGGTGTGTTCATTGCAAGTTGAAGGTACTAAGCGTCACAGGATCAGTTATGGGGGAGAGAAAGAGGGAAGTGTCTTAAAACAGATTAACCTGTTCACATTTCTTGTGCCTTTTCTTTACAGCTACATCTTTTTCTGCTTAAGAAAAGTGTTTTTAAGAAAAAAAAGCCTTGTTAAGGTTATACTGGAGCCATTCCTAAGGTTATACTGGAGCCATTCCTACCACTATAATTGAATACTGCATCAATACTTCCTTTATAAATACAGTTTATCAGGGACTTATGCACCCGACTATATAAATTTGCTGGAAGCTAAAACTTTAACAGACAAGAGCTCAGCTAAAGAGAGCCTTTTTAAATATAAACAGGAACAACTAAAAGTTTGACTGTTCCTAAACTATAGAAACACCTCATTATTTCTCATTGCTATAACACAACCCCAGTACTTCTCACCAAAAAATACCCTCTCCCTACTCCATATACTTCAGTAGAATTGGGATTACCCCTGATCAGATGCTTCTGTTGAGCTGAAGGGTGAAGATGCCCCATCACTTCCACTGTAGAAGCTAAGGAACTACTAGGAGTTCCCTAGCTGCCATGCTCGTGATTATGTGGCCTCCTCACCACTGCTTTGAGCAGAGCTACCCACAGTGGCAAGAAGTGTTTCCGAGCTCCTGCTAGATTGACTGCTTTGTTCCCTAAGGAAACCTATTATGAACTGAGAAAGGGAATTGTATTCATCAGGTTGGACCACCAAGAAACTCGTCTGTGGGAATGGTGGCCTCCCAGTAACTCTCGAAGACCAGGGGACGTATAGAGACAGGCACTTGGTTCCAGTAGGCGAGTACAATGAGCTTAAATGCAGGGCCGTAGCCCCTGTCCCCAGTCAACCAAAGATAAAATGTGAAAGGGGTATCCTGCACCTTAGGGGAAGGGGAATGGCTGTGAGAGCCTTTTGAGGGGAGGGAAGATGGTTCTTGGAAATTTGGAACCATGTGCAACCACACACAAACCACATGTGCAACCAATTTGGAACCACATGTGCAACCACACCCTGTAGGGCTCACATAGCCCAACTGCATACATCTCCACTCTGGCTAATATGTTTTCTAAGAAGCAAACACTGTCTTTTGAATAACTAGATGGTTTTGAAATCAATACTGTTAACAGCTCCGTAAGAGCTATGTGGTCTACTGGGAAACCAATGTACATTCCAAAGTATATAGAATTTGTCTCCCAACATATGTATGTTATATTGTCAAACCTCCAGATAATTTACATCAAACAGGACATGAATTCTGTGTCAAGGTCCTTGGGTTTTGTTGCTCTGATGTAGCAAACTAGAAATTCTGCAGAAGCTTATTTTTGAAAAAAAAAGTTGTTTTAATCAATGAACTATTCACATGAATAACATTGTTACAGTATCCCTTGTATTATGCATTCTAATATTAAATTCAATTTGTCTAAAGCTGTCCTCCACACAAAAATTGTCAGGGAGGAAGTCTCTGGGGCCTTTGATACCTGGGGAGGCAGTTTGGGATTGTGGGACAAGCACAGTAGATGGATGCTTCTGCTAAAATGATCAGTATACTCAGTTCACAGGAGAGCAAGAAACATTCTTTTAAATGAAAGCTTAGATTTTGGAGAATAATTCTGTGGCAGGAGCTGGGATAAAGGTAGGTTACTATATAGCCTTATAGTTCCTTTATTTGTCCTTTTCATTAAAAAAGGTAAAAATATGAGGCTATATAAGCAAAATTGTTTCAAAATAGACAATGTTTACAAATTTCTCCACGAGCAGTTGATTTTAAACTAAAGGTCGTCACTAAAGGAAAAAAGTACCTCACTCATCATCTTACATAGCACCCTTAATATCCAGAAAAAATATCTGGTGGTAATAAACTCTTGTTATGTAGCATGAAGGTGGTGAAATGGACAAAGGGCAGGACTTCAGGACTGACACGGTATCCATGGGGTGAAATGGAGCAAATGTCATTCAGCCTAGGATTTGTGGAGTATACTCAAAGCCCTGTATCCTACAATTCTATGGCTTTGGATTTGCTGTAGAATTCACCTTTTGGACTCCAGCCCTTGCTACAGAATTGTGCTTCACAATCTAAGCTGTCATACAGAAATGTTTCTGTCCCTCGTGGTTGTGAAGAAAATATTATAAATATGAACACAATGTATTTTCATGATAACCATTTTAGCAGAAGTATGCTGCTATTGCACATATCCCATCATCCCAAAGGCCCTGATTCAGGAAAGCACGTAAGCATATGCTAAAGATTCATTGTTTAAAGTTAAACATGTGCTTAATTCCGTTCCCAAATAAAGATGCTTTCCTGAATCACGGCTAAACCATGTACTACAGCTCCCCATGTGCCAATGCCCCATATATCCTTTACTCAGAGGTGACAATCTCCTTCCCCTGTAATAACTTCTGTGAAGTCAGTGGAACTCTGTTTAAGTAAAGGATGCAGGATTGGGACCTGTTTTAGCCAGACTTTTTGCATGAAAAATGGAGTTCATCTGTGGCCTGGTCCTGTAAACTTTTGCCTACTTGACTAATTCTTACTCATATATAGTCCCTGGTACCTCACTTAGTCTAGTCTTATGTAAAAGATTATTCATCTGAGCAATAAATTGCTAGAATTGAACCTTTATTCTTGCTGCTTTTTCTCCATTTGAACTCAGGAGCCTAACGTATTTGGGATACCGTAATAGAAATTATGATTTCAGGTGGAACTAATATATGCAAAACATTTTCCAAACAGTATGTTGTTCAAAGCTTTCCATAATGCTTTAATGCCTTTAACATATTGAATTGTTGATTAAAGATTGAATGTGATTAAAGATTTCAAAAGGGCTTCAACCCTGCCTCTGTTTGTCTGTGTGCACATTATTTGCTTGTGCATTTTTTGAGCACCATTATTTTTAGGCACACAGAAGAGAACTTGCACACAAAAAACCATTTGCACTCAGTTTATCCGCTCATATGGCATATTATACATAGAAATTTGCACCCAACAAGTGCAAGTGCTTTAAAAACACACACCTGAAGTGAGTGTGCAAATTTCACATTTCTGGATAGAGGCTGTACTTTGAAAAATTAATGTTAGTGACTCTAACAAATATTGAGCTACTTATTGGTAATTGATATGTGACTTTTCTTTTACAGGAACTTTTGCTTTAACTTCCTTGATATCTGCCAATGCAGTTGAGCGTCTTGTTTCTCCAGCAAGCAACAATTTCACTACAAGCAATAATTCGGGAGTCTTAGGTTTATCAGAGTTTGAAATACAGAGGATTGGAGTTGCTGCAGCGGTTTCATTTTTAGGAGGAATTATTCAAGTAGGTACTCTAAATAGTTAACGAACATTTATTTTAACAAACGTAAGAAGTACACTATAGCTAAGTCTTTGTCTGTCACACCTATGACTTTGGTGATGAAAAACATAACTTAGTTTTATTTCATAACAAGTCCAGCTCTTTGAACCTTGGCCAGCTGGCTGTTGAGCAGGGTTCTACCATGGTTTTTTACAAATTTGGCTCTATATTTGTCCACTGCTTTGGAGTCTGCAAATATGATTTGACTTTTGAATTTCAAATAATTTACTTGCAAAAGAAAGGGTCATCTTGCTTAAAATAAAGTTGATCCTGTGACATTTTAAATTTATTTTTGCCAGAATTAAATTACTCCTGCTTTTTTTCGGATGCCAAAGTCATGTCCTATCCCATTTTATGTCAAGACAAACAATCAGTTCTTAATTATGCTTGTGCTATGGTGGCCATGAAGGGACAAATCCCTCTCCCAATAAAGTAAATGGGAGTTTTGCATATGACTTCACTAGAGCCAAGAACAGGGCCTAATGGATACATCCCCTTCTATTTTTACTTTTATTTGCCTTATGCAGCTAGCCCACAACAACTTTTATTATTATTAATTATAGTAATACTTAGCAGTTACTGACATAGGAATTGCCATGTCTGTCCTGCTTCTGACAGTTGCCAGTACCAGATGCTTCAGTGGAAGGTGTAAGTGCTTGTGTGAGGGCTGCCAATTTGGCAGATACACCAAGGTTTGTACTGGGAACCACCAGAGGTAAAAGCATGAGTTGCTACAGCTTTTACTCATATCCTCTGTGTATTGGGACAGTGGGAGACCTGTTATACACAGGTTTCCAATGGGTTTCATGTGTATAGTGCTTTTCATCATAAAAGCATTTAACAAACCGTATGATAATCTCATTTACCTTTTGTTCAGACAAACCATTCAACCCAAAAGAAAACTAATAGATTAAGTTGTTTGTTGTTGTTATTATTATTACTATTATTAATATTTTTGAGATCAAAATGTTATTTACCTTCTCATATGACCAGTTGATCTTTCTCCCAAATCCACTTTAGTTCTATAATTGTTTCTGTAAGAGATTCAATAAAAAACATCTTTGCATATGTTCCCCATTAGCAAGATAAACATGCCTTCTTTCATTCTTTTCAGGATATATGATGAAATACTGAATAAAAATAATTTTTCCAAATACATTCACATTTATAATAGCACCTTTCATCTTCAAATATTAACTTAATAATCTTCGCAGCACCCTCCTTTGTGTGAGGTAGAGATATTTCTGCCCCCATTTCAAAGATGGAAAAATGGAGCTAGAAAGGTTATGACTAGAGCTGATTGGGAATTTTTTGACAAACCATCTTTTTGTTGTCAAAAAAAAGCCAGTTTGTCAAAACTGAAACTCTTCATGAAACAGGGTTGATGTTGATGAATTTCCTAACTCAAAAAAGAGTAAAGAAAAAAGATCTGAAGTTGTTGAAACACAGTTTTTCACTTTTTTAGTTTGAAATGACCTGTTGTTTAGAAACTTAAGCTAAGACGCTAAAATGTTTTTTTATTGATTTATTTTTTTAAGAAAGAAAGCTCACAAACAAAATGAAGTGTTATAGAATTATTCTGACAAAATGTTTTGATTGACTTTTTCCTAAAAAATCTATTCATTTGGTTTGTCAATATTTTCAAAAGGTAGACTTTTCATCCCAATTCAATACGGGACAATTTTCAAACTCTTGAAAATATTCACTAAAAAGGAATCCTATTTCCCACCCAACTCTAGTGCAGATTTGCTTGAAACCATGGAGGGTGTGAAAGCCTAGATTAGAATGCAGGACTCTGGTTCCCACATGAGTGTTGAGACTCCTAAGCAATAACTCTCTTCTTGTAGAAGTACAATTTTTCCAAATTGAGTTTTCAATTATATTTTTAGTTGAAAAATGATTTAACTGATTAAATGTTTTATTGAAAATTTGATTTTTGACAGAGAAAGGGTCCTGAAAATTTTCAACACAGATTTTTGTTAAAAAAAAATTTCATTTTGCAAAAATTTGAAAAACCAATTAAACATTTTGAAATGTTCCTATGCAGTTTTTTACTACCTTTTCTACCAGTTCTACTCCCTCTATATTTCTCACGTGATTTTTTCTGTGTTGGTTTATATGGGTATATTTCGTAGCCTCTTTAATATGCTTGCACTCTGAGATACAAATTTAATTTGGCATTCCTTGTGTAAGAATAAGTAATCTATTATCTGAATAAGCATTTGTTAATGGATGAGATACAGATAAATTGCTTCAAGGTTTGGATTGTGTTTTGTTTTTCTTGAAAAACTCTGCATTTTTACAATGGAAGTCTTTTAGTCTTTAAAATCTAAAATGGTTGTGGCATTGTTTGAAAATCAGTTCCAATTGATGGGCACTAACTTCTTTCCTAATATTTCATAACTCTTTGGATTAACATTGTAACAGATGTAACCTAGCTCTCATATTCATAAATTTTGGTATATAAGGTTGTGTATTTTATAATGGCTCTCTATAAGCTGTACTACTCATTTATTAATGTGATCTCAGAAATTTCTGTTGCTATTTCAATGTTACTGATTGATAACGAATCCTCAGAATAGTGCTAACAGAATGGAATATGGTGTTTTAAACCTTGAATCTAGAAAGAATGGTCACTGGACTACCACAGATCCAATAAAATGTTGCTTCTTCCTACAAAATTTAACTAGTAAATAACTGTTCATTCGCTCAATGCAAAACAGGGAAGGAACTTTAACAATAACACATGTGAGTGTGTAATAGACAATTGTGTCAGAATACTCAAATTAGTAGTACAGGACTGTACAGAGCCCTAATTTAAGTTTTCTGTCACATCTTTTATCCATCCTGGTAAATGTTTTAACAAAGGTCCTTCCCTGTTTTGCATTGAGTGTGCAGAAATTTATGTGCTAGTAAAACGTCGTAGGTAGAAGCAACCATTTGTTGGATCTTAGATGGGAGTTAGGTGGGAGTTTCCAGCTGGTAGGGGCAGAAGCAGCCAAAGCAGGGACTGCTTTACCTATGGGGTGGGGAGAGGTTGGAGGAAGAGAGTGGGGGGAAAATGGGGCCCAGCCAGGGCCAACCCTCTCCCCAGCATTTCACTGGACTCAGAACTGTGCAGGAGAGACACCCTCCTCCCCCATGCTGGGGGCTCTAGGAATGAGACCATGCCTCCCTACATCTTTCTCGCTCCCTTCCCCTCCCTCTCCACCCACCGTGTGGACTTGGGAGTAAGCTGCAGAGAGGAGCCTGCTAGAGTCTCCATCTGGTAATGGCAGAAGCAGGCAAAGCAAGGGCTGTTCGTTCTTAGAAAACTTTCTGCAGTTTTGTCTGGAGTTTTTCTTCTTCTTTGAGTGCTTGCTCATGTCGATTCTGTTCTAGGTGTGTGTATTCCCATGTGCACAGTTCATTGGAGATTTTTGCCTTAGCGGTATCTGTAGGGTCGGCTGTGGCGCCCTCTTGAGTGCCGCGCTCATGTGTCGGCATATTAGGCACTGCCGGCCCTACGCCTTCTCAGTTCCTTCTTACCACCCGTGACAGTTGGTTGGAGCACCTTGTCTCGCATTCTTGCGGTTCTTAACAGCCCTTTGTTTACCTTCTTTGTATATCGTTCTCTAGGTACTTATTTAGCCATTAGATTAAGCGTTAGTTGTTAGTTTAGTAGTTAGAGTCCTGGCTGGGACTTTGCCCCACAGTGGGGCATGCCTCGTTCCCTGGGCTTCACACCGTGTTCGTCATGCAACAGGCTGGTGCCTGTTAGTGACCCCCCTGCGGCTGTTTAAAGTGCTTGGGGGAGTCCCATATAAAGGATAAGAGCAGGATTTGCAAGAGCTTTCCCCCTAGAACCCAGAAGGAGCGGGATATCCGCTTGCGGGCCCTTCTCATGGAGGCCGCGCGTCATCTGGCATCAGAACCCTCCCAGTTGGACTCCGCTTCCTGTACCATGGTGTTGGTGTGGAGTGCACTGCCGCCACCGGGCTCTGCCTGGTAGTTTCCCCTCTCCAGTGCTTAAGAAGCAGAAGAAGAAAAAGGGCTCTCCGGCACCATCTAAGGAGGGGAAGGGGGGCTTTGGGCAAAGGACCAGTTCAGGCCATGTGCCTGCCCCGGAGCTTCAAGGGGGACTGCTACGGTTGGGTCTCCTAGCCCAGCCAGGGAGCCGCCTCCGACTCCCAGAAACAGCAGGGGACCCCGGCTTCTCCTAGGGCTTTCGTTGTCCAAAGCGGCCCAGGCAACTAAAGACCTAGTGAGCCTGCCAGCACCGCAGGCACTGCCGTGCCAAGCGCTGGACTTAGCTAAAGCCCTGCAATCCAAGGGCAAGCCAGCCATAGGACTGTCCCAAAGGGCAGTGGGGCTCCATTGGTCCCAGATCACAGGTGTATATCCCCATCCCCACAGCCTAGGACCCCGGTCCTGCAACCTCTATCTCTGGCCAGAAGACCCAGGTCCCTGGCACCGCGCTCTCCTTCTACGAGGCATGGAATGCTGGAATCAAGACACTAGTCTCAGTATGCTTGGTACCTGTGAGCCTCCCGCTAGAGATTGCCCCAGCACAGGTCACTATCGCCTAGATGATCTCCCAGGCGTTGGTCCTCACCCACCCTGCCCCTCCCTCAGCGATGCACTTGTCATCTTCATCGCCGGACAAAGTGGTGGCAGGGCACTCCCTGACTGGCAGTCCCCCCAACGACTTTAAAGAGCACCAGGCTCTCCTTAAAAGAGTGGCTGCCAACTTAAACCTGGAAATTGAGGAGTTGGTGGACCAACTGGATGACCTTTTCAACGTCAGATCTTCCACCACCCCAGCCCATATCACGCTGCCTGTCCAACCAGGATCCTTAAGATTGCAAAACTGCTGTGGCAGACCCCCTCTTTCATTCTGCCCACTTTTAAAAAGGAAGAAAAGAAGTATTATGTCCCCTCAAAGGGGTTTAAATACCTCCATATTGCACCCACAGTTAACGAGAGGGCCAGGCAGGGCCAGGTGAGCAGCACACCAAAGAATTAAGATGCCAAGAAACTGGATTTATTTGGCAGAAAGATTTATTTGACGGCCAGTCTGAAATTTCGGGTGTCTAACCACCAGGCCCTGATGGGCAGGTACAATTTTAATCTGTGAGACTCTCTTGGTAAATTTAAGCAGGCCTTCCCTCAGGACCATGCCCAGGAGTTTGCCGCTTTAGTGGAGGGCAAAGCAGTGGCAAAAGTGCCCTCCAGAAGGCCTGGGACGCAACAGACTTGGCGGCCACGGTTATTGCCTCTGCGGTGGTAATGAGGCACAGCTCTTGACTGTAATCCTCAGGATTATCCCAGTAAATGCAGTCCACTCTCTAGTTACCTCCTGTTTGAGGGAGCAGGACTCTTCTCCGAGCTCACGGACACAAAGCTGCATGGCCTTAAAGACTCCTCTGCCACTCTCCGCTCCCTGCGCCTTTATACCCCTCAGCAGACTAGGAAGCAGTTCCATTCTCCACCTCCTCTGCCTAGGTCTTGGGGACCTCCCTGGCATAGCACCTGTAGAAAAAGGACAGAGAGAAGGGGTTTAAACAACAATGCCCCTCGACCTCCCGTTCGCCTGCTCAGCCCAGCCCTTCGAGTCACTTGGGAAGCCAGAGACAGGCATTTTGAGGGTGCGCTCGAGGACGGCGCCCCCGTCACATCCCAAGATCCACCTTCTTACTCTTTCCTCAACTGCCTGTGCCCCTTCCAGTCGGCCTGGTCTGGCTAACCTGAGCCTGTTGGGTGCTCAACATAATCTCTTTGGGCTACACCCTACAGTTCTTGGTCGCCCGTCCCCCTTCCCCATCCCTCTTCAGGGACTTTTCTCATGAGTAACTGCTCGCCCAGGAGGTCGACAGCCTCTTCAGCATGGGCAGAAACAGATTAAGGTTTTGTGGGGCCAGAGCAAGTGGGGGGGGGCCTCCCCACCCCTTCCATCTGCAGTCCCACCCCCATTCTGTCCCTTCCGCCTGCGGCCCTGCCCACAGCCCCACCCCATTCTGTCCCTTCCCCCCACCTCTCTGCCTGTTCCACATACAGTCAGCCTCATTCTGCCCCCCTACTGCAGCCCCGCAGCCTTGCTCCTTTCTCCCCCCCTGCACTGCGGCCCCAAGACCGAAGAAGCTCTGTCCCCCTCCTGCCCCATGGCCCAGGCCACAGCAGGGAGAGCTTCCCCAGTCCTGAGGCCGCAGCAGGGAGCTAGAACTTCTCCAGTCCTGGGGCCATAGGTGTAGTTTGACTGCTATATTTGGGGGGACACATGCACACATGCATGCTGAAGCCAGTCCCCTTGGTTCACTGGCTCTCTCCCCCCACCTGCACCGATACCTGGGCTGCTGGTGCTGGGGTGGACGGGACGACATAATGGGGGCACCCCAGCTGCTACTGGCAACCACTCCGACACCAGCTGCTGCAGTGATGTCACTGCTCAGGTGCTGCTGCAGTTGCTTCCCTGCTGTGGCTGCTGCTGCCCAGGGAATGCAACATGCTGGGCTCCTACTTCCCCCCACCCATTCCCGAATACTCTTCTCTTTCCCGTCCCCTCCCCTTCTTTTCTCCTCACCCCACCTCCTTTGCCTGCACCCCCGCCCTGCACTCATGGTGGTAGAGGAAACAGGCAGACACTAGGATCCAGGAGGCGGCTTCCAGCTGCTGAGACAGGACCCACAGTGCAGGGGAAAACTGCTCCATCCTGCTCTGTCCGCCCCCATGAGCTGAAACATGCGGGGGAAGGGTTGGGGGGGGAGACAAGCATGGGAATAACAAAGCCCCCCCCCGCCCCCCGCGAGGCCGAGTAGAGTCAGGGAGCGGAGTCAGGGCACAGGGTGCCCATTTTTCCAGGGCCCCCCAATAGGCTGGGGCCCCTGGCCCCAGGCCCTGTCAGCCCAATGGTTAATCCACCATTGAGCATTGGGACAGTAGAGGAGGTCCCTTGGGAAATGAGGGGAAAAGGATTCTACTCCCATTATTTCTTAATCCCGAAAGCGAAAGGGGCCCCGAGAGCCATCTTGAACCTGCGACGCCTCAATGAGCACCTCAAAATGTTGAAGTTCTGCATGGTTTCCCTGACCTCCATCATCCCCTCCCTGGATCCAGGAGACTGGTACGCTGCCCTCGACTTGAAGGATGCATATTTCCATATCTTCCAAGGGCACAGATGGTTTCTCCGTTTTGTGTTGGGCCAGTGCCATTTCCAGTTCATGGTGCTACCCTTCAGTCTCTCGTCATCCCCAAGAGTGTTTACAAAGTGCATGGCACCAGTGGCTGCTTACCCGAGGCGTCGGGCTGTTCAAATTTACCTGTACCTCAACAACTTGCTAATCAAGGGCCGGTCCCGGGATCAGGTGCGGTGGCACCTCGATCTGGTTCGCTCCACCTGTCATGATCTAGGGCTGTTGATAAACAAGAAAAAATTGACACACGGCTCCATGTCAGGCCCCTATAGGCATAGCTGGCGTCGGTCTACGGCCCCAGCAGACACAATGTTAACCGTGTAGTCAGGGTACCGGACCCCTTACTGTCATCACTCACATGGTGGAGGAATCCCATATTGGTGGTGGAGGGAGTTTCCTTTGCAGCCCCATCCCCGTTGGTTATCCTAGTTTCCAATGTCTCGGATCTGGGGTGGGGAGCCCACCTGGGTGATCTCAGCACACAAAGTCATTGGTCAAGGTCACAAGGTCACAATTGCTCCCTACTCATAAACGTCCCCTCTTCCTAGGGGATATGGAGTGATGACCTTTGATATGCCCAATGGCCCCATCCTGAAGGCTCTGTAATAAGCTCTTTGGGTCAGGAACCGTCTTTGTATGCTCTGTCTGTGCAGCTCATAGCACAATCAGGTCTTAGTCTCTGACTAGGGCTTCTAGGCACTATAGTAATACAAATTAATAATAATAATACTCACCATAAGTACATCAGCAATTGTCCTTAGTAGGATCCAGTATTGGGTATCAGTGCTCTCAGTTCTTATGGCACTGAGCAATTTGCCAGCTATTTAAGGGAAGTATAGAGAAATAATTTCATATGAGGTTCCTTACTCTCAGATGGAGTAGGAAGTGTGCTCACTAGAACTTTAGAGAGGAAGGTGGGTGAGGTAATATCTTTCATTGGACCAACTTCTGTTGGTGAGAGAGACAAGCTTTTGAGCTTACACAGAGCTTTTCTTCACAGACCTGAAGAAGAGCTCTGACTGAGCTCAAAAGCTTGTCTCTCACCAACAAAAGTTGGTCTAATAAAAGATATTACCTCATCCACCTTATCTCTCTAATATCCTGGGACCAGCATGGTTACAACACTGCATCACTAGAGATTTGTCAGGTAAATGAAAAGCCAGCCACTCTGGGAGTTTCAATACAGATGCACCGATACAATGACTACTCATTGTGAAATGCAGGTGAAAAATTAAATGATACTTGTGTGCAAAGAGCAATAATATATGCAAGTAATTGCTTTAGATTAGTCAGTACTAAGGAGCCTGTAAGGAACTCCAGAAGGATGAAATTCAACATGGATAAGCACAAATTAATCCTCACAGAAATTATCAGTTTTACCTACTCATACATAACAGATTGGAGAGTTTTCAGGGAGAGGATCAAGGTGTCACTGTATAGCCTTCAGTTAGGACGTCTGCTGTATCTGTCGGAATGGGGAAACATGCTAATAAGAGGTTAGGGTGTATTTACAGAGGGACAGAGTACTAAAAAAATATTAAAGTGTCAGTTGTATTACACTGGTATAACTTACTTTGAATACTGCACTCAGCTTTGGGCAATCCCTCACACAAATTCCATACTGTAGTAGAAACAGTCTAAAGAAAGGCAGTGAAAGTTATTAGAGGCATGGTGGGGTTTCTATACTATAATAATTTTAAAAGATGAGCATTAATTAGATGAAAAGGAAGAAGTGATAAAGGCATCATAACAAATTGTAGAGAGGTGGTCAGCTGGTCATCTCTTTTTTAATCTGTGCAGTAATTCAAAAACACATGGACATACACAATGTAAAAGGGAAAAAAATAAAGCAGATAAAAGGGGATGCATTTTTTACCCAATGTACAATGTGTGGAACCCACTGTTTGTAGCAGGATATAATTAAGGCAGAGGGTTCAGTCTGATTCAGAAAAGTGTTAGATATTACAAGGTTAATAATAGCATCCATAGTTACACTCACTGCTAGAAGAAAATTACTAGGGCTATCAAACTGATCACATTATAGTATTATAGGATTCTGTACCTTTGGAGGTGATGGTGGTTTATTCCTCTGAAGCATCTGGTGTGACAGCAACTGATGTGAACGGGATTTTGGATTAGCTAGGTCATTGTTCTGTCTCAATATGTCAATTGCTGTGTTTCTATACAAGTTTCTAAAAAATGTGAAATGGCTCTATTGTGAGAATAAAACTACACAGATCTGGCTCTTAGACATTTGTGATTTCAGATACTTTAATCAAATATTGAATGTGAATTCTCTGACTTCATGCTGCCCTGACGAGTAGATGATTTTTACATTGTTCACTGGGTTCATATATTTGAACAGGGGAGAATAACAAGTAGAGCCAATATTTAGATAAGTCATTGTGTGAACATACTTTGACTGACCCAGCAGTTGTAACTAATCTCATTTTAGAGCCTGGTAAACTAGTGATGTTAGTGAGATAGTATAAAATAAACTGTGACAAAGTTCCTCCTCTGCCTTGGTGGGTCCTGCGCTTATTGGCGGATTTTCTCGCCTCAGAGGTTCACGGCAGCCCTCAGTTTGGCCACTTTCGTGGCTCAAATCTGCCATTCACTCAGTTAGCCTCATCACTGGCCAGCATGGGGAAAAGGAAGAAGAACAATCCCCGCAGTCTCAGCTGATCCACCTAGTGGATCGGGGAACAGGCCAGAGACCTTTCCCTCTGGTGGAACCCACAGTCCAGGTCAACTCCTCCGGTTTCAAGTAGGGAGTTGGGGGAATGGAGGGATGGGGGGAAGCCAGGCCCACCCTCTACTCTGGGTTCCAGCCCAGGGCCCTGTGGATTGCAGCTGTCTACAGTGGCTCCTGTAACAGCTGCGTGACAGCTACAACTCCCTGGGCTACTTCCCCATGGCCTCCTCCCAACACCTTCTTTATTCTCACCATAGGACCTCCCTCCTGATGTCTGATAATGCTTGTACTTCTCAGTCCTCAGCCTTCTCACTCTCAGCTTCTTGCACCTCTTCCTCCCAGCTCCTCGCATGCACACCACAAACTGAAATGAGCTCCTTTTTAAAACCCAGGTGCCCTGATTCGCCTGCCATAATTGATTCTGGCAGCTTCTTGATTGACTGCGGGGGTTCTAATCAACCTGTCTGCCTTAATTGTTTCCAGAAAGTTCCTGATTGTTCTGGATTCTTCCCTGTTACCTTACCCAGGGAAAAGGGACCTACTTAACCTGGGGCTAATATATCTGCCTTCTATCACTCTCCTGTAGCCATCTGGCCTGACCCTATCACAAAACTTACAAAAAGATTTAATGTATTTCACTTTAAGCTATATTCATGTTTCACAGCATGCATCTGAAACTTCTCCTTTTGATTTGCTAACACAGCCATTTATCTCCTGGTTTATTAAAAGGGTATCTCTCATTGCATTAACACTGGGAAACCTGAATTTTAATGTAATCACTGATATATGTCTTTGGTTTCTTAGGTAGCAATGTTTGTGCTGCACTTGGGCAGCGCCACATTCTTGTTGACGGAACCGGTGATAAGCGCAATGACAACAGGAGCAGCTACGCATGTTGTGACTTCACAAGTCAAATATCTGCTGGGAATGAAAATGCCATATATATCTGGGCCCCTGGGATTCTTTTATGTGAGTTCACGAGCAGAGATATCACATTGGTTTGCTAACATTCTGTTTAACATCTATAGTTTTTGGAAAGGGAGATGTAGAGGTGAGGACATGATTGTGTGAACCCTCATGTTATCTGTCCCATTCAAATCAGTAGGATTTGTTAATATGGATTATTTGAGTGAGTAAGAACTAGCAGGATTAGGCCCCAGATTGATCCTTTGTGTTTTCTGGTTTAAAAATAAGTGGTCAAGTTTTGCAGCTTTGTCAATCGTTCTAATTATTAGATGTAAAAATTTGAAATATTTCATAATTTTTCATTCAACCAAGGCTAAACAATACCCAGTTTACAGGGTGATACAGGGAGTGTTAACCTTTGTTGAATATCCGGTCTGAGGGAATACCACAGCATTTCAGATTTCATTCCAGACATGTTTCATGTCACATTTTCTTGAATATTAGTGAGGTGAAAGAAATATGATACATGACTTGTGGATGTCCTATGCAAGAGTTACCTTGGATATGCTATTGCTATTTTATGATACGGCACATTCTTATCACAAACACACGTCAAGTTTATCACTTTATGTTAATCACCGTATCATGCGTGCAGCATGCCTCATAAAGCTGCAGTCCTTTGGGAATTTAAACTCTGAAGGTAAACATGATTGCACAGAGCCTTCCATGGCAAAGTTACATGGCCTTACATGAGAAACACAATTCTGAGAACACACTCTCTAGGATAATCCATGGTAGAAAAAAGCTTCCCTTGTAGGCATTTGACCTTGTTCTTCCAGCACAGTATAAATAATAGCATTGCCCCTTGTTAGGGTGATAGTTTGTGTACACTCAGCTGATGGGCAACTAAAGAATGAGTGTCTGTGTACAAATAGCAGAATTTTTTATTGGTTGGCAATGCCACAAAATTGAAAAAAATTGAAAAAATGTTTGTTTCAGATGGACTTAAAAACAATATTTTTTAGTTTTTTTGCAAATAGAAAAGTTGAGGAAAACAATTCATTTTGAATCTAAATGTTTTATTCAACTCTAAACAAAACATTTTATTCAAATTTGAGTAGTTTTTAACATTTAAATTTTTTTAAAAATAAAAGAAAATTTCTATACTAAAAGTTGTTTTGAATTGAAAAATCAAAACCTTTCATTTAGAAAATGTTGAAATAAAGGATTTCTATACCTTCTGAATTTTGAGGGAGGTAATTGAAACAATTTGTGGTAATTGACATTAATTCAAGAAATGTTTCAGTGCCTCTGAATCTGCATTTCTTGCTGAAAAAAAATTTTGGTCAAAAATTCACACCCATTTCTACTTAGAACATATGCAGTTTGTCTAGACCCTAAAGTAGAACTAGTTATTTCATTAACATTGACCAGATTTCCTTGTGTCACTGTTGCTCCTCAGTCATCATTTGATTCAATGCCCATACTTGAGTCAGGCAAGGGGAAGATTTAAGATGAGTTCTCTGTGAAAATCTCCACGCAATGGGGAGATTGGTCTAATGATCTCCCTGATCGGGGGGATTTTGCTTTTTAGAAAGGTTCCTTTGGTCATACTTTTATATTAAGGGTACATTTATAAATAGTTGATAAAGGGTTAATAAATTGTTAATGTTTGTTATTACGCATGTAACAAATATGAATAATACAAGTTCCAGATGGTTATAGGCACATAAGTGCAAGTTGTCATAAGCAACCTATTGGACTATAACAAATGATTTACCATTTATTAACCCTTTATATCAAATGTACCTTTGATATAAAGTATGGCTCTTCTAGAGCTGCTATGCCAGTTACATGGAGAGCGTATCTACATAAAGGAATATTGTCATCTGGTGGAGATGACTAACATTAAGTACAGCAGCCAAGAGACAATTAGATCATACAATATAAGAAATAATAATGTGAAGGCCAAGACACTAACAGGATTCAAAAAAGAATTATATGAATTAATGGAGGATAGGTCTACCAGTGGCTATTAGCGAGAATGGGCAGGGATGATGTCCCTAGTCTCTGTTTGCCAGAAGCTGGGAATGGCTGACAGGAGATGGATCACTTGATGATTACCTATTCTGTTCATTCCTTCTGAAGCACCTGGGATTGGCCACTGTCAGAAGACAGGATATTGGGCGACATGGACCTTTGGTTTGACCCAGCACGGCCGTTCTTATGTTATGTTCTTAGAGAACAGCAGTAATACAAGGAAATAATTCTATCTTAGAATGCCAGTGATATTATAAATGAGGTCATTAAAAACCTTTGAGGAAATTTTCTGCCTTATCCTTTGTGTTTTTGTTTTTCTCTGACATATCCTAGCTGTCTTTGCCACACTTCTTTACTTCTGCTGATATCAAACCTTTTCCTCCTTTGTTCAGTTTGCAAAAAAAAAAAGATATTTTCTTGTGCAGAAGTTTTTGGAAAAAGTTTTTTTTAAAATGATCATAGAATCATAGAAGATTAGGGTTCGAAGAGACCTCAGGAGGTCATTTAGTCCAACCCCCTGCTCAAAGCAGGACCAACACTAGCTAAATCATCCCAGCCAGGTCATTGTCAAGCTGGGCCTTAAAAACCTCAAAGGATGGAGATTCCACCACCTCCCTAGGTAACCCATTCCAGTGCTTCACCACCCTACTAGTGAAATAGTTTTTCCTAATATCCAACCTAGACCTCCCCCACTACAACTTGAGACCATTGCTCCTTGTTCTGTCATCTGTAACCACTGAGAACAGCCAAGCTCCATTCTCTTTGGAACTCCCCTTCAGGTAATTGAAGGCTGCTATCAAATCCCCCCTCTTCTCCTCTGCAGACTAAATAAACCCTGTTACCTCAGCCTCTCCTCATAAAACATGTGCCCCAGCCCCCTAATCATTTTCGTTGCCGTCCACTGGACTCTCTCAAATTTGTCCACACCGTTTCTGTAGTGGGGGGCCCAAAACTGGATGCAATATTCCAGATGTGGCCTTACCAGTGCCGAATAGAGGGGAATAATCACTTCCGTCGATCTGCTGGCAATGCTCCTACTAATACAGCCCAATATGCCGTTAGCCTTCTTGGCAACAAGGGCACACTGTTGACTCATATAAAGCTTCTCATCCACTGTAATCCACAGGTCCATTTCTGCAGAACTGCTGCTTAGTCATTAAGTTCCCAGCCTGTATTAGTGCATGGGATTCTTCTGTCCTATCCTTGTTGAACCTCATCCAATTTCTATTGGCCCAATCCTCCAATTTGTCTAGGTCACTCTGGACCCTATCCCTACCCTCCAGCTTACATACCTTCCCCCCAGCTTAGTGTAATCCGCGAACTTGCTGAGGGTGCAATCCATCCCATCATCCAGATCGTTAATGAAGATGTTGAACAAAACCGGCCCCAGGACTGACCCCGGAGCACTCTGCTTGTTTCCGGCTGCCAACTAGACATGGACCATTGATCACTACCCATTGAGCCCGACAATCTAGCCAGCTTTCTATCTACCTTATAGTCCATTCATCCATCCCATACTTCTTTAACTTGCTGGCAAGAATACTGTGGGGGACCGTATCAAAAACTTTGCTAAAGTCAAGGTATATCACATCCACCGCTTTCTCCATATCCACAGAGCCAGTTATCTCATCATAGAAGCCAATCAGGTTGGTCAGGGATGACTTGCCCTTGGTGAATCCATGTTGACTGTTCCTGGTCACCGTCCTTTCCTCCAAGTGCTTCAAAATGGATTCCTTGAGGACCTGCTCCATGATTTTTCCAGGGACTGAGGTGAGGCTGACTGGCCTGTAGTTCCCCGGATCCTCCTCCTTCCCTTTTTAAAAGATGCACTACATTAGCCTTTTTGCAATCATCTGGGACCTCCCCTGATCGCCACGAGTTTTCAAAGATAATGGCCAATGGCTCTGCAATCACATCAGCCAACTCCCTCAGGTCCATCGGATGCATTGCACCTGGCCCCTTGGACTTGTGCATGTCCAGCTTTTCTAAATAGTCCTTAACCTATTCTTTCACCACTGATGGCTGCTCACCTCCTCCCTATACTGTGCTGCCCACTGCAGCAGTCTGGGAGCTGATTTTGTCTGTGAAAATCGAGGGGAAAAAAGCATTGAGTACTTCAGCTTTTTCCACATCATCTGTCACTAGGTTGCCTCCCCCATTCAGTAAGGGTCCCACACTTTCCCTGACCTTCTTGTTGCTAACATACCTGTAGAAACCCTTCTTGTTACCCTTCACATCCCTTGCTAGCTACAACTCCAATTGTGCTTTGGTCTTCCTGATTACACCTCTTCATGCTCGAACAATATTTTTATACTCCCCCCAGTCATCTTTCCAAGTTTCCACTTCTTTTGTAAACTTCCTTTTTGTGTTTAAGCTCACCGAAGATTTCTCTGCTAAACCAAGCTGGTCGCCTGCCATATTTGCTATTCTTTCTGCACATCGGGGTGGTTTGCTTCTGCACCCTCAATAAGGCTTCTTTAAAATACAGCCAGGTCTCCTGGACTCCTTTCCCCCTCATATTAGTCTCCCAGGGGATCCTGCCAATCAGTTCCCTGAGGGAGTCAAAGTCTGCTTTTCTGAAGTCCAGGGTCCGTATTCTGCTGCTCTCCTTTCTTCCTTTTGTCAGGACCCTGAACTCGACCATCTCATGGTCACTGCTGCCCAGGTTGCCACCAACTTCTACATCCCCTATCAATTCTTCCCTGTTTGTGAGCAGCAGGTCAAGAGGAGCACGGTCCCTAGTTGGTTCCTCCAGCACTTGCACCCAGAAGTTGTCCCCAGCACTCTCCAAAAACTTCCTGGATTGTCTGTGCACTGCTGTATTGGTCTCCCAGCAAATGTCAGGGTGATTGAAGTCCCCCATTAGAACCAGGGTCTGTGATCTGGAAACTTCTGTTAGTTGTCCGAAGAAAGCCTCATCTACCTTATCCTCCTGATCTGGTGGTCTATAGCAGACACCCACTACAACATCACCCTTGTTGCTCTTGCCTCTAAACTTAACCCAAAAACTCTCAACTGGCTTTTCTCCAGTTTCATACTGGAGCTCTGAGCAATCATACTGCTCTCTTACATACAGTGCAACTCCTCCACCTTTTCTCCCGTGCCTGTCCTTCCTGAACAGTTTATACCCATTCATGACAGCGCTCCAGTCATGCGAGTTACCCCACCAAGTCTCTGTTATTCCAATCACATCATAATTCCTTGACTGTGCCAGGACGTCCAATTCTTCATGCTTGTTTCCTAGGCTTCTTTTGTTCGTGTACAGGCACCTAAGATAACTAGCTGATTGCCCTGCTTTCTCAGTATGAATCAGGAGGCCTCCCCTGTTGCACCACTGTGAAACAAAGAAATGTCTGTTTATTAGAAGGCATGGTTTTGCTTTAAAGGCACTATAAAAACTAGAAAAATTCCTTGGGCATGTTAGCACATACGGGTTGGTTTGAGAAGGCACCAGTATCTCAGTCAGAAGCACCAGGCAATAATATTGGCAACATTAGTTGCCATGATATTAGTTTTATATGAGAACTATACTAAATAATTATGTACAATTGTGCACGTGACCAGAGAGTAAAAGGTGAGTTTGCCAACTACTCTTTTTGAACATTTTCTTGTATTTTCTCTAATACAATTATGATACAATTAAAATCTAATAAGATTTTCACATAATCTGAATACTGCTGCACAGCCTCTTTTTTTCTTCATTCCACTCAAACCTCCCTCCCACCTACTTTAGGATGTTTTCTGACTCAGATACCCCTCAGGGCTGTAAAGCAGGAATCAAGAATGTTAATGAAGTGGGATAGGAAAGTCAAAAGGAAAACAAGGCAATGAAACATTTTCTTTTAATGAGAATGAGCTCACAATTAAATATGTACAAATGAGATTTATATGTGGAGAACAAATCTACTTTGAAGACCAGGGGCCTGTGGGATTTCTGAGTAAAGAACACACTTTTGTGATTTTTTAAAATCTTATTTTCTTGTGTACACTCTCACATTGGCCTTCTAACTTTTAACATGTTCCCTAACTAAATTGTTCAGATTTTAGACTTAAATCATCTACAGCAGCTGCCAGTAGATTTATTTTCAATGTGGGTTGCATTTGCTGACCAAACAATGGAAAGAAACACTTAAAAAAATGTAATGGGTTCTTTTTGCCAGTTAAGTTGTATTGATTGGAGACCAGATGCCACTCTTTTGACTAATTTGTTGTTTTTATTCTCTTATTTTATTTGTTTTAACATCTGCACCCGTTTTTGGAGCTAATCTTCATGGTTTTAATTTAACCTCTTTAAAATAGGCAGAGGAACTCACTAATGTTTCAGAGTACACAGTCTTTCTATACTATGCACAGTTAAGGTTGGTGACTTTCTACTCGCACAAAACCAAACACTCTTGCCCCACTCCTCCTCTAATGCCCTGCCCCTTCTCTGAGGCCTTCCTCACTCACTCGCTCATTTTCACGCGGCTGGCTCAGTGGGTTGGGGTGTGGGAGGGGTTGAGGACACCGGCTGGGGATGTGGGCTCTGGGGTGTGGCTGGAGATGAAGGACTTGGGGTGCAGGAGGGGGCTCCAGGCTGAGGGGTAGAGCTGAGGGGTTTGGAGTATGGGAGGGGGCTCTGGGCTGAGGCAGGGGGTTGGGGTCTGGGAGGCGGTATGGGCTCTGGGCAGGAGTTTAGGTTCTGGGGTGGGGCCAGAAATATGGGGTTTAGGGTGTGGGAGGGGGCTCTAGGCTGGGATAGAGGGTTGGGGTGCGGGAGGGCAGTGAGGCTCTGGCTCAGGGTGTGGGGTCTGGTGTGGGGCTGAGGATGAGGGATTTGGGGTGCAGGAGGGGGCTCTGAGCTGAGGCTGAGGGGTTTGGAGTGAAGGAGGGGGATCAGGGCTGGGGCATGGGGTGGGTGTGAGGCTCCGGCTGCGGGTGCAGGCTCTGGGATGGGGCTGCAGGGTTTGGGCTGCAGGAGCGTGTTCCAGGCTGGGATTGAGGGTTGCGAAGGGTGGGAGAAGATCAGGATTGCGGGAGGGGGTTGGGGAACAGGAAGAGGTCAGGGTGCAGGCTGCACTTACCTCAGGCAGCTAGCAGAAGCAGCGGCATGTCCCCTCTCTGGCTCCTATGTGGAGGCGCAGCCAGGAGGTTCTGCGCACTGCCCCATCCACAGGTGCCACCACTGCAGCTCCCATTGGCCGCAGTTCCCAGCCAGTGGGTACTGCAGAACTGGCACTCGGGGTGGGGGAAGCGCGCAGAGCCCCATGACTGGTCCTAAACCTAGGAGCCAGAGGGGGAACATGCTGCTGCTTCTGGAGCCGCTCAGAGCCATGGCAGGCAGGGAGTCTGCCTTAGCCCTGCTGTGACTCCAACCAGACTTTTAATGGCCCGTTCTGGTTGAAAAATGGACACGAGGCAACCCTATGCACATTTGCCTTATATACAGTGTGCATATAGTTAAGGTCACCTAAAAGTGTTATTACTCTGCAAGGCCAGTGCATAATTTTTAAAGAAATTCAATGGCACTCAAGGTAATTCTCCTTGCAGGCCAGTAATTTTCCAACAGAGTGATTTTCACTCTATATGTTTATTTGTGTGTGAAGGTCGCCTGAAGTTTTACTTACTGCTCTGCTGGGAAATTACTGGACTTCAAGGGGAATTACTTTGAATTTCACTGAATTCCTGCAAAAATATGCATGGCTCCTTATAAGACATTAAGATTTTGGGTACGATCTTGACTAAATATACACTGTGTATATAGTAAAATTATGCAGAAAGTTACATCAACCTAATTTTAACTTTCATGGATCCTCAGATTTATTTTTGGGAGGGGGGATGAACTCGTAAATTCCAAAATACTTTTTTTAAAATTTGGAAGGAGGTAAGACTCCTGAAATAATTAATGTAATCCACAATATTACTATGCCTCTTTCTAGTAAAAAAAAAAAAATCTGACATGCAAAAAAGAAGAAGATAGGAAACAACTAGTTATGATAATTACCATAAATATCTGATTACCCTTATAGTTCGTATATTCTGTTAATGATAATATTGTAATAACATCCTTAACTATGGAGCTCTTTCGGTATATACATCACCAATATATGTATATATTTAAATATGTAATTTATGATGTGTTTGTTGAAAATATATATATGTTTTATGGGTCAGACATCAGTGTTATCACAGACCTGTAATATAAAAATGCTCAGTGTTAACTCTATAAAACATTTTGAGCTTACTGATGGAGTGTACCGTATAGTGTAATATGTGGTTAAATACTTTAATACTAAGAGGTATATTATATATTTTGCAAAGGGCATGCACATAGTTTCTTAAAAAATAAGATGTTGATTCTGCTATTCTGATATCATTCCAATGAAATGGATAAACCCAGGCTTTCCAAGGCATGGTTTCATATGTGTGCACTTATTAATGGAAGCACTTTAATATGACCCATCTCTGCCACCTTTGTTTCAGTGTACTGCAGATTAAACCTATAAAAAGGTTGGGACCTTTTTGAACAGTGACTGTCCATAATACTGAACTGAGCGGTAGTATTATGATGTGGGTAATGAAGTATACTTTAACTTATTATCTGATCTAAGGCCTGGATCCTGTAAACACTTATTCACTTGCTTAACTTTTAAGTGTGTGAGAAGTACAGTTGCAATCAGTAGGTCTAGAGGTGAAAAAACTAATGTACTATGCTACCTTGACCTTGGTAAGTAAATAAATCTCTGGATAAACCTACACTAGCTTGCATTTTAAGTTCTTAAAAAGGCAATGTTTCCTCTCTAAGCGGCTGTGGATTTCATTAACACGTATCTTTTAACATTTAGTTATTTATAAAGCTTAATTGGAAGTTTTCAAATATCCAAGTTAAGATCTTAAGCTAAAAAGTAAAGCACAGCACTGGTGAGTTGTTTGAAAAGTTGCCGTTAGTAGGGTAATTTTTTTAAAAAGGCAGGTTGAACTCATATTTCATGGGAATTAAATCAGTCAGGAAGTACAGCATTCTGTGGTCATCTCAACCATGAAGGAGGACCATTTGTAGCTGGTTGAATTTGAGATTAAGGGTAGATCCCCTTGTGTACAGAGTAAATACATGATGGTGGGGGGTAGTGTGGCATAAAGGTGTCATCAATCTAAATTTGGTTTGATCACATTACTAATTAATGGTAAAGCCGAAGTAAGTAATCCAGGTTATCTCAAATGCAGAGCTGGCACATTATCCTTTACATGTACTGTAAATTGCCTGGTACATTTTTGGGTGATGTAAAAAAATAATAACAATAATTTTCTGTATATGTCACATTTTTTAGAGAAAAATTAGTTTAAAAATATTATTAATATAATTCCTTCCTATCAAAAGCCAGGATCTCTCTGTCAATGATTCCCACTGTACATGCCTCAAAACCTTGAAAAATTACCTAAAATAACTTTTCTATATATAATGTCACTATTTGAACGTTTTGAGATGTTGGACCAACCGGGGCCAGAAACAAAGCTTTTATCCCATGGAATACTGGGAATTCTTCATTTGCAATGGTATTAAGCTGTATTTTTGGCCCATGAGCCTTCCCCTGTATGGTGTAATTGCAAGGGGGAGGTTTTGGAATTCCAGATTTAAAGGGGAAAGGTGAACAATTAGTTTGGGAAGTTAGGGATTTTTTAAAATGGCATTTATTTGAACCTGCTCAAGGGGCTGGAATGCTAGATATAGCTAGAGATCAATAAAGTGATGTGATTGAAGGTGCACAATAAATGCAGTTCATTACATAGCTCTGCAGTTGATCCCATAGACCTTGTCTAGGGTAAGGTGTAAAGGTGTGATGTGAGATCCAGTAGCTAGCTCAATCTAATAACACCTTCTAGTCAACTCTAGAACCTCTAGCCAAGAGACAACAATGGTACTTACCGTGTTCTAAGGTATAGTTGCTTTGTCTTGATTAGAGCTTTATAAGATGTTAATTAAATGAAGCTAGCTAACTCTATCTAACATTGTCTTTAAATCCTGGTCTAGACAGAGTCTCCACCATGCATGTGGGGAATTTATGTGTGTGTGTATGTGTGTGTGCATGTGTACAACATTGTGTAATGTATGTGTATGTATGTATTTATGCATGTAGATGAATATACAAAGAGATTAAAGTTTTATTGTTCTTGGAAATATTATGGACACAGATTATTATTGTCATAGAATTTAATAAAAATTTCCTGCAGAAATGTTTGTTACGGATACGGATCTATAACTGCCACGGACGTCTGGGAGCCTTGGCTATAACTTCAGTTGAAGTATTTTAAAGATTAAATGGCAGACACAGTAGCCTCTATATTCTTCATAGAAGGAACACTACAGGGGATGTCCAAGTGTAAGAATATTCCATGTTCTGATTTGTACATTAGATTGTGACTCTCCTGCATACTTATAAACCTTCTATTTGATGGACATCCTTGATTAAACATTACAGTGATTCCCTCAATTTCATGGAAATGAATTTTTTATCTGCTTTTAAAAATTTCTACTACAGAGGAAAGACATAAAAATTATCTTTGGACAGTGTAGATAGACATCTCTGATTTGCCTAAATTAAATACATCCAGGAGGTCTCAGTTCATCTAGTAAACACTTAAATTCATTGTTGCTACACATGGATCATCAAATGCTGACACTTCAGCAGAAACTGGTCATTTGAAATAAGCTTGCAGCTCTTTAATTTCTGAGAATGGGAATCAGTCTAGCTCTTCTTTTTCCTTATCAACTTTACTTTAGCTATGGATATGTACTTCCATAGTTTCTGAGCCAAGGATGACTTTGTAGACACTTTGACACAGCTTTCCAAATTTTTTCTTTTGTCCTAATTGATCCCAGCTTCTTGTGGGGCACAGAGGAAAAGTCCCATGCTGTCTGTAATGTACATTTTTGGGCAGTGATGATATATTAATAGCCAAGTCTCAAACCATTCAGTATAGCATCCTCCTTGATGCATTACACAAGGACACCGTGTGGTTAGATTGTGGTTTTTGTTTTACTCCTCGTTCACCTATTGCGTATTGCTCTTATAAAATAATGTTATTTACAAAGGCTAGACAGTGACTGAATAAGATGACTTTAAAATTTGAGAGTTTTTTCCAGGCTCTGAGAAACATTCCCACTGAAATATGCTTGTTGTTATTCTGGCCTGGGTTCCAGTATTTTTTCCCCTTGTGAACTATCAACAGGTTTCTTTTCTTTCCCATTGTCATATTTTTCTTGTGATTGTTTTCCATAATGGAAAACTGAAATATTCATAAAATCTAACAAACATTGGAGCTTTTTAACTTGCTCATTTAAAAAAAAGTATCATAGTCCTATCCAAGAATGACAGAATCATAGAAATTAGAATAGAAAAATCCTCTATGGTGGTTTAGTCAACTCCCCTGCCAAGGTAGAATTGTTCCTTGAGATAAGTTTTGTAGTGCTTTGTCCAGTCCAGTTTTAAATGTCTTTGTTTAATCCCCGAACTGTCAAGAAGTCCTCTTACCATCATAAGTACATTTGAAAATGCATTAATTAATCACCTTTCTAACAAAGTGGAGGTTTCTGTCTTCATTTATTTTAGGGATATTTTTAGTTGCCCTTAGAACAGACACCCTGACTTTTCATATCTGAGCTTCAATTCTCTTTATTTTATTGTCTTGCATTTTATAGCATATAAATAAGAGATTATTTATGTTGCAGCCTAGATCTGTAGAGTTTCCTGGATTTCTTCTTCTGTATAGGCTTTCAGCATTCCTTTTGGAGACTTTTCTTTCAAAGAAACAGAAAATACTTTAGCTTTGTCAGTCATCTAAATCTCTGTTACCTATTGTTATCTTTTTCCTATTTTCTCATAATGGACTAATGAATTTTCTGGATTTTTGAATGGCTTTCTTCCAGACATGTTTGTCATTCATGCTATAATACAGATATATGTGGGATAAGTGTGACGTGAAATGGAATTTTTTAAGACAACTTGGTTGGGTGTCCAACCTATATTTCTTCCATATTCTCTCCTTTCATTTCTTTCTCCCTCCCACAAGATGTATGTGTCAAAGAATAATGGGGCTTCTTGTTAGATATACATTCAGAGTCATTAGCCTTAGACAAATGGTCTTTTCCATACAAACTATCCAGGATTCTTGACTCCCTTCAGAGCACATCCCTCCTCTCAACTACCTTTCTATATTCAGTTTACAGTTCAGCCTACATGGCTGTTGGGAAAAATCAGAATTCAGGTGGAGGCCTAACTTGTTCTTCTTAAGGCTTCAGAAAGGATGTGTACTATATATGCTCCTATCACTTTTGTTCCTCTAGCAAATAGCTTGTTACACATCAGAGGCATGAAAAATTTGACTGTAGATTTTCTTTCTTTCTCTATTTTTCTGGACAGGATCCTGTAGAAGTTATCTCTATCTTTCCTCAGATCTTCTAACCTCTTCAATGGATTTGGAAATTTCTTCATCAACTTTAATCACAGAGATGTGTCTCTTCTGGATCCTCAAATTTGGAACAGGTTAGGGCTGTATACCTCTTCAGCTTATCCTGTTATTCTCAGGATGCAATTAGAGATATTCTAAACCAGGGGTAATCAGTGATTTCAGAGTTAGTGAATCAGAGATCTGGTTCTATCCATTTCACAGTAGCTTAAATACAGTATTTATGGCAGATAATCACACATTCACTTCTGTGGGTGGATGGATGCTTTCATGGTACCAGTGAGCCATTCCGAATACAGGATAGGCAACATGAAATTATTTGATATGGTAATTGTATTTTTCCTTTAAATATCATTAAAATGGATTAATCACATTTACTGGTTGTGCCAGAATTAAGGAAAATTTGCATTCTTGTGAAGCATATTACATACATACGTTTACTGACAGGATTGAAATATTTAATTAATGATCCTGGAGTCAAATATGAAGGCGTTACTCAGTTTTTACACAGTCATTCTCTGACTGAATTCAATGGGAGTTTTGAATGAATAAGGACTGAATAAAATCTCAGTAAGGACATCAAGATTTGCTCTATCATACTTCCAGGATAATTTTGCTTTATTAAGTGTGTTTTTGTTAGTGGAAATGTATAGTATTGTTTGTATTAAAAAGTTATTGTAAAGCTATTCACATCTTTCAGAACTGTTTCAAGCAGAAGTCCTTTTGTAATAGTAGATCCATGATTTTTTTCCCTCCAAAATGTTGAGTGAATACCACTATGTCAGGTTGCTTAACTCCTATAGCATTGGTTCAGCTTTTAAGAATAGTTCTGTACATCTGAGAATGTATTAGGTTGCATCCTAGCATGTGGTATTTTGTCACATATACAATTCTATTGTCATCTCAGTTTTGTTTTTTGTTTTTTATCACTGTAGATTTATGCCTACATATTTGAAAACATCAAATCAGTTCAATTAGAAGCATTGCTTCTGTCCTTGGTAAGCCTGGTGGTGCTCGTTCTGGTTAAAGAACTGAATGAAAAATTTAAAAGAAAAATTAAAGTAGTTCTTCCCATTGATTTAATTCTGGTAAGTATGAAATCAAGTATCAGACTTATTGCCTTTCAAAGCTTGCAGTTGTTTAACTAAACTGCTAAAGCTTACTGTGTTGTCGATTGCTACCCAGGGCCACACCTGCCACTTATTAAATACAGAGCTAATTTGCATGGCTGTATGTTAATGTATGAACAGGAAACAGTTTGGATAAATAATTAAAAATAGAAGTGACACATGTTTTCAATTTATAAAACATTTTTCTTATGTTTACTGTTTCTTACATATATACAAGAACATGAGGCTTAAAATGTTAATATGAGCAATTTTAAGTATAAAAACAAAAATGTAATTGGTATGTTTTTGCTCTGAAGCCATAAGAGACGAATGCTGGTTAGCTGTAGTCAAACACTGTTTTTTACATTTATTTATGACAAAATCAGTACCTGAACTATCATTTTCTGTAACTTCCAGTTTTCTTTTCATGTGGTGTAGGGTAAATAGAAATTAGCTACAGTGCTGTGAGTGCTCTACATTCAGACATCAAGTGGTAATTCAGACATTTCCCTGCACCCAGAGCTGGGATTCTGTTTTCCTCAGAACCTCTTACAGAAAGCAAACAGATTTTGAGAGAAGAATTCTGAAGTCCATGTGCTCTTCACAGTGTACCAACCTTGTACTTTTGCTTTCTTTGGACTCTTATACAAAAGGAGACATTTTCTAAGGAAGCAAAATGCTGAAGCACAATCAACTGATGTTGCATAGGTCATTATAACAAACTATGTTGGGCATTTTTTCATAAAGAACTGGGGCCAATTTGGAATCACATTGAATTAATTACTAACTATTCTGTATGCTGCTGAATTGACTGGATTTTTTGCAAGCTATCTCTGGAATGACATGGCATCTAGAAAACTGTAGAATAATTGTGCTTCTATTTATGCACAAAACTGTCTGATTTCAAACTATGCCAGACATGTGACCTCTTTGGTTTACTGTTTGTTCCCAGTTACTTGGTAGTATGTACTTCTCTGTATGTCTGATGATTATGGAACCACCCAATTTCATCTGCTTAGTCTCAAAAATACAAAGGATATAGAATCATAGAAATGTAGGGCTGGGAAGAACTATCCCGTTCCCTGCACTGAGGCAAGACCATGTATCCCTAGACCAACTGTGATTTTAACCTGTTCTTAAAAACCTCCAATAATGGGGACTCCACCACCTTGTTTGGTAACCTATTCCAGTACTTAACTATCCTTATATTAGAAAACTTATCCTACTAACTAATCTAAATCTCCCTTGCTGCAGATTAAGCCATTAATTCTTGTCCTGCCTTCTGTGGACATAAGAACTTTTGATCATGGTCCTCTTTATAACATCCCTTAACATATTTGAAAACTTTTACCAGGTCCCCCCTCAGTCTTCTTTCCTCAAGATTACACATGCCCAATTTCTTTAACCTTTCCTCCTGAGTAAGGTTTACTAAACCTTTTATATATATATATATATATATATATATATATATATATATATATATATATATATATATATATATTTGTTGCCCTCCTTTGAACTCTTTCCAGTTTGTCTCCATCTTTCTTAAAGTGTGGTACCCAAAACTGGACACAGTACTACCGCTGAGTCCTTACTAGGGTTGAGCAGAGCAGGACAATTACCTCCTGTGTCTTAGGGCCTGTCTTCACTATCGTGTCACATCGGTGCAGCTGCATCGATGCATCTGCACCAATGTAATGTGTCTGGTGAAGACTTACTATGTCGACAGAAGAGCACTCTCCCATTGACATAATTATTCCACCTCAACGACAGGTGGAAGCTATGTTGGTGGGAAAGTGTCTCCCAACGACATAGTGTCGTGTAGACACCACTTTAAGTTGATGTAACTTATGTTGCTCAGGAGGTGGCTTTTTCACACCCCTGAGCGACGTAAGTTACATTGACTTAAGTGGTAGTGTAGACAAGCCCTTAGATGCAACGTTCCTGTTAATACACCCCAGAACGATGTTAACCTTTTACACAACTGCATCACACTGGTGACGTGTATTCAATTTGTTATCCACTGTAATTCCTAGATCTTTTTTAGCAGTACTACTGCCTAGCCATTTATTCTCCATTTTTATTTGTGTATTTGTACTTTGTTTTGCACTTGTCTTTACTGAATTTCATCTTAATGATTTTAGAACTATTCTGCAATATATCAAGGTCAATTTTGAATTCTAATCCTGTCCTTCAAAGTGCTAGCAACCCCTCCCAGCTTGGTGCCATGTTCAGATTTTATAAACATGGTCTTCAGTCCATTATTCAAGTCATTAATGAAAATATTGAATAGTACTGAACCCTGTGGAACTCCACTAGGTACGTCCTGCTAGTTTGACAATGAATCATTGTTAACTACTCTTTGTATATGATTTTTTAACAAGTTGTGTGCCCCCTTTAAAGTAGTTTTATTTACACCAGTGGTTCTCAACCAGGGGTGCGCGTACACAGAGGTGTTCCAAGGGCTACATCAACTCATCTAGATATTTGCCTAGTTTTACAACTGGCCACATAAAAAGCACTAGCAAAGTCAGTACAAACTAAAATGTCATACAGACAATGACTTGTGTATGCTGTTTTATATACTGTACACTGAAATGTAAGTATAATACTGAAATTCCAATTGATTTATAATTATATAGTAAAAATGAGAAAGTAAGCAATTTTTAATTAATAGTGTGCTGTGACACTTTTGTGTTATGTCTCATTTTGTAAGCAAGTTGTTTTTAAGTGAGGTAAAATGTGGGGTACGCAAGAAAAGTCAGACTCCTGAAAGGGGTATAATAATCTGGAAAGGTTGAGAGCCGCTGATTTAGACAACATTTCCCTAGTTTGCTTATGAGAATGTCATGTGGGAATGTGTCAAAAGCTTTGACTATAATCAAGATAATTCATGTCTACTGCTTCCTTCTTGTCCACTATGTCTGTAACCCTGTCAAAGAAGGAAATTAGGTTGTTTTGTCATTATTTGTTTTTTTACAAATCCATGCTGGCTATTCCTTATAACCCTGTTATCCTCCCGGTGCTTACAAACTGATTGTTTAATAATTTGTTCCAGTAACTTCCTAGGTATCAAAATTAGGCTGACTGGTCTATAATTCCCTGAGTCCTCTTTCTCCTCTTTTTAAAGATAGGTATTATGTTTGCCCTTCTCCAGTCTCCTGGAACCTCCCCTGTCCTCCACGAGTTCTCAACAGTAATCACTAATGGTTCTGAGATTGCTTCAGCAAGTTCCTCAAGTACCCTAGGGTGAATTTCATCAGGCCCCACTGACTTGAATACACCTAACTTGTCTAAATATTCTTTAATTTGCTCTCTCCCTATTCTGGCTTGTGTTCCTTTCCCCTTGTTAATATTAACTGTGTTTAGTATCTGGTCACAATTAATTTTTTAGTGAAGACTGACACAAAATAGTCATTAAACACCTCAGCATTCTTGATGTCTTTTATTAGCTCTCCTTCCCCACTACACCTACATTTTCCTTTGGCTTTCTCTTCCTCTTAATATATTTCTAGAACCTCTTCTTATCGGTGTTTGTGTCCTTTCCTAGGTGTTATGTTCATCAGGCAGATGGAGTTGCGGTACTTAGAACTGGATGAAACTTTTTTTTTTTTTTTTTGCCAAACAATGCAGGTTTGGGTGAACCAAAACATTTTGTGAATTTGTGTCAATTTTGCCAAAATGTCAGTTGGATAAAAACCCTCTAAAACAATTCTGAAAAAAATCAAATAATTTCATTTCAACAATTTCAAAATAAAACATTTCAATGTTTCATTTAAAAATGATTTTTCATTTTGAAATGTATTATTTATTAACAAAATTAAAAATGTTTTTAAAAAGTTTGAAAACAAAACTGTTTCATTCAATCTGAAATAAAATTTCTGTTCAGGCCCAAACGATTTTTTTCTGACTCTTTGGTTTGCCAAAATATTTGAAACATTTTCATTTTGGGTTGATCTGAAATGAATATTTGTTTTGATTTTTCAGAAAGGCCAGCGGACAGAAAAGCCAGTTATTCTCACAGCTGTGCCCAGATATCCTTTTGTGTAGAGTAACTATTTAAGCCACAGTCCTTGAGATAAATGTAGACTGTACGTTCACTTTGCTTTCATAATTTTAAAATATTGTTTCTAGAAAGAAGTGACACTTTTTTTCTCCATATAGATAAGTGGCTTCTTGTAAGATCCTATTGAAGTTTGGAAGTGCTTTTCAAAATTAATATGAAAATGGACTCTGTCCCTTTGAATTTTCTGCTATAGTTGACTGGAGAGATAATTAGAATACTGTATCCAGGGTTTCCCTAGGGGAGGCTAGCTCCCTGTCCCGCCTCTTCCGTCCTTGGCTCTGACCAGACTCCACCCCCACCTTGCCTCTACTTGGCTCCCTCCCCACTCAGCCCCCCAATGCCAAGATCCTCCTTACCCTGTCCCTGCCCGCTGCATCCTTCCTCATCACTCCGGTGCCGCAAGAACCCCTTGCCTGCTGCTGTCCTCACTGCCCCGTCTGCTGGTCGCCTCCTCACTCCCCCACCAGAACCTCCCCGCCCGCCATAAGACCGCCGCACGCCTTCTGCTTGCCTCTTCACCCCTGCACCTGCCTGCCACTCATCTCCTCACCCCCTGCCAGTCCTCCCCTGTCTGCTGTGAGACCCCCCACTGCTGGCCTCCTCACTCCCCTGCCCATCCACCCGCTGCTGGCCTCCTCACTCCCCTGCCTGCCGCTGGCTTGCCACATCCTTCCTCACTCCCTTACTCCCGCAGGGAAGGAAAGTGAGGAGGGATGCTGCGAACGGCTGGGACCTCCAGAGAGGGGGGTGGAGTGGAGGATAGGAGGAAGACTTACCAGGCAGGCAGCTGGTGGGGTCCTTGGGGAAGGGGCGCAGGGAGGGAAAGAGGCGGGGCCACCACTGCCCAGGTGTCTGGCGGCGGGTCAGCGGCGGCTGCACCAGGGAAGGCTTAGTTTTCCTTGGCTTATTATACCGACCGCCCATGACTGTATCTCTTAGCTGTGTGCTTAAGAATGCAGATTGAATAGAATTTAATATTTTTGTCTCTTAGCCGCATATGTAAACCCTCTGAGAGGCGCAAACTTAGTTTAGAAGTTTGATCTAGAAACGTAGCAGCTTGTAAGACCAGAGACTTTTGGTGTTAGAACACCTGAGACTCTAGCATGGTTTAGAAATATTGTTACAACATAGTTTGGCCCCATGTACACTGAAAGACCTAACTATTTGTTGAGGGATGACTATGTTGTGGCACATGCCCCCAAAATGGCAGGAAGTACACAATAGACAAGGTCTAAGCTAGAAGCAATTTCATGTCTGAGCAAGAAAGGATGAGTTATTATTCAGTCAGAAAAGTGTTTGTATAGCATGTCCCAGGAACCATGAGAGACCTAGTCAGATACTTATGAAAATACTGTGAGGAAGGGAGTCAGACAGAGGGGAAGTCAGGGGGAAGTTGTGGAAATGCACAGGCAATAAACCCAGTAGACCTAAACCACCGCAGCCTAAGGGAGATGCTATTGTTCAAGGTAAGATACACAGCAACGTGTCAGGTTACAGTGGAATTTTTCAGCCACTTTGCAACTGATTAAAAAAAAGAAACTGAAAAGGACATGAATGGCCTGAAAAACCCACAGAAAAATGTATGTGGGGGAGTGAAAACTCTGAAGATCCCCTTGCTGAGTTTCTCCTAGCATCACTGTGCAGAGACCCACCAAATCGTGTAGATCCCATGCCCAAAGAACAACATGTGCTGGTCCTGAGAGGGTGGGAATTATGGTGCTGCTTCCCTACTAGTAGCCACATGCATGGATTGTCCCCTTGGTGTGCAGATTTGAAGGGGGACAGTCACATTTGGATAAGAAAACTTATAGAGAATAGCGTATACTTAGTACAAATAATAGTTCGCACATGTGTTTTTCAGTTCTCTGAAACACAAACCATGAGGTGGAGCCCAGAGGAAAGCAACCTAAACAGCACTGTGCAGGAGGTCAACTAGATGATCATGATGGTCCTTTCTGACCTGAAAGTCTATGAGCATGTTGCTACTTCAAAACACTAGAATTTGTTAAAAAAGACTTCGGCATTGACAGGCTGCATATTAACATGCACTTGGAAGGATACAGTTTTGTGCTGCATTTTGTTAGTGGGTCGGTGGACACAAATTGAACATCTATAACTGGTGTGGGTGTGGGGGCAGCAGTTCATGTTTGGCAGATGTGTACTTAAATAAGCACAATCTCCTTTAATCTCCAATACCATAAACGTTCATGTTCCCGTACAAAAATACTGTAATATTCTACAGTAATTGCTCAACACATTGCAGATGTACTCTTTTGGACCAGTTCTGCAAAACTTTTTAATATTTGTTGGATTTTAGTGAAGTATGAGATTTTCTCAACATAATCCCTACAGATTCTGGTTCTATGCATTGATTTTCTTAGCTGTGCCCTCAGTGGGTTGCAGCAACATGTTTTGGCTCTATATACCATGGCATCTTGTAGTGAAACTTACAAGATATATATTTTTTGGCATAGTTTTCCACTAATATGGCTGTCATCCTTTCTAAACAGAATATTGTACTTAAAGCTTAAATAAAGGTATTTTTATTAACTAGTATGCAAATTTCAAGACATTAGAGTGGCATCTTTAGGAAGGAATATTTAGAGAGGTATCTTTCAGGACTCTAGTAGGCAACTTTAGGAAGGAAGAATGGTCCAATGGCTGGGTGTTAGCTTAGGACTTCAGAGATCTGGTTTCAATTCTCTGCTCTGCCACAGACTTCCTGTGTGATCTTGGGCAAGTCACTAGACCGCTCTGTGTCTCGGTTCTATTTCTGTACAATGAGGATAATAGCATGTCCCTACCCCACATGGATATCGTGAAGATAAATACATTAAATACTGTGAAGCACTCAGATATTGCAGCAATTTGGGTACCTAATAAATGGAACATTAACAGCATTTCTGTACTGAATTAAATAGATCATTGCTACATCCATTGGCTGCTACTGTGCTGATATGGAGTACACCTATGGCCTAGCAGTTGTGGGACATATTCCAGAAGGGTAATGTGTTCTTTATTTGCTTATGGTTTTTAAATGTATGTATGTTTAGAGAACAGTCCATGAAAAGATCAAATAAAATGAAAATGGAGAGTACTGCAATACTTCAAATACTCAAGTTTCAGCCCTCAAATATAGCCCCTCACTGGAGAAGTTTGTTGATACCATCCTGAGCAATGCAGAAGTTCAGGTGCCTGTGGGGACTGTTTCATTATTTTATAGGACAAATGATGCCCTAAGATGTCCAGTGGATATAAGAAAGGTTGGGTGGTAAAACACTCTCCCCTACTACAACACAAACTGCCAGGCCTCCTTCGCCAGTACACCTACCAAAATAATTCTCTCTGTGCTGCCACAGACCAGGTGTTATGGAGGAGCTTGCCATGGGCAGAGGGTGGGTAGTTAGCACCCTTCTTCTGCAGCAGTGTTTCTACACCTTTTCACTTTATTTATTTTTTCTTTTTATTTCTAAACTGGGATATTGAGCCATTCTCCCCCTACTTTCCCAAGTAATCTATTGGTGTCTAATAGGACATTTCCTATGAAATAATTTTTTTTACGGGAATATGTTACCAAAGGATGTATTTTTGAATAGTATTTTAACACATATAGAAGCACCATAGTTACTATGGTGATGAACATATTATAGATAGAGAGAACCTACTTCATTGGGGTCCATGATCCCAGAATACCGCCTGATTCTCATGATCATTATCAGTTGATAAGGTTTAAAAATGGGGCTTAGCAAGTTCACCCGTTAGTTTTCCAACCACTTCTAGGGTTTCCCCATGTGACATAGGCCCAGTGCATTCTTGGAAGCGCAGGAGACCATGTGTGTATTGGGAACTTGCAGCAATAGGAGGAAGATACTGGGATCTGTTGAGAGAGCCAATTATATGAGCTGTTTGGGGCAAATTAGGCATCACATATCTAAACTCAGGGCTTGGATAAGGCTAAATGCATCTCTTTAATATGTATCATGAAGAGTTACGATTTATTTGTGCAGCTTTAATTAAAAGAAGCTTATTGTGTGCTACATAACACATAAAGAATTGCTACAGAAAGTGTTGAAGAATGCAAATGCAGCCTGTAACCTCCAAAAAACAGTAAATGCTTTGAGAGGCTTAAATTAAATTGTTGTATGTTACAAAATCAGGAAACAAGATTTCAGGGGCTGAGCTGATTTATGTGGACCCATTAGCAGTTCACTAGTTCATTGTTTTACATATGGCAGATTCCATTTGAGATAGTTTCATTCAGGCTGCAGATTCAAATGGATATGGTATTCTTCCTCTCCTAAATTGTTGTGAAGTATTACTTTATTATTATTATTATTATTAGTCATCCCATTCTCCTATCTCCCACATATTAAGTCAGCAAAATACATATTTTGGGGCATAAATTTCTTATTTAACACTGATATATCTTTCAGATAGGGGGCACTGTGTCTACCACCCACTGTCAACAGAAGGAGCACTAATGTTGTCAAGGTGACAGGCTACATTGGCAGTTTAAGCACTGTGTACTTTAAAGGAGTTCTACCCAACATGGTTCTCAAAATGCTGGTGCCTGCCAGCATCCTTTTTACACTAGTGCTCCTGCTGTTGTTACCACTGTTTGATGCAACTGAAAAAGTGGTATCAATGATGTGACATTTAGGGCAAAAAGCCTCAGTGTCTACAAGCCCTGTGTCTCTGTGAGCTTGTCTGCATTCCAGTTAAATATAACTTTGATTCAGGATTTATCACACATGTATCACACAAGTCCAATATCACACAAGTCCAATAAAAAGGATTGTATTTACCTTTACAGGATACCAGCACCGAAAGCCCCATCCATGAACATCCTCTCTGAAGTAGTTACTGAAGCTTTTGGAGTAGCATTAGTTGGTTATGTAGCATCACTAGCCCTGGCTCAAGGCTCTGCTAAACAGTTCAAATACTCTGTGGATGATAACCAGGTAAAGCATTTTCTTTTCAGTGCCAGCAGATCATAAAATGACTGTGATTTTTGGGAACACGCAGTAGTCAGGAGCTTAGCAGGTGACTGAGGCATTTCATATGTTATCATGAGGACTTTAGATGATAGTAGTAAACACCCAGTGCAGTCCAAATGAGCTCTGCAAAGCTTCCTAGTCTGTGAAGGATGCTACTAATTCTAAGGGGACACAAGCCTCAGTAGCAGCCATGGAATGTTGCATTAGGCACCAACAGTGGTCAACTTGGGTTTCAGTGTGTTCTTCAGTGACGTAACATGAGGCAGCTTCTTCCAAGGCAACTCAGTGAGAGAAGAATTTTACATGGGCCACAGACTGAAGAAACAGAGCAGTAACTGGAGTGAGCCAGGAACTTACAGGCCCATATGCTCACCTGATCTTCTTACAAAATGGGGCTTGTGCAAAGTATGAGTTCCATTTCAAGTAAAGGATGATTCTTTATAAGAAGTAGAAGCAGTGCTGAAGACACTATAAAGGCTGTTCTTCATAAGAAGTAGAAGACAACGCTGCCAAACCCTCAGCTGCAGAGGCTGCCAGTCCTAAGGGTTCCAATCCTCAAGGGACAGGCTGAAGTGTCAGTGGACTGTTTACTGCTTATGCCACTCTGCTGCTGGATGTGGCGTAGGAGCTACGTCAGGTTGGCTGAGTGCTCTGGGAAGATAATAACTTAAGCAGTTGGTGGGAAATACATGTACTCAGGGACAAGTTCTCTGTTGGATATGGTCCCATAGGTAGAGCTGATGGGGAATTTTTCAGCTAATCCTTTTTCGTCAAAAAAGTCCATTACTCAAAACCAAAATTGTTCATGAAACACAAAATCAGTTTAGCTGAATCTCCCAACTCCAAAAAATGTTGAAAAAACATTTTAAAATTGTCTAAATATTCCATTTTGACCTTTTCAAAACAAAAACGTTCAGTTTTCCAGTTCAGACTGACTTTTTGTTTTGAAATGTAAGCTAAATAGACTGAAAAAAGGTTAAACAAAAGAAAAAAGGTCAGAATCAAAACAAAACATTTTGAACTTATCAAAAGAAAATGTTTTGATTGACCCAAAGTGGGGAAAAAATGTTCAGCTTGCTAACTATTTTGAGATTTTGGCTTTTCATCATGAGTCAAGACTGTAAAAATGTTTGAACTCTCTAAAATACTAACAGGATGGGAAAACTGTTCCCTTCCCAGTTCTGTCTGCCTGTGGGACTGAAATGCCACCCCTGCCTTCCTGCCCCATTGTGGAGCAGTTTGAGGTGGATGAGCCATGGCTGAACAGTGAATGATTGGCCTTGTAGATGGAGACTTATTTGAATGTCTTTGCAGACACCCCAGTTTTGCTTGAACCAGCCCATGTCTTTTGCAAACTCTGACATCAGTACATCATTGAGACATGGATGTGTGAATGTCTTCTTTGCTCATGTTTTAAAAAATATTTCTGTGCGCAATCTTCCATTAGTTCTGATTTATGTCACAAAGCCATGTTTTGTGGGGAAGGGAGAGAGAAGATGGATGGCCTGAGTGATGGCAGGCATTATAGCTGCAAATGGCAGGAATAAGATAATGCCTCCAGGGGGACTTAGTCTGCAGCCCTTGCTGTGTCTTTAGTAAATGTGTAGCATACACATGCACAGCTGAGCCCTCCAGCAGCTTGCTGGTCTGCAGGTGGGAGGACACGTGGTCATGCAGGTGGCTGGATATGCCACCTATGGGGCAGTAAGTACTGCCAGCGCCATTAGTGGTCTCAGTGTTTGTGGAAGAGGAAAAAGGTCTCCCTGGGCTCTCTCCCTGACTCAGTGCACTGATGCTGAAGAACCATAATCAGACACTGTATTAGAACACAATGTTCACCTCAGTATGCAGCTTGCAAGATCTTGGATGGCTTCCTCGCCCCAACTAGGCTTTTCATGTCTAAGTCTTTGCTCAGAGGTAGCTGCATTTCAGTCCTGGGTGAGGTATAAAGCACATTAGTCATGAAAGATACCATATAAATGCAAGTTACCATTTCTACTACTCCATTAAAACTTGCTCTCAAAGAAGGTAATTAACCATTCTTCTTCAATATTTCTTATTGAAAGTGGAGATTGGCCTGAGCATACTTCAGAGCTAAACACCCCCAAACTTTGGGCTGTTCAAAATGGATCTGGATGTAAATGTTGTGGTTGGAGCCAATCTCTAACAACTAGGAATGCCATTTATTCTCCAAACACAATATAACTCCCTGATTTACCTTCGAATCTAGCTAAGCATTTGGATCATTCAGGTTATAACAGAGTCATGAGAAAGCATACAGTGCTGGAAGATCTATTACACTGTATGTTACAGTTTTTCCCTAAAAGTTTGTTCTTTATAATTGCTAATATTTACATAGAGAATTCCTGTGTTGGCAAGAAATGTTGAAATGACAGAACAATAGAATAAAATAATATATTCTTTTTAAAAACTTTGCAGGAGCTTTTGGCTCATGGCCTCAGCAATGTGATTCCTTCATTTTTCTTTTGCATACCAAGCGCTGCAGCGATGGGACGTACTGCACTTTTATATAGCACCGGAGCAAAAACACAGGTAACTCATTTGATTTAAATTGGTAAGAAAGCTGAGATTATTGTGCTGCTTATCATGCACTATACTGATTGTATCCACTATATTTTGTTGTTCTCCATTTACCTGTAATGTGGAGGTCTCAGGAACCAACTTCTGAAGCCATTATCAATACCATCCTTCAAACTCCAGATTAAATCAGTTGGTGACAGGAGGATGCCCCTCATTCCTCCCAGCAACCAAGCATGTCTCACCAATACACAATTTCAGTTTAATAACTCAGGTGGGGAGAGGCATGAATCTGCTCTTTAGCTTTAATAATCTGTATGGCATCACAGTTATTGTGCTACAGCCATGCTAAAAAAGCAAATGGGTTGATTTATTAATTAATCTACTTAGATTTTAATTCATTATGAGCTTTCAAGTCTGGTAAACAGAACTCCAGACCTTGTATTTCTCCCCTGCTTGGATACACTGAAGAAACTACACTTACGCTCTTGCATTTTTATTTGCATTTTTCACCATCATGACTAAAGGGCCCTGTAGTGGTGTGTGAGGGATTTCACTTTATATGTTGAGCTGGTTTTTAGTTTTAGTTTTATTGGATTTAAATAAATAAATCAGATTGTGACTAAAATTAATTAAATCCAACTTTTCCAGTTGTTTTATTTTCTCTTTATTTTGAAAATCAACCTTGAAAGCCACTCCTAAAAAGTCGTAATCTGCCCACTGAAGGTTTGTGTTGCTGTGTGCTTGTATTGTGTCACAATGTGCTTATATTGTCCTGTACATATCAAGCCTGTGGAGATGACATGTTCAGCTTTTCCAGGGCAGATATTAGCTGTTTCAGTTTTTCATAAAGCAATTCAGATAACAGGAACTAAACCTGAGATTGATCAGAACTACAGTTCTAAAAGTATAACTTTTCTAATTGTGCTCATCATGTTAACTCAACCATATGAACACCATTTGGGGCAAAGCTATGCTTGTCCCTAATGGCAGTTCATGACCTAAATGAGGGTAGATTATTACCCATGGTGTACACTTGTAGATTATGCAGAACCCTTATCATATCATGTTTGTTTTGTACAAGTTGTCATAATACCTAGAAGTTATTTAGGTCTTTATATTTCCAAAACACTGTTCAGGTATTTATTGATAACCCATACAGTACCCTGTGAGCTAGGTAAATTATACTGAATAATTTAAACAATAAACATCTTTAAAAAGCATTAATATTCAAAGAAAGTTCTAACACTGTTTATTGAATGTTTCAAGTAATGGAGTCTGACAACATATAGTGCTTCACCATCCTTGTGCAGCATCATTTTCCATTATCCACCCAGATCCATTGTATCCATGCTTCAGACCCACAGTTCACTGTAGAATTCATTTTAGTTCCTGCATATAAGAACTTAAGAACGGCCATTCTGGGTCAGACCAATGGTGCATCTAGCCCAGTATCTTGTCTTCCCACATTGGCCAATGCCATGTGCTTCAGAGGGAATGAACAGAACAGGTAATCATCAAGTGATCCATCCTCTGTCGCCCATTCCTAGCTTCTGGTCACCATCCCTGCCCATCCTGGCTAATAGTCATTGATGGACCTATCCTCCATGAATGTATCTAGTTTTTTTTAACCTTGTTATAGTCTTGACCTTCACAACATCCTCTGGCAAGGAGTTCCACAGACTGACTGTGTGTTGTGTGAAAAAAATGCTTCCTTTGTGTGTTTTAAACCTGCTACCTATTAATTTCATTTGGTGACCCCTAGTTTTTGTGTTATGAGAAGGAGTTATGATTTTATAGACCTCGATCATATCCTCCCTTAGTTGTCTCTTTTCCAAGCTGAAAAGTCCCAGTCTTATTAATCTCTCC
Organism: Eretmochelys imbricata; assembly: GCF_965152235.1. Classification (NCBI taxonomy): domain Eukaryota; kingdom Metazoa; phylum Chordata; order Testudines; family Cheloniidae; genus Eretmochelys; species Eretmochelys imbricata. The sequence continues at coordinate 45,369,084 of NC_135573.1, read as the reverse complement.
ACATACAGAAGCCGTTCCATACCACTAATCCTTTTTGTTGCCCTTTTCTGAACCTTTTCCAATTACAATATATCTTTTTTGGGATGGGGCGACCACATCTGCACACAGTATTCAAGATGTGGGTGTACCATGGATTTATATAGAAGTCAATATGATATTTTCTGTCCTATTATCGATCCCTTTCTTAATGATTCCCAACATTCTGTTTGCTTTTTTGACTGCCACTGCACATTGAGTGGATGTTTTCAGAGAACTCTCCACAATGACTCCAAGATCTCTTTCTTGAGTGGTAACAGCTGATTTAGACCCCATCATTTTATATGTATAGTTGGGATTACGTTTTCCAATGTGCATTTATCAGCATTGAATTTCATCTGCCATTTTGTTGCCCAGTCACCCAGTTTTGTGAGATCCCTTTGTAACTCTTTGCAGTCTGCTACACTATCTTGCATAGTTTTGTATCATCTGCAAATTTTGCCACTTCATTGTTTACCCCTTTTCACAGATCATTTATGAATGTTGACTAGTACTGGTCCCAGTACAGCCCTTAGGGGACCCCACTATTTACCTCTCTCCATTCTGAAAACTGACCATTTATTTCAATCCTCTGTTTCCTGTTCTTTAATCAGTTACTGATACATGTGAGGACCTTCCCTCTTATCCAGCCATCTTCTAGGAAGTTGTAGAGGCCTGTATGGTTGAAGGGAAGTATAAAGAGAATGAAATCATGATGTTTCCCATGGACTTGATTGGTTATGACTCCTTTGGGTTTGTCTGGTGGCATAACGATGCCAAAATGCATCTGTAAGTCACCTGCAGAGAGTTCCCTGGCATAGGGGAACTACCTGCTGGCACACCTCTGCCCTGGCAAGCCCTACTCCTTCCGCACAGGGTAGGAACAGCGAACTGGAGCTTTGCTTCGCTCTGTCAGTGGCGTAACTTAAAAGTACCAAGGAGCCAGAGGCGCCGACTTTTCAAAGTGCTGGAGTGCTCGACCCCTGGCTCTGACCCAGGCCCTGCCCCCACTCCACCCCTTCTCCCAGGCTCCGCCCCCTCTTTGCCTCGTCCCACCCAGTTCTGCTCCCTCCCCTGAGCATGCCGTGTCCTCATTCCTCCTACTTCTCTCCCAGCCTCCTGCACGTCACAAAACACCTGTTCACGGTGGGCGGGAGGCATGAGCAGAAAGGCAGAGACGCTGATCCATGAGGCCCGCCAGCAGGTGGGAGGCGCTGGGGGTGGGTGGTCCGTGAGCTAATAGGGAGGCTGCAGGTGGGTGGTCCACACCCACCATTTTTTCCCCATAGGTGCTCCATTCCAAGCAGATGTGTGTGTGCCGCGTGCACGTCAGCTGGAAGATTTTTCCCCTAGCAGCGTCCTTAGGGTCAGCCTGGGGTGGTGCCTTCTTGGCACCCAATATCAGGCCCCGCTGACCCCGCACCTCCTCAGTTCCTTCTTACCGCCTGTGGTGGCTAGCTGGAACTTTGCTCACTCTTAGAGCAAGCGCCTTAGTAGTGTCTTTCTTCTTACTGTACATAGTTCAATAGTTGTTCTCTAGAGTTATACTTTTTCATATAGTTAGTAGTGATTTGTTAGATAGTTCGTTTCTCCTTCAGTGGTATGCCCGGGTCTCTGGGATTTAAACTCTGTGAGTCCTGTGGAAAGTTTATGCCCAAGAGTGATCCTCACTCGTCTTTCTGGGGGTGCCTTGGTGAGACTCATCAAAAGGACAAGTGCCGCATTTGCAAGGGTTTCCGCACAAGAACCCATAAGGACAGAGAGCAGAGACTAAAACTCCTGCTCATGGAGGTGGCTCTGAGACTGCAATCCGACTTGGGACCCAAGGACCCAGCACCGAGCACGTCCTCTTCGGTGTGCAGCGCTCCGGCGCCAATGGCGTGCGAAATGGGCCCGGATAAGGACTCTAAAGCCCACCGGCATCGCCACTACTCGGGCCATAGGGCGTCGGCCTCAGTTTGGCACCATTCTCCATCTCCAGTGCCGGTAAAGAAGAAGAGGCCGGTGAGGGACCGATCACCGCCCTTGAAACCTAAGGGGCCAGCGCTGTCCGCGAGTGGCTTGGGACAGACCACCTCCGCCTCGCTTCTGCCCAGGGTTTTGTTGACTCCTGCCCCGGCCGGGGTCCAGTTGAGTCCGGAAGGTCTATTCAACAGGAGGCCTGAAACTTCGTATAGCCAACCAGCAGGCCATAGTAAGCTGCTATGGGCATAACACCTGCTCATCTATGGCTAAGTTTACAGAACTGCTGCCCGAAGAAGCTCGGGGGGAGTTCTCTGCGCTCATGGAGGAGGGGAAACTGGTCTCCCAAGCGTCTTTGCAAGCGGCCTTGGATGCAGTGGATGCGGCCTCCCACACTTTGGCCACAGGGGTAGTTATGGGGAGAGGCTCCTGGCTACAGGTCTCTGGTCTTCTCCACAAGGTCCAGCAGACCATTCAAGACCTTCCCTTCGAGGGTGTAGCTCTCTTCTCCAAGAAGATGGATAAGAGACTTCACAGCTTGAAGGACTCGAGGGCTACCCTTCTTTCGCTGGGGCTTCACACTCCTGCTACCCAGCGCAGATATTTTAGGCCTCAACCTGCCCCTCGTCCTTACCAACCCCAAAACTGCCAGGACGACTGTGTAGGCAGAACAGGAGCACTCGGAGGAGGCAACGCCCTCCCTCTGGACAAAGCTCGGGCCAGCCCAGGGCCCCACCAGGCTCTAGACCACCCTTTTGAGGGTACAGTCGAGGACAGCTTGCCAGTACGACCTTTGGATCCTTCCCATCTTACTTTCTCATCCTGTCTATCCCCTTTCTACCGTGCCTGATCTCGAATTACTTCAGACTGATGGGTGCTCTGCACGGTAGGGAGGGGATATTCCATCCAATTCTGTACCCTCCCACCCCCCACAATCCCCTTCCCCATCCCTCTTCAGGATCCCTCTCATGAGCAACTTCTAATTCAAGAGGTGCAGTTCCTCCTCTCGGTAGGGGCAGTGGAGGAGGTTCCTCAGGAGCTAAGGGGCAAGGGTTTCTACTCCTGGTATTTCCTCATACTGAAGGCCAAAGGGGGCCTCAGACCCATACTGGACCTGCGACACCTCAACAAATACATAAAGAAACTCAAGTTTCGCATGGTCTCACTAACCTCCATTATCCCCTCACTGGATCCAGGAGACTGGTATGCCACCCTCGACTTGAAGGATGCGTATTTTCATATCGCAATAGTCCCACATCACAGATGCTACCTTAGGTTCGTGGTGAACAGAGGCCACTACCAGTTTGCCGTCCTCCCATTCGGACTGTCGACTGCCCCCCGAGTATTCAGAAAATGCATGGCAGTCGTTGCGGCGTTCCTGCGCAAGCGCCAGATACAGGTCTTACCATACCTCGATGACTGGCTGATCAAAGGTCGCTCGAGAGCCCAGGTGGAGGCTCAGGTCGAGTTTATAAGGAGGATCTTCCTCGACTTAGGTCTTCTCTTGAATGAGGAGAAATCTACTCTGTCCCTAGTGCAGAGGACAGGGTTCATAGGCGCGGTCCTGGACTCTACCCAAGCCAGGGTGTACCTCCCAAAGGCCAGGTTTCACTCACTTCAGGACATCATACAGAGCCTCAGATGGTTCCCCACGATGTCAATAAGAAACTGTCTAAAGCTGCTGGGACACATGGCCTCCTGCACATACATGGTGCAGCATGCCAGGCTCAGGCTGCGCCCACTCCAGTCTTGACTGGCATCGGTGTACCAACCAGTCAGAGATGCATTGGACAGGAACGTAACCCTGTCCCGCCTGGTACTGGATTCCCTCCTATGGTGGCTAGACCCTCAAATGGTTTGCGCAGGGGTGCCTTTTGCCAGCCCTCACTCACCTTGGTGTCAGATGCCTCAGATCTGGGTTGGGGGGCTCACCTAGGGGACCTCAAGACCCAAGGCCTCTGGTCTCCAGTGGACCTCGCTCTTCACATCAATGTCAAAGAGCTAGGGCAGTGTGTCTGGCATGCTACACTTTCAAAATGCACATAATGGGCAGATGTGTTTCAATCCTCATGGACAACACCTCGGCAATGTTTTATATCAACAAACAGGGGGGTGCACGCTCCTCTCCTCTGTGCCGAGAAGCCCTTGCGCTTTGGGACTTCTGCATAGAGCACTCGATCCACCTGCAGGCTTCATACCTCCCAGGGGTGCGAAACACGCTGGTGGACAGCCTCAGCCGGACCATCAATAGCCATGAGTGGTCCCTTCGGCCAGACGCAGTGAGCTCAATCTTCTGGTTCTGGGGCTATCCCCAGGTAGACCTGTTCGCCACTCCGGGCAACAGGAAATGTCAGACATTTTGTTCCCTTGGGAGCCACGCCTCGGGGTCCATCAGGGACACCTTCCTTCTCTCATGGGAGGGCTGCCTGCTATATGCTTTCCCACCCATCCCCCTAGTCCACAGGGTGCTCCTCAAGATCCGCAGGGACCGGGCCCAAGTCATACTAATAGCGCCGGCATGGCTGCATCAGCACTGGTTCACCTTGCTCCTGGAAATGTCTATAGTGGCCCAACTCACCTTACTGCTGGTCACCGACCTGATCACACAGGACCAGGGCTGACTCCGGCACCCGAATCCGGAGTCGCTCCACCTTACGGCCTGGATGCTCCATGGCTAAGTGCCACAGAGCTGTCTTGTTCGGACCAGGTCAGACAAGTCCTCCTGGGTAGTAGAAAGCCCTCCACCAGGGCTACTTATCTGGCCAAGTGAAAAAGGTTTTCCATCTGGGCGGAGCAGCGTAGTCAGTCGCCACTCCTCACCTCCATACCGTTCATACTGGACTATGTCCTTCACCTAAAGCATCAAGACTTATCCTGGTCATCAATAAGGGTCCACTTGGTCGCTATCTCTGCCTTCCATCCGGGCTCAGATGGTCTCTTGGTCTTTGCAAACCCTATGGCCAGTTGTTTTCTCAAGGGTTTGGACAGGCTCTTCCCACACACGAGTCAGCCTGTCCCTGCCTGGGACCTCAATTTAGTCCTCTCCAGGCTTACAGGCCTGCCATTTGAACCTCTGGCCACCTGCTCCCTGTTATATCTCTCATTCAAGGTCGCATTCCTTGTGGCAATTACCTCGGGTTGACGGGTTTCGGCGCTCAGGGCCCTCATGTCTGAGCCCCCTTACACAGTTTTCATAAGGATAAGGTCCAGCTCAGGCCTCATCCGGCTTTTCTCCTAAAGGTCGTCTCCCATTTTCACATGACCCAGGACATCTTCCGCCCAGTGTTTTATTCCAAGCCACACTCCTCCGATAGGGAGTGCAGGCTGCACTCACTGGACGTGCGTAGGGCCTTAGCCTTCTACATAGAGAGAACTAAGTCGCGGACAGAATGAAGGGCCTTCCGGTATCCTCTCAATGCATATTGTCATGGATAACGTCCTGCATTAGGGAGTGCTATACCCTGGCAAAGGAGCCCGCTCCGCAGATAACCGCTCACTCTGCCAGGGCCCAGGCCTCCTCTGCAGCATTCCTGGCACAAGTCCCTATTCAAGAAATTTGCAGGGCAGCCACGTGGTCCTCAATACATACATTTACACAATTGCACTATGCAATTACACAACAGTCCAGGGACGATGCGGCTTTTGGGCAAGCCGTGCTCTTTTCTGTGGATAACTCCGACCCCACCTCCTGAGCTCTAGTTTGTGAATCACCTGCTTGGAATAGACATGAACAATCACTAGAAGAAGAAAAGACGGTTACTCACTTTCTCGTAACAGTTGTTCTTCGAGATGTTCATTCCATTCCAATACCCACCCTCCTACCCCTCTGTCGGAATAGTCAGCAAGAAGGAACTGAGGGGGTAGAGGGGTCGGCGGGGCCCGACATTGGGTGCCCTGAAGGCGCCACTCCAGGGGGCGCCCAGGCCGACCCTACGGACACTGCTAGGGGGAAAATCTTCCGGCTGGCGTGCACGCAGCGCACACACACCTGCTTAGAATGGCCATGAACAACACATCTCAAAGAACAACAGCTACAAGAAAGTGAGTAACTGTTTTTTTTTCTTGGTCCATATAGGTGGAGTGGCAAGCACAGGCTTGTCACAAACAACTGTTGATGACAACAAGCAGAGCAGAGACAGGGGGTGTTCTGAATGCATAGAAGTCAGTGGACTTGTTCGTATGTCATGAGAGAGATATAAGGAGCCCCACAAGGACTAGTACCAGCCCTATTTGAATCTATAGTGGACTTCATGTTTTCCAAGAACCTCTACTTGGACTTAGTAGGATCCTGAGCATTTTCCTCTTCATGATACCTTAATCTAGCAACTGCAGGAAGTGAGACCTGGATCCCAGGCTTCATAAATATTCCCTCAAGTGATACTGGCATCTGTCTTTTACCTCTCTTTTCCCTGACATTTTATTTTTGGTGAAATTTTCTCTTAAATTGTACTCTGATAACTCTAATAAAAACACACACTATTAGTATCATAATAAAGCAAGCAGGCATATATTTATCACCAAAACCTGGAGAGGATTTGATTGAGAACTAGAGTACATTTTGAGGTTTTATTCCTACTGTTAAAATATTCCTACTGTTAAAACAAGATTATTTTGTTTTGTAATTTTCCACCAGATTAACACTATGTGATAATACATGCATTTATCTAGATTCATGTTTCCTGCATAAACCATTAACTTTCTGATATTGGGATTATGATTTACTGATGCATCAACCAAAGGTAAAATACTTCAGTGATAATACAGGAATCTTTGTTGATACCTGATCGTACAAGGGAAATGTTTTCTCCTAATAAAAGAAGAAAAGAGCTCCTCCTATTCAAAAAACAACTAACAGATCTAGAGTTCTTCAAATATCACTGTTGCATTGTTCAATGTAGGAATAAACTTTTGTGAAACGACACAATATGAAGGGCATGTTACCATAAATACAAGTACAGAATGGGCATACATTACTGCAGATCTTGTGAAATTACTGCACACACATGCACCATTTCAGTAGCTGATTTTACAGGTCATGTAGTGGTTTGTGCCTATGTATCTGACATCAAGACCAAGCCCATTGTTGATATCTGATCCAGATATTTGTGCGTTTAGTGGCTAGAGGAAATCCACCAGAGGTGAAAATTTAAATTATCCACACATGGTTCCAATCCACAGATTTGATAGCCAAAATCTCTAGCCTGTCTCCTTTATCTTTTGTGTTTATAATGTTCTGTTATTCTGACCATTTCTGACAAACCCAGCATATTCAACTGACTTTCAATTGGCTATAAATATTGAATAACATTATTGTGCTTTCCCTGTGTTTGTTTGTTTTTAGGTGGCTTGCCTTATATCTTGTATTTTGATACTTGTGGTGATCTATGCAATAGGACCAATGCTATACTGGCTGCCCATGGTACAGTACTTGTTTTTATTTTTTAGAAGTTTCATTGCACATTTCCAAACAACATATACGTCTTTCATAGAAGATGGTTCTCCTTTTGAAATGAATACACAGCTCCCATAAACATTAGTGTTAATGGCATAATAGAAAGAGGAGAATACACCTCTGAAAGTCTTAAAATACCTAGATTACCCCCAAATTCCTTTGTGTTGGGAAATATTTTCTTTTAACTTAATTTTGATCTGTCATTGGTCTAAATATATGGGGCCAGATTCTAGCTCACGTAAATTGGCATAGCTCCACTGAAGTCAAAGTAGTTGCACAAGTTTACTGCAGCACAGAATGTTCGTGATTTTGCTTTACAAATAAATTTGTCCCACACTGAAGCTAGTAGCCAGTGATCTAACCTTTATTACAGAAAGTTATGAACTGTTCTTGTTTTGCTGTACAAGGAATTATGGATAAATAACTCAGTCTCTCCTGCACTGAGAGGTGGATAGTCCAAATAGAGTTTACCATGTAAAATATCTAGCCATAAACGTTGTAAGTTAACACCAAATCATTACTAGAGAAAGGCCAAAGCCACTAAAATTCACATCCAAACTTCTCCAAAGTTTGAGGGTGTTCATATTGGGTATTTGGGGTCAGCCATGTCTTACTTTTACAGTGTTTTATTGTTGATATAGTGCCATAGGTGTGCAAGGTGCTTTCCACATATGGGGTCCAGACCTGAAATAGATTAAAGTCTAATTACATAATTTGCATTCTGAGCCACTGGATAAGGGATGCACCATGTGGCTTTGTTTTAATCATTTCCTGGTTTCCTTTATGTGTGTATAACTTGTATTTTAACCTTTGCCTGTTTTCCTGTTTGTGGTGGTTTTCTTTTAGCATTTTGCCATTTTCCTTTTTTATTTAACTCTATCCTATTACCCTTATTTTGAATCTTTCTTATTCCCCCTTTCCTACCTCCATATTTTGAGTCTATCCCTTCCTATTCCTGTTTTGATTCAGTCCTCCTCCTTCCTGCTCTGAGGCCCATAAATTAAAAAGACTAATGCAGGGTTGGCCTGGTATCTCTACTCTGCCTGCTAAGTCTCTGGATTCTTCACTCCAGGACCCTTCTGCAGAAGGTGGTGAGGAGTGGGATTGCTGCTTAATAGGGCAGGAATCATATCAGTGCCTGGAAGTTACTAGCTCCTTTGCTCCGGAGACCCTCCCCAGACAGCAATAGAATGTGGGCCTGCTGCTACTAAGGCAGATGGGCCTGGTATTTCTCTTCAGAAGTTCCTGTCTTCTTCAGTCCAGGGCCTCTCCTATATGGTCTGTTAAGGTGAGGGGAGTGGGTCTGGTGCCTGTGCCCTTGATATCTGTACTCATTACATTTTTGAAACATTTTCCTTGGTATTTCTAGGATTAAGTTATAATATCAGGTACTAATTTAGGAAAAATGCCAATGTTGCTACCTAGCAATTCCCTAATAGCCTTTTCCCTTTTCTTCTTTTTCAGTGTGTTCTAGCAAGTATCATTGTTGTAGGTCTAAAGGGAATGCTAATGCAGTTCCGTGATTTAAAAAAATATTGGAATGTGGATAAAATAGATTGGGTAAGTGAAATGTAACCTAAGGATGTTTTCCAGACGGAGGCTTAAACACATGCTTGCTAAACAAAACCTTAATACTGCTTTAGGCTGAAAACAGATATGCCAGTGCAAGCCAGTTTTTTATATACTGCCAGCTTATTTTCTCAATCACAAAATAGCAGCATTTGACATTTTAATTGCCTTTATAAGAAACAGGAATGGAATTTTGGCAAATTATTAAGGATAAAGCATAATTTAAGATGAAAAAAGTTTATGCAGTCAGACCTGCTTAATCAGAATGGATTTAGAATGTCCAATTTTGTATGTATACAAATCCCTAGGTTAGCTAGTCAACACAGTTTTGCTGGTATGGAAGTGTAAAAAAATCTGGTATTCCACCCTGGTACGTGGAATGAAAACTATACAGGACATATAGAAATAAAAGTACAAAAGATGTGGAAATAGATATTGTGTGCTTCTAATGATGTTGCATAGATCTTAATTCAGATGAAAATAGTATTAGATATGGTAGATGCTTTCCCGTTTGCAGAGTAAAACAGATTTTGTTTGGTTAAAATAAAAGACTCCATAGAAAGGAATGTGAAATGGAGCTAGGGTGACCAGATGTCCCTGTTTTATAGGGACAGATATTTGGGGCTTTTTCTTATATAGGTGCCTATTACTCCCCACTCCGTCTCGATTTTTCACACTTTCTGTATGGTCACCCTAAATGGAGCAGATTGGTGAAACAAAAAGTAATGCAGTCATACTCTAATAGAAATCAGAACAGGACACTAGTATTCACAGCAAAGAATCCCTATCAAATATTCAGAGCAAACATGGCTGACATCCAGTCAACTGGTGGTGGTGGTGGTGATTTGTTGAGTGTTGGTCTGATTATCACATGTTTCAGGAGGGCCAGTAGATTTCCCTTTCTTAGGGAGACATTGTATATCTTTGCCCGGCAGTGGAACTGCAGTTCCTTACAAGACTCTATATTATAGCTATTGGTTTGGATATCTCTTGAAACGTTTCAAAAGTCTGTTTGTGATCACTGTATGTAATTCCGTTAAAGAGTGTTAATGGTTGCATCCTTCTGTTCTGTTTATGGGAGGCCATCTTAGATTCTTCTGGTCTCTTCAGGGAAATAGGATCTCAGATGGCAGGAGCTGTTCACAGGAGTTGCATTAAAAGTCTGGACTGATAACTTTTAGGGATAGTTCAGCTGGGTGATAATTTTCAGACTAACGGAGGAGGAGGATCGCTGGGTCTCATCCACAGGTGTGGCTTAGTCTTTTATGAATTCTGTGTGCTGAAAGTGGTAAAGTTCTGGGCCTATGTTGTGCGACCTACATTCTAGTCTGTCCTTTATATACTTGATACTGGTTGCCAGAGATCCCAAGTGGTCTGTGTGGATGATGTGGAGAGAGGTTGTATTTCTGGAGAAGTAAATTGATGTCAATCGGTAGGAGACTATATAAACTATTCCATCAACACGTTATTCTAATGACTAGATGGTGTTTTCGACCAGGATATTCTGGAAGCTCACCTGTCTCATAATCTTTCAGAGGCAGATTAGCCTGGTTGATTCTTTTTCCCTTGTGGCAAGGTTAGAAATCTTTGGTATCTGTTTAGATGAAAGAAGAAAAGGAGGACCTGTGGCACCTTAGAGACTAACAAATTTATTTGAGCATAAGTTTTCGTGAGCTACAGCTCACTTAAAGCTTATGCTCAAATAAATTTGTTAGTCTCTAAGGTGACACAAGTCCTCCTTTTCTTTCTGCAGATACAGACTAACATGGCTGCTACTCTGAAACCTGTTTAGATGAAGTGAAGGTCAGACAAGGCTACGAGCATGGTTATTACACCCAGGTTATCTATCACTAATGTTAAGATAAAATCAAGAGTGTATTCAGCTGTGAATATGCCTGGAATGCGTCTTGGAGAATCTCAAGCTTACCATTGTGGACATGAGGTCGTGAGCCATTGGGATGTGGGTGTTGTCAGCATGTGTGTTGAAGTCTCCTAGGAGAATAATTTAGGTTATTCCAGTGCCAGGCTTGTCAGTAGTTCTGTTAGCTCCTAAAGGAACCAAGAAGGCTTGTGTATGGAACAGTATAATTTCCATGCTGATTCCATCTCTGGATTCTTGTTTGTTGAATATATTAGAACAATAATTCATCTTTGGCTAGCTGTATCATCACCTCTGTTCAGTCTTTAAAATGAAATGGTAAAGAATATTGCTCTAGATAGTACAATTCAAATTGAAAGACTGTCTTCTTTTGTAAATGGAAGTGCTGAGCTTATATAATAGAATTGTTTGAGGAGACCCACCAAGACCCAAGTAATATGAGTGACTACAATTAGTGCTGATTTTGGAATGTATTGGATCCCAGCAGCAATTGACAGTATATTGGAAATGAAAACAGTCTATTGCCTAGGTTTTTAAGTGTTTTGAAGATAGGAACTATACTAAAAACATTTAGAAATAATTAGCAACTGTCCTTTTGGAACAGATGTGAATAAAGAGCATTTAAAAGGGTGTGTTTCATGTAACATAGAAGTCAAAATTGTTATGCTCATTGGTTTGGCAAATACAGTATCTGGAAATAGAATATTAGATATTATGTCAAATTATTGTCTTTCTTTTTCATAAAAAGGGGAACAAATCAGACCCTGGGGAATTATAGACAGGTCAGACTAACTTTGTTACCTGGAAAGATACTAGAATAAATGATTAAACAATCAGTTTGTAAGTACCTAGAAGATAATAGGTTTATAAGAGATAGCCAGCATGGATTTGTCAAAAACAAATCATGCCAAACCAACCTTATTTTCTTCTTTGACAGTGTTACTGGGATAGTGGATAAGGGGAAAGCAGTAGACATGATCTATCTTGATTTTAGTAAGGCTTTTGATACTGTCCCACGTGACATTCTCATAAGTAAACTAGGGAAATGTGGTCTAGATGAAGTTACTGTAACGTAGGTGCACACCTGGTTGAAAGACTGTACTCAAAGAGTAGCTATCAATGGTTCACTGTCAAACTAGGAGGATGTATCTAGTGGGAACCCACAGGATCAGTCCTGGGTCCAGTACTATTCAATATTTTTATTAATGACTTGGATAATGGGGTGAAGCATATGCTTATAACATTTGCAAATAACACCAAGCTGGGAAAGGTTGCAGGCACTTCAGAGGACACGATTATAATTCAAAACAACCTTGATAAATTCGATGATTAGTCTGAAATCAACAAGATGAAATTCAATAAAGACAAGTGCAAAGTATTTTGCTGATGAAGGAAAAACAAATACACAACTGAAAAATGGGGAATAACTGGCTAGGTACAGAACCACTGAAAAGGACTTGGGGAAGTGGATCACAAATTGGATACGAATCAACAATGTCATGCAGTTGTGAAAAAGGCTAATATCATTCTGGGGTGTATTAATAAGAGTGTTGTGTGTAAAACACGAGAGGTAATTGACCCCCTCTACTTAGCACTGGTGAGGCCTCAGTTGGAATACTATGTCAAGTTCTGGGCTCCACACTTCAGGAAAGATGGGAACAAAGTGGAGAGAGTCCAGAGGAGAGCAACAAAGATGACAGAAGGTTTAGAAAACCTGACTAATGAGGAAAGGTGAAAAAAACTGGGCATGCTTAGATTTGAGAAAAGAAGGCTGAGGGGGGTTCTTGAAACAATTTAAGGGCTCTTGAGGATCAATTGTTCTTCCTGTCCACTGAAGGTAGGAGAAGTAGTAATGGCTTTATAATCTGTAGCAGCCCACCAGTCATAGGGAGGAAAGGAAAGGGAGATTCCCTCTTCTGGCCTTCAAACATCCCCCCACAACCTCTCCAAGCTCATCATCAGAAGCAAGCTTCCTCCCTGTAGACCAGGACCGACCGACCAACTCAAAGTGGCACCAGACCCTGCCAGACCAATAGATGCAAAACCTGCCGACATATTTCCACTGCTACAATGATCAGCACCCCTCACAACACACCTTTCGAGATCCATGCGTCCTGCACATGTCTATCACAATACATGGTTTACTTCAAACCAGTGCACTAAATGCCCCAATAGCAACTATGTGGGTGAAACCAGAAAATCACTATGCGCTCGAATGAACTCACACAAGAAAATGGTAAAAGACAAAAACCTCTGGGTGAACACTTTTCACAAGGAGTCATACATCTCATCTGTCAGTCATAGAATCATAGAATCATAGAATCATAGAATATCAGGGTTGGAAGGGACCCCTGAAGGTCATCTAGTCCAACCCCCTGCTCGAAGCAGGACCAATTCCCAGTTAAATCATCCCAGCCAGGGCTATGTCAAGCCTGACCTTAAAAACTTCCAAGGAAGGAGATTCCACCACCTCCCTAGGCAACGCATTCCAGTGTTTCACCACCCTCTTAGTGAAAAAGTTTTTCCTAATATCCAATCTAAACCTCCCCCACTGCAACTTGAGACCATTACTCCTCGTTCTGTCATCTGCTACCATTGAGAACAGTCTAGAGCCATCCTCTTTGGAACCCCCTTTCAGGTAGTTGAAAGCAGCTATCAAATCCCCCCTCATTCTTCTCTTCTGCAGGCTAAACAATCCCAGCTCCCTCAGCCTCTCCTCATAAGTCATGTGTTCTAGACCCCTAATCATTTTTGTTGCCCTTCGCTGGACTCTCTCCAATTTATCCACATCCTTCTTGTAGTGTGGGGCCCAAAACTGGACACAGTACTCCAGATGAGGCCTCACCAATGTCGAATAGAGGGGGACGATCACGTCCCTCGATCTGCTCGCTATGCCCCTACTTATACATCCCAAAATGCCATTGGCCTTCTTGGCAACAAGGGCACACTGCTGACTCATATCCAGCTTCTCGTCCACTGTCACCCCTAGGTCCTTTTCCGCAGAACTGCTGCCTAGCCATTCGGTCCCTAGTCTGTAGCGGTGCATTGGATTCTTCCGTCCTAAGTGCAGGACCCTGCACTTATCCTTATTGAACCTCATCAGATTTCTTTTGGCCCAATCCTCCAATTTGTCTAGGTCCTTCTGTATCCTATCCCTCCCCTCCAGCGTATCTACCACTCCTCCCAGTTTAGTATCGTCCGCAAATTTGCTGAGAGTGCAATCCACACCATCCTCCAGATCATTTATGAAGATATTGAACAAAACCGGCCCCAGGACCGACCCCTGGGGCACTCCACTTGACACCGGCTGCCAACTAGACATGGAGCCATTGATCACTACCCGTTGAGCCCGACAATCTAGCCAGCTTTCTACCCACCTTATAGTGCATTCATCCAGCCCATACTTCCTTAACTTGCTGACAAGAATACTGTGGGAGACCGTGTCAAAAGCTTTGCTAAAGTCAAGAAACAATACATCCACTGCTTTCCCTTCATCCACAGAACCAGTAATCTCATGATGAAAGGCGATTAGATTAGTCAGGCATGACCTTTCCTTGGTGAATCCATGCTGGCTGTTCCTGATCACTTTCCTCTCATGCAAGTACTTCAGGATTGATTCTTTGAGGACCTGCTCCATGATTTTTCCAGGGACTGAGGTGAGGCTGACAGTCCCAATCCTCAAAAGAAACCTGCACAACATTTTCAAAAGATGAGCCTGGGAGCTTAAATTCATAACTTAGCTAGATACTAAAAATCAAGGATTGAACAGAAACACTGTATTTATGGCTTATTACAACAATTTGCTGCAACTCACTAATAATGCCCCCTTCCCCACCAGCTACTTCCCCTCTGCCCTTCCTTTCCTCCTTATGACTGGATGGGTGTTAATGGGCCACTTCACCTTGAATGGTCCCTTGAAATATGTGTTAACTACTAAGGTAAACAATCTGTTCCACCTTGTATTTAGCAGTGACACTGAGTTAGTTTCCCAGACCTGCAGAAGAGTTCCATGTAAGCTCAAAAGCTTCTCTCTCTCACCAGCAGAAGTTGGTCCAATAAAAGATATTACCTCACTATTGGCAACGCATATGGGGGACATGAGGGTCCAGTACCCCCCACCCCAGATTTCTGCTCAGCCTGCGGGGGGAGGGAGAGGGCTCTCTCCTTTTCCTGCCACGCCTGCCTTCCCCCACGCCTCCAGCACATTTGGCCCTGTCCCTGGCAGCCGAGCCTGGGTAGGGAGCAGAAGGTGTGGGATCAGCCACTTCTCATACCAGCTGAGGATGGCCGCTGCTGTGTGCAATGTGGTGACTGCCTGTGAGAACCTGGTTGGTGAGGCGGCAGCAGCCCACCCCTGCTGTTCCCCGCCCAGGCCTGGCTGCTGGGGATGGGCCGAGCAAGACAAAGCCACATCCTGGCATGTTTCTGGCTTGCTTGACCCCTGTCCCTGGCAGCCAGCCTGGGCAGGGAGTGGAGAGGGCGGGCCGCCACCATCTCCCCTGCTGGGCTGTCTCTCAGACAGCTGCCACGCTGTGCAGAGTCAGCGATCCGGAGTGGCCACCTTCAGCTGGCATGAGAAGTGGCTCCATCCTGCTCCCTGCCAGGGCCCAGCTGCCACGGAGAGCAGTCAAGCAAGCTGGGGAGAAGGGAGGGCACAGTGGGAGAAGGACAGAGCCCCCTACAGGTACCTCTGGTGGGGTGGGGAGAGTGCTGAGGTCCCAGGCTGGGAGTAGGGTTGGGGGTTGCTGGGGAAGGCACCTGGAGCAGGTTCCCTAGCCTCTGCTCAGCCAGAAGTAAGGGCATTGTCTGCACCCTGTACCTCCCCTACTGAGGTGTCCGCAAGCTCTGGGGGGAGCTATGAGTCTCCCCAGGCTGGGGCTGGGACCAGAGGTACGTGCTTCCCGCTTCTATGGCCCCAGCCCCCAAGGAGCCGGCGGACTGGCTGCCCTGGCCCAGGGAGGTGGGGCTTGAAGTTCCTCCCAGAGACAACACATGAGGGGTCACATGTCCTCCCCCTTTTTTTGTGCCCTCCAGTATCAGGAGGCACAAGACTGCTTGTCTTTCTAATATCCTGGGATCAACATGGCTACAACAACACTGCATAAAACAATGGAAGATATCAAATTCTGCCATCTGAAATGAAAACTCCACAACATGAAGAAAAAGGAAACAAAACTTAACAGTGACATCTACTTCCTGAGCAAATGCAAGAAACAAAGCATTATTCCCAGAGGTCTCACCATCTGTAACCCTCTGACCACTACATACAACTCCAAATATGCTGAACAGCTCTCCAGATGAACTTCAGAAAAACTGAGGAACCACTTACTGCACCTCACGTACTCTGGAAGGAACCACCTTGAACAAAAAATCATGACGTGCTCCCACACACTGGAAGAAAAAAAATCAGGAAAGTTACGTGGAAGTCATACAAGAAATCCAAAACAATTATATATTAAAAAATCCCTGACGAGAGCCATCCAACACAAAAACAAAAAATTGAACCAACTACAACTACTCCACAACCCACAGAACACCAACTCCAGGAGAAACTATGGCACCAGTACCCATCATGTGGACATTACACAAAACCTAAACCTCATCAGTTTATCAATACTACCCCTAATTGGAGGTGAATTATCTGTACTCTCTAAGGGACTGAACATCTGACCCACCACAGAACCTGATTCCATACTAGCATGTGGAAAACTAGAAGAATTCTTCCCCTGGCTCCATCTGAAAGAATTCTTGCACAACAGTGATGACACTACTCACAATTACCACGTCCCATCGACAATCATAAGAAAAAAGAATCATACATAGGCACCAACTTACTCAGATCCTGAGGGGTGCTCAACCCCCACTCTGCCCCAGGCTCTGCCCCCATTTCACCCCATCCCCCAAGCCCTCCCCCTGCCTCTTCTCGCCCCCTCCCCCCACTCCTGAACAGCTGATCACGGTGGGAGGGGGAGGCACTGGTCCATGGGCTGCCGATGGGTGCTGAGCACCCACTTTTTTTTCCCATGGGTGCTCCAGGGCTAGAGCACCCACAGAGTTGGTGCCTATGGAATCATCTGATTGGACAACAAATAGTGGGTGAAACCATGCCCTTGATCATTATATTGATTGCTTCAGGAAGAAAATTGACTGAAATTCTTAACAAACAACACGTCCACCACAATCTCTCCACCACCACTGAGAGGACAGCTATACAGTTCCTGAAATCCAACTACCAGATAGTGATCCAACCAACACCCAAAAGGGGTGCCATCGTAATCCTCAACTGTGATGATTACATTTACGAGACCAACTGACAACACTCTGACACCACCACCTACTGTAAAGAACTCAAAGAAGACCCTTCAGCACAATTTACCCAGGAATTTAAGGATATCATCAAATCAGTTCCCAAACAACTCCAAGAGAAACTCTACAAACTCATCCCCCAGGAATGCACTCCAGGGACCTTTTACATGCTTCCCAAGATACACAAACAAGGGAACCCAGGCAGACCCATTATATCTGGCCGTGGCACTCTTACTGAAACAATATCAGGACTCATAGAAACCATCTTCAAACCACAAACCACACAAAGTGCCAGATTTCTTCAGGACACAACTGACTTCCTCCACAAACCTCGCAACATTAACAGCCTCCCTCAGAACACCATCCTTAACACCATGGATGTCACCTTCCTTTACACCAACATCCCTCACAAAGTCAACATAGCTGCTTGCCTCAAATATTTACAAGACAATAGACAACCCGCAGATATCCGCCTCAAACACATCACCAAACTCATTCATTTAATCCTTACCCATAACAATTTTACATTCCCCAATGAATACTTTGTCCAAACCATGGGAACAGACATGGGTACTTGGATGGCTTCTCAATACGCCAACCTCTTCATGGCCCACCTTGAAGAAGAATGTCTGGACAAATATACCACTACACCAACAATATACCTGAGATACATCGATGATATTTCAATCCCCTGGACAGATGACTTAAACACCCTCATAGATTTCCACCTCAATGTCAACAACCACTATCCATCCATTTAAACTCTCACTGGAACACTCCCACACCAGTGTCAACTTCATGAACACCATGATTAGCTTCAACAGTGGAACCCTACAGACAACTATATACAAGAAATGCATGGATCACCACATCTACTTTCATAGATCCAGTAACCACCCCAAGAAATCTGTTATCTACAGCCAGGCACAGAATACGCTCTGAGGAGAAAGTCTGAGATTTACACCTTAACACACTCAAACCCGTGTTCACCAAACAAGGACACTCCACCAGAGAAGTAGATCACAACATGAAACAGGCAACCCAAATACCCCAAGAGAACCTGCATCAATACAGAAATAAAACCCTCTCCAACCGCACCCTTCTAGATGTCACCTACCACTCCACACTGGAACCCATACAGGGTGTCATCAAACAACTACAGTGTATATTTAATGGGGACTCAAAAGCTTGTCTCTCTGATCAGCAGAAGTTGGTCCAATAAAAGATATTACCTCACCCACTTTCTCTCTCTAATATCCTGGGAGCAACACGGCTACAATGACACTGCATACGTGGAATGTGTTACTGTTAAGGTTTGAAGAATGCTGTAGTTAAATTATAAGCCTCTGCTATCTCTCTCGAAGTGGCTTGCCAAAGAAATCTTTGAGGTTTCTATGTTTTCTTTGTTGACCCTTACAACAATCCATAAATTAGAATGTCCAGCAGATTATCAACAAAATTGCTTTTCTAAGAGTCTGAGTGCTACCCAGACTGACAAAGTACTGATTCATGGCCAACATAAACCTTGGAAAGGGTGATTGACATGTAAGAGGATGATTGCTTTGGCTCATCCACTCCAGCTTTCTGTGTCTCTTGTTACAACTAAGATGAAGAATGGAAGTCTGTCAAAGGAGGGTTCTAAGTGCACTCACCAGCTTTCCTAAAATCAAATACTGCTTTTGTTCCTTCCACTGTCTTTTAGATTGCTCTATCTCTAACATCCTCAGTAGCAGGAGGCTTTGGTGTCAGTTTATATATATTGACTTCCTATCAAATAGAGGGTCTAGCAAAAAGATTCAGAGAATCCATTGACATCACTAGTGGAGAAAGACATTTAAAGTATCTTAATTATTTATTACTTAGTATTACCTTAGTGCCCGGAAGCCCCAGTCAGGATTGGACCCCACTGCATTTGGTTCTGTACTAAGAGAGAAATACATATTGGTCCCTTTCCTGAAGACCTGGGGATTACAGCAGATGAGAATCATAGAATCATAGAATATCAGGGTTGGAAGGGACCCCTGAAGGTCATCTAGTCCAACCCCCTGCTCGAAGCAGGACCAATTCCCAGTTAAATCATCCCAGCCAGGGCTTTGTCAAGCCTGACCTTAAAAACCTCTAAGGAAGGAGATTCTACCACCTCCCTAGGTAACGCATTCCAGTGTTTCACCACCCTCTTAGTGAAAAAGTTTTTCCTAATATCCAATCTAAACCTCCCCCACTGCAACTTGAGACCATTACTCCTCGTTCTGTCATCTGCTACCATTGAGAACAGTCTAGAGCCATCCTCTTTGGAACCCCGTTTCAGGTAGTTGAAAGCAGCTATCAAAATCCCCCCTCATTCTTCTCTTCTGCAGGCTAAACAATCCCAGCTCCCTCAGCCTCTCCTCATAAGTCATGTGTTCTAGACCCCTAATCATTTTTGTTGCCCTTCGCTGGACTCTCTCCAATTTATCCACATCCTTCTTGTAGTGTGGGGCCCAAAACTGGACACAGTACTCCAGATGAGGCCTCACCAATGTCGAATAGAGGGGAACGATCACGTCCCTCGATCTGCTCGCTATGCCCCTACTTATACATCCCAAAATGCCATTGGCCTTCTTGGCAACAAGGGCACACTGCTGACTCATATCCAGCTTCTTGTCCACTGTCACCCCTAGGTCCTTTTCCGCAGAACTGCTGCCTAGCCATTCGGTCCCTAGTCTGTAGCGGTGCATTGGATTCTTCCATCCTAAGTGCAGGACCCTGCACTTATCCTTATTGAACCTCATCAGATTTCTTTTGGCCCAATCCTCCAATTTGTCTAGGTCCTTCTGTATCCTATCCCTCCCCTCCAGCATATCTACCACTCCTCCCAGTTTAGTATCATCCGCGAATTTGCTGAGAGTGCAATCCACACCATCCTCCAGATCATTTATGAAGATATTGAACAAAACCGGCCCCAGGACCGACCCTTGGGTCACTCCACTTGATACCGGCTGCCAACTAGACATGGAGCCATTGATCACTACCCGTTGAGCCCGACAATCTAGCCAGCTTTCTACCCACCTTATAGTGCATTCATCCAGCCCATACTTCCTTAACTTGCTGACAAGAATACTGTGGGAGACCGTGTCAAAAGCTTTGCTAAAGTCAAGAAACAATACATCCACTGCTTTCCCTTCATCCACAGAACCAGTAATCTCATCATAAAAGGTGATTAGATTAGTCAGGCATCACCTTCCCTTGGTGAATCCATGCTGGCTGTTCCTGTTCACTGAGAAGCTGGATATGAGTCAGCAGTGTGCCCTTGTTGCCACGTGGGCACCAGTGATACTGCCAAGAATGACCTTGAGCGGATCACTGCAGACTACATAGCTCTGGGAAGAAGGATAAAAGAGTTTGAGGCACAAATGATGTTCTCGTCCATCCTCCCCGTGGAAGGAAAAGGCCTGCATAGAGAACGAATGCCTATGCAGGTGGTGTCGGAGAGAAGGCTTTGGATTCTTTGACCATGGGATGGTGTTCCAAGAAGGAGGAGTGCTAGGCAGAGATGGGCTCCACCTAACGAAGAGAGGGAAGAGCATCTTTGCAAGCAGGCTGGCTAACCTAGTGAGGAGGGCTTTAAACTAGGTTCACCGGGAGAAGGAGACCAAAGCCCTGAGGTAAGTGCGGAAGTGGGATACCGGGAGGAAGCATGAGCAGGAGAGCGCGAAAGGGGAGGGCTCCTGCCTCATACTGAGAAAGAGGGATGATCAGCGAGTTCTCTTAAGTGCCTGTACACAAATGCAAGAAGCCTGGGAAACAAGCAGGAAGAACTGTAAATCCTGGCACAGTCAAGGAATTATGATGCGATTGGAACAACAGAGACTTGGTGGGATAACTCACATGACTGGAGTACCGTCATGGATGGATATAAACTGTTCAGGAAGGACAGGCAGGGCAGAAAAGGTGGGGGGAGTTGCATTGTATGTAGGAAAGCAGTATGACTGCTCAGAGCTCCAGTATGGAACTGCAGAAAAACCTGAAAGTCTCTGGATTAAGTTTAGAAGTGTGAGCAACAAGGGTGATGTCGTGGTGGGAGTCTGCTATAGACCACCGGACCAGGGGGATGAGGTGGATGAGGCTTTCTTCCGGCAACTTGCAGAAGCTACTACATCACACGTCCTGGTTCTCATGGGAGACTTCAATCACCCTGATATCTGCTGGGAGAGCAATACAGCAGTGCACAGACAATCCAGGAAGTTTTTGGAAAGTGTAGGAGACAATTTTCTGGTGCAAGTGCTGGAGGAACCAACTAGGGGCAGAGCTCTTCTTGACCTGCTGCTCACAAACCAGGAAGAATGAGTAGGGGAAGCAAAAGTGGATGGGAATCTGGGAGGCAGTGACCATGAGATGGTCGAGTTCAGGATCCTGACACAAGGAAGAAAGGAGAACAGCAGAATATGGACTCTGAACTTCAGAAAACCAGACTGACTCCCTCAGAGAACTGATGGGCAGGATCCCCTGGGAGAATAACATGAGGGGGAAACGAGTCCAGGAGAGCTGGCTTTATTTTAAAGAATCCTTATTGAGGTTACAGGGCCAAACCATCCCGATGTGTAGAAAGAATAGTAAATATGGCAAGTGACCAGCTTGGCTTAACAGTGAAATCCTTGCTGATCTTAAACACAAAAAAAGAAGCTTACAAGAAGTGGAAGATTGGACAAATGAGCAGGGATGAGTATAAAAATATTGCACAGGCATGCAGGAGTGAAATCAGGAAGGCCAAATTACACTTGGAGTTGCAGCTAACAAGAGATGTTAAGAGTAACAAGAAGGGTTTCTTCAGGTATGTTAGCAACAAGAAGAAAGTCAAGGAAAGTGTGGGCCCCTGACTGAATGAGGGAGGCAACTTAATGACAGAGGATGTGGAAAAAGCGAATGTACTCAATGCTTTTTTTGCCTCAGTTTTCACAGACAAGGTCAGCTCCCACACTGCTGTCCTGGGCAACACAGTGTGGGGAGGAGGTGAGCAGCCCTCAGTGGTGAAAGAAGTGGTTTGAGACTATTTAGAAAAGCTGGACGAGCACAAGTCCATGGGGCCAGATGCGCTGCATCCGAGAGTGCCAAAGGAGTTGGCAGATGTGATTGCAGAGCCATTGTCCATTATCTTTGAAAACTCATGGCGATCGGGGGAGGTCCCGGACGACTGGAAAAAGGCTAATGTAGCACCCATCTTTAAAAAAAGGGAAGAAGGAGCATCCGGGGAACTACAGGCCAGTCAGCCTCACCTCAGTCCCTGGAAAAATCATGGAGCAGGTCCTCAAGGAATCAATTCTGAAGCACCTAGAGGAGAGTAAAGTGATCAGGAACAGTCAGTATGGATTCACCAAGGGCAAGTCATGCCTGACTAATTGCCTTCTTTGACAAGATAACTGGCTCTGTGGATGAGGGGAAAGCAGTGGATGTGTTATTCCTTGACTTTAGCAAAGCTTTTGACACTGTCTCCCACAGTATTATTGCCAGCAAGTTAAAGAAGTATGGGCTGGATGAATGGACTATAAGGTAGATAGAAAGCTGGCTAGATTGTTGGGCTCAATGGGTAGTGATCCATGGCTCCATTTCTAGTTGGCAGCCGGTATCAAGTGGAGTGTCCCAAGGGTTGGTCCTGGGGCCAGTTTTGTTCAATATCTTCCTTAATGATCTGGAGGATGGTGTGGAGTTTTAGGTTGGATATTAGGAAAAACTATTTCACTAGGAGGGTGGTGAAGCACTGGAATGGGTTACCTAGGGAGGCGGTGGAATCTCCTTCCTTTGAGGTTTTTAAGGTCAGGCTTGACAGAGCCCTGGCTGGGATGATTTAGTTGGGGATTGGTCCTGCTTTGAGCAGGGGGCTGGACTAGATGACCTCCTGAGGCCCCTTCCAACCCTGATATTCTATGACTCCATTAGTCCCTCAATAAGGAGCTTGGGCTTTCTTAATTCCCAACCCCCCACCTTCAGTTGCCTGGGGAACTCTCCTTTCCTCCTGGCTTGGGTGCTGTTGACTGGGGGCTTATACGGTTTCTCCTATGGGCTCAGTCTTTTCTCTTATGAACATAGAATGTGTCCATGGGGATAGTTGCTTCAGAAATCATACAGTGAGGCTTCGCCAGCTCCCTCTGGACAAGGGAGCAAGCTGAGGCTGTATCCACAAGGCCACGCTGGAGTTTCCTCCTAGTCCCAGCCCAGCCACAAAACTCAGCAAAACCACAGTCCATATACAGGCAGTCCCTTTTTGTGTGTCTCTGTCACCCACACTAATAACATGTAACGGGTTGAACCCCAGCCAGAACTCCTTGGGGTTCTTCTTTCTTGCTCTCTACACCCCTTCCTGCTGTGTGTTCTCCAGTATTCCTCCCAAGCTCTAGACCCTTATACGGTTGTCCCTCTTTCCCAGAAAAGTCTGGCTCTGTGTATTCCTCAGTCAATTTCACAGCTGCATCCACTTTACCTGGTCGATGCCATCTAACCCATGCTCACAGGTTCTTGGGGAGGACTTGAAGGAACTGTTCTAGCCCTAGAGCATCCATTATTTCCCCCACTGCTTGGGTTTCTGGTCTCAACCAGCAGGTGGCCAGTCCATAAAGCCTTGGGTGAATGCCTGGGCCTGTAAACGCCCAGTCCACCTTGTGGATCAGAACTTCTGGTGGTACTTCTCAGTGGACAGACTCACCTGATCCAAGATGGTTGCCTTCATCACCTCATAATTCCTGGCCTGCTCCTCACTCATAGCCATATAGGCTGCTTGGGCTTCCTTTGCCAGATAGGGAGCCAGCCGCAGAGCCCAGGTTGCTCTGTCCCAACCTGCACCCATAGTGATCCTCTCCAAAGTGCCCAGGAATGCATCAGGGTCATCTGCAGGGCCAATCTTATGTAGTCCTAGGCCCTGTATCCAGGCATCATCCCCCACCATGGGACTCACCACCTTCTGTAGGAGCTGCTGCTGCACATTAGTTTGTTCCCTTATGAAATCTTGCAAGCTATTCTGTTGCTCTGCCTGCCAGGTAAGCAAAGCTTGCTTTTCCATGTTGGTGGGATTGTTCAAATCTTTGCAGGGTCTTCGGCATTTCTTCTTACTGTTTTACCAGCCATTGCAAGGTCTCCTCCATCATCCAGGACACGAAACCTTGTGCTGGCGAAGATCCCAGACAAGCCCCCACATGTCGCAGGCTCACTTGCTCCTGCCCCTGCTCAAGTCCACATACCTCTCAGAGACCTTCAGGCTGATAAAACATCCAGTGCAGTTTATTTACAATGTTGATTCCCACCACCCTTGTACACCATTTAGCCTTATTCCCACAGACTTTGGGAGCCTTCAGCCCCAGAGGTAAGCGGGGAAGATCAATCTCTCTCTCCCTACTTCCTTTTTTTGCCTAGTGGCTTAATTAGCCTCCCAGCTCTCCTCCACCCCCTTTCTTCCCCCCCTCCCCCATTAGGTAGGTACAGTTCTTCTTAACGAGGTCTGTTCTGCAGTGTTTAATTGAAGCTCAGTGACCAGGAAGCTGGCTCAGCTGTTATTGCCCAGCATTCTCTCCCACCCTCCTCCCTGAGGGCCTATCCTTTCTTTAAAATTTTGTTTATTTCATCCCAATCCCAAACTGGGCACAGTTCTTCCTCGCTGAGGGTCTGTCTTCCTGCTCTCTTGGCACTTCTTCCCTGGAGTTTGGCCTCCTCCACAGGCTTCCTTTCTGATGCTTGTTAACTCTTGGCCCTGAAGGAACCTTCTTATTCCCTGCAGTGTCTGCAGGTGTCGGCCTAGCCCACCTACAGCTATCCTCCCCTTTATAAGTTCCCGCTGCCTTTCCTTGAGCCCAGTTGGGCAGCAGGTAACCAGTCCAGATGCCCTTTGACTCTGCTCCCTTTATTGAAGGACCCAGTTACATGTGGCAACAGTTTTGCATACCAGTGAAATATACTTTTAAAAAAGATGTTAACAATCTCTGACCACTCCTGGCTCGATCCATGCTCCAGCAAACTTCTATAGTAATTGTGACATGAGCAGCATAATACTTTCTGGGGTTTCATAACAGAGCAGAGCTGTTGGACCTACATTAAGAATGAAAACAAAGTCAGTTCCGAGGTGCAAATCTTCAGCCTGGGCCTCTACTTCTGAAGGTGTAAAATTCCTTGTTGACATTATTGTGCCTCTGTAAATATGTATATGCGCTCTTGAACAATGTTTACACTTGCATGCACACGAATGAATGAATGAATACTGTTGCAAATTCTAACACTTGGGTACTGTCTAGTGTGCATGTGTAACTGACAGGACAGTCTGACTCCTTTTAAGAGTACCAATGTAGGAGTTTTTAAAGTGTGTTTGTATCTGTGAATCTGTGTTTGCATGTGCTCACTTGGAAGTTACTGAGAGGCCTGGCTGAAAAATGTGGCCTTTAAAACGTAATGCGCTGAATCACTCACTTAGCCTGGCTAAGTTTCCAACATATATTGCAATAGATGAGCATAAGTTTTGTCAAAAGTTTTACAAACGACCTTTAATTATTAGGAGCAATCATGTTTACACATTCTGCTGATCGTTAAACCAGTTATAGAGTAGAATAAGTGTTAATTTATAATTCCTTTCCTACTTCACTGTGAAAAAGAACCCCTAGTTCATATTGCATGTGGCACTGTGTAAAAGGAGGCAGGTTTTTTAAAATGTGTGCAGTGAACAAGTTGTCATTAACTTGCCAACCTGGAAAATGAAATGCATAGAGCCTTGGCAAAAACCAAGTTGTGTTCAGCCTGAATAACATTGCTACTGTAGCAATGTATGTCATTACAAGGGCTTCAGAAATGGACTTCCATGACCCTAAACTTGTTAGAGTGTCAGATCATTTGTGTTCTCAGAGGGCGAGGTAAAATTTTAATGGATAATTCAGTTTTCCTCATTTGCCACTTCAGAGATGTCTGGCTGCAATCTCTAGTTATCGTTCTAATTTAAGCCTCTTGCTGGTAACTTTAAACATATTTATTCCCAATTAAAAATAATTATACAGCTTTATGGAGAGCTTAAACTAACTGTGTCTTTTGTTTCCTTCGTTGAAGAGCATATGGGTTAGTACCTATGTATTTACAGTTTGCTTTGCTGCTAACGTGGGACTATTGTATGGAGTTGTCTGCACTATAGTTATAGTGATTTTCCGCTTCCAAAGGTGAGACATCATTTGTTCTTGAAATGTTCTAGAAGCAAATCATTGTGACATATATTGCTCCATTCTCAGTATAGATGTACAATACACTGGGTTAAATAATGAAACCTCATTTTTTGTAACTAACAGAAAATATTAGATATAGGGACACTAAAAATGAGTGATTATTTTTATAATGCCCTAACTACTAAGTACAATAATGGCCTTGAAATGCACTGCTTGGAGTGTCTTAATGCTCGTATAAAAAGGAATGTACACTTACAAATAAAAAGAAAACCAGTCAGACTGGTACATTTCCTGGACATTAAAGAATTCTAAAACAGTTTCATAACGTGAAATTATTTTATGATTTTTTAAAATAATTACAAATCTCTATGACATATAAACCAAAGCTAGGGTAAGATCAATAATAAGATCAATACAAATTTCCTTCCATTAGAGCCTTTTTTTGCTCACTGAAAAGTACAGGGTATCCGGCAAGCCTTAGTTACTGAGTGTTGTCATCAACCTCTAGCTACTGTACTGAAGGAGATGCCAGCTGACATTCTACACATTTTAAAATGTTGTAATAAAAACCAATAGGAAAACCATTCCAGTGCCTAAAGAAAAAAAATCCACACACTGAAAATTCTGTGTATAAGTTCCAAAAAATAAACAATGGGAAAAAAACTACAAATAGCACATATTAATATGTATTATTTTCACAGTGCAATTAAATAACTATGCTTAGGTTTTGAATAAAGGAAAATATTCTTTGAGGTCAGTGATCCTCCCAATGCTGGTAAACCAATGAACTTATAAGTTACCAACCCCATGTGACGGGTTGCCAGCATGCATGCAGAACTTCATTGAAGTTAAGTACAGTATAGAGAGCCTGATTCAATGCATGTTGAACTAATGGGGCTCCTGCTGGGTATGGGGTCTGTCCTTCCAGAATGATTTGCATGATGCAGGATTAGGGTGAAAATAGGATAAAAATGCTCAGTGATTATAATTACAGTAGATGACTTCTGATTGAATTCATCAGTGCAGTTTTGGCAGCCTCCTGTTTGAGATCCACTGATGACCAGCACTGCATAAGAGCTAGAAATTACTTATTAATGAACAAAATGTACATGTTTGGAAAGTCCTGTTAGTAAGGAAAAGGCCAAATTCTGATTTCAGTTATATCTTGTGACTGGGTGTCTGGTTTTCCACAGGGGGGAATTTGGCCCAAAGTTTGGCCATAAGTCTGAACCAACACCAACTGAAGTCAATGGGAGTCTTTTGAATCAGGTCCCATGTGATCATCATTGTAATAAGGATGATGAAAGGCAGAAGGTCCCCGAGCCCTGAGGGACGACTGGTGCCTCCCATGATGGCCGGGGCATGATCTAAAGGGGAGGTCACGTGTCCCCCCACCTGCCAACCTCGCCCTGGGGCCACCACTCTCTCCCAACCCACATTACCTGCAGGAGGAACACTCTGTCCTCCCACTGCACCTAGCCCCTCTCCTCCCCCACGGCAGGCAGGAGCCCGGGGGGGAGCAGGAGGGAGCCGCTTCTAATGCTGGCTCCTCCTGGTCACTGCTCTGCAGCCCGCAGCTGCCTGAGAGAGCCTGGTTGGGGAGGCAGCTTCTGCTCCCTGCCTGGGCTCGGCTGCCGGGAACCACTGCTGAGTGAGCCAGAAACGTGCTGTGGGGAGGGAGTCTCTAGCTCGCTCACCCCCCAGGCACCTGAAGCTGGGCGGTGCGTGGAAGCCACTTCCCCAGCCAGGCCCTCTCAGGCAGCCCCAGCCCGCCACACTGCAGAGCAGTCTCCAAGTGGCCGGAAGGAGCTGGTCCTGTCCCTTCCACTCCTGGCCTCCCCTCCCCTTCCACTCCCTGGCATCTGGGGCACTTGCCCTGGGCCCCCCACCCCACCTCTTCCTGTCCCCGCTCCACCCCCACGCCACTGCTTCCCACCATGTTCGGCCTCCCCCCCCCTTCTTACTGCCTCCTGTCCTGCCCCTCCAGCACCTCGTGCACATCGCTGAACAGCTGTTCTGCAGCAGGCAGGCTGGAGACACTGTGGAGGAGGGGACGCGCTGATCGGCAGGGCCCGCTGCTGGCAGGAGGCGGAGCAGTGGCTTAGCCAAGTGGAAAAAACAGGGGGAGCGGAGATTAAAAAAAAAAAAAAGGCACCTCCCCCTGGTACTCACCCAGCGGTGCTCTGGGTCTTCAGCAGCACTTTTGCTTGGGGTCCTTCACTGGCTCCTTCACACTGTAAAAGGCGCCAAAGAATTAAAAAGGCACCACTTGGGGTCGGTGAGGGCCTAGCTACGCTATTGGGAAGGAGGGCACCACCAGTGGGTGCTGAGCACTCACTATTTTTTTTCTGGGGGTGCTCCAGCCCCAAAGCACCCCTGGAGTCAGTGCCTATTAATATAGTATCAGAGGCATAACAGGAGTAACATTTACATAATTGAAGATTATTATTTTTCAAAAAAGTCCCATTTTTCTTATTTTAAAATTTCTGTACTTTTACTTTTCAATTTAAAGTAATATACTATAACAACTTTTCAGAATTTAAAGAGGCTACAGAACCAACCTCAGCCTATCTAGCATTTGTACACTTGAAGGATATTTTTCCTAGTAACTGGCTGTCCTGATTTTTATAGAGTGATTACAATATGAAATGTACTTTAAACATGCAAAAATATATATAGCAATTCTATTGTTAGAACACTGTAGCTCTCTATGTTATATTTTAGGCCTGTATCTCTACCTACCCATATTCAAGATTACTGATGATCTGCTTTATAGCTTTTCTCCCTGTATTGGTTACAGAGCAAAGACACTGAGTTTGAAAAATATGAAAGAAGTGGAATGTGAATTCAAAACAGAAGCTGATTGTGTAAGTGTACTCTTCCTCGATTCTTCTATCCCTTATTAATCTATATATTTTTTATCTCCCATAGTTTGTTACAAAGGTTATAAGAGTAAGTGCACTCAAAAAATTACAATTACATGGCCATTTCTAAAACCAGTGGAAATATATGCCATGGAGATCTCGTGCTTTGGGTCTCTTTACGGGTTTCTATTATGTATAAAGAATATAAAGTTTATGTAAAAAATTAAGGGTTCTAGTCAATGGTTATCTTTGGTTCCATGGATATGAAATTCTGTGAATTTCAATTTATGGAAGTTCATCTTCTGTTGGAGTTTGTCTCTCATGGGAAAAGCTGCCTGAGTCCCACAGGTTTTGGGGGATCTACTAGTGACCAGTGGTTTCCAAACAGTTACTACTTGTCTCTTTCCTTCTGTTTGATTTTCTATTTCTCTGCAACCCTTTGGCACTCTGTATGTGCATGAGCCCCTTCCCAGCCATGATTCAGTCCCATCTGCTCATCCTGAGCCTGATTTTTCACAGTGCACCCACATGTGGTGGGAAAAGGGAGGTGGGTTGCATGGACCTGGCACAGACCACTTTAAACACCTCTCAGCCAAGGTCACCTTGGTCAGGATGCACTTGAGAAGTAGATGGAATGATCCTACCTCAAGAGACTGTTTTCTGAACTTGCATTCTCACCTGTCTTTTATCCTCCCAATCACAGATTGCAAATTTTTTGCTTATTTTCCATTATAGTTATGATTACTTTGTATTACAATAGTACCTGTGGGTTCCAGGTGAGATCAGGGCTCCATTGTGCCAGGTACTCTACACATACAAAATCAGAAACACCCTGCTCAAACAGACAGACAGACCAAAAGTTAGATGGGAAACAGAGGTGCAGTCAGGGGTTCTATAACAGTTTTTATTGTGTCAGTGCTTCGAGCCATTGATCCAAACTGTAAAGCCTGTATATAATGGAAACCACTTCAAGCCAGAGGATGTGGCAGCACTCCCCTCCCCCTCGCTTCTCCAGTTGGAGCACCTATGGGTGCAGTGACATGCCCAAAATCAAACAGCACGTCAGTGGCTGTGCTAGAAACAGAGCCCACCTCTCCAGATTCCTAGTCCAATGCCATATCTAATAAACCATTCTGCCTCTCAGTTTCTGCTGTGTCCACATGACTTTTCAAGTATGCATCCATCCAGTCTTCTTAATAGTTCAGTTAGCAACATGCCTGACAGTTATTACCTCATTAGTTTCAGAGTAGCAGCCATGTTAGTCTGTATCCGCAAAAAGAAAAGGACGGCTTATGGCACCTTAGAGACTAACCAATTTATTTGAGCATAAGCTTTCGTGAGCTACAGCTCACTTCATCAGATGCATTCAGTGGAAAATATTTTGGGGGGAAAGATGTTTCCAAGTGGGCTCTTTCCCTGTTCTTTGTGTAACACTGGTGGTGGCAGCATAAGGTCCAAGGACCAAAGGTAAAAGTTTGTACCTTGGGGAAGTTTTAACCTAAGCTGGTAAAAATAAGCTTAGGGGGTCTTTCATGCAGGTACCCACATCCGTACCTGAATGCATCTGATAAAGTGAGCTGTAGCTCATGAAAGCTTATGCTCAAATAAATTGGTTAGTCTCTAAGGTGCCACAAGTCCTCCTTTTCTTTTTACCTCATTAGTGAGACTCTCCCATTCAAATCATTCATTTTTTGATATCTGAATTATGTCTTGAATCTGGGTTATCTTCGACTAAAAAGTTGAGAGTTTGTCCAAGAGGATTTACTATTTGGCACGCTGAAACATTTTGAGTGACAAGGCTGAAAACAATGGTAAGCGAGAGGGAGGAGGATTCTAAAACACTAATTAAAAACAATGGTGTGACACCTGTCCCAGTTGTTGATTATTAGATCAAATTTCAGTATTAAGAAAAAAAAGTTAAAGGAACTTTGTTAGAGTTACATGACCCAAAATTTGATCTATATTGCTTTCTCTTGAAAAATATTTTTAAAAATTCCTTATATCTCCTCTTTTCTCCAAGTCTCTGCTTTAGCTCTCTTTTTTCCTAAATCACCAAGAAAGATCAATTCCTGAGAACATACAACAACAAACTAGCATACACACAGTGGGGGGAATAAAGTTTTAGTAAGGAAGCAGAGTTCTCAAGAGTTTATTGCAAAAAACAAAGAGGAAAAACATTTTCAAGATTAAGAAATCTGCCTTGGCACATGCCTTTTAACTTAATTTAGAACTGCTGGGTTGCAGTTGTTTACAGTGAGTTTTTAAATGTGTGAATGCTGGAGTTGTTGAGGCTCCCCTTGAAAATGACAACTTAGAGATAAACAGGATACTTAAACATGAAAATATGCAAATTTAATCAGCTGTCATACTATCAAGGTACTGTGGATTTATGGGGATTATTCCATCAATAAGCAAACAGAAACTTCAATATGGAAAAAAGATTGAGAGAATGCTTCTCAAAAAACATATGTGAAACATGTCACATCACAGACGCTGTTAAGATCAAACTCTTGCCAAAATGTATCTGGTGCTGAGTAATGGATGCAGCAGCTGTGGATGTCCTTAGGAAACTAGTGAATAGGCTGCTTCAAACCGTTTTCTTTCCTCGGGAAGGATACATTGTAAAGGATCTCAGTTTTTCTCAGAATGATAGAGATCAAATTTTGAAATGCATCCAGAATGCAGATAGAACTAAACCACATCTGAATTTGTCACAGTTCCCCTCAACCATGTCCTGAGGAAAAGTTTGATTTTGACAGGGTCTCCTGGTTGGTATTCTTGGACTGGGAGGGTTTTGGCTATAATGAAATGCTAAAATGTATTATACTGTTCAGCCACTAGGTAGTGCTGTGTGTAACATATCTTATTTAAGCTAACCTCAGCCATTCTTAGGTTTCAGAGTAGAAGCCGTGTTAGTCTGTATCCGCAAAAAGAACAGGAGTACTTGTGGCACCTTAGAGACTAACAAATTTATTAGAGCATAGGCTTTCGTGGGCTACAGCCCACTTCATTGGATGCGTAGAATGGAACATATAGTAAGAAGATATATGTATATATACATACAGAGAAGTGGAAATTGCCATACAAACTGTAAGAGTCTAATTAATTAAGATGAGCTATTATCAGGAGGAGAAAAAAACTTTTGTAGTGATAATCAAGACGGCCCATTTAGACAGTTGACAAGAAGGTGTGAGAACATGGGGAAATAGATTCAATATGTGTAATGACCCAGCCACTCCCAGTCTCTATCAAACCCAAGTTAATAGTATCTAGTTTGCATATTAATTCAAGCTCAGCAGTTTCTCGTTGGAGTCTGTTTTTGAAGCTTTTCTGTTGCAAAATTGCCACCCTTAAGTCTTTTACTGAGTGGCCAGAGAGGTTGAAGTGTTCTCCTACCGGTTTATGATTCCTGATGTCAGATTTGTGTCCATTTATTCTTTTGCGTAGAGACTGTCTGGTTTGGCCAATGTACGTGGCAGAGGAGCATTGCTGGCACATGATGGCATATACCACATTGGTAGATGTGCAGGTGAACGAGCCCCTGATGGCGTGGCTAATGTGATTAGGTCCTATGATGGTCTCACTTGAATAAATATGTGGACAGAGTTGGCATTGGGCTTTGTTGTAAGGATAGGTTCCTGGGTTAATGTTTTTGTTGTGTGGTGTGTGGTTGCTGGTGAGTATTTGCTTCAGGTTGGGGGCCTGTCTGTAAGCGAGGACTGGCCTGTCTCCCAATATGTGAGAGTGAGAGATCATTAAGGAAATTATCTCAACATTATCTGATTCTCAAGTATTATGATGTGAACAAACCCACAGTGGCCAAGGTTGATGCAAGCAGCTATGGCCTAGGTGGTGTAGTGTTGCAACAACATGGATCTGGGTGGAAGCCAGTTGAAAGTTGCTCACACACACACTAAACAGAAGCAGAAAAACTACGTGCACAGATTGAAAAGGAGTGCCTAGCAAACGTATGGGCATATGAGAACTTTTACAGATATCTGTGCAGATTGGATTAATTTACACTTATAACAGATCATAAACCACTGATCAGCAGAAAAGAACTGGATTAAGTGCTGTTGAGATGCCACCATATATTGAAAAGGTCAATTCAGTTTAATACAATTGCTAAATACGTTTCTGGGAGAAATCTAATAGTAGCAGACACTCTCTCATGGAGCTTAGTATTGTACTCAATTACTCATGAGCTCAAAAATTATGTAAAGGATGTGGATGCTATGGACTCATGCAGACCAGTGTCAGAAAAGTACACCTGCATTTTTTCATGTTCTGTGTGTATATAAATCTCCTCACTGTATTTTCCACTGAATGCATCCGATGAAGTGAGCTGGAGCTCACGAAAGCTTAAGCTCAAATAAATTGGTTAGTCTCTAAGGTGCCACAAGTACTCCTTTTCTTTTTAAAGAATTATGTATACTTTTACAACAGGCCTCACTCAGTTTGAGAACTGCTGGGCCCAGAATCTGGTGACTGTGTTTGTGTCAAATTGGATGGAGAAAAAGGATAGACAACTCCAGCTGTAGTAAAGAAAAATAATTCATTGCCAATATCCTATGCTATTGAGAACAACAGACTTGGAGAGTTCAATAGAAACCTTCAACATCTGTGGTGTGTCCCTCAAAAAGAACAATCAACAGAGCAAACTCTATAGATGGTGGATGTGGAACAAGACGATGAAGACTTAGAGATTCCATACCAACAGCAGCCAGTCAGTGCAACTAATGGACAGTCAGACGATCAAGCTGTGATGCGTTTGGGTCATGTAACTAGATAAGCAGTATGATTCAGAGACTAACAGACTGATCCATATTGAACTTCAAAGACAGCATGATAGTGTAAATTTTATAAATGGTAGGAATGTAGAACTTAAAGGGACAGATGTAATGGAATACTAAGCTGTACCATACTATTCAGTCTCTAAGTGGTGCTGTGTATAACATACCTTCTTCTTCAAGTACATATCCCTGTGTGCTCTCAAACAGAGATTGCAAAGTAGCATTCGCAGGCCTGCTCCTGCACAAAGCAGTGCCTGCTCTGAACGAGGGAATATAGGAAGGCATGAGCCCATCACCACTCTGTTCTCAACTGCCTGTAGCATGAGATGGAGAGTTCTACTGCCTGCTGTATTCAGCATCCCACCTTAACTTGTGAATTGTTGTTTTACTTATTTGTTTTAGTAATTTTGTTCTTTTAATTAATTTCATTATACCTTTATTTCCCTTTATTTTGTGTTGGTCAAGGGGGGGCTCCTTCCTCTTCTCCGATTTTTTGTGTTGGAGCATAATTGTGCCCAAGACCTCAGGGTTTAAGACCGATAAGAGTTGCCACAGGTCCTTTCTCTGTCCGTGTTTGAGGGGTCTATCTGTGTTTGAAGGGTAGAGCCAAGAAGGCAGGTAGGATAGACTTAAGCTTATACTAATGGACCGTGCCTTAGCTCCTGGAGGCCCTCTTACTCTGTACATTGACATCTATGTCAAAGACAGCCCAGGTCACTGTTGCTGCTTCATCTGCAGCTCTGGACAATAAGACTTCAGAAAAGAGGAAATATACCTCTCCCAACTTGGAAATAAAGAATGGGGCAGATCATCGCACATGACCCACTCTCGGGAGACCTCTCGTCCCCGTAAGGGTACAGTAGAGGCTCTGAGTGAGTTTGGTACTGAGGTGTTGGTACTGAGAAAGAAGCTCCACTTGAATGTGCCTACCACAAGAGCAGCTAGTGCAGCGGCACCATCTGCTCCCTGGCAGCATAGTGAGACACACAGGGCTACCATTCATGCCAGTATTGGTATTTTGTAGTACCTCTGAAAGAGACAGGACACTATAATAATCTTGTAATGCGGAAGCCTCTATCTCACCACCTCATACTGACTCTAACTTTGGGTGAAGACATCAGAGCTCTCAACATCTTTCCAGGTTTCTTTCTTCAGAGGGTCTCATTGCTGATGAACCTGAATCACCAATTATGGAGGGATCTGCCAGCACCATCTCCATGCTACTGCTACAAAAGCAGCACGTTGGGACGGATTTAAACTTCCAGCCTTCAGTACCAATAGGGACATTGGAGCTCCCCCTGCCCTCTTTAGTTCAGGGAAAGACTGCACAGACTCAGATTTCTGTACATGGATTCCACTACCCCTGTGAGCCCTTTGCATGAAGATAAACCTGGGGAACCTACCAGATATCATAGGCCCAGAGATTATGATTGTCATTGGGGTTCTTTCCGTTATCCCCTTCAGTTACTGGACCCGTGAGGCCACTATGGCAACCAGCTTCATCAGATATCTAAGAGAAAGCACCAGTACCCACCAGTACTGTACCAGCGACCGGCTTCTACAAATCATCCTATTGTACAGCACACATCAGCACTGTGGAGCTTAGTACCCAACACTTCTCCAGTACTGGAAGATATACAAGAGGAACTGGAGTCTCTGACAGAGGAGATTTCACCTTCTGGAAGGTCCTCTTCATTTCCAGATGAAGTGGTAATACCACCAGTGCCCTCCTATGCAAAAGATTTCAAAACCTTCCAGGAGAGCATTCTGGTTCCAATCCTCAGGACTTCCAAGAGAAGGTCATAACACGGCGGAACATCTCCTATTTGAATGACCTAAGGTCTTTAGCGAGCATATAGACTCCTCTGTCCACACAGTCAAGGATTCCAGGGCAATGCTGCTATTACTGGGAATTTATGTGCCTGCAATGAGAAGACAGTTTAGGAGATCCCAAACCGCTCAAATATCGAGACCATTCTGCTACCATCAGTACACTTTTCCTAAGACTCAGAACCCCTTCAGGAGTTCATCGGAAGAGGGTTCTATTCCAATTACTTCCGGTTCTCCAGAAAGGAGAATGGTGGAAACCAATCCTTGATCTCAGGAACCAGCACAACTGCGTCCTAATACAACACTTCAGAATGGTGACACTAGCCATCATAATTCCATCCTTAGATCCAGGGGACTGGTTCACTACCCTCAAACTGCAGGACACCTCTTCCATGTAGCCATCCACATGTCACACAAGTATTTCCTAAGATTTGTGGTAGGGGAAGATCACTATCTATATCAAGTTTCAGAGTAGCAGCGATGTTAATCTGTATTCGCAAAAAGAAAAGGAGTACTTGTGGCACCTTAGAGACTAACAGATTTATTTGAGCATAAGCAGTAGCTCACGAAAGCTTATGCTCAAATAAATTTGTTAGTCTCTAAGGTGCCACAAGTACTCCTTTTCTTTTATCTGTATCAGGTTCTTCCTTTCGGCCTCTCCATTTCCCCAAGAATGTTCACAAAGAGTCTCTCAGCAGCCCATCTATGTCAGTAGGGAATATAGATTTTTCCCATATCTGGTGACTGGCTTCTCAGGGACCTGTGTCATGGATCCACAAGATTGGTGCTACACCCCTAGCTTTGGGGCAGTTTCTTGGAGGAACCACTTCAGTGTGCCAGACCTCAAGTGATCTCACTCTTTCTCCAGGTTAAGCCACATGGCCTCTCTACTTTCTGAGACTGAACTTCTGGGGCTTCAGCACTCCTGCTTAACATGGTGAACTCTGTTCAGTGAGTCCAACCGCGATAGATTCCTGGTAGAGACTTATGCACTCTTCAGGGATTAATGCAGCTCACCAAGCATTTGCAGTGACACAAACAGCATCGTCAAAATGGTAGGGTTTAATAGTCAGCTGGAACACATCATAGGACGTCCTTAGGTTAGCAAATGAATATTAAAGCATAGACCAATTTGGTTAGCCCAGAGCCAAACCAAGCTGTAGTGAACCCCATTGTTCAAGCTGTGTCTGTCTCTCAATCTGACCTTCTTGGTCAGATCCCAGGTTAGAGTCCCCAACACCTTCCAGCAGCCAACGCTTATCCCCCAACCAAGACCTTCCCAGTCCTTTGTTTTCAAGCTGGAAAATACAGCTCAGTTTTCCTGCTGTGGGGTAGAGAAACCTCTCTCCCTGTGATTCGTTGGTTGCTAGGTGTCAGTGTCCTGGTGTTTGGGTTTTCTGTTGTTTTCTTGGATTCTCCATTGATATGGGGTCAACCTCGGCTGTTTCTTTTTAATGACCCGTCCCAGCTCAGACAGCTAAATGACATTCATACCTATCTCTCTTCGCCTGCGCTGAGAACAAACAGTCCTTTTCCACTCACTGGTAATAATGCAGCATATAGGGAAAATTGAGGAACGCACAGGTGTCATAAAAATATTACATAAAATTCCCACTTTGTCATAGTCTGTCATCCAAGAGGCCCAGGAGGCAACATCCAGAGCATTAATTTTATTCCAGTTTCTGGGCCTCCTTATCAACCACAAAGAAACCCCATACCATCTTCAGTTCAGAGAATACACTTTACAGGAGCTACTCTAGACTCCACAATAGCAAGAACCTGCCTACCCTAGGAGAGGTTCTTCACCCTATCCACCCTAATCTCAAATTTACAGCGCAGTCTGCAAACAACAGTGAGGACTTGCCTAATATTTTGGGCCACATGTTGGCCTCTATGTATATGACTCTCCATGCGAAGATGCCTCTTAGATGCTTCCAGACATGAGTAAGAACAGCATATACTTCAAACAAACAGCCTATCCAAACATATCACTGTGCAATCTCATATGCTTGCCAACACTTCCTTTGTGCTATACAAGGTCTCTTAGTCACAGTAATTCTAGACAACAGGACAGCAATGTATTATATCAGCTGACAAGACAGAGCAAGTTCCCAGGCCTTATGTGCAGAGTTGCTAAGGCTGTGGCTTTGGTGCATCGCTCATCAGATAGAAATGTCAGCAGTCTACCAGGCTTCCAGAGTACAAGTGCAGACTCCCTGAGCAGACACTTTTGGCAGGATCACAAATGGGATCTCAAGGACTCTGTCTTCTGCAGCATCTGCCAGAGTATACTGGAGTAGAGCTCTTTGACACCCTGAACAATGCAAAATGTTACCTGTTCTGCTCTAAAGGAGTTCACGGCCATGGTTCTCTAGACCATTATCCTTCTTTATGCATACCCACCTATACCATTAATGCTCAAGAGCCTTCTCAAGCTGCATCGAGAAGGAGCGAGAGTTATTATCATAGCACCTGCTTGGCTGAGGCAAGTGTGGTACTCAAACCACATCCACTACTCAGAGGTAATACCCCTCAGAATTCCTATCACAAAGGATTTGTTGATACAGAGTTCAGGGTTACTTGTTCATTCTAACTCCTCCTCAGTAAATCTGAGAGCATGGCTCGTCAGTAGCTCTCAAGCATGGAATTGACCTTTTTCCCCATATCCAGTATAACGCCCAGTACTCCCAAGACTGACCTACAAAAGTGGAAGTTCTTCCAGTCCTGGTGGTCTTTCCCATCTTCTCAAGCATCAGAAGTTCTGCTTTCCAAGATCCTGATCTACCTGTTAATTATTTGGAGTCAGGAAGGAATTTTCCCCTGGCTCAGACTTCAGAGACCCAGGGTTTGGGTTTTTTTCTTTCTTTCTTCTGCAGCGTGGGGTATGGATCACTTTCAGGTTTAAATTAGTGTAAATGGTGAATTCTCTGTAACCTGAAGTCTTTTAACCATGATTTGAGGACTTCAGTAACTCAGTCAAGGGTAAGGGTCTATTAGAGGAGTGGGTGGGTGAGGTTTTGTGGCCTGCCATGTGATTATGACTAGACTAGATGATTATGATAATCCTTTCTGGCCTTACAGACTATGAGTCTTTGAGTTAAATACAGGGTCTCTCAATGAGCTCTATCAGAGTACATCTGGCTGCCATCACAGCCTTTCACTCATCCAGCCAGGGCTGCTTAGTCTTTGCCCATTCTACAGTAGCCAAATTTCTTAAGGGCCTGTGCAACTTATTTCTTCCTGTTCAACAACCAGTTCCCCAGTGGTACCTCAACCTGGTTTTGAATGCCCTGAGGAACCTATAGTGAACCATCCTCCATCTCTCCTTCAAAATTTCTTTTCTAATTGCCAACACCCCAGCAAAGTGAATGAGGAAGCTGGGAGTGCTTATGGTGGACCTACCATATACCACCTTATACAAAAACAAGGTTATATTACATCTCCATCCTCATTTTCTCCCAAAGGGCTCCTCAGAACATAACCTGAACCAGGAAATTCACCTACCAGTTTTCTACCCAAAACCTCGTGCCTCCAGAGAAGAATCAAGCCTTCATTTTTGGATGTCAGGAAGGTCCTTGCCTTGTACCTGGACAGGACTAAACTATTCCATGCCTCTCTTAGACTGTTTGTGATGATTGTGGATAGGATGAACAGCCAACTGATTTCCACACAAAGACTGTCTGAGCGGGTTTCAGGTTGCATCAGAACCTGTTATGAGAATGCATGGGTACAGCCCTCTCATGAGTGACAGTAAATTCTAGAGCTCAGACTCCATCTATAGCTCTACTGAAAGACATTCCGATAGCAGAGATTTGTTAGTCTTCTATCCATACCTTTGCCAAACACTATGCCATCTTACCTGCTTCCAGAGATGATACTGGTTTTGGTAATGCAGTCCTTCGAACTGACCTGGACTTACTTCCTCAGCACCCTCTTCCTCATTGAGTTACTGCTTGGGGGTCTCCTATGGTGGAGCCTCCTTAGGGACATATACTCAGAGAAGGAGAGGCTACTTACATTACAGAAACTTTAGTTCTTCAAGATGTTTTATCCCTATGGGTGCTTTACCTTCTGCCCTCCTTCCCTTCTTCTGAACTGTTAGGCTTTGCAATTGAGAAGGAACTGAGTGGCAGCATGCCCGGGCCTCCCTATGTGCCCTGGTTGCAGTCTCTGGTCAAGAGTGCATGGATGTGTGGACCTTCTATGGTGGAGCACCCATAGGGACAAAACACCTTGAAGAACTCAAGTAACCTCTCCTTATTTAAGCTAACCTCAGTCATGTTGGGAGAGCATTAAAGGATCTTATGAAAGACATATCTCTGGTGTGTGTGTGTCTCTCTCTCTCTCTGAGAAAGAAGCTCTGTAGCTGGCATATCTGATACAGAAGCCTGACCTGCTAGTAGCAGCACTGCAACCTACTGTGTACAAGAAGTACATGACATTAGCTTCTCAGTCAGAGTAGGTTTTGGCCTTTGCAGGTCTCTTTTCCTCTTTGTATGTTACACCATCCACTGCTGCCAGTTATAGTAATGCTGGGATGATAGGGACCAGAGTACGTGTTCGTCTGAACATCAAGCATTGTACTGGGCTGCTGTTAAAGCCTCCTGTGGGAGTGTTTCTCCATACAAGAGTCCCTTGCCCTATATTTTTTTCCTTTCTTCAGCTTTCTTTAATGCCGTATTAGTATTTTTAACTGCCATTTCAGGTTTTTCTGTTCAGTTGGCTGTGATATGGTGATGAAGTGAAATGATATAACTGAATTCCCATTCCTGGGTAAATTGCACAAATACTCTGCAAGTAAACTAGACTAGTTGTCTGAAACTACACAATTTGGGATACTGTGCCTGCTGAAATGTGAAACGCTTCATGGCTTTGTCTATGATGATGGTCGCTGCAGTACTGTCTGACAATTTGACTAGTTCCCAGAGGTCTGAAAAGTAGTCTACAGTAACTAGGTAGTTTCTGTGGTTTGCAGTGAAAAGGTCCATTGCCATTTTGTTCCAGGGTCTATTGGGAATGTGCTGTGTATTTTCATTGTACACAGTAAGTTTATTTCATGCTTTCCCTGTGCTACTTGGTGAATTATCTTTGTGTTTGCTCTACTTATTCTCTGCAATTTACCGGAAGTTTGTTCACTAGCTTTTCACACCTATCTATGATTCTTGCTAGAGTTAGAGTGGGCTCTCTGAACATTCTCATTCCAGTTCCTGCATCTATTGTCCCAATTACTAACCTAGTACAAATTAGATCTTTCAAGATTTAGTAATTTCATGAGTCAGCTATTTCATACAGTCTGGCAATATACTGATCTTTTGTTTCTCCAGATTCTTGATGACCCTTGTTGAAAAGATGCCTTTTGTATGTGACTCTTTTTGTGGGTTGAAAACATTTTTGAAGCACTTCT
This sequence comes from Eretmochelys imbricata, assembly GCF_965152235.1. Classification (NCBI taxonomy): domain Eukaryota; kingdom Metazoa; phylum Chordata; order Testudines; family Cheloniidae; genus Eretmochelys; species Eretmochelys imbricata. Next base: position 45,327,849 of record NC_135573.1, on the reverse strand, counting down.
AGGTTGTTTCCAGGGTCCTCCTGCTGTGCTGTTAACATGTCCAGAGGCTGTTGGAGCATGAGGCAGTCTTTCCTAATTACAGCTAATAGTGTGGTTGCTCTTACTTTGTTTTCCTTTTTATCCAGCTCTATTGACATTTTTTCATAGCTTTCCCCCTGTGATCTAAAAAATATACAGTTGCTAAACACATTCTATTTCATGTCCATCTGCTCAGGGACAGGAATTTGGTATGTTGCCATGATTATGGTTTTCTCTTGGTTTCGTTTGTAATAGGTGAAATCAGAATTTAAGACTATCTGTAGGAGATGACTCACTTCTGACACAAGGTTCTATGTGCAAGCATAAAGAGAGAGAGAGAGAGAGAACTGAGACAGTGCGACATGCAGGCTATACTCCTTGCTCCACATCTCCAGTGTTCTCGCATCAATTGCTTCCTGAAAGTAGAATTCTCTTAGGTCCTAGACACGATCATACAATAACACCCCCAATAGGAAGCTGTTTATCATACCATTAGGGATGTGTCTGGAAGGCACAATTAAGCTCATATTACTTTGGGACACTTGGAGTTGGCTCTAACTTGTGTTATTCTGGCTAGTTGAGAGTGGTTCTAGCTTTATGCCTGTAGTTGAGGATAATATTGGGAAGATCAGAAATGGCTTCTGCAGTTCACAGATGATTCAACCTTGCTTCAGATTAGCTCAGCCTACTTCTTCATCTGTTAGAGCTTTAGATGCACAAAAAGCTCAGTAATTTTATCTACTGGGTAGAAATTCTTCAGGTGACACTCAGTAAATACCTTTAAATACTCTTTTAATTTTACTTATATTTCCTCCTCAATTTAAGATAGAGTCATGTGTGAAGACTGATCAAATTAGTAATCTGTTAAAGCACCATGGTAACTCAGAATTTTGTCACAGGATTGTTGCTTGGTATTATCTAGGGTTTTTAAAGAAATTTCCCCTTTTTAAATCTTAAGGAACTAAGTCTTTTGTTTATTCCATCCCAAAGGAATCTTTACAACAGGTAAAGATCGTTTCAGTGAACAACCCGCTAGTATTTCTGAATGCCAAGAAGTTCCATCGTGACCTAATAAGGATAATCCAGAAGGACAGTGCAAGCACCCAGCCACATGATGATCTAAACAAGGTAGATTATACTGCATGCGTTAGTAATGATGAGACTTACTTGCATTTCTCTTGTGCATTCCATCAGAAGATTTCATAGCATTTAATTAGATAATGCAGTAGAAAAATCAGATTATACTATAAATTAGTTGTTTATCATGGAATAAAATTCAAGTTTAAACTTCAGGAGATTAAATATATTTAGTTTTTTCTATTATTTTGAAAGAATATCTCTAATATATCTGTTTATGTGATTCAGTGAAAGATGCTAATGCGCTGATCCAAAGTCCATGGGATGCCTTCCATTAACTTTAGTGAACTTTGGATCAGGATTTAAAGGCCTGATTTTCAAAAGAAATGATTACCCACTCTTCAGCTGTAGTCAATGGCTACTGCAGGTGCTCAACATCTCTGGAAATTGAACTCTCAGTTTCCAATTCTCCTCCCATGCTACTGTAAATCAGGAGCAACTCATTTGGAACCAGTAGGGAGTTAGGTTGGTAAAACTGTTGAGAATCAGGCCCGAAAGTAATAACTCTGCTTAATTTTCTGCACTGCTAATATTTTTGGGGAAAATAAATAGAATATTTGAAAACAAATGCATATGACTGTGGTTCTAGGGAGTGTCACCAAAGGCATCCTGCAATTCCAATTTACCCACTCATACCTATTCCAGTTTTAGGGGAGTGAGAGAATTTTACTGTTGCTGATGCTTTTTCTTTTAATACTGGGAAGGTGCTGCAAAACTGTAGTGAGAGGAGCCATATAAATACCTAAATAGAGAGAAATGCATTTGATTTGTGTCTGAAATTAGTTTAGAGGTTCCTTGGTGCAGGGATTTAGTCTGTTCTCTGTACTAAAAAGAGCTTAACACTGGAACTGGGTGAAATTTTTTGCACAGTTTTTTGTAGAAAATTGGCCTTTTTTCAAAAGATAAAACTTTTCGCAAAAAATTATCAGCATTGATTTTTTCCATTTTTGTGAAATTTTCTGTGATATTTTTGCTGAAATATTTATCATAAATGTTATATTTCAAAAGTATTAACAGTTTTGTTGATCTAAAACTCTTTTTAGTAAATTGTATTTTTGGTAAATGAAGAATTTAGAAAATGGTTTCAGTAGAATTGAATTGAAAATATTGCACATAATTTTACAGAAAATGGGTCCATTTTGAATCCTGTGAAATGGAAACAACTTTGAAATACTGAAATTTTTCAAAAAATTATTTTCCTGTCTTTTGACCAGCCCTGTTTAGCATCCTTTGAAGAGTCATTAAAATAATACATCTGCTGAACCCAGATTCAGGTTGGTGGTTGGCTCAGAAGGTGAAAGTCAGCTGCAATAGTAAACAGCTTAAGATAACTGGGAAATGCTTGCTTCCTTTATTCCACAAATACAATGGATCCACAACACTGAGTTACAGAAAGACAATTTTGATATTTTTTCTGGACTCTTAATTCTGTTTCTCAGTAAGGAAATCAACAAAGGAGGCATGAGACCTGATTACCCCTGAGTCCCCCCCCCCCCCAGTACTTATATTGTTCATTGCTTTTGTTTCAGTGTGAACAGAACACGTTGCTCAATCCAGTATTCAATGGAAATTGTCATGGTGAGTTTACCATGTAAGATACAAGTTGAAAGTAAGAGGGGGTTTCAAGTGCATCAGCTGGTTCCAAATTTTTCCATTTATTTGTAAATGAGTTTTCATTCCATAGACACACACCAAGTAAAGCATAGAATCATGTAGGGCTGTAAGAGACCTTAAGAGATCATCAAATCCAGCCCCCTACACTGTGGCAGGACCAAGTAAATCTAGACCAGGTGTTTGTCCAACTTGTTTTTAAGAGCTTCCAATGATAGGGACTCCACAACCACCCTTGGAAGACTATTTCAGAGCTTAACTACCTTTATAGTTAGAAAGATTTTTCCTAATATCCAACCTAAATCTCCCTTGCTGCGGATTAAGCCCACTACTTCTTGTCCTCCCTGCAGTGGGTATGGAGGACAATCGATCACCATCCTCTTCATAACAGCCCTTAACATATTGGAAGACTTATCAGGTCCCCTCGGTCTTTTCTCAAGAATAAACATGGTTGGTTTTTTTAACCTTTCCTCATAGGACAGGTTTTCTAAATCTTTTTATAATTTTTGTTGCTCTCCTCTGGACTCTTTCCAGTTTGTCCACATCTTTCCTAAATTGTGGTGCTCAGAACTGGACACAGTGCTCAAGCTGGGGCCTCACCAGAGCCAAGCAGAATCATAGAATCATAGAATATCAGGGTTGGAAGGGACCTCAGGAGGTCATCTAGTCCAACCCCCTGCTCAAAGCAGGACTGATCCCCAATTAAATCACCGCAGCCAGGGCTTTGTCAAGCCTGACCTTAAAAACTTCTAAGGAAGGTGTCAAGGTTCCTCCCCCACTCTGAACTCTAGGGTACAGATGTGGGGACCTGCATGAAAAACCTCCTAAGCTTATCTTTACCAGCTTAGGTCAAAACTTCCCCAAGGTACAAAATATTCCACCCGTTGTCCTTGGACTGGCCGCTACCACCACCAAACTAATACTGGTTACTGGGGAAGAGCTGTTTGGACGCGTCCTTCCCCCCAAAATACTTCCCAAAACCTTGCACCCCACTTCCTGGACAAGGTTTGGTAAACAGCCTCACCAATTTGCCTAGGTGACTACAGACCCAGACCCTTGGATCTTAAGAACAATGAATAATCCTCCCAACACTTGCACCCCCCCTTTCCTGGGAAATGTTGGATAAAAAGCCTCACCAATTTGCATAGGTGATCACAGACCCAAACCCTTGGATCTGAGAACAATGAAAAAGCATTCAGTTTTTTACAAGAAGACTTTTACTAAAAAATAGAAGTAAATAGAAATAAAGAAATCCCCCCTGTAAAATCAGGATGGTAGATATCTTACAGGGTAATTAGATTAAAAAACATAGAGAACCCCTCTAGGCAAAACCTTAAGTTACAAAAAAGATACACAGACAGAAATAGTTATTCTATTCAGCACAATTCTTTTCTCAGCCATTTAAAGAAATCATAATCTAACACATACGTAGCTAGATTACTTACTAAAAGTTCTAAGACTCCATTCCTGGTCTATCCCTGGCCAAGACCCAGCATACAGACAGACACAGACCCTTTGTTTCTCTCCCTCCTCCCAGCTTTTGAAAGTATCTTGTCTCCTCATTGGTCATTTTGGTCAGGTGCCAGCGAGGTTACCTTTAGCTTCTTAACCCTTTACAGGTGAGAGGAGCTTTCCCCTGGCCAGGAGGGATTTCAAAGGGGTTTACCCTTCCCTTTATATTTATGACAGAAGGAGATTCCACCACCTCCCTAGGTAATGCATTCCAGTGTTTCACCACCCTCCTAGTGAAAAAGTTTTTCCTGATATCCAACCTAAACCTCCCCCACTGCAACTTGAGACCATTACTCCTTGTTCTGTCATCCGCTACCACTGAGAATAGTCTAGATCCATCCTCTTTGGAACCACCTTTCAGGTAGTTGAAAGCAGCTATCAAATCCCCCCTCATTCTTCTCTTCTGTAGACTAAACAATCCCAGTTCCTTCAGCCTCTCCTCATAAGTCATGTGTTCCAGTCCCCTAATCATTTTTGTTGCCCTCCGCTGGACTCTCTCCAATTTTTCCACATCCTTCTTGTAGTGTGGGGCCCAAAACTGGACACAGTACTCCAGATGAGGCCTCACCAATGTCGAATAGAGGAGAACGATCACGTCCCTTGATCTGCTGGCAATGCCCCTACTTATACACCTCAAAATGCCATTGGCCTTCTTGGTAACAAGGGCACACTGTTGACTCATATCCAGCTTCTCGTCCACTGTCACCCCTAGGTCCTTCTCTGCAGAACTGCTGCCTAGCCATTCGGTCCCTAGTCTGTAGCGGTGCATTGGATTCTTCTGTCCTAAGTGCAGGACTCTGCACTTGTCCTTATTGAACCTCATCAGATTTCTTTTGGCCCAATCCTCTAATTTGTCTAGGTCCCTTTGTATCCTATCCCTCCCCTCCAGCGTATCTACCACTCCTCCCAGTTTAGTGTCATCTGCAAACTTGCTGAGGGTGCAATCCACACCATCCTCCAGATCATTTATGAAGATATTGAACAAAACCAGCCCCAGGACCGACTCTTGAGGCACTCTGCTTGATACTGGCTGCCAACTAGACTTGGAGCCATTGATCATTACCTGTTGAGCCCGACAATCTAGCCAACTTTCTATCAACCTTATAGTGCATTCATCCAGCCCATACTTCTTTAACTTGCTGGCAAGAATACTGTGGGAGACGGTGTCAAAAGCTTTGCTAAAGTCAAGGAACAGCACGTCCACTGCTTTCCCTTCATCCACAGAACCAGTTATCTCATCATAGAAGGCAATTAGATTAGTCAGGCATGACTTGCCCTTGGTGAATCCATGCTGACTGTTCCTGATCACTTTCCTCTCCTCTAAGTGCTTCAGAATTGATTCCTTGAGGTACTGCTCCATGATTTTTCCGGGCACTGAGGTGAGGCTGACTGGCCTGTAGTTCCCAGGATCCTCCTTCTTCCCTTTTTTAAAGATGGGCACTACATTAGCCTTTTTCCAGTCGTCCGCGACTTCCCCGGATCGCCATGAGTTTTCAAAGATAATGGACAATGGCTCCGCAATCACATCCGCCAACTCCTTTAGCACTCTCGGATGCAACACATCCGGCCCCATGGACTTGTGCATGTCCAGCTTTTCTAAATAGTCCCGAACCACTTCTTTCTGCACAGAGGGCTGGTCACCTCCTCCCCAGTGCAGTAGTCTGGGAGCTGACCTTGTTCGTGAAGACAGTCGCAAAAAAGCATTTAGTACATTAGCTTTTTCCAGATCCTCTGTCACTAGGTTGCCTCCCTCATTCAGTAAGGGGTCCACACTTTCCTTGACTTTCTTCTTGTTGCCAACATACCTGAAGAAACCCTTCTTGTTACTCTTAACATCTCTTGCTAGCTGCAACTCCAGATGTGATTTGGCCTTCTGGATTTCACTCCTGCATGCCCGAGCAATATTTTTATACTCATCCCTGCTCATTTGTCCAATCTTCCACTTCTTGTAAGCTGCTTTTTTGTTTTTAAGATCAGCAAGGATTTCACTGTTAAGCCAAGCTGGTCACCTGCCATATTTACTATTCTTTCTACACATCTGGGTGATTTGTCCCTATAACCTCAATAAGGATTCTTTAAAATAAAGCCAGCTCTCCTGGACTCATTTCCCCCTCATGTTATTCTCCCAGGGGATCTTGCCCATCAGTTTCCTGAGGGAGTCAAAGTCTGCTTTTCTGAAGTCCAGAGTCCGTATTCTGCTGCTTTCCTTTCCTCCTTGTGTCAGGATCCTGAACTTGACCATCTCATGGTCACTGCCTCCCAGGTTCCCATCCACTTTTGCTTCCCCTACTAATTCTTCCCGGTTTGTGAGCAGCAGGTCAAGAAGAGCTCTGCCCCTAGTTGGTTCCTCCAGCACTTGCACCAGGAAATTGTCTCCTACACTTCCCAAAAACTTCCTGGATTGTCTGTGCACTGCTGTATTGCTCTCCCAGCAGATATCAGGGTGATTGAAGTCTCCCATGAGAACCAAGGCGTGCGATCTAGTAGCTTCTGCGAGTTGCCGTAAGAAAGCCTCGTCCACCTCATCCCCCTGGTCCGGTGGTCTATAGCAGACTCCCACCACGACATCACCCTTGTTGCTCACACTTCTAAACTTAATCCAGAGACTCAGGTTTTTCTGCAGTTTCATACCGGAGCTCTGAGCAGTCATACTGCTCTCTTACAGATGCTCTTCCCTCTCTTCGTTAGGTGGAGCCCGTCTCTGCCTAGCACTCCTCCTTCTTGGAACACCATCCCATGGTCAAAGAATCAAAAGCCTTCTCTCCAACACCACCTACATAGCCGTTCGTTGACTTCCACGATTCGATGTTCTCTACCCAGGCCCTTTCCTTCCACAGGGAGGATGGACGAGAACATCATTAGGCCTCCAACTCCTTTATCCTTCTTCCCAGAGCGACGTAGTCTGCAGTGATCCGCTCAAGGTCATTCTTGGCAGTATCACTGGTGCCCACGTGGAGAAGCAGGAAGGGGTAGCGATCTGAGGGCTTGATGAGTCTCAGCAGTCTCTCCGTCACATCATGAATCTTCGCTCCTGGCAAGCAGCAGACTTCTCGGTTTTCCTGGTTGGGGCAGCAGATAGAGGACTCTGTCCCCCTGAGGAGAGAGTCCCCGACCACTACCACCCGCCTCCTTCTCTTGGGAGCGGTGGTCGTGGAACCCCCAACCCTAGGACAGTGCATCTCATGCCTTCCAACTGGCGGAGTCTCCTTCTGCTCCCTTCCCTCAGACGTATCCTCTGGTCCACTCTCCGCATTGGTATCTATGGAGAGAACATGAAAATGGTTACTTATCTGCATCTGCGTTGCTGGTACATGGACGTTCCCCTTTCTTCTTCTGGAGGTCACATGATGCCAAATTTCTTCACCGGCCTCCTGTCCCCACTGTGCAGCCTGCTCTGAATCTTCAGAACCTTGTGCCCGCAGAAACATATCCTGACGTCTTTCCAGGAAATCTTCAGTTTCTCTTATGCAACGCAGGGTCGATACCTGTTGCTCCAGACCTTGAACCTTCTCTTCCAATATGGAGACCAGTTTGTACTTTGTACAAACAAAGTCGCTTCTGTCCTGTGGAAGAAAGACAAACATAGCACATCCAGTGCAGGTCACAACAGCTGAACACCCCCCATCCATATTACCTTCCTTCTACGAGCCCCCTTAGGAGATGCAGTAACTACTCAGAGAAGCTGGCAAGATGTAAGCCTCAGTGGGCTCTCCCCAGGCAAACTCCCAGGCAAACTCCTGCTGTTAGCTGCTCTGCTGGTTCCCCGCCGCTCAGCTGGTTCACTGCCGACTAGCTTTTTATACGGTCAGGCTCACCTGGAACAAAGCAGTCCCAATTCCCGTCCTTTTCAACCAACCAACCAAACACACGGTCAAACTGTCCTCACAACAAACACTCAGATACAACACTCAGATCCTCACAACAAACACACACTCAGATACTCACCAACACAGATCCCAGGCAAACTCCTGCTGTTAGCTGCTCTGCTGTTTGCCGCTGCTCAGCTGGTTCCCCACCGCTCTTCCTGGACAAATGACCAGGGATGAGTATAAAAATTTTGCTCGGGCATGCAGGAAGCCTATTCTCTCAACACAAAAATCAAATGTACAGTGTTTGCTGGTAAAATGAGGAAATAACACAGTTGCATGCCCTGATCATGCAACAACATCTGCATCAGGTGGGCCCCCTGTGCCTATTCAGAGTTCACTGCAGGATCGGAGCCTTAGTTAGTACAAGACTGAAAAGTACAAAAGGATTAAAACCATGTTAACTCTATGGCTTTTAAAGCCATTTACAGTAAAAGCAAAGAAAATGGAGATTGAAATTAACAGTGGTACCTTACCTCAGCATATGGAACAAACTAAAGGTTTGTTTTTATTTAAGACTTAAATGCATAAACCCCTCTCATACTACGCCTCATAAAATGTCAGAACATAGTGCATACATTCATACAGGCTAAGCAAAATTGCAGGCTCTTCTTTATATGGATGATCTCAAGCATGGAAGGAGTTCAGCTATTACGTCTATTGAGAAAGCTTGTTAGCATTCAGGCTATGGAGGAAAACTTGAATTTGGGCTATTATCTGACTGTTATTAATTATTAACCTTTATTAACTATGTTTATGATGTTTATATTGCATTAGATTGTTTTATTTGGGGCAACTGAGTGCATGGCTATAGCTGTAAAGCACAGCAACTTGTAAGAACTTCTAGTAAAGACTATAAAGTACTGTACCAGCATTTCCCCAAAAGCTCAGAAATGTCAACCAGTATGGAGTGCAGATTTCATTTGGATGAACTGATTCTACACAATGTGTAAAATTTGTGTCCATGCTGAAAGCTAGCATAAGACCTGTACTACTTAGATCACACTTAAGCCCTATTGTGAGGATTTAAGTGGTGCTCAATCTCTGCAGAGCAGTGAATTTCATTTGGGTTCATTTAAATGAGAAAGAGAAGAAAAGGTGGACTTCCACTTCTAGAAACCAACATAGTAGTAGAGTTTCTAGCAGCATGAGAATAAGCACCAGCAAATAGTCCTGAAGTTCTTCAAAAGAGAGATATGTCTGGAATATAGTTGTGGATGTTTGTGGTTATACCAGTAACCTATGGACTACATTTTGATTTTAGACTCTGAGCATCACTCCAAGAGTAGCCCTGGAAGGAAGACACATTGTCACTGTCTCAGTTCTTCCCCTGATCCCTTTTTGCTCTAGGGGAATAGTAAATTACCATTGGCCTATACCAACAGCAAATTGAGACATCACTGTGCCTACTTAGTTGTGCTAGCTAGTGAACAGGGGAAGAAAATGAAACCAAGGATCAAGCCTTACCTCTCCCCACCCATGGCCTCCTCACTTACTCTGAAAGGGACTAAGTATGTGCTGTATGCCCAGACCCAAAATCTGGGTGGCCCATACCAGGGTGGAAGGCTGAGGAATTCTTACTTATTCTTCCTCCTTCACTCTCTTGTGTAGGCACGGAGCCTAAGTACCAGTGTAGTGCTATATCAACATACGTTTATATCTGGCATGGGATTGGTTTAATCAATAAAAAATAAACATTAACTTTGTTCCACACTACACACCCTGAGCTAAATTCAGCTCTGGCGTAAGCAGCTGTAGAGGATGCTGCCATGGCAATAAGGCATTCTTGGCTTTGATTACCTGTGTGTCTTAGACTACTCACAGGATGGAATTAGTGCCAATATAATTCCACACCATTCTGGAACTCTTAATCCCTTCAAGAATTTTAAATCTCTTTATCTATTCTGTCACAATTATTTAACTTAACCCCTCTTTATATTCAAGCTCCCATCTTTTCTGGAGTGCTTTGTATGTTGTGGTAATTATCTTTAAAGTTAACATTTATTCACAGTATGGCATCAATAAATATATTTTGTTTCCTACTTTCCTCCATTACGAAAGCCCTAAAATACTTAGTTCAATCCAACAAAGCAGTTAAATATGTTCTTAGGTCTAAATATGTGTGTCATCCATTTGATTCCAATGGGATCCTAAGGGTATGTCTACACAGGGCTAAAAGCCCTGCAGAAGAGCCATGGCTGGCCCAGGTCAGCTGACTCAGGAAGGCCCAGAGCTCAGGTTCTAGTCCAAGCTCAAATGTCTACACAGCAATTTTTAGCCCCACAGCCTGAGCCCCATGAGACCGAGTCAGTTGGGCCAGCCATGCCTTTTTTATCCCTGTGTATCCATACTTAATAGGCTTAAACTCAGGCATTTGTTAAAAGGCTTTGCTGGACTGGGGCCTTAATCACAGACTGATTAATGTTTATTTGCTGCTTTGAATATGTACAGTGCTATATAAATGCTAATTATTCTTATTACACTGGACAAGAACTATTAAATGATCCAGTCCATCTCCTTGCCACTATAGGCTCATTCCCTACATCTGCTAGAATATTGACCAGGCTAGTTTTGAAATTCATGACCAAAGAGGCTTCCCCCATTTCCCTAGGGAGACTATTCTACTGTCTAATATTTCTGACTGGCAAGACATTCCCTGATATCCAGGCTAATTTCCCCCTTTCTTAATTTCATCCCATTATCCCACTGATACTGCTTCACACCAATTTTTCTACTGTGCACCTGAACTGAGCCATTCCCATGCTTCTCACTATACAACAGAAAGTTTTGTAACATGGTATTTTTCATTTATTTTCAGAAAAATGTTCATATTCCTATGGAGATTCCAGTAGGCATTTCACACTTAACAATATTTCTGTCAAATCTATAGGTGAGCTGTCATTACAGCCATGCCCCAACGAGAGATGTGCTTTAATATTAGACTGCAGTGGACTGACTTTCTTTGACTATACCGGAATCTCTGTGCTTCTTCAGGTATTTATATACATTTTATATATACAAAACTGGAGCCAAAGCCATGTTCTCCTCACTCACGCAAGTAGATCCAATAGGATTCCTTGTGTGAGAGAGGTGATTGTAGATTTCGTCTTTAAACTGAAATGTGTTTACATTGAAAATTAATATTTAATTGTTTGGGACCAGATCTTCTGCAGTCACTCCCCCCAAACCCCTTCCTTTTTTCATCTAAAACAGATTTAGGGCCAATATCAGACCTGGTGCAGTTGCATTGACTTCAGTGGAGTTGCATATACTTACAAGAAGCCTAAACTTGGCCCTTAGGCTTTTGGCTTTTATTTATGTGAAAATATTGCTTTCTAGCTAATCCATTGGAGTTAGGTTTTAGTGATCACCACATTTTGTTCACATCTGTGTTAGTACAGTGCTTAGAATGGTGGAGTTCTGGCCCAGGAACGGGGCCCCTTTGAGCTACTACAGTACAAAAAATAAATCTAATGATAATAGTGATCATTCAGCTATATGCTGTAGTTCAGAAATTACTTTCCAAAAGTTAATTCCTGTTGGTGCTGTTGGGATTGAATTTAGCAGAAGATGTTTACTGGGCAATGACTAAATTAGGATGGCACAAGCTGGCCCTAAATAACTTTTGCTCTTCAGTCTGACCTGCCAATCCTTGATCCGTCAAGTTCTGGTTGTAGCTTTTGAGCTGCCCAATTGTAATGTAGAATGGATATGGGTGGCTGTAGAACAGATCCAATTTCATGGAAATTTCCAAATGAAAATAAAGCTGCTGAACATATAAATGAATAGCTGGATTAATCCTAAAAGGGAATGAAGGACTGTTCTTCTGTTGTATTGAACAGTGTCATGCCATACTGGGGAAATTACTGTACCAATAGCTTTGTACTGTTAATATTATAGAATGGCTCCCTCTGGTGTCAGTTTTTGATAAAACTTGAATCCATTACAGCATGTTCCTTGTTTTGTTTTGAATATCTATATTATTTTGAGTATTTTATTCACAGTCAATGCTTCAAACAATTTTGTAAAATCTTTATTGTTGTCACTCCTTTAGATTTGCATGGATTTTAAAAACAGAAGTATCGACGTGTTACTAGCACATTGTAAAGGCAAGTATCAGGCCACAGACAAATTTTTAACAGTAGTTTAAATTCTTACATTATCTTTTTAATGTTCATGTGTGTGTCTTATTACAGCTTCCTTGGTAAAAGCAATGCAGTACAGTGGAAATCTAGGATCTGAAAATCCTATCTTCTTTGAATCCATTTCTTCTGCAATTGGTGCCATTCATGTAAACAGGGTGAGTTTTAAAGCAGAGATAGGTAACATCCAAAAGGTTCAAAGGCTTGGTTTGGGTGCTTATAAAATTTTATCGCAGTGTAGAAGTCCCATACATCCAGTGAGGCCTTTGGACACAAACCTACCTTTCTACCCACCCTCTCCCACCAAACAACTCACTTCCATTATTAATGATTCTCTCCTCGCACCAGTCCCTCCCCTTGCTTTGGTGATGACTTATGGATCTTGGCAACTTTTGGGGCTATGCTTTGGTGTGTAATACTGTCTAGGTTACACCAAAACAGAATTACACAGGTGCTACTGAGTTCCTCAGCTTGAATTTAAAAGGGCGCAGGAAAGGATGAAAGGGGGAACCTTAGGGAAGGAAGGCATTTTGGTGAGAGTCCGCAGATGAGAGAACAGACTATGCTTGAAAGACAGCAGAGAGAGCTATGTGTGTGCAGAGGGAGGCTTGGTTCAGGAAACAAGGGTTGAAGTCTGAACCAGTTTTTATTCGGTAAAAACCGGTTCTTGTATTCCTTGTTAAAAGAACTATAAAAGCTGCTCTGTGCTCATAATATAAACTGCTTTTGGCAGTCAGAGCCTTTGACAAGGTCCCTTAGCAACGGTTCTTAAGCAGAGTAAGCTGTCACGGGATAAGAGGGAAGGTCCTCTCATGGATCAGGACTGGTTAAAAGATAGGAAACAAAGGGTATGAATAAAAGGTCCATTTTCACAGTTGGGTCCACCAAGGATCTGTATTGGACCAGTGTTGTTCAACATATTCATAAATGATCTGAAAAAAACGGTAAACAGTGAGGTGGCAGAGTTTGCAGATGATATAAAATTACTGAAGATGGTTACATCCAAAGCTGGCTAAGAGTTACAAAGGGATGATTGGGCAACAAAATGGCAGATGAAATTCACTGTTGAAAAATGCAAAGTAATGTACGTTGGAAAACATAATCCCAATTGACTTGTTCAAAGCCACAGAGGCAGTTGGTGGCAACCTGTGAATAGAATCCTGATGTCCAGTGCCACCTTCTTCTGGTGATGCTGCAAAATGCAAACATTTCAGAGGTGCCTTAAAAAGCTTGTATGGGCCCCCCAAAAGATGGATCCTGGACCAAGTTCCCAGTCTGAACCAGGAATTGATTTTTGTTATCTACCTCCACTACTATATCTGGGCTGCTGCTGACCACTCATTTCTCCTCCCTATAATAGGGATTATCTTCCTAAAGCGACTGATAAAATTTGCCCAGATGTTCACCTTCTAGCTCTTCCCTTCTCCTGATCTCCTACTTACTCTTTATTTGTTAGAATCCCACAGACTTTAGTGCTATCTGCTCCAACCAACCACTTCCTTCTCTATCTTGAGCCAGTTGCACTGTGGCCATTAGAGCTACTGTTAAAAACTCAGTGTTTGCCAGATAGATCCTATGTAGTTACTACAGAGTTATTTCCTGTTTTGTGTCGGGGAAAACTGGTAGCTACTGGTAACTGTTGGCAAACTCAGACTTTTTAATGGCAACTATTGCATTTTGTAATATTTCCCACATTTAAATGTACTTCATGGTACATTGCATGCCTAGGAGCTACCCCGAGGTATGTAAGATCACAGTGCAGCATAGTGGTATTCATCACAGTCAGGTATTCATCACGGCAGGAGGAAGGAAATAGCATGGAATACTTGAGGAAAGGGAGACGGGGTGTAGAGCAACAGGAAGGACACATACTAGGCAGTTAGAAATGTTGAAAGGTATTAGATTAGCTTGTCCCTTATGCCTTAGTCAAGGAGTCTTCATCTTCCTTCCTCCACCCATCTTCCTGAGCAAGGAACAGGGCCAATTAAAAATTACCCAGACGAGCCAAGGAATGCTCAAAGGGCTCAGAAAAGGATCAACCCTCTTGAGGCACAATCTGTCCCCAAGATCCTCCAGATTGTTGCAGTTCCACATACACACATCCCCAACCCAGGCCACTAGCTAAATGCTTCGGTTGGCCCGTTATACTTAACTTGTGTGAAGGAATTGCAAACCTCAACAGAGAGCATTCAATTTACTGGAATTAGGTGTCTTGATATGTTCCTTGTTCTCATTACTCCTGGGGATTGGAGAAGGGCAGAGAAGCAGTATGGGGAAAGGGGAGATGAGGAAGACACCACTGGAAATGGAGTAGAAGGAGCTCCTACTGATAGAAAGTGTCTGTGGTGTTCTATTTTACGTTTGAGCCTCTGCAGGAGAGAATAGTCTTGCATTGGTAGGGAGGTGGACAGGCTGGGATAATGGTTACCTCCTACATCAAACTCTGTCATACCGAAATATCAAGGCTCTTCCACATATATCTGTTTTCCAGTGGTAACGTCATACTGTCTGAATTTCATTAATCATGCCAAGAGGCTTGTGGCTCATCTGTTGTTTTGTTTATAATGAGGAGGAGCTGTGTAGCCTTTGGATTTATCTCTCTTTGCAGTGTTTGATGTAGATTTTTAAATTAGGTACTTGCTTTCCTACTGTTTCATGTGCTGTGCACTCACAATGTGGATGATAATTTGGTAATACATGATAATAAGGCGAACCTTTCTGTTTCTTCAATTTTAGAATTTCCGCAAACTCAGTGATCACGATGAAGTGTGAAGTTGACATGACACAGGGTGGCTATTTTGATCTGCTAACATACAGAATGAACTACGCCATTGCTTTTCCTTACATCTTTTTTTGTGAGATCATGTAGGTAGTATTTTGTATGCCAAATATGTTTAATAGGCAATCAGTGCTACCAAAGATTTCTCCTCAGCTACCGCTGCTGAGAGAGTGTTCATACAATGGATTGTTCTATTGTGGATATATATATATATATATATATATATATATATATATATATATATCAGTATTTTTGTACACTTTTAGATACAAAATATTAGAAAGCAGACATGGGATAGCAACCTTTTAAAGTGATTTATATTGTTTTAGCTCATTCTATAGTAACTTAATTTGTAATGCACAACTATAGTTTTGTGCATGGAAGAATAAGACATTATGAACTTTAGCAAATGATCTGTAGTGACTGGTGCGGTATATGCAGCGTACCATATACAAAACCCAATTTTGTTTCAAATGTCTGCTTTAATCCTTTTCTTCTTAAAACCAAACACATGCAATAGCAACATCATATTGTATGACCCTATGCACCTAACCCAGTCCTGCATTTCTTGTACACTTAATCCTTCTTTACTATTTAATGCCCAATGGGAGGTCAGTGGGCATTTTGAGTGTGCAAAGAATATACTGGCTTAGTATATGTTATCATGTCTCCCTCCAGAGACCAGTGCCAGTGACTATTACAGCTTGCTATTTTGTTAAACCAAAGGAGTTCTTTAGTTCAAGTGGAAGAAGAGGCTTTTATTTTTGGTTCTAAAGGTCCCAGGTTTGATCCTCACTGGTGCATGTGGAGTCTGCATATGTATGGGACTCTGGCTCAATACACAATCTCAGGCCCAAGAATATTATGGGCCACATTCTCAATTGGTATAAATCCACATAGCTCCATTGACTTTAATAGAACTGCACAAATTTACACCACTTGAGAATCTAGCCAAAACATCATATCATGGAACAGATTTTCAAAAGTGCACCTAAAATTGCACATGCAGGACATACATTTTAGTGGGAAAAATGAGCAATTGCCCACTACGCAGGTGGGATAATGGTGTTCCGCTGCCCAGCTGCACATGTAAATGTGGATCTTGTACATAGAAGCAGATGCATGAACATTTTCAGGGCAGCAATTTGAAAGTTTGGCCTTGTAAATTCTGGGCCAGATTTACCAGAGTAAATCAGTGTGTGCTGGAGTGGGGCAGTGTACAGCTTAATCTGTCCCTCTGTAAAATTGAGAAATTGGCCTAATTTATAATTAACTTTATGATTAAAAAATGAAGTGATTACTAGAGTACACTGATAGCTGCTTGTTATCTAGTTCCTTCTTTCTAAAGGTAAATGTTAGTGTAGTTAAATTAAGCCCCCAAAGCATTGCAAAATAAGGGAAGATGACTTTTTGTAGCTAGTCTGAGGTACCTTCAATGCTTTATTTAAACTTTACTGATTTGCTATTTAGTCAGAAGTACTGAAGTCTGTCTCTCCCAAGAGATTATGGGTTCCACATCACAGAGATGGCACCCACTATTTAATTTTCAGGTAGTTCATTTATACTGTAATATGCTGGATAGTGTGTATGTAAATGATTGTTCCTTTACTGGATGCAATCACAGCTGCTCTATTGTTTGTTATCGGTGCTAACCTGTTAACAGTTAAAGGAAATTCTCTTTTAGTTCAAGTGCTACTGCTTGTTAGGAATCTGTCCTTCTGGAGCAGAATCATCTAGTTCTCTCTCTGTGTTCCAAGTGGCCATGATATGCAGCATAGTGACAACCAGGAGAAGGGAAGAAGAGGGCAACAGGTATGGATGGTCACAGGACCTCAAGGGGTAGGAATCTCATGTCGAGGGAAAGGCAGCCCCACTGGGGGACTAGTCACTCAAACCTCAGAAGAGGCACACCAAAAGGTTTACGAATCTGTCACAGAACTAGGTTTGAGATTTTTACTGGCTTTGAGTTTCATCACAAAAGGTTTGAGATTTTAACATAATTTTTCATCAGTTTTTTAAAATTTGCTAGGAAGAATTTGGCAACATTTTTGCCAGAATGGTTTCTTGTTTCAACCAGCCCAAAGTTGCCCTATTAGTTTGAGGTCTGACTTGAGTTTCATTAACATTTGCAAGGTGTTATAGATTGTTGTAAGCTGCTGTGACAGTCAAGACCATAACACACAAGTCACATTACAACTGAAAACAATGTGCAATACAGAGTAAGATTATTCCAAAAACATCTACAACATACCATGCTGCTATGTATTTGTGTATCTGTGATATACACAGAATGCAAGAAAAATGCGCTTACGTTAAAGGGTTCAAGAAACCCACAGTTCAAATATGTATCTTGAAATATGTTGGATAATGTTGTTTATGGTTATAGGTATTGTGTGGTATTTGTTGATCTGTAAAACAACTGCAGTAAAAAGGGAGGGTCAAGTAAGTTATATAGCCCAGCTTACTTAAAAAAGAGAAAACAAGAGGAAACAGGGGGCATATATTCCCCACTACCACTCTCCCAGCCTCACTCTGAGCTGTGGATTCCTTCTCCCGCCGACTTAAAGAGGTAGGGAGGGTGAAAGGAAAGTGAGCAGGACACATTACTTCTAAGAGTTATTTTGGCAACACAGAGGGAATGGTAGTGTCAGGCTGCCCTGTTCAGATGGAAGGAAACAGGCAAGATCAAAGTCCAGGCAGCCAGTTCCTGGCAGCAGAGTCTAGCTAGACTTTCCCTGCTACACCAACCCCAACCAGTTATCTCCAGCAGATGTGTGTGTTGCAGGAGCCTAGGGAGTATCACTGCTTCCCAACCCTCTGCATGTCTATGCCAAGGATGGCTTTTCCCTCATGTTTGTTCTGTCCCTTTGCCTGATTAATAAAGATTTAGGGGAATGGAGCTGTATAATTCAGTATTTCGCAGGATGTAGGGGAATCCTGGAGTTGTTTCCCTCACTGCCTTGCAGATGGTCAGAAGTTTCTAAGTCAGACATCACTGAGGTTGCATTTATAAATGTTTTGTAAAGGGTTGATTAATAAATGTTAAAAGCATGTTACAGGCATGAATAGTATGTTCTACAGGTAGTTGTAAGTACATCAGTGTTCTAGATGGTTGCAAGCAACCTGTTGCCTTGTTGAACTTTAACAGTCTGTAACAATTGATTAATCATTTACTAAAACAGCTATTAATTTATTAACCCTTTGTAAACTATTATTAAATGTACCCTTAACTGTGGAAGCACCACGTGTAGTTCTGTAGTTAAGTTTTGCATATAAATGATCCCCTTCTTTATCTATGAAAGATGCAGCATCTCCTCCCCAAAACTACAGCATTTGCTCTTTGAGTAAGGGGGTGTATTTTCTGAGAACTTTAAAATAAATTGATTAATGAGTTTAACTTAGAAGATAATTTAAAAAGAGGGTTATTTAAGAAATTCAGCACTCAGGATCAGACCATTTTTTATCTTGAAGTACCTTAATAATGGAACAACAAACGTGCTTCAAACTTCACTTATTGTTAAAACTCACTGAAATCTTCTGCATAAGCTTCATTTGAAAACATTTAGTAGGATTAATGTTCATTTCTCCTTGTTATTCTTCATAACTAAAAGATCCTCTTACAACAGATGCCAACAAATAATATCCTACTACAGAGAATTCAACACAGAACTACCCTCTTTCCAAATAGTTTCCATTTCATTTATTTTCAGTGAGAATGAGATAATGCCTTGCTGTGTGCAGCGTTGTTGTAGCTGTGTTGGTCCCAGGATATTAGACAGACAAGGTGGGTGAGGTAATATCCTTTATTAGACCAACTTCTGTTGGTGAGAGAGAAAAGCTTTTGAGCTACACAGAGCTCTTCTTCAAGTCTGGGAAAGGATTCAGAGTAGCAGCCGTGTTAGTCTGTATCCGCAAAAAGAAAAGGAATACTCCTTTTCTTTTTGAAGTCTGGGGAAGATACCCAGAGGGTATGTCACTGTAGTTAGAAACCAGCAGCTGGCCCATACCAGATGACACGGGCTCGTGGGTTTCAGGCTAAGGGGCTTTTTAATTGCAGTGTAGACATTTGGGCTCGCGCTGCAGCCCAGGCTCTGGGACCCTTAACTCAAGCCTCACAACCCTGAGTCCGCTGGCACGGGCCAGCGGCAGGGTTTTAATTGCTGTGTAAACATGTCCAGAGCATCACAGACAAATACAGGATTGAACAGATAGCTTAACGTAAGTAATTTGCACATATTTTAAGGGACCATTCAAGGTGAAGTGACCCATTAGCACCCCTGTAGTCATAGGATATAAAGGGGATTAGTGGGTTAGACATTGTTGTAATAAGCCATAAATCCTGTCTTTATTAAGACCATGAATTTAAGCTCCCAGACTTGTCTTTTGAAATTGTTGTGCAGGTTTCCTTTGAGGATGAGGACTGATAGGTCATATATTGGGTGATTGCTTTGTGGAAAGTGTTCACGCATAGGTGAATAGGGTGTTTTTGTCTTTTGTCATTTGTCTTTTAACAACTATGACCCACATTTGATGGGGACCTCATCCTGAAGGAAATCTTTCTTGAATCCCCCACTCCTCCTTTCTGGACTGCAAACAACCCCCCTAACCTCTCCAAGCTCATCAGAAGTAAGTTGCCCACAGACCAGGACACATCATCTCAAAGTGATGCCAGACCCTGCCAGAACAACAGATGCAAAACCTGCAAACATATCTTCACTGCTACAGTGATCAACACACCTTTTAGGATTCAGGGGTTCTACACGTGCATATCACAACAGTGCACTAAAAATCCCAACAACAACTGTGTGGGTGAAATCAGACAATCACTACTCTCTTGAATGAACACAGGAAAATGATAAAAGACAAAAACCCCATATCACATGTAGGTGAACACTTTTCACAAAGCAATCACTCTGTCTGACATATCAGTCCTTATCCTCACAGGAAACCTGCACAACACTTTCACTTTATTATAGATTATCAGCTGTCTTCCCCAAGGCCAGCTGGCAGGATGCAGCAGAACTGAGACATACGTGCTCATACGCTTCAGTAAAAGACTGCAAACTAGCTTCCCCAAAATTATTCAGCTGACTCAGCAGGGTATAGTGGGTGAAATTCACCCCTATTCAGAGGGTCAGTACAAAATCTATGCACTATTTACTAACTTTTCCTGGTTTATTGGCCTTGTGCTGGCCCACTGCACATGGGTGAATTTCATCCAGTAGAATGTAGGGATTTAGTTATTGTACCTATTGAGCCAGACAGTTGCCTTTCCGTATTCTAGCCTTATCTGAACACCCCTGAAACACCTGGAGACCTGCCACTGTATTAGGTAATAGGGTTTTTAGATAAGTGAGGTTTTTGGATAAATGAGTTTGTCCTGAAGTCTTGGTGAATTCCCTCAACTCCCATTCAAAGGCATTTCAAAGGGAGCTGGGGTCAACAGGCTAGAGGAAGCTTCATGTTTACTATTAAACAAGTAAAGGAGGCATATAATAATGAAGTAAATGGGGGCTCTGGGTGCTAAGCGCCTTTAAAAATAAGGTCACTAATTTAGGTGTCTAAATATTAATGTAGATGCCCAACTTTGCACTCCCAAGTCTCAAAGCAGTAAACTTAGACTTCATGTAGCTTATGAAAATCAGTAGTACAGTATTTGGAGTTTTGGTATATGGCACTTTATAGGAGGGCATTGACTTGTATTTGTTTTCAAGAGGAGGTTAGTATTTTCAGAGCTCTTATATTTGACATTTTGGTGTTTCCTTTTTTAGGCATTAATCCCAAATCCCCATAATTTGAATTATGATTTTCCCCTCTTAGAATGTGTCTTTCAACAGTTATTTAAAACACGGCTATCAGCTTCTACTTCTTAAAGCAATAGCATTTCACTCATTCCAAAACAAAGCAAGTGAAGATTAAAAAAAAATAGAATTTGAAACCAGTGTTAAGAAACAAACATGGTGACAATTATAAATTAGGCATAAAATATGTAGTAAGGGGAAGATTGTTAACATTATATTTATGCAAATTAAATGTCCTTAATTTTCATCATATATCTTTCATTGTAAAGGTTATTTGCCCTGATTCTATGATTCAGGTGTCACAAGGTCTCGCTTTAGCTGCTTTGCCGTAATTTATTTGACAGCACTATATACTATAAATATATAATGTAATGAGGAAAGGTATCTTCATTGTTTAATGAAAACCTTAATGTGTCAATAGTGTGTATGGATATTGTTTGACATTTACTGGTTACAAAAATAAATTAATGAATTGGTGAACATACCGTATCCCTTGAAAATAATGCACTCCTATGCAGGGAAGCATACTTCCCTCTCTCTACAGAAAGTGCTCTCTCATAAATAAATGAATGAGTACCGTTCCAGTCTGGATGTTAAATGGTGCTTTCATCATTAAGATGGATTTTTAGTAAAGATCACATAATCTGCACATTGCCATATGTTGTACAATACATTTAACTTGGATTTTTTTTGTTTGTAATTTTTTGTATTAGCCTATGCAACAATACATTTATATGGAAATAAATTGAAACATGGAAATTTACAAGTGGAAGGTGAAAAATGTCCTCATTATTTCAATACTTAACAGGTTTTACACTGAGTACTAAACACTCTGTAATGATGTATGATGCCTTCTCTAGCCTCATAATGTATTAAATCTTATTAAGGATATAGAAAAGTTGCACTATATCCAGAAGATCTGCTTCCTCATGGGTTGCAAGGAAACTCGCTTGGTAGATATTTCTTTCTATCTCCATGTAACCAAACACAGAAAGCTTGGGCTGGGCTTTCAGAATGTGGCCTGTTTATTCATGCACACAGTTGGCACATAGTCATTTGTATGTGCCGTTTTCTTTGCACTATTGCTTCTGTCTGCAAATGCTACAGACTGTATATGAAATAAAGAATAGGCCACTTGTACTTTGATTGAATTGGCCTCGTTAGCACTGACCCCCCACTTGGTAAGGCAACTCCCATCTTTTCATGTTCTGTAATATATATACTGCTTACTGTATTTTTCACTCCATGCATCTGATGAAATGGGTTTTAGCCCACGAAAGCTTATGCCCAAATACATTTGTTAGTCTCTAAGGTGCCACAAGGACTCCTCGTCGTTTTTTCTGATATAGACTAACCCGACTACCCCTCTGAAACCTATATGCAGTTTGTATATGTTAAGGGAGGTTACATAAATATATTCTCTCATTTGCATAAGTAAGGAAAAATGCACCAAACGTTGTGCTTGGTATAAATGGAGGCAAGGTTCCAACTGGATCTAGACTGTTCTTAGTGTAGCAGATGACAGAATGAGAAGTAATAGTGTCAAGTTGCAGTGGGGGAGGTTTAGGTTGGATATTAGGAAAAACTTTTTCACTAGGAGGGTGGTGAAACACTGAAATGCGTTACCTAGGGAGGTGGTGGAATCTCCTTCCTTAGAAGTTTTTAAGGTCAGGCTTGACAAAGCCCTGGCTGGGATGATTTAGTTGGGGATTGGTCCTGCTTTGAGCAGGGGATTGGACTAGATGACCTCCTGAGGTCCCTTCCAACCCTGATATTCTATGATTCTAAGGTTAAGATCCCTTTGAAAATTTGGCCACTTCAGACTAACAGACTAATTTTCCCATGCCTTTCAATTTATGAAGGCATTTACTTCGAGGCAAAGTGAGTGCAACACACTGCCATGCTGAGCTGGTAGTATTTTACACTCACTTTTACACCAAGGGTAAATTACTTCAATGGTGTAAATCAGTATTGAATTAAATGGGAAGTATTTTGGCCTCCGTTTTTCTTCCTGTTACTAAAGGCTATTTTTCTGAGCTATGCTACACTAGTAGACTCTGTTCAGCAAAATATAGGGGAGGTATGGAGCCTAACCCCGATTCAAGAACTCAAATCATACATTCTGTTGTGGTCCGAGAATCCATCATCTTAATGTAGGCTGTACTTAGAGACTACTCTCGAAGTAAAATACAAGTGTTAGAATGATACCACAGCCTAGCCCCAATTATTGAGAAGGCATCGCAGCACCCAACTGTGTGCATGAATAAAAAGTTGTCAAGAGCACAGCCATGAAGCTGAATCCTAGACTCAGATCCCATCACCTGCCAAATAGAGTGCTGCCAGTCAGTCATCTTTCCACAGTTATCCATTATGGCCTGGTAAAAGTTCTTGTATGATTGATAAATTGGGGGGAGGGTGAATGAGTTATTCATTAAACGTTCAGAAAACAGGTTTATGAAGGCTTGAGGCCTGATTCTGCTCTCTCAGTGGTTTGTGCTATTTTGACTTTTGACTGATATCTGAGTTAGTGAGATCAGAATAAGCCTACTACCTTGAATGATAGAAGGAGTGCAGTCTCCAGGCCAGTTTAGTACTAGGCCTTTGTTGAGATTACCAGTTAATGTTGTCAGTTGTGGATGGTCTTTTGAGATGGCTCCTGAACATCTATCAAATAGTAATAACTGTGCTTCCAACCTTTGCTGAACTTGCACCAGCAACCAGAGGAGTGAACCTGCACTAAATTCACAGTCCAATACGCCAGTCAGCCAACTCTTACTCAGACACACACCATCAGCCAGCCAGCAGGCCCCTACTTACTTTCTTTAATATGTGATGCTCACACACACGAAGAAAAACACATGCCTTTAATCTGAATGGTTTATTTTAGATTAATGAAAAAAAAAAAAAAACAAGCAAGAAAGAGTAAAAGTAAAACCACCATGAGAGAACACAATGTGTGTGCTTGACAGTTTTGGCAAATCTTGCAATTTTACCATGAGTCTCACAATATCTGATGTTTTTCTTAAAGCCTCAGCATCTGGTATCCTGTGATTAGGTGAGAATCTCAGCTTTCCTTTGGGAAAAAAAAAGTTTCAGTCCCTCACAATTGCAGAGAAAAGCGAGAAGAGTTGCCATAAGTGGACCTTAAAGTCTAAAAGACCAGTAGGTACATAAAAAGAATCTAATGTTTAGTTAAAAAAACCCTTATGATTTTTATTTCACGATTGTTTGAGGCTTGACTTGTGATTTGTGACTAGAGGGGGTTGGGAATACTGCCCCTCTGCATAGGTTCCAATAGCTTTGAGAACAACATGGCTGTTGAAATCTACAAATGGGAAGAGTTTTTAGAAATGTAATGGTGCAGCACACAGAAAACAAAAGACCTCACAATTCCACCTAGCCATCAGCCATCACTTTCCTTTCTGTCACTTTCTATCTTTCCTCCTCACATATACACACACCAGCCAGCATCCAATCACTCTGGAGACTACTTCCTCTGGGTTATGGATTGGATCAGAATCTTCCTTCTTTTTCTCCCCCAGGAGCTGGGAGGCACTTACCCTGTGTTCACTGGTTCAGCCTTGGGAATAAAACCCTGGGCAAATAGTCATTGCTTTTTGTCTTGCTTGCCTTCAATGATAGACTCATAGAGTCTAAGGCCAGAAGGGACAATTAGATCATCTAGTCTGACCTCCTGAATAACACAGGTCATTACATTTCACCAATGAAGAGGAATGTGTAGTGTTTCTCAGACCATTAGCCTTGGAAGGCACTAAAGACAAGTCACGGGGAGTCAGGTGCCCAAATACTTTTTGAGGATCTCAGTGAAGTGGCAGTCATGGATCAGGGAGCAGCAACCAACTTTGCAAGGCTGGCACTGCATTCAGATGTAGTGGAAAATAGGGGACTTTGGCCCAGATCATCTAAAGGTATTTAGACACCGAACTGGCACCAGTAGAAATTAGAGCAGCAGGGTCTTTACCCTAATCTCTGCCACGGGTCCATTTACCTTACACTGCGATGGACCAGAGAATTCATCTGTTAGTATTTGTTAGCTATGTTTACATCATTGTTAGCAGACCATTGTTACAATAAAAGAAACTAAAAATAACATTGTGACATTCCCTATCCAACAGTTTATTGGTCACTTTATTGAAATCTTCTCTAGTATAAACTAACTGTAACAGACAGCCTCAACTTTCTTTGTTCTAAAGTTAATTTCCCCCATGATCATAGAATCACAGAATTGACCTCAGGAGGTCCTCAAGAGGTCATCTAGTCCAACCCCGTGCTCAAAGCAGGACCAATCCCCAACTAAATCATCCCAGCCAGGTCTTTGTCAAGCCTGACCTTAAAAACCTCAAAATCAGTCTCTCACTTTGCTTAAATTCCTGATATTTCCTTTTATCTCACTATTTTCGCCTGTTCTCTATATGCAGTATACCCTTGATTAAATATGTCCTTAGACTACCTCTAAAAAGAGGGTCTTTTGGGAAATAAATCAACTGCGAACAATGCTGGAAAAAAAAACCATTTTCTTGCTCTGAAAAGGTTCTTGGGATATTACATTTGTTATCCCAAATTCAAGATCATTTTCATGTTATTTTCTGTAGTGGAATCCACACTTAGATCTGATGATAATTGTTCATGCTCATTGTATGATAATCATGTTAGTGAAATCCAAATGAGAAAATAAACTGTATGGCCAGATTTTGAATGCATCCTTGTTATCAGCTGGATTGTAAAATATTTTGCCGCTGTGCTTGCATGCATGAATCCAGTAGCTATGTGACAATGGGAGCAAAGGGTGGGGTAAAAAGGGAACAATATGCATCACATCTTACCCATAATTTTATCAATCTAATATATCTTTTAAAGAAAAAGATTTTTGAGAAAAAGAAAGGTGAGCAGAATGAGAAAACCTGAGTACCAAAGAGAAATGCAGGACAACTATCAAAGCTAATAGATCTCTCTACATACCATTTTCACTGGCATATCATCCCGCCCCATGCTAGTGAATGTATTCCTATTAAAGGAGTACATTTAAATGGCATCAAGCATTGGCTTCTAAAGAGGCTTCTACTTTGCATGACATGCTATATAATAAAGACGTATATATAATATATGACATGTGCCTGCTAAAATAGGTTGCCATTGATAATCCCTTGCAAGGCATGTGGGTTATATTTTATATATATATCTATAATCTGACTGGTATGAGCAAAATTCCCTGACACATCCATTGATCCTAACCATATGCTCTTAAACAGCTTATAAAGTGCTTCGTTGCAATAAAAAAGGAGATAGGTTTTTCTGGACCTGGTTACTTTTTTTAGACAAATGACGTGTTCATAAGATCTTTCATCAACAGAAGCATGAAACAGGTGTTTAACTCAGCTCACGGCCTCCTCATTTCAGTCACACGATACCTTCTATGCTGTATCTTCAGAGGCAGCAGGAATAGTGCATCCTTCAAGCTGCCAACCACTTCTTACTGACACCCATTACAAGCATCATCTAAAGAAGTAGGCTATGCCCATCATTCACCCATAGACCAGAGCCATTTCTCTTTCAATATTACCTTTCAAATGCTATCTGGACAACAGCAGGGAATAATGACTAAACCATTCATGGCATGCACCCAGGAAGTGGAGGGCAGTGTACAAGGCATAGAAAAAGTCTGATAAAAAGTAGGTGAGAGTAGGGCTTGTGGGAGATATAAAGCCAATCCAGAAAAACAGATAGGCACCAGTTAATCAGAGCTAGAATCATGTGAGAGATCAGTAGGGTTTTACCTGTCAAAGTCATTAATTTGGGGAGTGTTATTATTTATCAGTTATATAACTCTTTTGGTGTTCCTTAACTGGGTGATTTATGGGCTTAAAGGCTGTCAATCCCCACTGACATCAGTAAGAAGTGTTACATAGAAACCCAGTCTGGCAATCCCTTATCTATGTGAATGCTTGTCCTGACACCCAGGCTGGTGACTTCCCCATTGGCCGTACACTGGATATGTTTTGTAGATATCAAAATAAATTAATTAGGTGGCATAAAGCACTGCAGGTGAAAATGAACAGACACTATTTAGCACCGACTAGTCCAGAAAAGACTCTATAGCATTGCTGATAGTAATACCATTTGTTGTTGCTATCCAGCTTTGCGAGCAGCATTGCCCAGATCTTCCATTAGAAGCTTTGGCTTAGCATTGAGATCTATATCAATGCCAAACTCTCTCTGTTAGCTGGAATCCCTAGGAGACACAGCAGGCTTCAGATTTCCAGTGACAGCAATGCTATTAATGCCAATTAGCCACATTTAGAATAAAAACAAGCATTCAGTGTAGGCTGATTCTCTAGCCATATTTTGTTTTAAGTAATGGAGGCTCTGAAGCGTATGAATACAGTATTTGTTTAGCATGTATACGGGACCCCTAGCTGTATCACTTACACAAAATGAGACAATTGATCATAAAAATTGTTTTTTTCCCCTGTTGTTTGTTACCATTGCTCAGTTCATTGGGTCTCAAATTTGCTTGTATACTTCTCAGGATAGAAACAGTGTCATCGCATATGGGCTCTTTGGTGCCTACCATGCTTTTGGGAGACATACATAGTAAATAAATAATAACAGCCTGGCAGCAGCTGTGAGCATTATATGCTATGGTGGCCATTAACATTTAGATACTGTCCCTGCCCTGTCCCCTAATAAAGGGAGGGAGGAAGATATACACACACAGGAGAACAATGTTGGAATATTGTAAAAGGATCGAGATTTAATAGGTCTTTCCCATCTCTAACTGCTATGATTCTGGACAATTTATCTTAAACTACCAGTGTTCAGGAAATTCAGAACTAAGGCTGAAATGGCACCTGTCACTCATTTTTGGAAATGATTGCCTGTTTACCCTTTTAAAAAAGTGAGGTTGCTCATGGATGTGTTGCATTATACTGCTCTTTGCCAAGGTACTATAGCTGACATTAGGGTACGCTTTCTGCATGTTGCCTGGGGGTTTAGATACACAACTACCATTAGCACTAATAGGATTTGTGTGACTATGTCCCAACACAAAACAGTCATTATTTATTCCACAATACGTAACATCACCCAGTACTAGATATTTCCGCAACACTTAGGAAGTATCAGGTAAGTTTAGGGCAAAGTCAAGTTCGGTCCTTTAGCCTGAATTCCTTGGCTCTTGTATATTTAAGACAGTCCCTTATTACTTTAACATAGATTTTTTTGTGTGAATTAACAACTAAATCCATTATGGAAACCAATTTGCCAAAGGGCTGACACCAGACAAAGCCTGAGGCAGCTAGGGAACTCTGGGATACAACATCTGTTCCATAAAATTTAATTCAGACATTCCAAATCTTTGCCTGTTCATCGCTGCTTTACAGGTTCTCAAACAGCTACCTTCTCCTCAGGACATGCAAGTTCTGACAAAGACCCATGAAGGCCAAATGTCTCCTTTAATTCTCCCAGGCTAAGCCACTTAAAGGGATGCTGTGAGGCTACATGGTGCTTTGACATATTTAAAGGGGGAGAAAAAAAACCCACTTACCACATTGATTTGTTTCTTAAGGTTTATTTTCATTGTTTTGTTTATTCAGTGTTGAATTTCACATCTATTTAAAGTACTGCATCTACCTTATGAGTCAAGCTGCTTTATATTTTATGGACCCAGCTTAGTAATTTAGCTGATGTGTAAATGCTCTCAATTACTAATTGGTGGTGCTTCCTATGACATAACACAAACTGACTCAGAAAGTAGCAAATGCTGCTATTACCCATAATAGATTCACCTCATCTCAAAGATTTGAGGCCAAAATTATCATTTGGTGTTGCTGCAGATTCAAATATACCTTCTGCCCTGTGTTGAAATTAGAAGAATTTGTCTATGTGATATATATTGAATTGAAGACCCTGTTTTCAATATTTCTGTGGAAGTTTTTACATTCAGTATTTACATTACAGTGACTATTTACTGGGAGAGGTCAAGGTGGTAAAAGATTTCTTCGTGGGGACTGGTCCAGTTTTGATGTTTTAAAATAGTTATTACTTGGCTCAAACATTACTTTTTGGAGGAACAGCTACTGCCTCTGAGCCTGATTCTGTAAACCCTCTTCACACAATACTCCCATTGATGTCAGTGGCATTTTTGGGCATATGGAGATGGCAGGATTAGCCCCTGTGTTTGGTGTTATTACTATGAAAAGTGTTAGAGTATAACATTTTAATACAGTATCTGACCCCTTTTTCAGGATCTGTTATTTTGGCCATGTCAAGCTGGTAAGATGTTGCATGCAGGCCGCTGCCTTCCCAACTTACATTGTTTCCCAATGCTGCGGCCGCCAGACCCCTGGTTGCAGGATTTGGTGGGGGCAGTTTTTGTTTTATTATGCCCCATGCAGGTTCCAGGGCAGCTGAGGAGATGGTATGTGCTGTTCAGCTTCCTGGGTTCATCAGTAATCTCCCTGGACTCCAAGACGCTTTTCCTTGTGACAGCTTGGTGTCTGGGGAGGTGCAATGTGGCTGGCTCAGGACTCCTCTGGGTGTGTGTGGGGGGCTTGGGGCACTTCCGGGCAGGTGGGGAGGTGCTCAGGCCTCCCGCCTACATGGGGCTTCTCTGGCTCGGGGGGGCACCAAGCAGAAGGGGTGGAGCTGGAGGCTAGCCTCCCCAAAGAGGGGCTCCACCTGCCACCCATGTCTGTAACGTTCTATTACACCATCCACTTTTTAAAAAGTTTTATTTTATTTTACTCATTGGTAGTTTCTCCTCATAATTTTTCAAAATGGTTATTCCCTGCCGATTATGCTGTCCGTTTCCATTTATTTTCCCCTCCCCCTGCTCCCACTCCTGGGATGTTTTCAACAAAGTTGAAACTAGCATGACTCTTTTCTGTCATGTTTTGATAATTTCCATGTTTACACAAAAGCATAATGATGTCAATAGATCTCTTGGGATAGGGTCTGTTAGTAGAATCTCACCCACCCACTCCTGTAAGAAGCCTCTAACCTATTTCTGACCTATTGAAGTTCTCAAATCGTGGTTTAAAGACTTTGAAGTGCAGAGAATCCTCCAGCAAGTGACCCGTGCTTCTAGACATTCCTCACTATATAACAACTTCAAAATTTGGGATCAGGCTACCTAACAGTTGTTCTATTCAAAGTGAGTTGGAACCATGCTGCTGTTACAATCAAAGATGGATCTGAACCTAACTATGTTGATTAGAAGAATCCCAAACTTTGGGAAGGTGTTCAGAATCCAGACACAGATCTGTATCTGAATATCACACTTAGCCCCATATTTAGGCTTACAGAACAAAAAAATAAATGCTCACCACCACCTAAGTATAATACTGGATCAATCTCTCCTTTGGAGAAAGATACTGTATTAAAAGAGGGAGAATGGAAAAAATAAAAAAAGTATATAAAATGAGAAATACTGTCAAAGCATTTGCTTTAGCTACAAGGATCTAAGTAATGTTTAGATTTTGTGTTTACAAAACTATAGAGGTGTAGTGCTCACTTAAAACACATCAGCACACGAAGAGTTAATGAAGTCAAAGTATAGAAAATGTGGGAAATGGGAACTTGAGGAAACATCCCAAGGCATAACATGCAAAACCAGTTTTGCTAATCAAAGTAGTATTGTGAACTTGGCTAACAGTCACTTTAATGAAAGACCTTCATTGTTATCCAGCTCCTTAACAAAGTTCAAAAGTATATACTGTGTATATAAATTCCAAAATATCGACTATTTAGTATTGAAGGCTTGGACCCCCTTTGTCACAAGAGAAACCAAAGGATTATGACCTATTGAATTCCCATGCTTTGGACCTGTCCAGATGAGACAGCTAATTTCTTGGTATTTGCATTCATAGAATTGTAGACCTAACTTGATTAATCAAGATTAAAAGAGAATTAATTTTGTTTTATGATGAATTAAGCAGAATAAACTCCCTTTGCACAAAGCCACTGAACCAGAATAATCAAGCTAACTCTCTGTATATATTTAATTTACATCTAATTGCCCAGCATTTCCTAAATACTGTGACAAAGCTTTGTCCTTGCCCCCATGGATCCCACGTTTCCTGGCAGATTTCGCTAGCCTCAGAGGCTCACTGTGACCCTCCACATAACCCTTCTCTCTCTAGAGACAAGGGTCACAGTCTACTGAGCCATTTTCATCATAAGCCAGCAAGGGAGGTGAGGAGAAGTTATCCTTCCTTGCACAGCCTCTGTTGTCTCCCAGTCTCAGTGATTAATCAGGGGGCAAAGGGAGGGGGAAGCCCTGGCCCACCCTCTACTCCAGGCTCCAGCCCAGGGACCCTAATAGTATCAGCTACGGTAGCTGACCTTTTAGAAACATGACATGTACAATTCCCTGGGCTACTTCCCCCACAGCAGCCCTCACTTCCTCAAGCTCCACTTCACCCTTACCTCAGGGCCTCCTTCCTTGTGCCTGATATGGTACTACTCAGCCTCTCCAACAGCGCAACTTCCTCCCACAGCTCCTGACATGCACCCCCACCTGACTAACTGGGAGGCTTTTAACTAGTTTCAGCCAGCACCTGATTGGTGTCCCAATCAACCTAGCCTTCTCCCTGCCTTCTGGAAAGTTCTTAATTGGCCCCAGGTGTCTTAATTGACCTGGAGCAGCTGCCATTTCACTTATCCTGGTACCAGGGATTTGTTTAGTCTGGAGCTAATAAATCTATCTTCCACGACTTTTCTATAGCCATCTGGCCTTGCCCTGTCACAATACATAGATACTCCCTCCCTCCGCATTTCAGAAGAGCCTACACTTTTTGAAAGCTTTCCATAATGCCCGTTAATACTCACCTTTACTCACCCAGGAGGAAGGCTGCCACATGTAGCCAATAGAGATAGCTTAGTCTTAACACAAGGGATCTACAGGCCAGTATCCTGTAAGACGCTGGCTTAAGCAAGTTAGCATAGATAAAATGGCCTGACAGTTACCCTGATTTGGGGGAACTGGGAAGGTACATAACGATACCAGGTAACTGCAGGAATATTCAACTGATACTAAGCTTGGATATTTTAGGATAAAATTGTTGGCAGATGTTTAACCCACAGACTTGCTTTAGCAACAGTTCATGTATATGGTAGTGAGCTAAAAGGCACCAATACGTTAACCTATAGGATACAGGTACCCCAATATTATGAGGGTGAGGAACTTAGATGTGGACCTGGTAGGCTGGGCAGCTGCATGAATATTCATGATAGTGTTCAGGCCCTATAAAAGGCCAAGCCACCATGTAGCTGGGTGGCGAGCTTTCCATCACTGACCCGTCAGCTCTTAATTGTCATAATCTGCCACCAACCTTTTGGCATGAGGTCTCGATCACTGGACTCATTTTTGCATGCCAGAAACAGGGTTGGTTCTTTGTGTCTTACCACCAGATCCCCATAGAAGGATGTGGGTATATGAGCATGTACAAAGGATGGTACTAAAGATATCTCCAATACTATATTACTACTATTTGTTTATGAGGTATGGGCTTTCTTGTTTTTACTGATTGTATTAATAAAAGTGGCTAAGGCTTTGCTTGCCCTCAGTGTGAGGGCTGTTGCCATACACCCCAGGGTTCCCTCAAGATATTGAGCTTGTTAATTTTAATTCTGTTGTGTCTGATTCTGGGACTAGAATCTGGGACTAAACACCCAGTTTATTAAATTAGTAGCAGCTGGCAACCAATAAAGAATCAGGCTGCACACTCTATCGAGCAGCCAAGGTCTCAATGATCATTTCAGGACCAGAAAAATTGGATTATATGAGGGATTAAATATTGAAAATTAATCTATTAATTAACCCCCCATCATGTCGAGTCTTTAGAAAGTTGACCCATAATTTAACCCAAAATGCAGGTTGTAAAAGATGGAAATTGGAGAAGAGCATTCATTATCCTAGCTAACAATAACTGTGGTTTTGAAGTATTTGAGTGTTTTGAAATGTCTGCATAGAGCTAAACCTGCAACTGCCACAGTGTCATGAGATGGGCTATTTCCAGCCATCGCCAGGCTGGGGTTTCTTGGGAACAAATCTACTAGTAAGGGAAGAGGCGAGCATGCTGGCCTACCCCAGAATGGTTTGTTAAGAGAGAGGAGTGGGACCAACGTAGGCCATCAAAAGAAGTGAATTCTCCAGGTT
This sequence comes from Eretmochelys imbricata, assembly GCF_965152235.1. NCBI lineage: Eukaryota > Metazoa > Chordata > Testudines > Cheloniidae > Eretmochelys > Eretmochelys imbricata. Next base: position 45,294,805 of record NC_135573.1, on the reverse strand, counting down.
GCGCCATGAAGAGGGAGGAATTAGAGTCCCTTTGACCTTCCTGTTCCTGGCCAAGAAGACAATGTCATAATTCTGATCTTACAGACACTGTAATAAATTAGAGTTGGTTGGAAAAAGATAAGTATATATCATTAAAAAAATTCAAATTCATACATTTTCCTAACATTTGCTTTTTTTGTAGAGGGGGTACTTTTACAAAAAGTTTCTTCATTGCTGGAAAAACACTTTATTTTTTTCCACTTTAAAAAGGCGGTTGAAAATAAAAATTTACGAAAAAGTTGTGCATTTTCCTGCACCAAAATGAAACACTTTCTGAAAATTTTGAACGTTTTTCATTTTGAAATTTTACACACACACACACACACATAAAAAGTCAACCAAGTTCCTGCTCATTTAGTCATCCCAAATGACAATGGTTAACACAGATTCTGAGGTGCTGCCACCATCCAATATAAAATGCTTGTCTCAGTTAAATAGATGCAATCTGACCCAAATCTTGTTTCAGACTTCATCAATGATCAACAGCAAAATGTTGTCATAAAACTTTTTATATATCTGCTTCAGGAACTTTCAGTATTCACCCACAGTTTTAAATGTGTTTCATTGTGCTTTTGCTCTTTTGTAATCACTTTCCACCAATATTTTTGTGGTTGAGTTTTGCAGACACTAGTTTCTCCTGGGGGCATTCTGCACCAAAAAATTAAAAATTCTGGGCTCAATATTTTAAAATTCTGCAAAATTCTGCAAATTTTATTTGTCAAAATAACACTACATAATCACACCAGTTTCAATTATTTTGGTAATTTATTTCAAAATACCTGTCAGCAAGTATGTCTGTAACAATACAGACACACACAAAAATCTGCCCAGGAGTAGAGAGTTAAAGAAACCTCTATGACAACCCAGTTCCTGTTTCTCTGCCCCCTTCCCCACCAGAGCCCATCTGAGGGGGCCCCCCAGCCAATACACCAGAACCCCTTCCTTCCCAAAGCCCAACCACAGGGCCCTCCCAGCCCAGATACCCGCACCACCTTCTCCCTTCCAGAGCACAGTGGCCTCCCCCAGCCCAGACACCTGTCCCCCTCTGCCACAGAGCCCAGGGATCCAGAGGGAGGAACAGCCTGATGTTCGATGCCAAATTTGCACAGTTTCCTTCATGCCGCCCTCTCCTTCCCTCAGGGCATGCTGGGAACTGGAGCTGCCAGGAACCTTCTAGCTCCCTCTCCATCCCCCCAGCAGTGTCTTCTATGAGCAAACTGGGCTCTGCCCAGTCCAGTGGCCCCTAGTGGCAGATAGCAGCACTGCAGCCAATTTCTGTGGGGGAAAGAAAAGGAGTATTTGTGGCACCTTAGCGACTAACCAATTTATTTGAGCATAAGCTTTCGTGAGCTACAGCTCACTTCATCGGATGCATACTGTGGAAAGTACAGAAGACGTTTTTATACACACAAACCCCCCATGAAAAAATGGGTAATTATCACTACAAAAGGTTTTCTCTCCCCCCTCCCCACTCTCCTGCTGGTAATAGCTTATGTAAAGTGATCACTCTCCTTACAATGTGTATGGTAATCAAGGTGGGCCATTTCCAGCACAAATCCAGATTTTCTCTCCCCCCCCCCGGCAAAAAAACCACTCTCCTGTTGGTAATAGCTTATTTAAAGTGATGATTCTCCTTACAATGTGTATGATAATCAAGGTGGGCCATTTCCAGCACAAATCCAGGGTTTAACAAGAACGTCCGCCCCCAGACGTTCTTGTTAATAACCTAACAGACCCCATATAAAAAGTCTATTGTGTACTTTTAGTGTACTTTGTATAATTTTTGTCTATTTTCAGTGTACTTCATGTATTTTCTGTGTAATAACATTATTTAAATTTTAAGTATATTGGACTCTCTATAAAACTATGGGGAAACCAAAAGAGGAAAAAAATCAATTCAACCCCTATTTTCAATTGTGCTCCATCACTACTATACGCCCTCCAGTTTCTCCTGAGGTTTGTAGCCAAGCGCTGATCCATGACCATCTGTTTTTAATCTGTTACTCAAGATGATAGTCTGTGGATCAATGAACTCTGGCCATATTCTATAGAGAAACTGCAAAAAAAAAAAAAAATTTTGGAGAATTTCCAGCAAATAATAATGTTCATCAGAGACTTCTTTTTTCCCTTCCTTATCTCAAACTCCAGTTTTTCATAAAGGAACAGTATCTGAGCTGACTCTTCCAACAGCTGGTCCTGACATGATGCATTAGTGCCATCTAGCTAAACAAGTGAAGTCATAAATCTTCGAATTCTTAATTATGCTACCACTGCCCAAAGGAGTTTTGTGAGCTAACGACACTCAAGTGAGTGAGAGCACGATGACACTGACATTTCATTCTCAAAAAGATCATTTTTGCACTTTCTGCAGGAAGAACCTACCTGATATAAAAATTCCTTGAGACAAATTTTGAGAAGAAACAGAGATGGAGTCCTTTGCTTCAGTTAATGCACAATGGATGTAAAACATATGGAAACACAAAAGAGAAGTAATAGGCAGTTGCTCTGTATGGGCCAAACTCATTTCTGACATAAAGTGAGTGTTGCTCCACTGAATACAGGTTGTCTTAAAAAGAAGGTGTAAACAGGAAATAAATACTACCACTTGCTGCTTTTGTTACCCATTGAGTTGGCATCTGTTAACAATCAAATAAAACACACACACGTATATAAATGTTAGTCACCATAGGTAACAAAACAATTCCCACCATTAACAATCCATACCCACTGACAAGCGCATCCCCCAGAGCTGCCTTGCTAACAGTAAAGGAAATACCTGGTTGAATAAATATATCCCATACACTATGAAGGCTGCCAAACCAGGGCTCTCATGGACTATAAGAGGAAGTGAATTCCAGAGCCAGCAGACTTTCCACAGAGAACATCTGGCCACCAGCTCCATAATTTCAACCAAAATGGTTTTTAAATGAAATTCACTTATATGCAGGCCATAACAAGAAAGTCTACTATACTGTTCTAGCCAGTGATAGTATTTGTATGGTCACCCTTAACCACTGACTCTCCCAGTACTATTCATAGAATCTTCTGGGAGGCTAGCTACTGTGAACCGCAATTATCTCTAATCTGACATTCTTACATGAAATTAAGGTTGGTCTCCTGAAGTGAACCATCTACAAAATATAAAAATTCCCAATTTATTCAAATACTTTACAAATTCATAAAGAATCCCAATTATTCAAATACTTTGCAATTACCCATTCAAAATGAATAATCAATCTGTAGCACCTCCTGACAAAAGCACTGTATGACTATTCTGTTCACCAGGTTTTTTAACAATATGTAGGCATGTTAAGATGCTGCATTTTAAAGCCGTAGAGCTAAATTCTTCCCTCAGATACATTAATGCAATTCCCAATGAAATCAATTAAAGCTGTTTTGAAATCATTTGGAAGTCCATAAACTTGTTTCTCTACTCAGCGATATCAGTTTAACATCACTGAAAGCAACGGAGATAAGCACTGTGTAAAACTGGTGTAGTGGAGGGAAGAATCACATGAATGTCTGAGAGCAGATTTTAGATTCTTGATTCAAAGCTTCTCAGTTACTGCAAACTCCCAAGGATACGACATTTCAGCACATCCCTGTTAACTTAGGTTATTTACATTTCATGATGCTTCCTGCTGGCTTTCCTGCCATGGAAAAAAGAATTGTGGGAGAAAATTTTGTGTGTATTTTCTTTTGTAAAATTTTATCCAGCATACCTATCTAATCTATCTATCCAGCATAATTCTATTAATTCTAAATAATTCAAGACTTTGTCCTGATGTAAAAAATGGGTATGATTTTGAGCCATGAAGTGCTCTCTAGGATTAGGACACAGGATAGCAAATCCGGATCCCTGGGGTAAAATCCTGGTCCCACTGAAGTCAATGGTAGTTTTGCCATTGATTTTTGTCCTTTATTCCCATCTTTGCCATTGCTTTCTTTTAGCGCCTAGCGGAAGTCAGAGGATGATAATCTCTTTAGTCTAAAGAGACTAATGGAAGGCTGGATCCAAAGCCTATTGAAGCCCATGAAAAGACTCCCCTTATTTTAAAAAGGGAACCTTTTCATGGACTTCAGTAGGTTTTGGATCAGGCCATTTGAACCTTAGTTTATCTCTCCATAAAATGGGAATAATAACATTTACTAACTTACAGGTGTGCTAAGATTAAAGCTAGTTGAAAATTTTGTGTTGAAACAGTTTTCTGTTGCAAAATGCCATTTTGATAAAACTGAAATTTTTCACAAAATTATATTCATTTTGAAAACATTTTGTTTTGGGGAAAAATGGAAAACAGTTTTTAGAACATGTTGAAACATCCTATTTCAAATATTTTTTGAATGAAAGATGTTGATTGTTTTTTTGCTTTGAAAGAAATTTTCATTGAGAAATTTACTTTATTTTATAGGAATTTTTATAGGAATTTTTAAAAATGAACTGAATTCAAATGAAAAGTTTCAAATTTATTTAAATGAAACATTTCAACTGATCTGAAACAATTTAAAAAATCCATTTCATGAAACATTTCACAGTTTTGGCTTTTTTCCCAATTTAGGATGAAAAAAAATTCAAAATTTTGATGGGATGGAAAATCTATTTCCTGGACACCTCTAGTGGAAAGGCTTATCTAAATGTTCAGGAAGTGCTTTTAGATAGAGTGATATTTAATTATAAAGAATTATTATTCAAAATGGAAATTTGCTGAAACTGAGAGATTCTGTTGGCTCTGAAATGAGCCTTTCCACCATCCACAGGAACTAGAGAAAAGAAGCTAAATTGTCCATAGTCCTCCAATTCCTACCATAAGGCTGGTTAGCTGTAGCTTTTTGGAAGAGATTATTGTCCTGACCGTTCTCTTAATAGAATACCCATAAACTTTAATTAAGAATGCATCGGACTGGAATAGAACATTTTCACAGGGCAGTAGTTTCCCTGTTTTCTTATAGCCAAGGCATTTATTGAAATGAGATTTATTTTCAAAGCAGGAGATATTGATCTTGAGCTATTACAATAACCCTATTTTTCTTTTACCAGATGACTGATGGTAATGTATTCATTTTGTCTGATGGATGTCAATACACAAGAGATACATTGTTTCACATGCTGTTATTGAAAAGCAGTATTCTGAATGGTTGAGGTCAGACTAGATAATCTTAATGGTCCCTTCTGGCATTAAAATTATGAATTTATGAACAGTTTAGAAAATATTGTATGCTTCATTCAGAGAACAGTTAGTTCAGTAGGATCAGGATACTTTTTGAATCAAGTTCATGTTGTGACAGACAGGGTAATTTCCTACAGTATCTTTGGGAGATCTCGCTGTATTACATTTATGTGCAATTGTGGGCCAGGGACTGCATGTAATACCATGGGGGAGGATGACCACAGTCCTCTAGGAACTAAGAACAATGGGGAGTGATTAGGAAAATTCACTCATGGTGTGACATCCTTGACAAAGCCCTGGCTGGGATGATTTAGTTGAGGATTGGTCCTGCTTTGAGTAGGGGTTGGACTAGATCACCTCCTGAGGTCCCTTCCAACCCTGATATTCTATGATTCTATGACATCTCCAGAGAGGTAGCATCATCTGGAGAGGCTCACAAATATTGGTTCCAACTGGATTCTCAGAGACCAACATAGCAAGGACTTTGGGATCAATAGCCTGAGTTTGGATCAGTGGACACAGGGCCTTCTTTCTGATCCAGGACCTTCTGTCCAAGGGGGAACCCCATTGGGCTGGGAGGACTTCAGCCTACTAAGTTCCCATAATGGGTGACCTCTGGTAAGCTTTTAGCATGTGTATAGCTATTCATAGCCTTTGAAGAGCAAGCTAAGTGCAGACTCTGGCCTGTTCAGGCAGTCTGGTTTGCTGGCAATAGCACAGTGTAGGAAGGGAACCATGCAGCCTGGAAAACCCCTGGTCAGGAGAGAGAGACATGCAGGTCTCCACCCAAGACAGGTGATGACTGGGAGCTGGAAGCCTAAAGGTGGGTGCCGTTGTTGGAGTCCCTGCTCCAATCACTCTTTAATGATTTATATAGAGTGGGACATCTTCAATAGAGAGATTGAAAGAGTAATGCCTCAGAATACGGCAGTTTCTGGGGCACTCTCCTGCAATATAGAAGACACAAGTTCAAATCCCTACTTCTCCTCAGGCAGAAGGATGCATTGAAGTTGAGTCTCTCACATCATAACATTTCAGGTCAAACATGTTTTATTCAACCCAAAATGGATTTTTTGATTCCTCGATATTTTTTGCAATTTTTGGATTCTGTTCAACATGAACCAAATTTTGTTGCAATTTTTTGGAACTGCCAGCAAACTGAAAAATTAGCTCTAATAGTATCCCCCTAATGCTAAAGGAAAACAAATGGGTGTAACTATTCGAAACACACTAGACTCCAGCTTTGAAAGGATGTCTTCCACTCAGACACCTCAACTCAGAAAGGAGGCAAACCAAACCCTTCCCTATTCCTGTGATCACTACACCCCCCCACCCAAAAAAAAATTCAGTGTCAGTTCACCTTTTCCCAGCATGCTTTTCTGGTAGCTGTCCTTTTAAATGTGGGAGATAAAAGCAGCAGCAGGCCTAAAGTGTCCATTTTGATCTGAAAGCTGTAGGGTGTATCCCCATTTCTTCTATCTGGTAAGTACTGTTAGCTCCTTTTATGTTCTCACCCAGTTTTCCTGTCTTGTTCCTGAGGAGATGGCACATACTCACAAAATCTTTGCCCCAGATTTCTGGTTTTGTAACAAAAGTTTCACAGAGTTCTGACCTCTCTGAACTGAACAATATAACAGGGCAGTTTGGAGTGAGGTTATTCAAATCACTTTAGTGTTATCTACATTTTTTCAATGTATTTGTTGCTGGTTTTATCAATGTTGGAAGAACGTTTGTTTCCTGCAGCCCTTTAGATTATTAGGGTGTGTATGAAGCCAGTGGTTGGACAGGTTTGTGGACAGGATGAGAATACATTGCCCCCAAGAGTTCACAGCATTTTACCTGGCTGGCTCTAAATCTTCCACATTCCAAGCCAAGGTGCAATATAGTTATATGTGATCTTTCTCATTAAGGCTGGGCTTTGGGAGATCAAAACCTGAGGTATGGTTTTTGCTTTTTAGGGCAAATAAGTGTGGGGAAGGGACTCATGAAAATTCTAATTTATCAAGGGTACTGATAGACCAAGGCTGACAGCTGATTTTCTGATAACATTGTTCTAGCTCTCCTTAAGTCTAATCTGCCCCATGGCATGTAGCCCACGGCCATGCCAATTTAGATTCCTGGAGCTGGTTCTTTGCGCATTTCTTGATCTCCATATCTATCTGACCCATATTAGCGATCAGTGTGTTCAGTGTCATGGTTACATGGTTGCAGGTATGCTGGAGAAGGGTGTGTGTGTAATGGGAAGTGGAGGATAATGCTGGGATGAGTGCAGAAGTCATGTTTTAGCTACACTCATTTCTCTTATGTAAGTGAATACGGACTTGACAGCTCCAAATATAAGGGAACCACCTATGTATTTAGGTACTCCCTTTGCCCATCTCATAAGCACTGCTTTTCTTTCTGTCTTAGTAAGTGTACTGTTGGCCTGGGTTGTGTATTTCGCCAGCGGTGTGGCCCCGAAATCAGACAGCAATCAATCTAGAGCAGCATTGCTCAAATGCAGCCACCATGGCTGCATGTGGCCACCAGGGTTTTTTCCTGCAGCGCCCAGGGGCTTTGGGGGCAGGCTTCAGCCCTCTCTATCCAACTTTAGCCGGGGGACTCCAGGAGTGGGCTTCAGCGCCCTCCTCCCCCACTTCAGCTGGAGGCTCCGGCTGTTGGGTTCTGGGCTTCAGGCCCTCAGGGTGGTGGGGCTCTGGGTTTCAGCCTCCCCACCCAAGCCAGGACTTTAAAGAGCAGTGAGCAAGCGACCAGGGAGCTTTGCGACCAGGGGCCGCTAACAGGGAGTTTCAAGAGGGAGTTGGGAAGGGGAGTTGGAAAGGGGCAAGGTACGCTTGCCATTCTTTAAAACCTTTACACTAAACTATAATCAAAACTTCTTGATTTAAACAAAAACCCTATAATTAACCTAGGTAACTGTAGGAGAAAATGCAGGCAGAAGCCCAGCAGCAGAGTGGGGGCTATCCTGTTTATTGCACTCAGTGTAGCATGTATGAATACCTGCCCTGTGGGTGGGTGGCGTATGTCTGCATTCGGTGCAAGGAGCTCCTAGCCCTCAGAGACTGTGTACGGGCTTTGGAGGCCAGGGTGGCGGAACTGGAGGAGCTAAGGGAGGCAGAAAGATATGTTGATAAGGCTTTCTGGGACACTGTAGATTTGTCCCACCTTCGGTCAGACAGCCCCTGCCCCGTTAAGGAGGATGAAAGGCCCGGAGAAGGAGAGCAGTCAACGGGAACAGAGGGAAACCTTCTCATAGTCAGCACCCTCCTTCCAGATGATCTTGGGGTATGCTCTTGCACTGAGGTTACCTCTCTGGGGGAGGGAACTCCAGTCATTAGGAAAAGGCAGGTGTTAGTAATGGGAGATTCGATCATTAGAAACATAGATAGTTGGGTTTGCGATGACTGGGAGAACCGTATGGTGACTTGCCTGCCTGGTGAGAAGGTTGCGGATCTCTTGAGGCATCTAGATAGACTTATATGTAGTGCTGGGGAGGAGCCGGTGGTCGTGGTACATGTAGGTACCAATGACATTGGGAAGGGAAGGAGAGATGTCATGGAGGCCAAATTTAGGCTGCTAGGGAAGATACTGAAATCCAGGACCTCTATGGTGGCATTCTCAGAAATGCTTCCAGTTCCACGTGCAGGGCCAGGTAGGCAGGCAGAGCTTCAGAGTCTCAATGCGTGGATGAGATGATGGTGTAGAGAAGGAGGGGTTTAGATTTATTAGGAACTGGGGAAACTTTGGGGATAGGGGGAGCCTATACAGGAAGGATGGGCTCCACCTAAACCAAAGTGGATCCAGACTGCTGGCACTTAACGTTAAAAAGGTTGCAGAGCAGTTTTTAAACTAAGAGATGGGGGAAAGCCGATTGCTGTAGAGGTGCATGTGGATTGGACAGAGACTTCTCTTAGAGGAGAGTCTATTGATAGAGATTCTCTAGGTTTTAGTCAGGAGGAGAGGATGGAAGAGGATAAAGTATGGGCCAGATCCAATGAGAAACATTCACATAAAGAATCTGATACATCACAAAAGGGAAGACAAATAAACAGTGACAAGTTTTTTAAAGTGCTTGTACACAAATGCTAGAAGTCTAAATAATAAGATGGGTGAACTAGAGTGTCTCGTGTTATAGGAGGATATTGATATAATAGGCATCACAGAAACCTGGTGGAGTGAGGCCAATCAATGGGACACAATCATTCCAGGGTACAAAATATAACAGAAGGACAGGACAGGTCATGTGGGGGTGGGGAGAAGTGGCACTATATGTGAAAGAAAATGTAGAATCAAATGAAATAAAAATCTTAAATGAATCCACGTGCTCCATAGAATCTCTAGGGATAGTAATTCCATGCTCTAATAAGAATATAACAGTAGGGATCTATTATCGACCACCTGACCAGGACAGTGATAGTGACGATGAAATGCGAAGGGAAATTAGAAAGGCTACCAAAATAAAAAACTCAATAATAGTGGGGGCTTTCAATTATCCCCATATTCACTGGATACGTCACCTCAGAGCGAAATGCAGAGACAACATTTCTCGATACTTTAAATGACTGCTTCTTGGAGCAGCTGGTACAGGAACCCATAAGGGGAGAGGCAACTCTCGGTCTAGTCCTGAATGGAGCGCAGGATCTGGTTCAAGACGTAACTATAACAGGACCACTTGGAAATAGTGACCATAATATAATACCATTTAACGTTCCTGTGGTTGGAAGAACACCTCAACAGCCCAACACTCTGGCATTTAATTTCAGAAAGGGGAACTATGCAAAAATGAGGAGGTTAGTTAAACAGAAATTGACAGGTACTGTGACTAGAGTGAAATCCCTGCAAGCTGCATGGACACTTTTCAAAGATACCGTAATAGAAGCTCAACTTAAATGTATACCCCAAATTAAAAACACAGTAAAAGAACTAAAAAAGAGCCACTGTGGCTTAACCATGTAAAAGAAGCAGTGAGAGATAAAAAGGCATCTTTTAAAAAGTGGAAGTCAAATCCTAGTGAGGTACATAGAAAGGAGCATAAACACTGCCAAATTAAACGTAAAAATATAATAAGAAAAGCCAAAAAGGAGTTTGAAGAACAGCTAGCCAAAAACTCAAAAGGTAATAACAAAATGTTTTTTAAGTACATCAGAAGCAGGAAGTCTGCTAAACAATCAGTGGGGCCCCTGGACGATCGAGATACAAAAGGAGCACTTAAAGACGATAAAATCATTGTGGAGAAACTAAATGAATTCTTTGCTTCAGTCTTCATGGCTGAGGATGTTAGGGAGATTCCCAAACCTGAGCCGTCTTTTGTAGGTGACAAATCTGAGGAATTGTCATAGATTGAAGTGTCACTGGAGGAGGTTTTGGAATTTATTGAGAACCTTAACAATAACAAGTCACCGGGACCAGCTGGCATTCACCCAAGAGTTCTGAAAGAGCTCAAATGTGAAATTACAGAACTATTGACTATGGTTTGTAACCTGTCCTTTAAATCAGCTACTGTACCCAATGATTGGAAGATAGCTAATGTAACATCAAGATTTAGGAAGGGCTCTAAAGGTAATCCTGACAATTACAGACCGGTAAGTCTAACGTCAGTACCGGGCAAATTAGTTGAAACAATAGTAAAGAATAAAATTGTCAGATACATAGAAGAACATAAATTGTTGCTCAAAAGTCAGCATTGTTTCTGTAAAGGGAGATCATGTCTTACTAATCTATTAGAGTTCTTTGAGGGGGGTCAACAAACATGTGGACAAGGGGGATCCAGTGGACATAGTGTACTTAGATTTCCAGAAAGCCTTTGACAAAGTCCCTCATCAAAGGCTGTTAGTAAATTGAGTTGTCATGGAAAAAGAGGAAGATCCTTTCATGGATTGAGAACTGGTTAAAAGACAGGGAACAAAGGGTAGGAATAAATAGTAAATTTTCAGAATGGAGAGGGTAAGTAGTGGTGTTCCCCAAGGGTCAGTCCTAAGACCAATCCTATTCAACTTATTCATAAATGATCTGGAGAAAGGCGTAAACAGTGAGGTGGCAAAGTTTGCAGATGATACTAAACTGCTCAAGACCAAAGCAGACTGTGAAGAACTTCAAAAAGATCTCACAAAACTAAGTGATTGGGCAACAAAATGGCAAATGAAATTTAATGTGGATAAATGTAAAGTAGTGCACGTTGGAAAAAATAACCCCAACTATACATACAATATGATGGGGGCTAATTTAGCTACAACTAGTCAGGAGAAAGATCTTGGAGTTATCATGGATAGTTCTCTAAAGATGTCAACATGGTGTGCAGTGGCAGTCAAAAAAGCAAACAAGATGTTAGGAATCATTAAAAAAGGGATAGAGAATAAGATGGAGAATATCTTATTGACGATATATAAACCCATTGTACGCCCACATCTTGAGTACTGCATACAGATGTGGTCCCTTCATCTCAAAAAAGATATACTGGCATTAGAAAAGGTTCAGAAAAGGGCAACTAAAATGATTAGGGGTTTGGAACGGGTCCCATATGAGGAGAGATTAAAGAGGCTAGGACTTTTCATCTTGGAAAAGAGGAGACTAAGGGGGGATATGATAGAGGTATATAAAATCATGAGTGGTGTGGAGAAAGTGAATAAGGAAAAGTTATTTACATGTTCCCATAATATAAGAACTAGGGGCCACCAAATGAAATTAATGGGTAGCAGGTTTACAACAAATAAAAGGAAGTTCTTCTTCACTCAGTGCACAGTCAATCTGTGGAACTCCTTGCCTAAGGAGGTTGTGAAGGCTAGGACTATAACAGGGTTTTAAAGAGAACTGGATAAATTCATGGAGGTTCAGTCCATAAATGGCTATTAGCCAGGATGGGTAAGGAATGGTGTCCCTAGCCTCTGTTTGTCAAAGGGTGGAGATGGATGGCAGGAGAGAGATCACTTGATCATTACCTGTTAGGTTCACTCCCTCTGGGACATCTGGCATTGGCCACTGTCCGTAGACAGGATACTGGCTGGCTGGACCTTTGGTCTGACCCAGTATGGCCATTCTTATGTACTTATGATTCAGCTGTGGAGCTCCGGCTCTGGGCTTCATTCCAGGGGGCCGACCTTACCAGGCACCTTGGTCAAGAGACAAGGAGCAGGATGAACCTGGGGTATGATGCCACAGAAGGGAGCTCGGGGCAATGGGGGGAGAAAGCAGTGGGGAGATGGGGAGGCAGCCGGGGCCAGAGGCAAAGGGTTGGTGGTCAGGGGAGGCAACAGGGATCAAGGGCACCAAAATACAACTGTATATTATTTTTATTATTGTCTGCAAAAAAACCTCCCCAGAAGACCTCAGGCAGCTCTCCTCCTCCTCTTTATTTAGGGTCCTTCATTGCTCCCAACTGCTTCCTGCTCTGCTGGGAGAAAATCAGCTTCTCCTGGAGGTTCCCACCTCTGTGCCTGGCAGCTATGACACACTGTGGAGTAGGGCCTGTTCCAGTCCCTCAATCCACAGCACTGGAGGGAAGCGGTGCTGCCAGGTCTGAGGGAGTGGGGTGGGGAGCCCATACTCTGGCACAAAGCTGCAGGATTTGGATCCTATCTTGATTCTTGTTCCCACTCTGGATGCTGCCATCTATTCGTGCAAACCTCTCAGCAAATGCTTAGCAGGTGCAACTTGTCCTTCATTTGAATAAAACCATCATCAAAGGCATGCAGCTGAGTCAGCTATTAAACCACTCAATTCTAATCTGTGCCATGGCCTGTGATCAAAGTGGGTGAGGAGGATGTCAAGAGGGATGAGGAGTTAGAGCCCTCCACGAGCTGAGCTGACACTGGGAAAAGTAAAAAGGTGAGCTGCACTTTGTCAGGGGCCCCAATAAATTACTTCTCCTTAGGGACAGGGAAGTAAATGTATCTACATCTAGACTGTACATGCCTACGCAACCCACACACCACCTTGGTGTGGTGTTCTGTCCCATTGCGGGAGGGAGGGAGAGAGAGATTAATGAGTCTGCTCTACAGCCTTCACGAACAGGAAGCTGGCTTTTAGCTCATGTGGTAGAGGCTCATGCACTAAGCTCCAGAGGTTCCAGGTTTGATCCCGCCCGCCGACGACATGGCCCCTACTCTTCCACCCAGGCCTGCCGACAACAATTTTGGGCCCCAGGGCAGAACAGTCAATGGGCCCCCATGCACGCACAAGCCACACCTGTGTGGACGTAGTCCGTCTGATGTTTGGGCGGTGCTGTGCCTTTGCTGGCTGGTGCCCAGCGAGCTGCCAGCTGCACTGCTGGGCGCGCTCTTCCGGCACAGCCAGGGCTTCCACATGCCCGCCTGGTAGGGTTGCCAACTGTTTAACCCAAAGACCCTTGCCCTGCCCCTTCCCTTTGGCCATGCCCTTGTCCCGCCACTTCTCTGAGGCCCTGCCCCCTGCTCATTCCATCCCCCACCCTCACTCACTTTCACCAGGCTGGGACAGGGGGTTGGGGTGTGGGAGGGGATGTGGGATGCAGGCTCTGGGAGGGAGTTTGGATGCAGGATGTGGGATCTAGGCTGGGACAGGAGGTTGCGGTGCAGGAGGCGGTCAGGGGGTTGGCACTTACCTTGGACGGCTCCCGAAGGCAACCGGCACATCCCTCTGGCAGTGGCTCCTAGGCAGGAGTCCCAGGGGGCCTTCGTGCACCACTGCCCACAGGCATTGCCCCTGCAGCTCCCAATGGCCACAGCTCCCAGCTAATGAGAGCTGTGGAGTTGGCACTCAGGGCAGGGAGATCCCCTCCCCAAGGGGAGATCCCCTCCCCAAGGGCTGCACGGATGTGCCGGCCACTTTTGGGAGCGGTGAGGGCAGGCAGGAAGCCTGCCTTAGCCCCACTGCGCTGCTGGTGGCCAGGGGCCCTTGGGCCTTCTTAAATTGCCTGGACCTCTGTGCAATTGCCCCCTTTGCCCTCCACCCCCGGCCCCTGTTGGTGGGCCTGCCTCCACCCCCACCAAACCCTGACCACTGTGAACCTTGCATGTAGTCATGCTAAGTAGCTGATCAGTGCTATAGTCACAGCTGTCAGGGAACAGTGTAAAGACAGCAGGTTCTGAAACCCCTCCCAATCTCTTACGGAACTGTTTTTATAGATGTTCACAACTGATTGAGTGCTCCCAATGTCACTCTTTACCACAGGTATTACTATAAAACAAAAATGTTTCACTACGATGGCAACTGAGCTGCCTCAAAAGCTTCCACAGAACAAATGCACCATCAAAGATGTTAACCTTGAGGAGGTACCTTCGTACAATTATCTGTGGCCAATAGGTGTAGACATCGGCTGCAGGGGATCAAAACTCAGAGGTATTTGGGCACGAAACTTAGGCCTGGTCTACGCTAGGAAATTAGGTTGGTATAACTGTCACTCATAGTGAAAAATGCAGACCCCTGAACAATGCGGTTAAACTGGCCTAACCCCCAGTGTAGACAGTGCTAGGTTGATGGAAGAATCAACCACTGCAGCATTTTAAGTGTAGACAAATCCTAAGTGCCGATGTTGTCTAGTGCTTTTCCCACAGCAGCCTGGAGTGACATGTCCAGCAGCACAGTCACAGAAGTTACCCTCTGGCTTCTGGCTGTTCCAGGATGTGTGAGCACAGTGCATCCGGGATTTCCCTTGCCTGCCAGGAACAGTGTGCACGTGGCTGCACATTTCAGAAACTCCATCTACTGAAATCCAGCTGTAATTTCTGGTACTTGAGTTATGGCAGCCACCTGGGGGTAGATGGCAGTATGGATAGCCTGGCAAACCTGTGCAACCCCCACCCTGACAGTGGACTTCCCACCTCACCCTCCCTCCCAACCAGTTGGTTTGCAGCTGACTGGTAGCTGTCAGGTGCTACCAGTATCCAAAGGGCATTGGACAGTCTGGATCTCTGAGAACAAGTGATCTAGCACTGAAGGGTTGGTGCAGGCTGTCTCCCAGCTCTCTGGAGATTTGCTTCCTCATTCAGAAGTTCTGAAGCCACTGGTTGTCATCACAGGTTTCCAGAATGATGTGATCCTACCACATTGTGCTGGTTTTCCTGGACCAGAAGTGGCGGTCCACCCAGCGGCACACTGTGGTGATACCAGCAGTGATAACTTCTGGTCCAAGGGATCACCGTGGATAGTCACTCACCCTCTTGGTCAGGCAACTTTGGCTTGTAAAAAAGTTCTGGCCTGATTCCTTCAAGTATCTAGCAAGTTGTTTCTCATGGACATTTTTCTCGTGACAAGTAGTAGGAACAGAGCCACATCATCTAGGACTTGATCCATGTCTTCTGGCAGAAGGGAGAGGTGAGCGGGAGCTGCTGTCACCAAATGTGTTCCAGCAACATGCAGGAAGTTGGTTCCTAGAGTGTCTCCTATGATGCACAGAACTCTGGGATACCGCCCCATAAATGGTAACACTAACATTGCGTACCAACGAGGGGCAGCATGAACATGGGTATATATGTATACACAGTGTATTGCCAGGCCCAGTGCAACATATGTGGACACTCAGTACAAGTATGGGGTACACTTGCTAACCATATATGGGCAACTACCCATGGAGGCTTGCAAGTGCAGTCATAGGCTATCCTTGAATCACAATTTCTTCTTGGGTCTACTTCTGGGACAATGAAGCTACATACCGTGCCTTTCTCAGGACTACGACAAAGGTTTGATCCTTAAAGCTTATATTTTGAAGTCATTTCTTGGAATCAGTAATATTTAAAACGAATCAATGAAAATTTAGCAGCGCATAACAGTGAAATTTGGCTCAAATCTGTTTCAATCATTTTTTTGTACCATTCTCCTTGAAGCTAAAAAAGAAAGTGAGGGTTTTTTTTTAGAAAAAGATATCATGATACCATTCTCGCTTTATATATACTGACAAAATCAAAATGGTTCCTGTTGCCTTTGTATACCTAGTATGGTGGAAAATTAACCACACATTGTGTTTGGTTCAGAACAAGCCTGAGGCCAGCTTTATTCAAGCATGCGCATACAGGGAGAGTCAGCCAGAGCTGCTTTGGCATAAACAGAAAATGCAGGAGTTTATATAGCTGAAAACCACAATTGGTCAAGCACACTTCCACCAATGGAGCTTTCCCTTATTTGGCATATAATGTGAGCCTTAATAGTAGTTTTGCCTTATTTGGAATATAACAAAACAAGCTTTTCCTGTTATTGACAAGTTGTTCTTTTGCGGTTAACGGTCTTTCCTAATTTCTAGCTGTTAGGGTGATATTTCTTAAGCGGTGCTGCTGCACTTGCCCCACAATGGAATTTTTCTTACTCTCTTCTTAGCCTTCATATACACAGTTAGCTTGACCAAAGTTTTAGGCCTACTTGGGTCTACTGTGTTTTTCCTCCACACTAGGCAATGAACTGTTCTCAACATTGTGGTATCTGAATGAGCACCGAATCTAAGTCTTACGTCACATGTTTCACTCCATGCTTTGTTGTACACATGGGTCAAAACCTCTTTATAAAAATACATAAAGCGCCTGCCTGTGGGTCTTTGTATCTGAGTTAAATGGCTGAGAACCTGATGTTGGCACCATGCGATGAACCTGTGTACTGGGATTTCAAGCACTAGCACCATATACATTAGCCAGCCTTTAGATAAGCTATTACCAGCAGGAGAGTGGGGTGGGGGGAGAGAAAACCTTTTGTAGTGATAAACACCCATTTTTTCATGGTCGGTGTGTATAAAAACATCTTCTGTATTTTCCACATTATGCATCAGATGAAGTGAGCTGTAGCTCACGAAAGCTTGTGCTCAAATAAATTGGTTAGTCTCTAAGGTGCCACAAGTCCTCCTTTTCTTTTCTCAAGCACACACGCTCTCAGCAGGATTTGTCAACACGCTTCCCAGCACTCCATGCTCAACATGTGGTGCAGTGTGTAGGGGTCCAAGACACTGCAGTGTATGTGAGGAATATTTCTGAATTGCATTAACATTACTGCTGATGAGTACTGTGAGAGCCTGATTAACCCTTCTGAGCACTGCAATGTGTTTTCTTTCAGCCTTCCCTTTATGGCCCTTTATTTAGTTTCCCATCTTCATAAGAAAGCTGTGGTGAGAAATTGTTTGGGTGTATTTGAGACTATTGCAAGAACAGGGGCTCTCCATTTCCCGCAAACACAGTTGAATTCACCCATGCTCTCATTTGTCTAGGCGCTCATTACTTCCAGGGCTGACTATTTTAATTCGTTCCTGCTGGCTTTCCAGATTGTTTGCTAAACTGGCTGCAGATGGTTTTGAATGTTCCCAGGACTGTTACTATGATCTGCAGATCATATTTCTGCCATGTCGTGTTCCCTCTACCCTGGTTGCCTGTTAAGCGGCATATGGCTTTAAAATCCTCTTACTGATCTATGAAGCTCATGGCGGTTCTGATTCTGTTTACCTTTCTGACCTTTTAGCTTTTTTACACTCTGGCTAAGGCTCTTTATTCATCTACTACAATGTCTGTTGCTAGGGCACAGCCAGGAGAGCTAGTGCTGAGTGTGTTCCAGGGGTATGCCATTAGAGCCTGCTGTAGCCCCACTGAAGTCAGAGGGATGGATTTGCCTCCTGTTGCCTATTGTGCATCAATGCTCTCCTCATCTCAAGGATATTAGGGCATCACAATCAGCTTGTATGTGCATCAAGGCAAAATGAAAACTTTATTTGTACAAAAAGAAAAGGAAGATTTGGGGCACCTTAGAGACTAACACATTTATTTGAGCATAAGTTTCCATGACCTACAGCTCACTTCATCGGATGCATTCAGTGGGAAATACAGTGGGGAGATTTATATACATGGAGAACATGAAACAATGGGTGTTACCATACACACTGTAAAGAGAGTGATCACTTAAGGTGAGCTATTACCAGCAGGAGAGCGGGGGGGGGTGGGGGGGTGGGACCTTTTGTAGTGATAATCAAGATGGGCCATTTCCAGCAGTTGACAAGAACATCTGAGGAACAGTGGGGAGTGGGGGTGGGGAATAAACATGGGGAAATAATTTTACTTTGTGTAATGACCCATCCACTCCCAGTCTTTATTCAAGCCTAAGTTAATTGTATCCAGTTTGCAAATTAATTCCAATTCAGCAGTCTCTGGTTGGAGTCTGTTTTTGAAGTTTTTTGTTGAAGAATTGCCACTTTTTGATCTGTAATCAAGTGACCAAAGTGACCATATATCACAGTGGTAGATGTGCAGGTGAACAAGCCTCTGATAGCGTGGCCTACCTACATGCCTCCAGCTTTCATCCAGACCACACCACACGATCCATTGTCTGCAGCCAAGCTTTACGATACGACCACATTTGCTCCAACCCCTCAGACAGAGACAAACACCTACAAGATCTCTGTCAAGCTTTCTTACAACTACAATACCCACCTGCTGAAGTGAAGAAACAGATTGACAAAGCCAGAAGAATACTCAGAAGTTACCTACTACAGGACAGGCCCAACAAAGAAAATAACAGAACGCCACTAGTGATCACCTTCAGCCCCCAACTAAAACCTCTCCAACGCATCATCAAGGATCTACAACCTATCCTAAGGACGACCCATCACTCTCACAGATCTTGGGAGACAGGCCAGTCCTTGCTTACAGACAGCCCCCCAACCTGAAGCAAATACTCACCAGCAACCACACACCACACAACAGAATCACTAACCCAGGAACCTATCCTTGCAACAAAGTCCGTTGCCAACTGTGTCCACATATCTATTCAGGGGACACCATCAAAGGACCTAATCACATCAGCCACAGTATCAGAGGCTCATTCACCTGCACATCTACCAATGTGATATATGCCATCATGTGCCAGCAATGCCCCTCTGCCATGTACATTGGCCAAACTGGACAGGCTCTACGTAAAAGAATAAATGGACACAAATCAGACGTCAAGAATTATAACATTCAAAAACCAGTCAGAGAACACTTCAATCTCTCTGGTCACTCGATTACAGACCTAAAAGTGGCAATTCTTCAACAAAAAAACTTCAAAAACAGACTCCGACAAGAGACTGCTGAATTGGAATTAATTTGCAAACTGGATACAATTAACTTAGGCTTGAATAAAGACTGGGAGTGGATGGGTCATTACACAAAGTAAAATTATTTCCCCATGTTTACCCTCTCCCTACCCCCCGCTGTTCCTCAGATGTTCTTGTTAACTGCTGGAAATGGCCCACCTTGATTATCACTACAAAAGATTTTTTTCCCCCCCCGCTCTCCTGCTGGTAATAGTTCACCTTACCAGATCACTCTTGTTACAGTGTGTATGGTAACACCCATTGTTTCATGTTCTTTGTGTATATAAATCTCCCCACTGTATTTTCCACATCCGATGAAGTGAGCTGTAGCTCACGAAAGCTTATGATCGAATAAATTGGTTAGTCTCTAAGGTGCCACAAGTCCTCCTTTTCTTTTTGCGGATACAGACTAACACGGCTGCTACTCTGAAACCTTTATTTGTACAGGCTCTTTTTTGAGCTTAAGAAAACACAGATGTGATGGGTCATATCCTTAGCTGGTGTAAATGGCAGCAGCTTTATTGAATTCAGTGGAGCTGCTCCCATTTACACCAATGGAGGGTCTGGCTCATTATATTTGCATTGCATTTTGTGATACATGACCTAAAAT
Organism: Eretmochelys imbricata; assembly: GCF_965152235.1. Classification (NCBI taxonomy): domain Eukaryota; kingdom Metazoa; phylum Chordata; order Testudines; family Cheloniidae; genus Eretmochelys; species Eretmochelys imbricata. The sequence goes on along the minus strand of NC_135573.1, from coordinate 45,274,977 downwards.
CACACAGAACTTGCTTATATCTCCTATGTCATCTGAGTATCCAGAGCTCAATAACTCTCCTCCTACCTATTTTGACCTGGTACATTTCTCTGGTTCCTTTTTTAAAATGTGTTTTCATTCTCAAATGTAATTGTAACAGAGATGGCAACTTCATGCAGTATCCTTGGTCGGGAAAAAACATATTGAATTAAGTTGAAGTATCTTGGGAGTCCATTGTATGAAATGCAAAGATATGCATTATTGAGGGCCCAGATTATATGTAACCTCTCTGAGGGGAGATGTGATGTGAGGCCTGGGAGTTCAAAGGGCTACACTGAAAATGTGTCTGACAAGAATAGGCTTTTGGGACGATAAGTGTGAAGTGAATTTCCTGGGGAATACCTAGAAATGCAATTCCCCATCTCTCGTTCTGCAAAAACCCAGCCTTCTGAAGCTAAGATCTGAGGAGAGGGTCATTGTCTGCTGATCCCAGAGACTAGAGCTCAAAGGCCTGAGCTGTAATAAGAAATGATTGAACTGCCCAACCTGGTTTCTGGTTCTGAATCTGAGACAGTTTTGAACATGAAAACATGGGGAAAATCCAATTGTAGGTTTTGGAGGACTGACATCTACCAGAGCCTGAGGTGGGACTTGGGGGGTGACCTCCAGTAAGCTTTTTAGTAGGTGTGTATGTTCTTTTATTGTTTTTAGTATGTTTTCTTTGTAACATTCTTAAGAATGTTTTTATTCTTAAGAATAAATGTGCTTGCTTAGAAAGAGCTGTGTGGTAACTTGTAACTGCTTAGTTATTCTGTTCATCGCCTTTAGAGGAAAAGTAGAGTGCAGACACTGGTTTGCTGGGAATATCACAGTGAAGACAGGAAGCGTGCTGACTAAAAACACTCTGGTCAGGAGGAGCAAGAGAGATGCATGTCTCCACCCAAGAGAGGTGGTGGCTGGGAGCCCAGAGTGGGTGCACTTGGTGGACTGTGGAATAGATGTGCAATTGCCCTGAAAGTGAAAAAATTTCACCATCCCTGTGTGTATTGAGTCATATTTGCTTTCTTTACTAGCAGTCAGAAGCTTCTGCTGATTTTTATTCCTGTTAGCTCTGCTGGCCCTGCAGTGCTATGGGAGTGAGCTGAATTCTGTTTGTGTGCAGGCAGCATCAGTAGAACTGCTAATTCAATTCTCCTCACAGGGCCAAATGCCACCCTCATTTGTACCTCCACATTCCTAGTGAAGCTGCAGAACTGTTGGGGTTGCCCAGGGGAGAGCTACGGAGGATCTTTATTGCTGGTGATGTTGCATGAGCCAGAAAAACACACAGTGAGTGAAATATTGGCCCATTGGAGTGAATGGGAATTTTGTCATTGTATACAGTAGGGCTGTGTTTATAGGAGTGGTGGAGGGATGGGGGCAGGGAAGTGTTTTTTTTTTTTTTGCTTGTAAACTGAGCCTATTTGCTCTGGAAGGCATTGAGACACAAACATGAAATCCCACAATTCCCCTTTACACTCCATTTTCAGAGCAGCAGCACCACACCGTATGCTTATCTGTTTGCTTTTACTTTTGAGCATTTGATGTAGCATTGATTCACATATTCTTGTTCGCCTCAGACACCTCAGAAATACCAATAGCCGTTTGTCTCCTTTTAGGAGGAATTGTAAAGTGCCTGTTCTGTACCCATCGTGGCCCTTGAAATCATCACCACAAGAGATCAAATGTGTTCCACTGTTTTGTTTTACATTTGCCTGGAACATTAGTAATAAGCATGTTGTTGGGAGGATGTATCAAATCAGTTTCAGTCCAGAATTCTAGGATCTGATTATACTTCCTTTAGAAATATCTTTGCCCTATTTCCTCATAGTCCTGCTGCCTTTGATTCTCCCACTTTCTCTTATTTTGTACTCTATTACCACCATCATCTTTTCACTTTCTTGTATTTTGTCACCTCTGGCTGGCAAATCTCTCCCTGCTTTTATGTGCAAAACCCTCACCCTTTTTAAAATTCAGATCCCTCCTTAAAACACACTTTTCCCATAGCTGATCATCAGGCTAAGCCACCTTAGTTTGTAGTGTTGTGGTGGAACATATTTTATATATATTATCTGACATGAAAGTGTGTCATGTATTTGTACCATACTGCCAAAATAAGAGCTACAACGTGGCTGGCAGCAGTACCAGTGGGCGTAGGCACAAAAAAATTCTCACACTAATGATTCTTCATGGAAATCCTGCTTTGGAAAGAATTACATGTGGTACAGGAAAACATGTCTAAATTCAGAATCCCCTGAGAACATACACTACATTAGGGTTATTGCTGCAGAGTAAAGTACACTTATTCAAGAGGGAAATTGTAGTACATGTTGAGAGTTCAACTATCCAAGGAAAGTTTCCAAAGTGTAAGGAAGGCAAATATCATGAGTGGGAGTTAAGGAATGTGTGAAGACTACAGGTGAGCTCTCATGAATATTAATTAATTCTCATCATTAGAACTTTACAGCAATGTGGTAGATTTATAATCTTGGAATGATGGGGAAATTCCAGAAGACTGGAAGAGTGCTCATGTTGTGTCAATATGCAAAAAACCCAAGTGGGATGGCTTGGGTAACTACAGGCCAGTTAGCAAGACATCAATCCCTAGTAAAATAATGGAAAAGCTAATACTGGATAAAATGAATAAAGAATTACAAGACAGGCGCATAATTAATACTAGCCAACATGGTTTCATGGAGAATAGGTCCTGTCAAACATACCTGATTTTGTTCTCTGGGGCGATTACATGCTTGGTCAGTAAAGATAACTGTCTACATGTAATATACTCAGTCTTTTGTAAGGCATCTGATTTAGAACAGCATGATATTCTGATTCAAAAATTAGCACTGTATAATATCAATCAAGCACATGTTAAATGGATTAAGGACTGACTAACAGACAGATCTCAAAAAGTAGTCATCAGTGGGGAATTATCATCAAATGGGGCTGTTTCTAGTGGGTTTCCACGGGGATTGCTACTAGGACAGTTGCTATTCAATGTTTTCATCAATGATCTGGAAGTAAATATAAAATCACTGCTGGTAAAATCTGTCATAGCCCAAAGATTGGCAGAGTGGTAATTAATGATGAGGACAGGGCAGCCATGCAGAGTGATCTGGGTTGCTCGGTAAGATTGGCCCATTCAAACAAAATGTGTTTTACCACATCCAAATGCAAAATTGAATATATCTAGGAACAAGGAATGCAGGCCACATTTACAGAATGGGGGACTGTATCCTGGAAAGCAGTTATTCTGGAAAGGATTTTGGGATCATAGTGGACATGTAACTCAACAAGAGCTCACAGTGTGATGCCCTGGCAAAAAGGGCTAATGCAATATTTGAATGTATGAACAGTGGGCTACTGAGTAGGAATGGGGGGTGATTTAACTTCTGTATATGGTGTTGGTGAGTTCAATACTAGAAGACTGTGTACAGTTCTGGTGTCCAAGTTTTAAAAAGAAAGTTAAAAAATCAGAGATGGTGCAGAGAAGAGCCACAAAAATAATTTGAGGGCTGCAGACAATGCCTTGCAGTGAGAGATTTAAAGAACTCCATCTGTCTAGCTTATTAAAAATAAAACGGAGAGGTGGCTTGATCAGTGTCTAGATACTTTCATGGGGAGAAAATACTGGGTACTAAAGGGTCTTTAATCTAGCAGAGGAAAGAATAACAAGAACGAATGGCTGGAAGCTGAAGTCAGACAAATCCAAAGTGGAAATAAGGCACAATTTTTCAACAGTGAGAGTGATTAACTCTTGGAACAAACTACCAAGGGAGGTGGTGGCTTCGCCATCTCTTCAGATCCAGACTGGAGGCCTTTCTTGAAGATATGATTTAGCTGAATGCAAGTTATTGATATAAATGCAGGGGTAGCTGGGTGAAATTTAATGGCCTATGTTATAGAGGAGGTCAGACTAGATGATCCAAATACCCTTTGGGCCTCAAATGCTATGGCTCTGTGTAAAGATTGACCATTTTTATGGCTAAAGTCCTGCTTTCGGTGTACTGTATGGCACCACCTGTTTTAAGTAAAAAATTGGATCTTCTATTCTGCAGAAATTCTGATGTTTCAAAATTTGTCTTCATCCTGAATTGGGATGAACAGGAGCGAGGCTTTTTTTTTTTATGGAATGAAAATTTCCAAAAATTTTATTTGGATAAGTTGACCAGTCCCTTCTTATATTTCTGATTGAAATGAAATATTTTGACATTCCTACATCAAAATATTTCCTTTTAATTTGTTGAACTGAATCTAAACATATTGTTTCACATCAGTTTGATGATATTCTGGGTCCTTCTTCACAGCTGCGGTGCCACATAGGAGTTACAGTTCAGGTGCTGTTATAATAATTGTGCCTACAAATTTACCCTAATTTTGCCAGCTCAACTGTAAAAAGTGATTGACATTTTATAAAATGTCAGTCACCTATAATAATAAATGTTGATGGGAAAAGGTACAAAAAGGGAGACAGTCTGAATTAGTCCAAACAAAAAGCACTACTGATATAATTCAAGGACTGTGTTAAGATCATTCCTGGTAGACAAGACAATATGAGACGGAAAGTCAATGATCCAAAATTGGTGTGTCAGAAACTAGATGGACAAAATATTCTACTCATCACTCCTTTCTGTGGTTGTTAAAGAAAGAGACTTTGGGGGAAAAATTGCTACGGGAGCAAGCTTCAGCATCATAGCTTCTACCCTCGCTGTCTTCTGGTTACTTGGGCCTTTGTCATCCTGAGAGATGAGCTGACCAGACCGGCCCAGAGAGAGGGACCCAGCTGACACTGCTACCTCTATCTGGCTCTGGCTGTATTCCAAACAGCACCTGGGATGTAAGAGTTTGTCTCCCTCTCTCTCTCCTCATACATCCTTTTCCTTCCCCAGCTTATTTCTTCTCTTTCCTAGCCCGCTCCTTTTTCCTCTTGTCTAATAAGAGTCTGGTTTAGCTGGCCAAGACTGCATATTTTGCAACACTGCTGTAAGCCTCTGACCAAAAAGCCAGCTAAAAGCAATGTCCTTAACAGCCGATGCTCGTTCAAGTTTGCCAGGTCTCAGAGTGGCTGATGGACCATGTAATGGCCTGTGTTTCTCTAACAGTGAGGTTGCAAGTGAGAGTTAACATGAGAGACAGAAGCTGCATTTTCTATCTTTGCTGTTCTTTTCTCCTCCCTTTTGTGTAAGTCTTGTTTTGTCTGCTAGAAAATGAGATTGGACTTTAACAACAACAGCAACAACGCTGGCTCCAGCCAATCTCAACTAACTTCTTCACTTTCCCCCCTAAAGGACCATTATTACCATCTAAAAGAATGTCAAACAAGGGGTGTTTTCCTTCTAAAAACTCTCTCCAGCTAACGGGAAAGGGAACAGGAATGTTGTGAAAATGAAAGCCTTATTTAATACTTTACATTTCAAAAGCTTTCATTGTTTTTCCTTCTTTTCTGTATCCTTATTAATAGGTTAAAAGGATTTTGAATGGTGTGTTTGCTATGGTACTAAGCAGGCTGAGGTCTCTGTATAGCAAACCCCAAACCTTTAAAACTATTTAATGTTAGACAATGACTGGATTATGGTAACATCTTTGGCCCATATATTCCATTTAAATCAATACAACAATGCCTCATGCCCCCATTTGCTCTATGGGCTGGGCTCCCCATCTGGACTATATATTCCATAATTGAATTGTTCCACCAGAGATGAGACCACAATGCATCCTTGATGATGTAGTCCTGCCAGGGAGACTGGCCCATAGAGAAGAAATGGGGCATCAGGTACCAGAACTATAGTTCCCCTGAGACACCGCAGCAGCTCAGACAAACACAGATTAACATGAAACTGCCCACCAGCAAAATGTTTTGAATCAGTTTGACAAACTGCTGTGTTTCAGTTGGGGTTGACCTGACCCCAAACAAAATATTTTGGTTTGATTTTCCCAAATTAAAAAAAAAAGTTGGAAAAATAGTAATTTTCCTGTAGAAAACTTCAATTTTGCAGAACCTGCATCTTCCAACAAAATGCTTACACAGAAATTTTCTGACCAGCTCTATTTAAGAGCTAGAGAAGCAGCTCTTAATTGACAAGAGGAGAGTGCCAAATATTAATAAGCCCCAGAGACCGCAAAACTGATTAAATGTGTGTTGAATATTCTGTTTTGAATCCAGGGGAATATACATGTGCAGCATCCATGTTATTTTAAGTTTGTCATTTTTATGAATTAGTGTCTAACTAAAACAGCATGTTTTTGATACTTGGGTTCCATTCCCTAAGGTTACTTTAATACTGCTCGTTGAGTGTAAGCCCTGTGGTTTTCTCTATCTGAGCAGAAGAGTCCGTACAATGTAGGCTAGAAGCAACAATAAAGAAAACATTGAATTGATTCTAGCATGTGTCTGAATAACTGCTAGGCCCTGAGCAGCAGCAATCCTAGAGAGAGACCTGAACTTTGATACACAGGCACAATGACAATTACCCATTAGCTCCTTTGCTAGCATTCACGTGTAGAGCACTTATTGCAGGAATGAAAGGAGTGAGACTTCAGTGAGTACACAAAAAAAGCCATTATCCTTAAGGTGACTTCTCCCTTCCTGAAAGTTAAACTACAATGAACAGCCAGATGTAATGGCTAAAGACTGAATAAGAAAGAGTGAAATATTAAGAGATGGCAAAGTTTTTGATACCATTGATGTGACAGGGAAGTAACTTAGAAAATCTGTATTTAAGGTGAGACCTAGCTTTTTCATTGTAAGCCTGATTGTCAGGGCAGGATTGTGGGCAGCCAGACCTAGTGGTCAGAGTCGGAGTCCACAGTCAGGAGTCAGGGTGGGTCAGGATACCAGGAGGTCAGAGGCAGGAGACACACCAGAGATCAGAACTGCTTGTCAGAGGTCTGGAACCAAACCAGGTCTGGAAGCCAGTCAAGCTGTGGGAATGAGAGGCACAAGGTACGCAGTCCAGAGCAGGGTGGATCCCAGTTGTTCAGACAACTTCCTATGCCTGGTGTAAGTAGGGACAGCAGGCCAATTGGCTGCTCTGGGATGCTGCCAGTGGGGGTTCATGGGCGGAGCCCATGCTTAATTTGTTATGAAAGAGGTGCTGGGGCTTGAGCTGGGTGTCTGGAGGGCAGTGGCTGCTGGCTGGGTGCCCAGCTCTGAGGGCAGCTCCGCGGACAGCAGCAGCACAGAAGTAAGGGTGGTATGGTATGGTGTTGCCACCCTTACTTCTGCACTGCTGCTGGCTGGTGGCACCACAGCCTTCAGAGCTGGGCAGCCGGAGAGCAGTGGCTGTTGGCCAGGAGCCCAGAGGTGCTGGGGCTATAAACTTCCAAGCCTAGAGGGACCAGGGCTCAACCTTGGCACAGATTAAGCACTGGGCGGAGCCTGAAACTGGGGTTGGGCTTCATGGGTCCTGGGTCAGCAGTTGTCAGCGGGCTGCCAAGTTGAGGGGTGCAGCATGGCTGCTCCTGCGGACCTGGGTTTGACATCGATTTTGTCCCCTCCTTAAATCCCTCAGAAGAAGTTCTGACATCTAAACTGCTCTGGTTCAAGAAGCACAGCAAACTGTCAACCCCACTGCTCAAAGGGCTTGTTTTAGATGCTCTTACGGCACATATTGTGGAGTACAGTAGCTCCATTTAGAAGGACCATTTGTGCCCAAAGAACTTCCAATTACAAATGTAATTGCTGTGGTGCAGCTGACAGAATTTGTAATGGATATCCACTGACCTGGCAGAATTCATGGAGGTTACTTGAGTAGAACTGGTAGGTTAGTCATGGAGGCCAAACACTTCAATTCAAGGACTCTGCCGGCAGAATTGTTGATGGCAATGCTACATTGACTATTGTTTGTTTGATTAACATGTATTGTCTTTTTTCAGGTAATATTTATACACAGAAGGCAATCTAATCTAGCACAAAGAAGTGCTGTACATTTTAGTCTCTCTTTTATAACCGTGTATAACAAATTCCACACATCATACTTCCTTACAAAAGTAGGGGAATTCCTGGTCAATCCTCTTTATTCGAGAGAGAGAAGTTACTTTATTAAACAATTTAAAATACTTCACTCTGACCTCATATCAAACCCTCATTTAATTCCTATCCATCAGCAATATCCTTTCACATACTCATCATTTCACAGCTCAGCCACCTTTTCAATAGAGTATGCAGACCATCTAGTAATGTACTTTAATGACAGTAAAAATATAAAGACCTGGAACTATTGAGATCAAAGACCCACAGCCAAGAAGAAACCCTAAGACCTCAATTATTATCCCTTAAACACCCTACCATTGTATTATGAGCCAAGGAACACCACTTGCCATCTTCACAATATATAGTAAATGGAATACACTGCATAGTAACTTCCTGATGCTAATCAGGTACTGCAGTGTAATACAGGTAGATAATGGACAGGAAATAGGACTCAGAGTTAAGGTTTTTGGGAGCCTTAACTTTTGAAAACAGTTTCAAATATCTGTGAGGGTTTTTTAAATAACATTCTAATAATGTTTTAGCTTAATTGATATCTGCTACCTTACATCAGTTAAGATACAAAATCATAACTGAATGTGTTTGCCTTGGAATAGACAGACATCTGTTCTTTTAAAATAAAAAGTCCTATAAATTGTCTAGCTGTCATAAATCAAGGTCCAACACCATATTCTTTACAAGATATTATTTCCTAGACTGGCTGATGGATACTTATAACTGAGGCAAACAACTTCACTTGGCCAAGTTAGAGTTGAAAGCAAATATCATCATCTGAAATGTTAAAAACCTTGCCACAAAAGGCAGTAGTTATCCAAAAGTTATAGACAAATTCAGACTCAAAGGTTAAATTTAAGCACCGGAAAGTATGGAAATGCACAGTGAAGGTCACCCAATAAATGCAACTCTGCTCTGTAAACTACACATTGCCAACAAGCAGAAACTCATGAGACAAACTTTTCCATCAATAACAAGCAGGTTCATCTCATCAGTGAGCATAAAACTGTAGAAGCAGACAAGACTGGCAAGGCATCAGGTTACTATTGCCACTAAATTGGGGATGAATAATGGGAGTCCACTGTGTGATGGTAAGCTACAGATACTCAATGTTAATGTCAAATAGTCCACTGAAATTGTCAGAGACAAGCTAAATTGTTCAGCATTCTGGTGGCAAAGGGTGTGAAAACAAACTGACGGAAATGTACAAATAGCCAAGTTTTGTCAAACATTTTGTGTGCAACTGATCCCCAATAACCTGATTCCTATTTTCCCATAAGGGTCAGCCTCAGGGGTTGGCCACCCAGGCGACTGCCCAGGGGCGCTGTGAGGCAGCACAGAGGTGTGCACTGCCGGTGTAGAGTCAGAAACTGCTCCTGACTGGCAAGAGAGTGATGTGTGGGGGTGCCCAGATTTCTCCCTACTTCCTCCTAGTGGATGAACATGGGAGGAGGGGAGCGGTGTCTCACAAATACTGCTCCCCCCATTTTCCTCTGGGCCCCTCTAGGGGGCTGTGACAGGGGGAGCGAGGAGCAACTCCAAGTGCTCCGTGCATCCAGGTTACTTTCCTCACCTGGGCTGTGCAGTGAGGCGAGACTCAGGTGCTCCTGCCCTCCCCTTATGCAGCCCAGGTGGGGACAGTGACCTGGATGCAGGGAGCCCCAGTGTTGCTCCTTGCTCCTGTCCTTACAGCCCCCTCGGGGTGCATGGAGGAGCAGCATTTGAGGGTGGGGAGCGAGCAGCAATGCCAGCTGCTCCGTGCATGCAGTTCAGTTTCCCCACATGGGTGCAGGAGTGGGCAGGCGTTAGGGTGCAGGAGTGGGCAGGGGTTAGGGGTACAGGAGGAGGTACTGGGATTGGTGAGAAGGGGGTACAGTGTAGATGTTAGGAGTGAAGGAGGAGGGCAGGGGTTGGGTACAGGAGGGGGTGCGGGGACTGGTGTGAAGGCGGCACAGTGCAGGTGTTAAGGATGCAAGAGAGGGCAGGGGTTAGAGGTACAGGAGGGGTACAGGGATTGGTGTGAAAAGGGCACAATGCAGGTGTTGGGGGGGCAGGGGTTAGGGGTACAGGAGGGGGGTGCAGGGATTAGGGGCAAAGGAGCACCATGTAGGGGAGCAGAATGGGGGTGCAGGGGTTAGTGGGAAAGGGGAGGTGGAGAGCCTACAGGGTCTAGCAGCAATGGGTGGTACCCATAGGGGCCAGGGGCAATGGGGGGGTGCTGTGCCCATGGGGCTGGGATACCAAAATACAAGTTCTTCTAGGGTGCCATTTTCCCTAAGGCTGGCCCTGTTTCCCATATCTAAACAGCCACTGCATTATGCAGGCCTCCACTGAGCCTGTCTAGGTAAACGTGTCAGGCAAGCTGTCTAACCTTGCTTGCTCCTCTAGTTATTGTTAGTAGAGAATTAAAAATATGCACCAAGAATAGCAAGTAAATCTCATAGTCAGTATTAGGATTAAAAACAAGACAAAAAGGAAACAACCTGAATAGCTTCAGAAGAAGGAAGTTTAAACATGCTAGCTCTCTCATGTGACTGAGCAGCTACTGTGCACATGGTGAGTGTATGCCATGACATGGTGCAGGTCAGACAGGTAAAGGAGATGTCACAGTGATCTGCACTTGTTACCAAATCCATTCCTTGGTTAAATCCACTTGACCCGAGAAATGAATCTGGCTCTTAAGCTGGACCCTAACAAATGTCCCTGCTTTACCTTTTACGGATTATAAAAGTAGTGAGTCAGAGCACAACAAATATGTTTGATTCAAGCTAGTGTAACAATAAAGGTTTTTAACACAAATGTCCTGAGCCAAGATGAGAATGGAGCCAAGCTGAAGGCAAATGTGCACAGCTGAAGCAGTTCAACATAGCTCCCAGCTGCACAAAGATTCACAGTGAAATAGCGCTCTGTGACCCACATGCACAAAGGCAGCAGTAGATGCTATTTGCTATCTCTTTGCTTTTTTCAAACATTTAAGCATGTAACATTTTGTTTGGAAGAACGGCTGCAGGAATTTGACTACTCCTGCTAATACAACAGTTGTATGCAAATATCTCTGTGTTCAAATCTGCATGCAAATATATTTTCACTTCTTGGGTATTTGGGTAGCCCTCTTGAAAGCTCTTGTAGGTTTGGGAGTCATGAAGTTAAGGAACAGATACCATGTGGCTTTAGAGTGACCAGATGTCCTGTTTTTATTGGGACAGTCCCATTTTTTTGGGACTTTTTCTTATATAGGTGCCTATTACCCCCCTACCCCCGTCCTGTTTTTTCACAGTTGCTATCTGGTCACCCTATGTGGCTTTGGTGATCAGTCACATAGGATAAATAGCAGATACTTGGCACAATGGTCAGAGCAAATAGCAAGCAGTCAATAGATACAAATATGTTTATATGACTGGTCACCATGCAAAATAATTTGAATAAATTTGTAAACACCGTGACTTTTTTCTTTAGTGGTCTATAGACAAAAGGGTGTAATTAGCTCTTTGAAAAGCTTATTCAAAGGAAGTTCATGAGAAAAAGTAGCATGCATCTATGACATTAATGGGCACCCCTCCTCTAGAACCTTCCTTTCCATGGTCATATCAGATCAAGGCCCAAATATGATACACTGATACAATGCAATGACATTTTAAATGATTGCACAGTGAACATGCACCCTGCTCCTCTAGGAAAAGTCATACAAACACCTGACACCCGTTGGGAATTCAGCTGTGGGTGCCAGACAGCTGCTGCTCATCCTTATTTGCAGGTGTGCTTATTCAGTTGGGTGGTCACTGCAGCTGGAGACACACTCACAACATGGACACATGGAGGCTGGAGAGAGAGAAAGATGATCAGATTCTGCTGGTTGGGCTGACTGAGTTTTGCCTTGATTTAGAGCACCTGGCTTGTTGCAGAATGCAGATGTTTGCTCTGCTGCACAAGAAACCAGGACTTCATTCTCTTTATAATGAGCACCATGACCAGGGGGAGTTTTTCAAGCCCTGGCTGATTCAAGAGGGAGTCTAGTTTTTCCTCTTTTGGCTTCTCAGCTGACAATGTGACAAGTTCACAAACCTAATTAGTGGAAGGGGTATGTGGAAATTAAAAACTTAATTTTCAAACTCCTTTGAGTCAAATCAAATTGACAGATTGAAATATAGCTTGTTCTGTTCTTTGGTTTCATCTTTCTGTGGGGAAATCCCTGGTGGTAGAGTTTTGCTTGGTCCGTTGCTACACTTTTCCAAGACTATATTAAAAATTATTCAGTAGTAACTTTCAGAATCTGCAACAATCTGAGCACCACTGAAGTGATGATGGTGTCTGAGACCATGGCGTTTTCAAAACTGAATAGATTATAATTTACTCAAGAGACGAGGTGCTTTTTTTTTTTTAAAGACTACTGATTTAATTAAAATCTATCATCAATATATTAACAGCAAGCTTATGGATCACCAAATGCCAGTCAAACATAATGAAATAAATGCAGATGTCAGATGACTTATTTTTTTGTCTTAGAAATTTGAAGTCGTAAGGATATTTGTCTCAGATGCAGGCTCTGAAATTTATTTGGATGTATAAAAAAGGTGCACAGCCAAATGTTTACATTTTAATGGTAGTTTATAAATAATCCATTGGCATTTTTTTTTATTTAACATTCATACCTTTCATCAAGGGATGTCGCTCCTTTTATTCCCAAAGTTACCGACATCCCACCCAAAGTGAGGCCCCACTCACTTTTCCTGCTGGAAATTATTTGGATCAGGTAAGTACACTGAAGTTCTCGAGTCACAGTCAGGGAATGACTCTGACTGTAATTTTCAGCCTTTCTGTTTAAAAACATCTGTATTCCCCAGCACCTTCCTTTGGGATTTTTGTCACGCATTGTATTGCCCATTTGGGCTTCAGAGTTTTGAGATGCAACAACATTTACTGTATGGCAGCAGTGTCCCCAGGTCCCAATCAGGATCAGAGACCCATTGGTATGTAAAAGTTCCTATGCTGAAAGGCCTCTTTACAAATTTTATTTAACAAATAAATTGGTTAGTCTCTAAGGTGCCACAAGTCCTCCTTTTCTCTTTACAAAAGTAAACTAAATGTAAATTAGAAACAAATTTACAATTGGGCTACAAGCAAATAGTATGAGAATACATTATCTGGGTGAATAAATTCCACAGTGGGAACAAAGTATGGGGGAAACAACCCTGCTGAAATATACAATCTGAAATAGAAACAAATTTTTAAATCTAGTCCTGAAGAATGCCATGAATACACAATGCTAGCATATGCCAAGGGGAGGGAATTCCACAGCTGCGGGCCCTCTGCCTCTGTGTTAACATCATTTTGGTACTATAACAAAATCTTCATTACTTTCATTAGGATGACTCTTCTTTACAGGATCTTTCTTTGTCACAGCCTTTTCAGGAGATACCATTCGTATCAACATAGGACCATCAGGAGATTTCTGTTGCAATGACAAAGTAATAGGGTTAGACCAGAGGTGGGCAAACTACAGCCCTCGGGCCACATTTGGCCTGCAGCATCGTCCTGCCTGGCCCTTGTGCTCTGGCCCAGGAGGCTAGCTCCTGGCCCCTTCCCTGCTGTCCCCCTTCCCCCGTAGTTATGCCGCTGAGCGGGCAGCGCAGCTGGCTCCGTCAGGGCAGTGGAGGAGGTCCCGGGGGGGCAGTCAGGGGACAGGGAGCAGGGGGCGGTTGGACGGTTTGGGGGTTCTGGGGCGGGGTGGTAAGGGGTCGGGGAACAGGGGGTTGGATAGGGCATGGGAGTCCCGGGGGGCCTGTCAGGGAGCGGGGGGTGTGGATAGGGGTCAGGGGGTCAGTCAGGGGACAAGGAGTCTGGGTGTTGGATAAGGGGCAGGGGGTCCCACAGTCAGGGGACAGGAAGCGGTTGGATGTTTCGGAGGTTCTGGGGTAGGGCAGTCAGGGAACAGGGGGGATTGGATAGGAGTGGGAGACCTGGGGGGCCTGTCAGGGGGTGGGGGTGTGGATAGGGGTCAGGGGACAGGGAGCAGGGGGGGTTGGATGGGGGGTTGGATAGTGGGTGGGGTCCTGTTAGGCGGTGGGGATGTGGATAGGGCTCAGGGGGACAGGGACATGGAGCAGGGGAGGGATAGGGGTGGGAAAACCAGTGGGGCTTGTCAGGGGCTGGGGGTGTGGATAGGGGTCGGGGCAGCCAGGGGACAGGGAGCAGGGGGGGGTTGGATAGAAGTGGGGTCCCAGGAGGACGGTTAGGGGTGGGGGGTGCCGAGAGGGTGTGTCAGGGGACAAGGAGTGGGGGGGGGCGGGTTGGATGGGTCGGGGGTTCAGAGGGGGGCAGTCAGGGGATAGGAAGTGGGTGTGGGTGGACAGGGGGAGGGGGCCAGGCTGTTTGGGGGGGCACAGCCTTCCCTATCCTGCCCTCCATACAGTTTCGCACTCTGATGTGGCCCTCAGGCCAAAAAGTTTGCCCACCCCTGGGTTAGACAATGGATGTATGTGAAAAAGTGACCTTTCACACTGAAATACCATAGTCTTTTTTTTTTCTTTGCAACAATGATCTTTCCAGGTCAATATTGGATCAATACTGACTCAGAGGGGAAAGCACTCCTTAAAAATGACTATGACTCCTTCTTGCGGCTCCCTTGGAGATTTTTCCACCCAGAACTGACTGCGGGTCTAAATCCTGCAAACACAAATGCATGTGAGTAGCTTTATTCATGCAAGTGGTTCAACTGACTTCACAGACAACACAAAGTTACTTATGTAAGCAAGGACTGGACATTAGGTCTGATGTGGCTTAGCTTATGAAATCAGAACAAACCACTGCCTATAGTTGCAGAAGAAACACCACACATTTTTAAAACAATTATAATTAGAGTACACAGTTAACAATAGTTGTACTATATTTTGATTATCATGACTGTCAAAATAAGGTTTCAGAGTGGTAACTGTGTTAGTCTGTATCAGCAGAACCAACGAGGAGTCCTTGTGGCACCTTAGAGAATTAACATTTATTTGGGTATAAGCTTTCGTGGGCTAAAACCCACTTAATCAGATGCATGATTTAGTTGGGGATTGGTCCTGCTTTGAGCAGGGGGTTGAACTAGATGACCTCCTGAGGTCCTTTCCAACCCTGATATTCTATGGAGTGAAAAATACAGTAAGCAGTGGAAATGGGCGATGTCCACCTTGATTGCATTGGCCTCATTAGAACTACAAAAGTAATTTTACCTCTCTTGATATTCACCCCTTCTTGTCAACTGTTGAGAATAGGCCACTTCCACCTTAATTGAATTGGCCTCGTTAGCATTGACCCCCCCCACTTGGTAAGGCAACTCCCATCTTTTCATGTGCTGCAATATTTATACTGCTTACTGTATTTTTCACTTCATGCATCTGATGAAGTGGGTTTTAGCCCACAGAAGCTTATGCCCAAATAAATTTGTTAGTTTCTAAGGTGCCACAAGGACTCCTCATTGTTTTTTCTCAAAATAAGCTGTCTTGTTTATGATAAAGATTTTAATACCTTATCCTTAGTGTATGCATAGCATTTTGTATTTCTAAAATGCTGTATAGATATTAACTAATTAACGGTTGAACTTTTTCATGGCCAAATTCTGGAATGTTTTTGCTAGACTGATAGGTAAAATAGAGATCTCATTGAAGAAATGTCAATGTGTGGGGGGAAAAAAGTTACAGAATCAAGTTTCCCCACAAGATGTCACTATTTCTCTTTCACAAGAAACAGGGTCGACATATTGAAAATAGACCAGATTCCCTAAGATGACCTAAAAGCACAGAAATTAAGTAAAGCATTTCCTTTTGTATGTGTGAATCAACCTGGGTAGTGCCTTGTCTATGCTGCACAACAATATAAGATTCAGTAGTCTACAAGAGTTTTTAGTAGACCCTGTCCCATATTGCACCAGGAATCGGGCAGTGTTGAGTTGAGGGCACATTCATGACAAAATTAATGTAAGACTATATTTTCTCCCTGTTAAAACTACTGATAAACTAGCATCCCATGATACCCAAAAGCATCCAGATGTTTGGACCTTTACACATGAATGTGGTCTCTTGGCCTTCAGTAGGATACTTTTTAATTGAAACTGGGTGAATAGGGCAATTGAAATCAATGTTGCGAGCAAGCACTTTGCAAACAGTTTTGTGAAAGTACTTTTGATTTGACACGAGTAATGCCAGCTATGTAAATCCTCACCCTGAATCTCTGTGTATAGCTATAGCATTGGTCCAGCAACACTGACCCAGCAGCCAGGCAGCGACACACCAGCCACACTCTGGCTTTCAGTAGCCTTGGTTACTACTTGCAGGGTGACTCCAACACACTCTCAGTCACAAATTTTTCCCAAAACGTGTGTTCTGCACTGGCCAGCCCCCTCATGGGGGTAGTTCAGATATTAGAGGTCCGTTTTCCCTGCAAGGGGTTAATATCCAACAGTTTGCTACCTGAACTAGAATTACCAAACAGCTCAGTTTAACCACAACACTGGATTCATTTTGGTTAAAATAATAAAACAAGTTTATTTAACTACAAAGAGAGAGCATTTAAGTGAGTACAGTTATAAAGGTATTAAAGTCAGAAGTGGTTAAAGAGAACTAAAGATACAATGCTATCTAGTAGCCAAAACTTAACAAACTAGACTTGATCCAAGGTAAAACCCTTACCACAGGTTCCCAGCAACATTGCTGAGCAAATTCTCAGGTCAGGATCCCTCCCAAAGTCAAAAGGCTGGTTCCTTTGTTTTCTTAGGTGAAAGAGAGAAAGGGAAAGAGAACGTGGGGTGTTTTCCCCCTCACTTTTCTAGTCCAATCACCTTTGAAATGCATTGTCCTGAGGTTTACCCCGAGATGAAGTTCCTTTCTGCTGTGAGGATGAAGATATGGAGGCTTGTGGTGAAGGAGGTTCCCTGTTGTTGTCTGCTAAAATGCAGATTGGTCTGTTCATTGCTAAAGAATGGCCACTTGACCGGTAATTGTCAATTGCTTTGATGACACCTGGCTAGATGCTGCTGCTTGTCTTTTGACTTTTAGAAACATGGGTTTGAACATGTGGTAACAACGTCATACAGGGGGAATTCATAACTTCATATATAATGTGGCTACACATATTTCACCACGATATTATTGACCAGTGAATTGTTTTCAAATGATACCTCACAAGGCATATTTTGTACAAAGATAATTACAATAGTGTGTAGGGTGTGAATACAGGGGTGCATTCCGTCACAACAACTATAAAAGGGACACTATTAAGCTCTTTGGACCTCCAAATAGGAAGTCTAAAGAGCAGAAATTTCATGCAGCAATATGCTGGACCAAATGCTGCTCTAATTTACACTGGTTGAACAATTTACCCCACTGCATGGAACAGGCCAAACTTGTTACTAATATAACTCCACTGGCTTTGGTGGAATTGCACTTGCTTCACCAGTGGGGAAATTGGCTTATTGTGTGTGTCTTTAATAACCTCATCAAAATATTAAGAACCCAATGATACTTTAAAAGTTCATGAGGAAACCCTCCAGTGTTTAGGAGGGGATTTGCTTTCCTTTAAGGAAGGTACATTTTGTGGCCTAAGTAGATTGACCTTGTCTATTTTAAAATAATAAACTCTGCTTCTCAGTGGCCAAGGTGAAATGAGTTTAGTGACTTCAGTCCAGTTCCGAGTGGAGAGATGTCCACACTCTGGTACTAAGTAGCACAGTTCTCAGCCGGTTCAGCAGAGAGGCTTGCAGTTGTAGCACAGAGGCTGCGGCACCTTCTCGTCCCTGGAGCTGTTTCTCCCAGGTTCGGGTTGAGGTACATTGGCTGGAGTCTTGTGCAGTTCACCTTTTCAATGGATAAAGACAGGCTGTCGGTCTCCAAGGCTCACATCCCACTATTCACCTATTTTCAATTATATAAGTGAAAGGGTCTCTCTATTTCACTCCCATAATGGGACTGCATGTGAAACAGATGTAGGAAGATTTGTCATCATTTCCAGGTTCATCCTTCAGCCAACTGAGCTCTCCCACTGGATTGAGTCCCATCTCTCTTGTATCTGAAATGCTTTCTGTTCCATCATTTAAAAGTGATGGCCAGCAGGTAGTACAAAACAGCAGCTACACAATACAGGATGTAACACAGTACCTGAGGGAACAGCTAGACAGTTTTTCCAACGTCAGGAACCAGAACACCTAGTAGCTCTGCACGGCACTAAAAATGAATATTGCTGTAGGGCTCCTACAGTTCAATCATTTTGACAAATTATTAGTCTAGTCTTTGTGAATCTGTAGTGTCACACTGGTATTCCTTACACAAAGCAAACCACCCAGCAGGAGAGGTGGTCAGAGAGACACACTATATTTACTGTGTCTGACATAAGGACAAAATTGGATCCTATTCAAGTAAATGGCAAAATTCGATCCACTTCTGTGGGATCAGGATTTGGCCCACAAACAAATTTTTCATTTAACAAACCATTGTATAAATTTCCATCCATTTTCTAAATGGAACTCTATACTGCAAGTATGAATGCCACTGAGCTCTGCCTGTGAAAATGGCATCATTATTGCTATAATAACTAATGTACTTCAAAGGGGAAAAAGTGAAGGGGACTGTGGGGGGTGGATGGGGTGGGAGGAACGTTAAAATGGAACAAATCAAGTACCATGAACAAGATATGTGGTGGCACTTGTTGCTAGAAAATGTTCACTGCCACTTTTTTAGAGAGACTCGTAGAAACTGGACAGTGCCCCCTATGGTATAGAGTGTACAAGGGGGTGTGGTGCTGTGGTATGAATTTGAGGTGGCTGCATGACATACCAATATGTAATAACTTTAAGTCACTCTCTGACCTTCACTTTGGGTCAGATTCTGCCACTTTACACTGACTGTAGTACCTTACTCAGTGATCATTGATTTAAATTGGGCTTCTCTCAGAGTAAGGTTGGCAGAATCTGGCCCATTATTTGTATTTTCTAGCTATCTGTATCTAATCCTTATGCAATATATAATTATTATATATGCACGTACACCTCAGATGCACTGTGAAGCCATAATGTGGGATGAGTTACACCAGCAAATCCTTGAATAGCTGCTTTCAAACTTGTGCTTATAGATAGAGAGAGAGAGAGAGAGAGAGTGTGCAAGTTATTTTTATTTTCAACAGTTTGTGACTTTTGTCCTCAGCAATGACAGTGGGATGTGAGCCTTGGAGTCTGAAGGCATTGAAAAGGTGAACTCCACAAGACTACTGACAATGTGCCTCAACCCTAGCATGGGAGAAACCGCTCCAGGGACAAGAAGGTGCTCCAGCCTCTGTGGCTACAACTTCCTATTTTAAGGTCCAAAGACCTTAATAGTATCCCTTTTATAGTTGTTGTGACAGACTGCACCCCTGTATTCACACCCTACACCAAGGGTTGGCAACCTTTGAGAAGTGTCGTGCCAAGTCTTCATTAATTTAAGGTTTCATGTGCCAGTAATAAATTTTACATTTACGGGGCCCCCCAACGGAACCCCAGACTGGCAACGGGCTGAGCGGGCTGGCGGCCAGGACCCTGGCTGGCAGAGGGCAGGGTGGCTGGAACCCCAGGCCAGCTGTGAGGTGAGTGGGACCGGTGGCTAGTATCTGGGGCCGGTGGCTAGTATCCCAGCTGGCAGCAGGCTGAGTAGGGCTGATGTCTGGGACCCTGGCTGGCAAGGGGCTGGCGGCCAGAACCCCAGACCATCAGTGGGCTGAGTGGGGTGGTGGACAGAACCCCAGACTGGCAGCGGTTCACCCTCTCCCGGTCTGGGGTCCCACCAGCTCCTGCCAGCTGAGGTGCCAGCTGTCGGATCCGCACAGCCTCTTGCCAGCCAAGGGTTCCGTTCACCCAGGCCAGCAGCGGGCTGAGCGGCTCAGCCCGCCACTGGTCTGGGGTTCCGTCTGCCTGATTCTGCCAGCCGGGGTCCCGGCTGCTGGCCCCACTCAGCCCGCTGCCAACCTGGGGTTCTGGTCATGCAGGCCGGCAGCGGGCTGAGCGGGGGCAGTGGCTGGGACCCCGGCTGGCAGCAGCGTGCCAGTAAAAATCGGCTCATGTGCCGCAGGTTGCTGACCCCTGCCCTACGCACAATTGTAATGATCTTTGTACAAAATATTCCTTGTGAGGTATCATTTGAAAACTAATAACTCACTAGTCAATAATATAATAGTGAAATATTTATAGCCACATTATATATGAAGTTATGAATTCCCTCTCTACGACGTTAACACCTGCTCAAACCCATGTAGCCCTGTCTAGGCAGAAGTTGTTTAATGGGTCTATCTTAAACAAAAAAGTGTCTGCTTATGTCAATGTACATCTAAGTAGTGAACAGGGTCCTTGGGACAGCAAGCAGGGGTTAACCGATTTCTCAAAGACAAAAGACAAGCAGGTGTCATTAAAGTTGATTGGTAATTACTGGTCAAATGGCTGTTCTTTAGCAACAAAGAGAGGGGCAGGAACAGTCCAATCTACATTTTAGCAAACAATTACAGGGAACCTCTTTCCACCATGAGACTCCATGTCTCCATCCTCACAGCTGGAAGAAACTTCGTCTAGGGGTAACCCTCAGGACAATGCATTTCAAAGGGTGACTGGACTATAAAAGTGAGGGCAAATCACCCCAGGTGTTCTCTCTCTCTCTCTCTCTCCCCCCTAAGAAAACAAAGGAACCAGTCTTTTGACTTTGGGAAGGAAGCTGACCGCAATATATGGTCAGCAATATTGCTGGTAACCAGTGGTAAGGGTTTTACCTTGGACAAAGTCTAGTTTAAGTTTTGGCTACTAGATAGTATGTTATCTTTAGTTCTCTTTAACCACTTCTGACTTTAATACCTTATACTTAAATGGTTTCTCTTTGTAGTTAAATAAACTTGTTTAATGTTTTTAATCAAAATGAATCCAGTGTTATGGTTAAACTGAGCTGTTTGGGTAACTCTAATTAAAGCAGCAAACTGTTGAATATTGATCCCTTTCAAGGGCGATGGACCTCTAATATCTGAACTGCCCAGGAGCGGGCTGGACAGTGCAGAACACATGTTTTGTGGAAAATTCAGGACTGAGAGTGTGTTGTGGCCACCCTGCAAGTAATAACCAAGGCTGCCGGAAGCCAGAGTGTAACTAGTATGTTGCTGAGAGGCTTCTGGATCAGTGTTGTTGGACCAAGGCTGTGGTTATACACAGACACTCAGGATATGACCTCCATGCTGTTTGGCTGCTTGTGAGCAGCCCAAGTGGGGAGCTGCAGAATAAAATCATAGTGAGGCACCCAAAGTTGTAGGGCAGGTGGTGACAAAACTCACTGGTTTGGATTGCAGCCTGGAATGTGACAGTTGTATTTTTCCGCTTATTTCTACATCATTTTAATTTAATACAAATACACTGTAGGTGTTAATACTCTGAGAGATACTAAACCCTGAAGCAAATGTAAGCATACTACCCACTTCAGTGTGAACTGTGTGCACTCTGCCAATAGACTATTTTTCAGACTAATTGGCATTTTTGGGGGTGGGGGAGAATGTGCATAATATTTCTGATCAGAGATGACAGTTGAGGAAATGCACTTGACTTCCATCAGAAATATGTTCTTTTAAATGTTGACCTTTTATGTATAGGTTCATTCATTCCCTTAAATACCTCTCAACCCTCTTCCTTTCAGGTGGGGTAACTACTTCAGACTGTCCCAGATGGTCCTGAGTGCCAACATTTAGATTCTCTTCTGAAATCTGAACACATGACTGTTTTAGGATGTTCAAATCCTAGGTTTTTGGTGAAGTCAGTTATAGACCTTGTCAAGGTTCCTCCCCCACTCTGAACTCTAGGGTACGGATGTGGGGACCTGCATGAAAAACCTCCTAAGCTTATCTTTACCAGCTTAGATCAAAACTTCCCCAAGGTACAAAATATTCCACCCTTTGTCCTTGGATTGGCCGCTACCACCACCAAACTAATACTGGTTACTGGGGAAGAGCTGTTTGGACGCGTCTTTCCCCCCAAAATACTTCCCAAAACCTTGCACCTCACTTCCTGGACAAGGTTTGGTAAAAATCCTCACCAATTTGCCTAGGTGACTACAGACCCAAACCCTTGGATCTGAGAACAGTGAAAAAGCATTCAGTTTTCTTACAAGAAGACTTTTAATAAAAATAGAAGTAAATAGAAATAAAGAAATCCCCCCTGTAAAATCAGGATGGTAGATACCTTATAGGATAATTAGATTCAAAAACATAGAGAACCCCTCTAGGCAAAACCTTAAGTTACAAAAAAGATACACAGACAGAAATAGTTATTCTATTCAGCACAGTTCTTTTCTCAGCCATTTAAAGAAATCATAATCTAACACGTACCTAGCTAGATTACTTACTAAAAGTTCTAAGACTCCATTCCTGGTCTATCCCCGGCCAAGGCAGAATATAGACAGACACACAGACCCCTTTGTTTCTCTCCCTCCTCCCAGCTTCTGAAAGTATCTTGTCTCCTCATTGGTCATTTTGGTCAGGTGCCAGCGAGGTTACCTTTAGCTTCTTAACCCTTTACAGGTGAGAGGAGCTTTCCCCTGGCCAGGAGGAATTTCAAAGGGGTTTACCCTTCCCTTTATATTTATGACAGACCTAATGCTAAATTCAGGGCTGGATGGAGCTATAATTATACTTATATAATTTATGTGCATTTTGGTAACACCAGCAGAACACAACTGAGATCAAAGCCTCATTGTCTGAGGCACTGTGCAAACATAAGGTAAAAGACGGAGTCTGCCCCAAAGATCTTACAATCTAATGGGACAAGAAAGTCAAAAAGTGGTAAAAAAGGATGCAATGTAGGAGTTTCTCTATTCAGGGATGAATGTATGGCCTTGTAGTCTTTGCCTCGTACAAGTTGCTACATAGGTGGAGCATAACAGAGAGGTTTTAATCATGTAATAAAACAAAAGTTTTAACAAGCATATCTTGAATCTGGCTGAGGATTATTTAAAAGGAAAGTTCAGGAAGTGGGAGATTATCTTGTAGAAATCATAGGGTCAAAAAAGGACTAGTCAGTGTAACTCCCTCCTTACTTTTTCCGGAGTACTCATCATGACACTGTGCCCACTATTGTCTCCTCAACTCGTTCTTGGAAATAGGTGGTGATGGTGCTCGAGCTACCAGCCTTGGTCATTTAAGGGGAGATTTTCAAAGGCACAAATATCTGTTAGGTCCCTAAATCTTACTGTGAGGCATCTATAACTCCCATTTGTGCAGTTCAGCACCACTGCTCCACAGAGCACTGAAGTGAGAGACACATCACAGTCTGGATTATCCACTGAGCCATGGCACAATCTAGGCAGCATGGCTCAAAAGCAGCAACAACAACAAACCCAGGTGTGACCTAGACCAGAGAGAAGTGATCAAAGCCTGAGTGAGTTACAGTAGAGGAAAGAGGACTGCTCCTTTTCAAAAGCATATCATGTAATTCTGTTTATTAAACACCACTGAGACCTTTCACATTCATTTCCTTTCAATAACTTGTTTTTTTAAGAACATTCAACCACCCACCTATTCCTCAAATCTTAATGAGACACTCAATTAGTTAAATTGCATCTGCTTCTCTGTCCTTTTCACTGCAGTTCCACATGCACAGTAGATTGGGATGGCTTCTTTAAAGGCTGCCTCTGTAAGGCCTGTGTTGGCAGCGCTCCTGCTGCTATTGTAACCCACGCTCTGTTTCCTGAAGGGAGTACAGATGCAGCAGGGTCAAGAGTCACTTACGATGCAAATGATTTGGGTTCAAACAAAATAGTTTCTCTTGGCTAAAAATCTCTTAACATATACGGTGAATGAATTTAGCAATAAACACAATCACTTTGCTTAATAGTGTATTTAGATTAGCACTGAAATGGATCACTGGGGTTCAAACAGCTGCCAAACTCCAGAATGTCACTGCAGCACATGCTCCCAGTTGTGCATAACTTTACCAGTCATTATAGGACGGAGAAGTTTCTACTGTTTCATGACAATTGCGAGGATCCCACTTCAATCTGTGCATCTGGAACAGTATTACAAAGCAGGTCAGAAACTGATAACAGCGGAGGTATTACCCAAAAGTTCTGATTCACTCTATTTTCAATTTACTCTCCCTAGAGAGCTTCCTCTCACTTACCATGTGGTTCCACTTCCGAATCTTGCAACCTCAGGTCACATAAGTTATTCAACACAACTGATAGACAAACAAAGACTCAAGTGAGTGAGGGTTGCAGAATCCATTTTTAAGATTTTAGGGCCTGACTGTCCACTTCTTAGTACCTTTATACAATCATTAACAACAGCAAAAAGCAAGTGCATAGCAGATGTAAATTGCTACCAAATCAAAATTCTCCACCTGCACTGGGTGCAGGAAAACAGTTCGGTGACTGAAGTACAGTAGTGATAACTGAGGAAAGTTTTAGATTTATTTAAATAACAAGGGGTTGGGGCATTTAAAAGCTATATTACATTAAAAAAAGCATTTAAAGTACATTAAGGTTACAAATTTCAGCATTCAAAAGTTGCAAAAGGCCAGGATTAAGGTTGCCCATGAAACTTTAAAAGTCCCTTCCATCCTCATACATATGCATTATCATAGTCTTTTACTACATGATCACATATTTTTCCACAGGACTCCTGCCTCATTCAGTGCACAAGATGGATGGTGCTCTGGGAATGAATACGGTTGTGTCATGAAGGAGGCTGTTGTCTATAGGACCCCTGCCTCATTTATTGAAGAAATTAGGTGTGTAGTGAAGAAGGAAGAGAAAGAAGGGTCACATGGTTAGGATAGTTGAGTGCCACCCTCAAGAACTGGTTTCTATCTCTGCCTCTGTGTGGCACTCCTGTACCTCAAAGCAACACATTGGAACCCCGATGTTCACCTCTGTCATATAATGCTGATATGTTTTGTACAAAGTATGCCTTGTGAGGTATCATTTTGAAAGTCTTGATCTGGTGAATGTTAATATCCTGTTGGATTGTATATTCTCTCATTGTACGTGAAGTTATGAAGTTTTGCTGTGTGTGTAACTGAAATATGTTTTGAAGTTAGGAACACCACAACCAGCCTTATAGGTACAACAATGGAGTAGCCAGATGCACTGCTGGCCCATTAATGAGAATCCAGTATCCCAGAAACTGCGTGCAATGGAGACTTCTCAGAGAGAACAGTTAGATGCTGGAGACTGCTTGACTAGAGAGGCCTGCCTGGTTCTATGGCAGGAACAGTGGCACAGCTGCACCGCTGAAGACAGCACCTATGTTGACGGGAGAGCATCCCAAGCGGCGGCAGCTAGGTCGATGGGAGAATACTCCTGTTGACCTAGCGCTGCCCACACTGGTTTAACCGTGTCGCTCAGAGCTGTGGATTTTTCACATCCCTAAGCGATGTAGTTATAATGACCTCATTTCCTTGTGTAGACCAGGTCTGAGATGGTAGTTTTTCAGACTTTTGGTAAAATTCCTATCAAAAGCTTCTTTTTTTTTTTTTTTTTTTTCAAAATTCATTTTTAACAAACACAATTTTGAGATGGGAACAATTTTGTTGAAAGGATCATGATCAGCTCTGCTCGTTAAACTTAGTCACATTTTCACTTCAAAATGATGTCAAAAAAGTACTGTCACAGCTCCAGGGATAATTGAACTTCTGTCCCCACCATGGTCTGGTCAATGGCGCCCTTGTGGGGCTCAGGAGTCCAGTCAGGCCATCTCTATGAAGGGGGACCTGTCTGCCTCTCCCTTTAGACCGAAGATTTAGGCTTACAGTCTTTTTGCAGTGCATTATGACTATTCCAGCAGGTCTGACCTTAGTCCAGCACCTGCTATTCTGCTCTCCCCAGGGGTGGTGACAGTAGTTACCAGTGATCTCCCAGCTTTCACAATGCATAGTACATTTATTTAAAAGAATTGAAGAGAAAACATATAAAATGATAAACAATCTACATGTATATTAAGCCTAGCAGTCTTTCAAACCTTTGCAGGAGGGCTGTGCTCTCTGTTACAACATCATTTCAGGTGTTAGATCAGATCTAAAGAGGGTTGCTCAACCAGTTCACCCTGACCCTTTATATCAGAAGTTCTTTCTTTGTCTCCTGGATTTCTTGAATCCGGTTTGGATCAGGATATGAAATTCTTCCCAGGGGGTTGGTACTTCTCAGGAGTAGTTTACCTCTTGTGGGATCTGCAGTAATCACCTCCACTAGTTTTAGTTCCTGGGAGATGTTTGCAGACCCTCCCCCATAGAGTAAAGATTACAGAGTCTCGCTCTCAAAGATACACATAACATTTATAGATACTAGAGTTTATGACTAATTCCAGTGCCAATAGTGTCTGGCATACCTCAGTATAATAGTCTTTTGACAGGTTTCAGAGTAACAGCCCTGTTAGTCTGTATTTGCAAAAAGAAAAGGAGTACTTGTGGCACCTTAGAGACTAACCAATTTATTTGAGCATAAGCTTTCGTGAGCTACAGCTCACTTCATCGGATGCATACTGTGGAAAGTGTAGAAGATCTTTTTATACACACAAAGCATGAAAAAATACCTCCTCCCCCCCCACTCTCCTGCTGGTAATAGCTTATCTAAAGTGAGCACTCTCCTTACAATGTGTATGATAATCAAGGTGGGCCGTTTCCAGCACAAATCCAGGGTTTAACAAGAACGTCTGGGGGGGCGGGGTAGGAAAAAACAAGGGGAAATAGGTTACCTTGCATAATGACTTAGCCACTCCCAGTCTCTATTCAAGCCTAAGTTAATTGTATCCAATTTGCAAATGAATTCCAATTCAACAGTTTCTCGCTGGAGTCTGGATTTGAAGTTTTTTTGTTGTAATATAGCAACTTTCATGTCTGTAATCGCGTGACCAGAGAGATTGAAGTGTTCTCCAACTGGTTTATGAATGTTGACAGGTTTCAGAGTAACAGTCGTGTTAGTCTGTATTCGCAAAAAGAAAAGGAGTACTTGTGGCACCTTAGAGAATAACCAATTTATTTGAGCATGAGCTTGCATCAGATGAAGTGAGCTGTAGCGCACGAAAGCTCATGCTCAAATAAATTGGTTAGTCTCTAAGGTGCCACAAGTACTCCTTTTCTTTTTATGAATGTTATAATTCTTGACATCTGATTTGTGTCCATTTATTCTTTTACGTAGAGACTGTCCAGTTTGACCAATGTACATGGCAGAGGGGCATTGCTGGCACATGATGGCATATATCACATTGGTGGATGTGCAGGTGAACGAGCCTCTGATAGTGTGGCTGATGTTATTAGGCCCTGTGATGGTGTCCCCTGAATAGATATGTGGGCACAGTTGGCAACAGGCTTTGTTGCAAGGATAGGTTCCTGGGTTAGTGGTTCTGTTGCGTGGTATGTGGTTGCTGGTGAGTATTTGCTTCAGGTTGGGGGGGCTGTCTGTAGGCAAGGACTGGCCTGTCTCCCAAGATTTGTGAGAGTGTTGGGTCATCCTTCAGGATAGGTTGTAGATCCTTAATAATGCGTTGGAGGAGTTTTAGTTGGGGGCTGAAGGTGACGGCTAGTGGCGTTCTGTTATTTTCTTTGTTGGGCCTGTCCTGTAGTAGGTGACTTCTGGGAACTCTTCTGGCTCTATCAATCTGTTTCTTCACTTCCGCAGGTGGGTATTGTAGTTGTAAGAATGCGGTCTCACATTTGTCAAAAATACAGTGAGAGGATGTCAAAAATCCTTCTGACACAAAGTTTGGAGTCGGGGTGAGGAGGAGGAAGCATGTCAGTGTAGCCAGCGCCCATACCCTCCCCGCACCCCAACCCCCTGCCCCAGCCCGGAGCCCTCTCCTGTACCCCAGAGCCCACACCCCCAGCCATAGCCCTCACCCCCATCCTGCACCCCAACCCCCTGCCCCAGCCCAGTGAAAGTGAGCGAGAGTGAGGAAGAGCGAACGACGGAGGGAGGGGGGATGGAGCAAGCAGGGGTGGGGCCTCGGAGAAGGGGCAGGGCAGGGGCGGGGCCTTGGGGAAGGGGTGGGGCAGGGCAGGGATGTTGGGTTTTTTGCAATTAGAAAGTTGGCAACCCTAGTGGGTTATTTTACCATTCCAAGCATCATGAGTACCAGGCTCGCTAAACCTTTGGATCCCTCTTCAGTCTCTCTTAAGTGACAGACCCTGTGCTTTCAGTTCTCTCTGTGTTGAATCCCAGAGTTCTCCCACT
Source organism: Eretmochelys imbricata (assembly GCF_965152235.1). Taxonomy (NCBI): domain Eukaryota; kingdom Metazoa; phylum Chordata; order Testudines; family Cheloniidae; genus Eretmochelys; species Eretmochelys imbricata. The sequence continues at coordinate 45,246,789 of NC_135573.1, read as the reverse complement.
TACAGACATAGTCCCTGGGCTGAAACACTCCATTTACCAACCAGGATTACTTAGCAGGTCCAGCTGGGTTTGGCACCTGCAAGAGACTTCACTTTGGGAGCTTTGACCAGCAGTTAACGGCAGTGACACCAAACACCTTCTTCAGAACAAATTATTTCTTAATCCCTATGAACATAGCATTCAGAGAAACGGGTTAAAGCAATAAAAGGCCTACACGTGTAGGCCTTAGCCTTTCTCCCAAAGCTAAGGCAGATTCATCTTATTCCAGGTGCCTCCTGCTTCTGGGGGGTTCATTCTGCTTCCTTGTAGTCACTACTTCTCTCTCCCCTTGAGCTTAGGGGCTCAGGCTTTTAGCTGCTCTGTGGTTCTTTGTTTCAGTTTTCCTGCCTGAAGGTGTGCTGCTTAGAAAAAGGCTGGATCAGATATCACCATTTTTGCTGGTTTATTGGGCTACAGACTTCTGCCTTCCTGTGGAATAAGGTGGTCAGGCCCTTCCAGGAAGCAAACTGTTGTTGTAGGTCTTGCCTTAGCTTCAGTGTCCCTTACTTTTCTATCGTCATTCCTTGTTGCAGACTGGACTTCTCACAGCAAGTCTCTCTGGGTATGTCTATACTGCAATAAAAGACCCATGGCACAGCCATGGCTGTCCTGGGTCAGCTCACTCGGGCTTGCAGGACTCAGTCGGTGGGGCTATAAAATTGCAATGTGGACATTTGGATTCAGGTTGGAGCCTGGGCCCTGGGACCCTGTGACAGGGAGGATCTCAGAGCCCAGGCTCCAGCCTGAGCCTGAATGTTTAAACTGCTGTTTTTAGCCCTGAAGCCTGAACTTGAGTCAGCTGACCAGAGCTCTCTGAGTGCCATGGGTTTTTTAATCACAGTGTAGACGTATCCTCCAGGTCCTCTGTATTTAGGCCTCTTCTCTCAGCTCCAGGAAAGAGGACATAGACATTGCTTAAATCCGTTGCTGAGTCACATGGTAGGCAGATAGCCCTTATCCCTTTCGTGGCTGTTTCACCCTGACACAATATGTGTACGATGAGACCAGTGTAGCACCTGTATTTGCAAAAATTCACCTGCAAAACCAACTGGCCCCAATTTTAACAATGTAAACTTCTGCATTTGTCCATGAACATGTTAGACAATTCATAAATTGCTCAAACTGTCAGAAACTTCCAAAGTGCACACATGGGTATCTGCATCTGTGAAGCATATGTACAACTTTGAATGCACATATGTGGACACCAGGTAAAGACTGAGCTGAAAATGTATTTCTGTGTCTTCGTTTCAGAATAGTCTTATGGTAACTATGTACATTATACAAGTAACTCAAATATTTCTTATACGCTTTTTTAATTATTAGTGTAACTTAACACATTTTCTGTGATATAAATAATAAGGGCAAAGTTTTCAAAAGCATCTAAAATGATCTGGGAGCCCAGCTGCCATTGAAAATCAAAATTCTATCTGCCTTTACCCTTTAAATATTCTTAACACTCCCATTGTCAGTTCAAGGTCATTTATTCATCTTGATAGATGCAGCATAAGTGAATGTGAACAAACCTATCTGTTGAATTGGATCTTTAGCTTTAATAAACAATGACTCAAGGTAAAAACCCAACATGTTTATAAGAGTAAAAGGAATATTCTAAAATGTCATTCATTTTGGGGGCAGCCTAAGTGTACATCATTCTCTGGTGATCTGTGTGTCACCATCCCTATTTTATATAAGCAAATTCCATTATAGAACTTTGTGGGCTTCAATCTGTTTAGAAATTATTGTCTCCATACCTAGATACTAAGACCCATACATTACTGTCATTTGCAATTCTTGCAAATAAATAGCAGTTTGCCACATTCTTAACAAAAAGTTATTCATTAGAACTGGGGCACATTAGCAGCACTGAATAACATTTGACAATTGCTTAGGGTATATTGTTACTAAAGGTATTGGATGCTTATACAGATTTCTTGGTGTGCTAATAAAAAAGTGTAGTAATTGAAATACTGAATTGAATTTGAAGCTCCAGTACTATATTTTATTCTGCAATCTGTCCTCTTGTAATTTGTAAACACATTAGAAATCCAGTTTTTTTAAAGCCACTATTAACTATCATTAGTCACAAAGTGTGATTTATACCTGTTATTGCATGTATCTAACTTTTACCTTGTGTAAAAAGAATTAGTTGCAGGCTGACTTGGTCAAATGATTTTCAAGCATGTTTAAGGTGACCTTTAAACTCTGCAGAATTTAATCACTTTGCATAGGCTGCTGTAGATTGTACCACAAAATGATGCCTTGAAGAAAGAATCTAAACTATTGTTCTAGCAGCTTTTTCTGACTGATGGGGCAACTGGGGAGGTGAAAGGCCCTCGAAGTACGTCTGTGAGGGCATAAATGCAACGGACCAGCAGAATACAGCAACTGTGAACCGTACAGATAATAACAGAATCAGAAATATAGGGCTGGAAGGGTCATTAAGAGGTCATCAAGTCTAGTGCCCTGCAGTGAGGCAGGACTAAGTAAATGTAGAACATTCCTAACAAGTGTTTGTCCAACCTGTTCTTAAAAACCTCCAATGATGGGGATTCCACAACCTCTCTTGGAAACACCAGTGCTTAACTACCCTTACAGCTATAAAGTTTTTCCTCATATCTAACCTATATCTTTTTTGCTGCAGATTAAGCCCATTACTTCTTGTCCTACCTTTAGTGGACATGGAGAGCAAATGATCATTGTCCTCTTTACAACAGCCCTTAACATATCTGAAGGCTATTATCAGATTCCCCTCTCAGTCTTCTTTTCTCAAGACTAAACATGCCCAGTTTTTTTAACCTTTCCCCATTGATCAGGTTTTCTAACCCTTTTATCATTTTTGTTGCTCTCCTCTGGACTCTCTCCAATTTATCCACATATTTTCACCCAGAATTGGATATAGTACTCCATATAAGGTCTCACCAGTCCCAAGTTAAGCGGAAAAATTACCTCCTTTGTCTTACAGGTGACACTTGTGTTAATACACTCCGGAATGATACTAGCCTTTTTTCCAACTGCGTCACATTGTTGACTCATACTCAATTTGTGATATACTATAAACCCCAGATGCTTTTCAGCAGTTCTACCATCCAGCCAGTTATTCTCCATTTTGTAGATGTGCATTTGATTTTCCTTCATAAGTGAAGTACTTTGCACTTGTCTTAACTGAACTTATCTTGCTGATTTCAGACCAATTCTCCAATTTGTCAAGGTCATTTTGAATTCTAATAATATCCTCCAAAGTGTTTGCAACCCCTCTAAGTCTGGTGTCATCCACAAATGTTATACACATACTCTCCACTCCATTATCCAACTCATTAATGAAAATACTGAATAGAAGCAGATCCAGGACTGACCTCTGTGTGACCCTTCCCAGTTTGACAGAGAATCATTAATAACTACTCTTTGAGTACCATCTTTCAACCAGTCATGCACCCATTGTACAGTAATTGCATCTAGATCACATTTTCCTAGTTTGCTTATAAGAATGGGACTGTCAAAAGCCTTATAGAAATCAAGATATATCATATCTACTGGTTTCCCCCATCTACTAGACCAGTAACCCTGTCGAAGGAAATTAGGTTGGTTTGACATGATTTGTTCTTGACAAGTCCATGCTGGCTGTTCCTTATAACTCTGTTATCATCTAGGTGCTTATAAATTAATTGTTTAATAATTGGTTCCAGTGCCTTTCTAGATATCAAAGTTAGAGTGACTGGTGTATAATACTGGCCTGGGTAATCTTTGGCCTCCTTTTTTAAAGATAGGTACTGTATTTGCCCTTCTCCAGTCCTCTAGGACCTCACCTGTCCTCTGAGTTCTTGAAGATAATTGCTAATGGTTCCAAGATGGCTTCAGTTAAGTCCTTAGGAACATCAGTTTCAACAGGCTGTGCCAACATGAATACATCTAAAGTATTTAAATATTCTTTAACTTGTTATTTTCCTGTTTTGGTTTGCATTCCTTCCCACTTCTTGTTAATATTGTGCTGAGTATGTAGTCACCATTAATTTTTTTCAGTGAAGACTGAAGCAAAACAGCCAGTAAACATCTTAGCCTTCTTGATGTCATCAGTTTTTAGCCTCCCTTCCCCATTAAGTAGAGGTGCTACACTTTCCTTCATCTTTCTCTTGCTCCTAATATATTTAAAGAATCTCTTTTTATTGCATTTTATGTTCCTTGCTAGGTGTAACTCATTTTATGTCGTAGCCTTTCTGATTGTGTCCCTACATGCTTGTGCTATTCTTTCGTACTCCTCCTTAGCAATTTGTTCATTTTTCCACTTTTTGTATAATTCCTTTTTGATTTTCAGGGCATTCCTGAAGGAACCATATTAACCTTTTACTATTCTTCCTATTTTTCCTTTGTGTCAGGATAGTTTGCAGTTGTGCATTTAATATTCCTTGAGAAACTGCCAGCTCTCCTGAACTCCTTTATCCATGGGACTTTACCTACCACTTTTCTGAGCTTGTTAAACATTGTGCTTTTGGAAGTCCATTGTCTTTATTCTGCTGCTTTCACTCTTTCCTTTCCTTAGAATCATGAAATGATAGATTTCATGATCACTTTCACCCTCATTGCCTTCCACCTGCAGATTTATAACCAATTCCTCTCTGTTGGTCTGAATCAAGTCTAAAATGGCTGTTTCTCTGGTTACTACTTTCATTTTCTGAAACAAAAAATTGTCCCCAGTACATTCCAAGAATTTCCTAGAAATGTTGTGTTTTACTATGTTACTCTTCCAACAGATGCTCTTTTCTGGGGTACTTGGAATAACCTATGTAGTTCAAATACTAATACCATTGTTAGTACATAGTAATTTTCCTGGAATTTTATTTTGAGACAGGATAGTTGTTACTCAGGATAATTGGGCATTTCCTGCTCTAAACACAATGTATCATTTGTTCTTCAACATTCCAAGATCTTTCAGAAACAGAGGTATCAGAAAGATAATGTTATTTATCATAGACATTGTCTTGTTTTGGTTTGAAGTTGGGGCTCACTACCATGCCAGTGACAATGATACATAGAGCAAATCAAACATATCCACATACATCTCTGTAATCTCTTGCTCAATCTGGCTCACTTGTCAGGCGCTGGCATTTTATAGGAGACTGACCATATCTAGAAGATGACATTACCTAACCAATATTTGATTCCTTTTTAGTTTAAGAAAGACTTTGATAAGGTTGCAGTAACTGAAGGCATTTACTTGGCGCTGAGAGCAAATACATTTAGTTTCATAGCAAAGTTGTAATAATAAAAATGAGGGAAATGGGGGAAGATAGTGTTATAATTTATTTCCTTCTAGTGTGAATCCAAATGATCACATTCATATTATGGTTTTCAATTATGTATTTAATTACCAGGAATAGCTGCATGTAACTGTATTTTAGAAATAGATGTAAAATTGCTTTCTGTGTTTAAATTACCTGAAAGACTTCTGCTTTCTAGCAGCCAATTTATATGTGAAGAAAGGGAAACTATAGTTCAAGGCCAACCTCCTAGGTTCTTCGTAGGAAGCCAGTGGTTTCAGCTGAGTTTTTACACCAGCATATTTGAAGAGGACAGTCTAATTCACATGCGTAGTGTTATCCACTGTGACGGGGCAAGGCCAGATGGCTATAGAAAAGTAGTGGGAGATAGATATATTAGCTCCAGGCAAAACAAATCCCTGGTACCAGGATAAGTGAAATGGCAGCTGCTCCAGGTCAATTAAGACACGTGGGGCCAATTAAGAACTTTCCAGAAGGCAGGGAGAAGGCTAGGTTGATTGGGACACATGAAGCCAACCAGGGGCTGGCTGAAACTAGTTAAAAGCCTCCCAGTTAGTCAGGTGGGTGTGGATGTCAGGAGCTGTGGGAGGAACTTGTGCTGTTGGAAAGGCTGAGTAGTACACACCATATCAGGCACAAGGAAGGAGGCCCTGAGGTAAGGGTGAAGTGGAGCTTGAGGAAGTGAGGGCTGCTGTGGGGGAAGTAGCCCAGGGAATTGTACATGTCCTGTTTCTAAAAGGTCAGCTACCACAGCTGATACTATTAGGGTCCCTGGGCTGGAGCCCGGAGTAGAGGGTGGGCCTGGGCTCCCCCCCCCACATTTGCCCCCTGATTAATCACTGAGACTGGGAGACAACAGAGACTGTGTAAGGAAGGATAACTTCTCCTCACCTCCCTCACTGGCTTATGATGAAAATGGCTCAGTAGACTGTGACCCTTCTCTCTAGAGAGAGAAGGGTTACGTGCAGGGTCACAGTGAGCCTCTGAGGCTAGTGAAATCCGCCAGGAAATGCGGGACCCACAGAAGCAAGCACAGAGCTTTGTCACGCCACCTTTTCACATCTAGGCAACTGAAACAATGCATCAGATGAAGTGAGCTGTAGCTCACGAAAGCTTATGCTCAAATAAATTGGTTAGTCTCTAAGGTGCCACAAGTACTCCTTTTCTTTTTGTGAAACAATAGAAGGAATTTTAAATGCATCAGAGAGGAGAATATTCTCACCATTTTGGGAGAGAGAGAGAGATGGCAGCAGCTTGATTGAAAGGACTGTGCTTAAATTAGTGTGTTAGTTGGAAAGACTATGTAGGCAAATGTGTGGCATTAAGGGGCAAATTCTTATTCTTTAAGGACTGCTGGGTAAGCAAGATGGGAGGCAGGATAATGGTGGTGGTGAGGAGGGGTGAAGTTCAGAACTGCTTCTGCTAGCAGCCGACAAGTGGCTGCTTATTTTTTATCTTGTGTATAGGGGTGCTGGAATAATTTTTATAGTGTGGGTGCTGATAGCTATTGAAACAAACTATAAACCCTGGCTATGATGGAAACCACTTCACGCCAGAGCGTGCAGCAGCACCCTAGTTCCAGCAGCTATGCTTGCATAGGCCTCCAGACCACTCTGAGCAGGGCTACTGCCTCAGTGCCTTTGCTACTTGGTATCTTTGCTGCTACTTTCACACCTGAATTTGGAGAATAAAATCCCACACTTGCAGTTAGAAGCACAACCCATTACTCATATTCTTGACACGAGACCTTTCCTCATCTAGATGGATGTATTGAGAAAGAGAGGTGAATGTGGCTCACAGGGAAATAGAAGAGGAGAGAATAAATATTTAAATACACCATTCAGATTAATATTAATTTAATAACCTGTTGGCCCTTCCCATTTTTTAAGAAATAGATGTATATGGCTCTAATAATTTCTGAGGCCAAATTTATTTGCTATAATCTTAGGTTTTGGGCTTTGGAGTTTATTTGACCCTGGGGATGGGTGTTACTATGAAAATGGTAAGAACCCTTAAACTATCACTTTTGCTATCATCAGAATAAAATAAAGTTGCTTTTTGGCAAATATATAGGGTTGATTTTTTGCTAACACAATGGAATATGAGAACAGATCCCATTGCAGTTTGTATGAACACACCGGAGCAGTGTATTTCCTCTTGCTGTAACATGGGACTAAACAAAATGCATTGTACTGCACTCAGTAATGCTTGGAAGGACCCTGGGTTATCTAATAAAAACTATGTTTAGTAGACTTCAGGTTAACATTCTGCTCCTGGGAGAAAAATATAATCATAGGCTTGTCTGTCTTACAACAGTAGGTAAGAGGGAAATTAAGAGATTTTCAAGGGACTGTTCAAGGTTTTAGTTCAACTATCATTGATTTGAATGAGAGCTGGGTGGCTAAAACGTCATGCAAAGCTTTGAAAATACAGGGGTTGCTCTTACTGCAAGAAAGCCTTGGAACTGGCTAATAAAACAGTCAAGAAATGTACAGCTCTTGAAAAAGGGAAAGATACTGCTAAGTGCATAGTAATATTTAAGTGCAAATAAATAAATACATTACAGACTTAATTATACAACAGATTTGTCCCACTAAAAACCATTGTATTACAGTCTCACCTTGTAGGGAGTTTTACATTGACTTAGCCCTGGTCTATGCTGGGGGGGAGTTGATGTAAGGTACGCAATTTCAGCTACGAGAATAGCGTAGCTGAAGTTGACGTACCTAGATCGACTTACCGCGGCGTCTTCATGGTGGTGAAGTCTGCCGCCACTCCCCTGTCAACTTTGCTTACGCCTCTCGCAGCGCTGGAGTTCTGGAATCGATGGGGGAGCGCTTGGGGATCGATTTATCACGTCTAGACTAGATTACTCTACACAATAAGACTATGATACAATGTAATTTAGGGGGATAAATTATCTGATAGAGAAAAAATTTTCTCTAATCTATTTAAATACAGAATAAAAGAGTGTCTACCCCTTGCAGAATATCCCTTGACATATGTTATTGCAGCTCAGTGATTTGAATTAAATTTTCTCAGTTTAGAAGGGAAAATATGTTTTTTTCCCAACTGCTAGACCTGCAGGCTCAACCTGGGATCTTAAAGTCAAGCTGTATGTCTTCTGCCTCGTGAAACTTCACCAGGAATAAATAATTGGGCCAAATTCTGCCCTCAGTTAAACCAGTGCAAATCAATTGTCCTCTGAGTTTCCAGAGGTGTAACTGATGCAGAATTTGACCCTGGAATTGGAAAGCTGTTAATAGTTCTTTTAGAGATACATGAATCAAAAAGAAGCCAACTCATTCTCTAAGAGCTGTGTCAATTTTATAACTGGAGGAAAAAAACAGTAAAATCTGATAAATTCAATGATTAAAATATATATAAATACACACAGGGAAGAGAGCTGTTGAATGAGAATGTGCCATTCTTTGACCATTACTTTTCAGAATGGAGGTACATTTTAAGAGACTTACAGGTCTTTGCTGAAAGAAAGAGCATTTTCTTTTCTAAATGAAGGTGAGTCAGATTATCTCTGGAGTTTCAGGTTTCAGAGTGGTAGCCGTGTTAGTCTGTATCAGCAAAAAGAACGAGGAGTACTTGTGGCACCTTAGAGACTAACAAATTTATTTGGGCATAAGCTTTCGTGGTCTAAAACCCACTTCATCAGATGCAGGGGTTTCAGTTTCTTCTTAACTGCCAGGCAACACATTGGATTAAAATTAGTATTGCAGCTTCTTTAGGTTCAGTTAGATCTAATGTAATAATAAACTCTAATGCAGTGGTTCTCAAATGCGCATGAGGCCACCAGGAGCTGTTCATGCGGCCACAGCCTCCTGGGCAGTGATTGTGGGGGGGGGGTGTCCTGCCCCACACTGGCCCATAAAAGGTTAATAAAGCCCTAGGGAGGCTGCACAGGAGGCAGCCAATTAGAGAGGGGCTTAGAGGAAGCAGCCAGTTATGGCTCAGCAGCCCCATATAAGAATGCAGGGCAGAAAAGAATTCAGTAGCTGACTGGAGCTCCTGGTGAGAAGATCAGGCTCCTAGCAGGAGGAAGGAGCACCAGCACCTGGGATAGAGGCAGTACTGCAAGCAGGGACTGGGGGAGCTAGCAAGAGCTCCTAGCTGGCTGCTAGGGCCTGCAGGCTGAGGTCCCAAGGTAACGGCAGAAGAGAGTGCTGGAGCCACATGGGAAGTGGCCCTGGGACGATAGATTTCAGTTGCCACCGAGGAAGTGTCTGGACAGAGATTGCTTGTCTCCCAGAAGTGGGGGAACACAAAGTGTGACATAGCTGGAGGGCAGTCTCAGCAGCTCTTGTCAGGTGTGACATACTCACTACACCTAACACAATGTTGTCATATTTAATGTCAGAATAACAAAGGCATGAAATAATCTACCTCCTAGATTTCCTGTATATTACCTACAGTTAATAAAATATCTTTAGTGGAAACATATCAGTTTGCAAAATGTTGGCCTTAGTAGATCTGTGTCTAAGTTTCCCCATCTGTAAAATGGAGAAAGCGAGACTCAATCTCACAACATATTCATTCAAGTTTAACTTATGTATGTAAAGTACTTTGAGCCTCTCAAAAAAAGCATAATGTGTTATTGTGACACAGAGGCCCATTTGTGTAGAGAGGTGAGATGGATTGGAAAACCCAAGTCTTCTTTCAAAGAGAGAAGCTAATACTTTTCAGGGTAGTAGAAGTACTCACTTGGCTTTTCAGAGAAATCTGCTAGGTGTGGGGCCTAAGTGACACTTCTCTTTCCCTTTGAATCCTAAAAATCGTGGCCAGCCAGTATCTCCTGGTATTTTCATTTAATTTCTTTTCCCAGTTCTTTCTGGTTTGTTCTAGCTCTGTGTCTCTTCCTCTCCATCCTCCAGTGAGAAAGGTCTGGAAAGCTTGCTATATATTTGTGAAATCAAAACCCTGAGTTGTTTCAGAAGCTTTCCTGCATTAAGGGCCTTCCTGACCAAGACAGCTGTTGCTGGTGCTTGGAACTAGCTACTAATTTCCCATTGCTGTGTTTATGTTCAGTTTATGCTAGTTTTTTCTTGTTGTTTTCTGTCAGTCATTTTCAGTATCACACTCAATGAAGCAGTGGTAACAAAGACATCTACAAAGTTCTTTCATGATGATACCACTAGCTGTTTTGAAAAACCTCAGAGAAAGACACAGGGGATCTATAAAAATCTGTCTGTAGATAATAAAGTTGCACTCCATTTTGTTGGCTGATTAAAACCTAAATGCTACCTTTAATAACATGAAAAGAAAAATTCTTTGGGGGTTGGGAAGGAAAGGGGGACAAAATATGGACTGACTCCACCCTGCTCTGGTCACCAAAGGTTGTGAAACAGTCACTAACAATGACACATCCTTTCCTTCTACCACCAATAGAAACCAATAAAAAGTTAACATTTGTCAGCTGTTACTACACAGTCACCACAATTATCTCCTTTTCTAAGCAGAAGAAAAATAATGTTAATCTCAGATTCCACTGTGCACTAGAAGTTGGCAGGTGCAGACTTTAGAAATGGTAACTATTGTATCTGCTTATCATCAACCATTGCTTATAGTAGTGTTCCCTCCAATTCAGAGCTGAATTTCTCATTGACCTTCAAGTGAAATCACTCCAATAACTTGATGAAATCCTTTCCCTAGGGCTCATTTCAGAAGAAGATAACTGTGGCCTACCATGCTGTGCAAGCCCTGGAGGGCTGTCTGTGGTGGGCTATGTGCTGGAAAATGTGGTCTGCTGCACAACCTCAACAAACTTTCCACAGCAGGGATTTGTGGAGCTGCTGGTGGAGTTTGGATGTCATAAGTAAGCAGTCTTCTTCCCATGCTTAGCATCTGCCTGCACAGTGCTGCATCCATGTGTTTCATCTCACTTGGGCTTCAAGTTCTTTGGGTGTTAAAGTCCTCAAATGGAATTAAAAGGGGGTGGTGGATGTGATCCAGATAATTATGTTTTTATTATTAAATACACCATAACATTCAGTTGCATGGGTGTGGAAGTCCCTGCTACCCAGCTTGCTGGAGAAGGTGGTGGGAGTTCAACTGCTTTCATTATCGGAGGTGGTAGGTATCCATGCCCCTACGCTCTGACTGTGGAGCAGTTATATCACGTCATGGATGATAGAAGCAAAGTGAGACACTCCCTCCTGCCCTTACCGGTTGGTTTGAGGTTGCACTGTTGGGAATCTTTACATTCTCTTTCCTGTGGTTGCTCCCTGGAATAGAACTTCCAGCCAGGGACACAATGTGTGTAAGGGAGAAGTGGCCCTTTCAGCATTCTTTCCTGGCTTTGATCGTTGTTGCAGGGCATCCTGTTCCTAGCTGCAGTGGCAGTCATGCTCTATCTTGACAGAGGCAGCACTCAGACAGCCACATAAGTAACAGCGTGGCTCCTAGGAAAGGAAAAACCACCCTTGCGGTGGGCAGCAATCTTCATGGAACTTAGTATTATTACTGCATCTATGTAATAAAGGGATGAGCTGGCAGCCCCAGATGAGCCTGGCTTTTGGAACCTGTGCAGTGGAGCAATTGGTCCCGCGACATAACAATATTCATCATAAATTCAGAGTTTCCAAGGCTAGAAGGGACTATTGTGATCATTAGTCTGACCTCTTGCATAACACAGGTCACAGAACTTCTCCCAGAGAATTTCTAGAGCATAACTTAGAAAAACAGCCAATCTTGATTTTAAAATCCCCAGTGATGGGGCGAGTACCACAACCCTTGGAAAATTGTTCCAATGGTTAATTACCCTCACTGTTGAATATTTACACATTATTTCCAGTCTGAATATTACAGCTTCCACTTCAAGCCATTAGCTCATGTTATACCTTTCCTACTAGACTGAAGAGCCCATAATCAAATATTGTTCCATGTAGGTACTTATAGACTATAACCCAGTCATCTCTTAACCTTCTTTGTGTTTAGGTAAATAGACTGAGCTCCTTGAGTCTGTCACTAGAAGGCATGACTTTTAACCCTTTAATCATTCTGATGGCTCTTCTCTGAACCCTTTCAAATTTATCAACATCCTTCCTGGGAATGAAAGACAGGGGATTTATCACTCAATGATTGCCTGTTCTATTTATTCCCTCTGAAGCACCTGGCATTGGCCACTGTCAGAAGACAGGACACTGGGCTAGATGGACCTTTGGTCTGACCTAGTATGGCTGCTCTTATGTTCTTGAATTTTAGATACCAGAAATGGATACAGTATTTCAGCAGGGGTCACACCTGTGCCAAATATAGAGATAAAATAACCTTTCTACTCCTACACAAAATCCCCCTGTTTATGTATCCCAGAATCTCATTAGCCCTTTTGGCCACAGTGTCCTACTAGGTGCTTATGTTCAGCTGATTATCCACCATGACATCTAAATCTTTTTCAGACTCACTGCTTCCCCCATCCTGTAATTATGGCCTACATTAGTTGTTCCTAAATGTATACATTTACATTTAGCCATTTTAAAATAAATACTGTTCAGTTGCATCCAGTTTACCAAGTGATCCAGATCACTTTGCATCAGTGACCTCTCCTCTTCGTTATTTACCAGTCCTCCAATTTTTGAGTAATCTGCAAACTTTATCAGTGATGATTTTATGTTATATTGCAGGTCATTGATAAAAATGTTAAATAGGATCAGGCCAAGAATTGATCGCTGAGGGACTCTACTGGAAACACACCCACTTAAAATGTAATTATAAATAAGAAATCATCGTTAAGACCCACCAGTTAGCATTAATTATATTACTCTCCTGTAATTCTTTATTAATAGAGTCCTGTATCAGCCACTCCATTATCTTGCATGAGATTTATGTTAGACTGACAGGCCTATAAGTACCTGGCTCATCCCCATTTGCCCCTTTTAAATTTTGGCACAGTATAAGCTTGCTGTCAGTCTTCTGGAACTTTCCAGTATTCCAAGGCTTCAAAATCAACATTAATCATAGAATCATAAGACTGGAAGGGACCTCAAGAGGTCATCTAGTCCAGTCTCCTGCACTCATAGCAGGACTCAGTATTATAGACCATTCCTGACAGGTGATTGTCTAACCTCCTCTTAAAAATCTCCAATTATGGATATTCCACAATCTCTCTAGGCAATTTATTCCAGTTCTTAACCACCCTGACAGTTAGCAAGTTTTTTTCTAATGTCCAACCTAAACCTCTCTTGCTGCAATTTAAGCCCATTGCTTCTTGTCCTATCCTCAGCGGTTAACAAGAACAATTTTTCTCTCTCCTCCTTGTAACAACCTCTTACGTACTTTAAAAGTGTTATCATGTCCTCTCTCAAACAAACCCAAACCCAATTTTTTCAATCTTCCCTCATAGGTCATGTATTCAAGACCTTTATTCATTTTTGTTGATCTTCTTAGGACTTTCTCCAATTTGTCCATAACATTTCTGAAATGTGGCACCCAGAACTGGACGCAGTACTCCAGTTGAGTCCTAATCAGCATGGAGCCTTACTTCTCATGTCTTACTTACAACACTCCTGCTAATACATCCCAGAATGATGTTTGCTTTTTTTGCAACAGTGTTACACTGTTGATTCATACTTAGCTTATGGTCCATTCTGACCCCCAGATCCTTTTCCACAGAACTCCTTCCTAGGTAGTCATTTCCCATTTTGTATGTATGCAACTGATTGTTCCTTCCTAAATGGAGTACTTTGCATTTGTCCTTATTGAATTTCATCCTATTTACTTGAGACCATTTCTTCAGTTTGTCCAGATCATTTTGAATTTTAATCCTATCCTCCAAAGCACTTGCAACCCCTCCCAGCTTGGTATCGTCTGCAAACTTTCATCTGCAAACTTTATATGCCATTATCTAAATAATTGATGAAGCTATTGAACAGAACTGGACCCAGAATGGATCCCTGTGGGACCCCACTCGTTATGCCCTTCCAGCATAACTGTGAACCACTGATAGCTATTCTCTGGGAATGGTTTTCCAAACAATTTTGTACCCACCTTATAGCAGCTCCATTTAGGTTGCATTTCCCTAGTTTGTTTATGAGAAGGTCATGAGAGACCTTATCAAAAGCTTTACTAAAGTCAAGATATACCATATCTACCACTTCCCCCCCATCCACAAGGCTTGTTACCCTGTCAAAGAAAGCTATCAGGTTAGTCTGACTTGATTGTTCTTGCAAATCCATGCTAACTGTTACTTATCACCTGAGTATCTTCTAGATGTTTGCAAATTGATTGCTTAATTATTTGCTCCATTATCTTTCCAGGTACAGAAGTTAAACTGACTGGTCTGTAAGTCCACGGGTTGTCCTTATTTCCCTTTTTATAGTTAGGCACTATATTTGCCCTTTTCTAGTCCTCTGGAATCTCTCCTGTCTTCCATGACTTTTTGAAGATAATTGCTAATAGCTCAGATATATCCTCAGTCAGCTCCTTGAGTATTCTAGGATGTATTTCATCAGGCCCTGGTGACTTGAAGACATCTAACTTGTCTAAGTAATTTTTAAGTTGTTCTTTGCCTACTTTAGCCTCTGATCTTACCTCATTTTCTCTGACATTACTAGATGGAAATGGTAGAATTATCAATAATAATGGACCAATACCATTGTTAAGATTCATTAGTTCCTAATATACTAAGAAACTCATTATTATTCTTATCTCTGCTGGCCATAGATTTCTTCTTGTGTCCCTTTGCTGTCCTTTATCAATTTTCTACAATTCCTAGCTTCGGATTTATATTCATTACTACCCTTTTCTTCCATTTGTTTTATATATATAATAAATAATAGCTACCTTCATTTCCCCTCTAAACAAGGTCTCTTTTTAAACCAATAGGCCATCTTTTTTGATTGTGGCTTTTTGGGTTTCTAGTAAAATGTTCCTAAACAATTCCCAATTATCATTCACATTTTTTCTTCCACCCAACTGGTTTGGCTCATAATTGTTTTCAGTTTTGTGAAATTGGCCCTTTTAAAGCACCAAGTATATATATGACTGGTCTGAACTTTATTCTATTTGCCCATTATAAATATGATGATGTCATGGTCACTTATACCTAAGCTACCTTTAATTTTTAATTCTGTGATCAGTTCTTCTTTATTTGTCAAGACGAGATATAAATTAGAATGTCTTCATGTTAGATGCAACAATTTTTTTGAGTTAGGAAATTGTCATCTGTAATAAGAAATTCCAAGGATGTTTTTCTTAATGAAAAGAAACCTGTTTTCTTCGTAAGGAATGAATAGAATTCTCTGCTCATTTTATTTTACAGGCAAAATTTATATTTATTCAAGCCAGTGAATTAGTTCCCAAGGCCTGTTATCAGTACAGTCTCCATGCATAACCCTAACCAAGAGTTCAGTGGACACTCCTATTTTGATTCCAGTTCAACCATAAACTCACTTACAGTCACATGCCAGCCACCTGCCCTCCTTGAGTCTCTATCAACCCAGCTGCAGAATTGGTTAAAAAAGGAAGATCTCAATGAAAACCAGATGTTGCATCTGATCTGAACTTTGCTGGGTAAATAAACTGTGCACTTTGTTCTATCTGCTTAATTATAATATATCAAACAGTCTCTTGTGGAAATGTTTTCATGGTGCATTTAGAAAAATAAAAGACTATTGCAGTGCTAATTTCCCTGATGGCTATTACTGAAGAATTGGTTTTATGTGCTATTCAAATCCTGTGGATGGAACAATGCTTAGATTCACCCTCGACCATTATGTCCCACTCTATACTTCACCATAGCATCCTTTACTTAACCAAGACAAGAACTAGTGAAGATCAGTGTCTTGATCACATAACAGTAGGGAAGATCCGAGAGTGGAATCTGCAGCTCTGAATTTAGTCGAAACATATTTCAGTAAGGAGACTTGTGGGAGAATCACTGAGCAAGAAAAGAGATCATAAGTTAAAAATTGCTTAGAAAAGTTAAATGAAGACTGCAGGGCCTGATGAAATACATCTTAGAATACTTAAGGAACTGGGTGAGATGTCTGAGCCACTAGCTATTATCTTCGAAAACTCATGGAAGATGAGAGGATTTCAGAGGACTGGAAAAGGGCAAATATAGTGCCCATCTATAAAAAGGAGAATAAGGACAACCCAGGGAATTGCGGACCAGTCAGCTTAACTTCAGTAACCGGAAAGATAATGGACTAAATAATCAAGCAATCAATTTGCAAACACCTAGAAGATAATGTGATAAGTCAGCATGGATTTGCAAGAACAAATTATGTCAAACCAGCTGAATAGCTTTCCTTGACAAGGTAATAAGCCTTGTGATAGGAGGGAAGCAGTAGCATGGTATATATTGACTTTAGTAAGGCTTTTGATGCTGTCTCCAATGACCTTCTCATAAACAAACTAGGGAAATATAACCTAGATGGAGCTATTATAAGGTAGGTGCATAATTGGTTGAAAAACTGTTCCCAGAGAGGCGTTATCAGCGGTTCACAGTCAAGCTGGAAGGGCCTCTCAGGTGCAGTCCTGGCAGGGATCAGTTCTGGGTCTGGTTCTACTCAATATCTGCCATCTATGATTTATAATGGCATAGAGCTTACACTTAGAATGTTTGTGGACAATACCAAGCTGGGAGGGTTTGCAAGTGCTTTGGAAGACAGGATTATAATTAAAATGATCTGACAAACTGGAGAAATGCTCTGAAGGAAATAGGATGAAATTCAACGAGGACAAATGCAAAGTACTCCACTTAGAAAGGAACAGTCAGTTGCACGCATACAAAATGGGAAATGACTGTCTAGGAAGGGGTACTGTGGAAAGGGATCTGGGGGTTATAGTGAATCAAAAGCTAAATATGAATCAACAGTGTAACACTTGCGAAAAAAGCAAACATCACTCTGAGATGTGTTACCAGGAGCGTTGTAAGCAAGACGTGATCAGGGGTGCTGGAACAATTTTTATAGTGGGGATCAGTAGGTGCTCTGCCCACCTAGTGCTCCTGCTGGGGAGCGGGGTCAGGGCATGGGGGCTTTCTCTGCTCCTCCCACCCGGCACTCCTGCCGGGGAGAGGCCAGGGGTCGGGCGGGGACTGCAGGCAGAAGGGTTGAGGAGGGCCCCCCACATGCTCTGGCTAGGGCCCCACAAAACTGCAATCCGCCTCTAGTGGGAATGATGAGAGCCATTTAACCAAACTGTAAACCCTGTATATAATAGAAACCACCTCAAACCAGGGGGTTAGTAGCACTCTTAGTTCCAGCACCTATGTACGTGAAGTAATTTTTCCACTCTACTGCACACTGATAAGGACTCAGCTGGAGTACTGTGTTCAGTTCTGGGTGCCTTCAGGAAGGATGTGGATAAATTGGAGAAAGTCCAGAGGAGAACAACAAAAATGATTAAAGGTCTAGAACAGAGGTTCTCAACCTTTCTTTCTGAGGCCCCGCCTCAACATGATGATGATTTAACTGGGAATTGGTCCTGCTTCGAGCAGGGGGTTGGACTAGATGACCTTCAGGGGTCCCTTCCAACCCTGATATTCTATGATTCTATGAACATGCTATAAAAACTTCAGGGCCCAGCGGGGGCAGGGGGAATAGCTTGGGGATCGGGCTTAAACCACGGGTGGGGGCTCAGGGTTTCTGCCCCGTGGGCATGGGGCTCGGGGGCACCAGGGCTTCTGCCCTGCAGGGAACCGAGACTTGGGGTTCTGAATTTTCTGCCCTGGGCCCTAAGCAGTCTAATGTTGACCCTGCTTTGTGGACCCCCTGAAACAGACTTCCAACCTCCGTGGATCCCTGGTTGAGAACTGCTGGTCTAGAGAACGTGACCTTTGAGGAAAGATTGAAAAAATTGGATTTGTTTAGTTTGGAGAAGGAAAAACTGGGGACATAACAGTCTTCAAGTATATAAGAGGTTGTTACAAGGAGGAGGGTGAAAATTTGCTCTCCTTAACCTCTGAGGATAGGACAAGAAGCAGTGGGCTGAAATTGCAGCAAGGGAGGTTTAGGTTGGACATTAGGAAAATCTTCCTAACTGTCATGGTGGTTAAGCACTGGAACAAATTGCCTATGGAGGTTGTGGAATCTCTGTCATTGGAGGTTTTTAAGAACAGGTTAGACATCTGTCAGGGGTGGTCTAGTTATTACATAGTCTTGCTTTGAGTGCAGGGGACTGGATTAGATGACCCACTGAGGTCCCTTCCAGTCCTACATTGCTATGATTGTAAGACTATCAGTACAGAAGGAAGCAGGAGATGGGCTGAGGCAGTCAGGTACAAGACCAGGGCATGATAGCAAGTAAACATTATAATAAAGCTGCTAGAATAAGATGATCAATGTTCTCCTTGATAGCAATGTTCTATTCCTTATGTGAGGCTGTTACCATCTCCCATTATCCCAGCTCCAGGCAGGGAGGGAAAGTGTCCCCTGCAGACAGAACACTTGATTTGGTGCAGCAGAAGGGAATTAGTTTTCAGAGATGCATTTATCTGCTTCGGGTGCTGCTCCATCACAGATTTCCCAGCCCCTTTGAATCAGTGCTGTTTGCAGAGATCTCATGCACATTATGCCAGGTTAAATAATAAACTCATAGTCCTTGTGATGGTTTTGCAGAGTCTCTGTGTGTACAATGTATGAATTATGGTTGATCTTATGAAGTTATTGAGAAGCTGTTGCTATGAAAATTGCTGCATCATGAATGTCCCTCTTTACATGTTACCACCTGATATGACTTGTGCTACATCCTCCTAGGGCAGTGACTATGGAGGGGAGTTACAACTCAGTGATTGACCATTAAGGTAATGAGCTCAGGCTTAGAAAATAAAGCAGTTTTAGCCTACTTGTCTGAAGGGAGCAGAGCAGTGGAGATTGGAAATTTACCAGGAGTAGAAAAAGGAAGCTAGGTGACCAGTTAGGGGATTAAATAAGGACTCATGGAAGGAAAATCCTGAGAGAGAGAGAGATGGGGAGTTTGGGCAGGAGAAAGCAAGGGCACAATCCAGCCAAACTCAGACTAGCAGAGCTGGGGAAGAAGGCTCCAGCTGCAGAACAAACTAAGCCCTTGAGCAGAGGGACTGTGGACAACCCAAAGGCCCCTGACCTCAACCCAAAGAATGCTCTAGAGTGGTGGGGAAACTGAGGGTAGGGAAATGCATGAAGGGTTTATTTTGTTTGTATGGATCTTTGTATTTTTTGTGTGATTAAGAGCAACAACACTGTAAAACTCTGTTCAAAGTGTCTGTGCAAGTTATATGCTACACCTACCATGTGCCACCAGAGAGAGAGAGAGAGAGAAACTAACCTAGAAGGCTCACACCTTTGGAGGGATTCTGGGAGAGGGAGGGAGGGAGGGCTTTAGAGGTGGGTGGTCAGGATGGTTCCCCTGGGTACCAACTTCAAGGGGGTGGTTCAAATCAATAGATAGGGGAGCACCACATCGATTGGTACTTTTCTTTTCACTTGGTCAGTCTGCCCAGCCATGGTCTTTTTCTTTTTTTTCTTTTTCTTTCACTGGCCCTGGCTGCCGGAGGAGTCTGAGGAATCAGCATTAGTTACAGTGGACTGCCTGGTTACAGCTAGGGAGGAGATATTACACAGGAGGTCTGCCCTCTGAGTATGCCTAGGGAATCCATGACAGGGGCAGTGCCTGGGCTCTGTTCCTACTCCAGAGGCTTAAAACACATGGGGATCCAGAGGCTGGATTCCCCCCCATAGCAAGCTCGGAGGCTGCAAGCAGGGAGAGTCTGACCAGCTCTGAGATAATCCCAAATACACATTTTACACAACAATATGGTAGTGTGAGTGATTTATGCCACAGCCCTGAAGAGGCTACTCAATGGTCACCCTGGCTTTGTCGCTGACTTAGTGTGCACTCCTGCCTGAGTCAGAGCGTAGATGTGTGACACTATTTTTCACTCTTTTTTTTCTCCAGCATAACCATCTGCTGCCCACAGTGCTTGCATTCCTTCCCACAGGGCTGGTTAAGGATTTTGGAGAGAGTTAGCAAGATGGTTCTTTCAGGCACCCCGAAAACATTAAAAAAATCATTTTTTATAAAAAATGTGGTGAGGGGAACACAGCATCTCTTGCCTTCAAGCGCTCAAGCACAGAGCTGGTCTCCATACCTGCTTTTCAATATGTAAGAAAGTTCTGCCAGACACACTTGTCCAAAGAGGTGATCACAGTGCTTCTGGAGGCTGGAACACTTTATGTACATGAGTGTGAATTTAAACCCATATACAGAGCTATAAATGTTGATGGGTGAATCTTCACAACACTCCCTGAGGGGTAAGTAAGAACGATCCTCTCCATCCTACAGAGAAGAAAGCTAATCAAACAGGTTATGTGACTTGCCCAAGAAGGCTAAAGAGAATCCATGAGCTGCCCCACCTTCTAGTCAGGATTCACATGGGCTACTCAGCAGAGGAACTAATGCAGCTACAAAGAGTTGGCTTGGAAGGAACAGGAGATAGCTCAGTGACATTCTTGTTGGCACCACAGTCTCCAGCCCAACTTGGGTCATCTTAAAAACAGCTGGCATTATCCTGAAAACAGAGGAAGCTGTGCACACAGGTTTCATAGAACACAAACGCCAGCCCTGAATGTCTGGCATGAGGCATGAGCCATCTGTGATTTTTATGGGGAAAATCAGTGACAAACTTTCAAACCAACTTTTTTTGCAGGTCCCAAATACTGGCACTGGGCTGGCAATTGGGAGACTAAAATATGTGGGTTGTTTTACACAAATCATTCAGTCAGCCATTAGGGCCCAGTTTTAAAAGTATAGGTCTAAAATGCGTTTTTAAAAAATATGTGATGTCTTAACGCCGAGTTGGAGTTGGAGCAAAAACTGTTTTCTTTATTTAAAATGTCATTTTTACGGCTGCATTAGACTCGGAGCCAGAGCAAACATTTTTAACTGCTGAGGTTTTCCAGCTACTCTTGGGTTAGGAAAAAAGCTGAAAAAATATTCTGCCTGGCTGGGCTGGTTTCTTTAATGCTTATTTTAAAATGCAAACAAAATTTGTAACCTGGGTAATAGTTCATCTAAGTGGAAGAAACACCTTTAATTTTACTCTAGTTTGCAACAGCATGTCCAGAACATGTAACAACTTCGCTCAATTTAGAGAGGAAGAAGGATCTTGTGGCTAAGGTACTATGCTAGCACTAAGCATAGAGCTGGGCAAAAAAAAAAAAAAAAAACTGGATTAATAGTTTAGTCACTGAAAAATACAGTTTTGGCTCTCCTGGAATTAATCAGAAATTTGACCCGAATTGTGGAATAGTTTTGGCCATTTTTTTTTTATTTAGGTGCCATTCACATAATGGAGGGATGGAGGAGTCACCTCATTTATAACTGTTAACCCAGTGGCTAGGACACTAGGTAGGAGGCCCAGGTACAATTCCTCTTTCTGTGTTATCTGGAGCCGGGATTTTTTTGAAGCTGGGTTTCCCATAGTGCAGAACCATACCCTAGCCACTGGGATATTCTGGTGTGGAGCTTTCTCAATTGCTCTTGCAGAAGCTATTCCACTCTGTATAAAGAATGCGATGGTCACTGGAGCAGGGACATAAACGTGGGGCTCCCTTGTTCCAGGTAGCCTAGAGTAAATGTTACAAGGGAGCTGCAACCACTACCTCCGTCTCCGTCTGGCTGTTTTGTGGATCTAGCCCTTCATTTCCTTTGCTTTTATGTCAAAAAGTGGCTTCCCCCCACACTTTTTTTAAACTATCAGCAAACTGAAAAATCAGTTTTTCCCCCCAGCTGTGCTCCAGAGATCTAGGTTCAGTTCCTGGCTCTGCAACAGACTTCCTAGTGTAACTCTGGACAAGCCATTTAACTTCTTGGTGCCACCCCATCTCATGTGTAAAATGGGGTTGCTAATGCTCCCTTCCTTGGATCAGAATGCAATACCTTAGCTTTTTGGTGTGTTTATTTTTTCCTTTCCAAGTACCATGTTTAAAAACGTACATCATGACTGTCTAGTTGCTGGAAGTGTGAAAGGTTTGTCTACATGGTGTAGCACTGTGTACTAGAGAGGTGTGAATTCTTAAGCACATCAATCTGCGGTTGACCTATGTAGCCTCTGCTGGCGTGCACTAAAAGTTCCTTAGTGCACGTTAATGTAGGCCGGTTTCAAACAGTACTATGTTAATGTGCACTAGGAAACTTTTAGTGCACGCCCGCAGGGACTACCCGGGCCATTTAGCATGCCAGTGTGCTTGAGACTTCACACCTCTTTAGTGTACATTGTTGGTCTGTGTAGACAAACCCTAAGTGGCTAAAACCATTGAAGAATTAGTGGTGAAATGGACAGGATTCCAACACTAGTGGTGCTGAAAGCAAAGGTGAGCTGTGGAGCGACACGTTAGAATGTGATTTCTTTGGGACAGGGATTGTGATGTCTCCATTGCTTAGTGCATTCTCAGAACCAAACAACTAATAAAACAGCACACAACTTTGATTTTGGGATGCCACATTTTCAAAAAAGGCCTTTAAAAATTTCTGCCAACAATTTTAATCTTTCATGATCAGATTTTTGCATAGTGGGTACAAACTGAACCAGCACAACACCGCTGAAGAAATACGTCTGAACATAAGTAAAAGGAACAGCACCGGACCCTTTGCTTACAATGCACAGAGCAAGTAGTCTACTCAATTTGCATACAGATCAGAGGGGGGACTTAACTGCAAATTTATTTTAGTCCCTTTCTCTTTAATCTGGTACTACACTTCCCTTCTAATTTCAAGGCTTCCCCCTCAGCTTTTTACTCTGACCGGCTATAAATCAGAATCCAAGCATCTGCTTCCAAACAAAGTCCAATGCCTTTGTATGATGTTGTCTGATGTTTGATTTTTTTATGTCAGGTTACAGAGCTACCAGCACCTCCTCAGAAATGTTAGCTTTCCTGCACTTGGTGCTTTGAGCTGTAAAACAATGGCAAAGTGGTTACGTATGCTTATTCATGTCTTTGTCTTTGCACTTAGATTTATTATTTATTTACTTAGATTATTTATTTACAAAACAATTGGTTTCAAGGTTGGTTGAAATTTTTCCATCTGCACTGTTTTTAATGGAAATTGGCTTTTTTGACTAAATGAGGGTTTTTATGTTGTTGGCTTTCCTCCAAAAATTTCTACTTTTTCATTGCAAACCCCGAAAGCTGACAATCAAAATGTTGGTTGATTTTGGTTTTTCTGACAAAAAAAAATGTAAACTTCCCATGGGAGACAAATCTTTATTTTTCTGACCATCTTGAATTATGTAGTTTTTGTTAGGTTATGTTGTAAAACTGCTGGGTTAAGCCCTGAGAAGAGTTGAAAATCTGCAGCTGCCATTGCCTGCAATGAGGATTGCTCAGCACCTTTCAGGATGCATAGTGCCTGCAGTGTATACTGTAGCACACTGGCCATTTTTCTCGTGAGATTTTCTTCCATGCCTCCATCCCTCTCTGTGCTGTTTTTCATGGTGAGTGTGTGTGCTGTTGATCTCCAGGGATTGTTTGAGGGTAGGGCTACTGCTTCTCATTCACTCCTTAAATCGACACAGAAGATTTGTTTTCCTCTGCTTTCAATCTTTAGCTTGGCATTATGGAATGCATGCTAAAATCATTGCACATCTTTTGTAAAGTACCTTGAGATATCTTGGCGTAATGAGGTGCCAGACAACTTCAGCTTTGCTGTTGTTAGCAACACAGCTGTGTGGAAGTTATCAATTCACAAGTATTTGCATGAGAAAACCGATATTCTCAGGAGTTTATGGGAATTTGTTCATGGGATGAAAGTTCACCGTATAAAGAAACTGAAATTAGAAGAAGAAATGACCCGTCAGATATTCATGTCCATCCTCATACAAACATGTCCTCTAGTGTTTGGTCTAATGATATTTTTAAGTGTCTCACGTGATGTGGTTTCCCTTGGAGAGATTATTGCACACTCTGAAACTCCTCCCTGTTAGACTGGAGGTTTTATCATCTAAATTGAGACAGTGATGAGAAAAGATTGCAACAAACACTGGGTTGTGGAAGGAGGGAGAATGAGGGTGATGAAAATAGGGTCCCATAGCAACTTAGGTGAGTAGTTTGTTTTCTACACTTAATGCTGAGGAAATAGGCCTCAGGGAAGAAGTGCATTCTAAGGATGGTCTTTAAGAGTGAGAGGGTGAATGCCCGACTGAAGGAGCCAGGGATTCCAGGCACAGCAGGCTACGTGGTTGAGGGTACAGAGACAGGCGAGTGAGAAAGAAATAAAAGGGTTGACAAGGCATACTGTTTGGGCTGAGTTAAAGGAATGGAAAGAGAGAGTAAAGTGTGTTCTCCACAACCTGGAATATGGGGGGCTTTGTCTGGCCAGCTGGAAGAAAGGGGCTGTGGCCTTTTGAGTTCCCCCACCTCCCTTGGGTTGGGGGGAGTGGCAGGGATGGTATCACTGAGGTGGGGGTACTGATGGATATCTATTTTTCATGGATGTGAGGGAGGGAGTTGTTTACTATTTGGGAAACCAGATGTGGGGAAGCATCCAAGTTAATTGCTGGCTCTCCTGGCAGCAGGTGACTAGGGTAGGTAGGCATTTAGTAAAAAGTTGGGTTCCCTGATAAACCAGAGCTGGAAGTGGACTAAGGGAAGGCATCCCCAAAAGAAGCAGAGGAATGGGGTTGGAGTTTCTAATGTCTGGAACAGCAAGTAGACCTCAGCCCCTTTACCCTCAGATGAGTTGAGGGCAGTGGGGTCCCAGCAATGGGCTGGGATCAGGTTTGGACTGGGAGCAGGCTGACCACAGCCCTTGGATAGGTGAAAACCATTAAGGAAGGAACAGTGACTTGCACGGTATAATTTATTGCAAGATAGTTCCCCGGTGAGTTAAGTTAATAAAGTTGCAGCCTCATTAAATCACATGCCTTGCATCTTGTCCTTCTCCCTGCACAGCCAGGACAAAGAGAGCGAGGCAAGGACTTCATTGTGCAGGGTCTTAATGGCAAGGAGGAGAAGCCTGAATTTTATAAAGATGGAGACAGGAAGCCAGGGAGAGGATTTGCAGAGGGACTGAACATAATCAGAGCAGCAATGGTTGGGTGTGAGTGGGTGGCAGGGGAGACCAGAAGTGATCCAAGGTCTGAACCAAGGGTTTCAAAAGGAATGGAGAGGGAGAGAAGGATGGTTTGTGGAGATGATGTAGATAGTTTAAAAAAAGGGCAGGATTTATAGACAGTGGGGGAAAGAAGGAAAATAAAGATTCAAAATGAAGGCCAAGGATGTGAGCTGGTAAGATGGGGTGATGTACTGTCAGAACTACATCTGAGTGTTGTCTCCTTTGTAGCTGAAGAGCCAGAGCTGCTCAGTTTTGCTTGACGGTTCTCACACCTATACTGCTCATGAGACAACACTTTTATAACACCAGATGTAACCCAGATGGTACACATTAATTTATATATCGATGCTGGAAAATACATATATACTTCCCATTTGAAAGCTTTTAAATCTGATCTTTATATTCATTGAAAATTGTTCCATTTTTACCCCAGCCATAAGCCAACCCAAAATATGGCTTCCAGGCAAATGAACGTTTATCTGCTCTATTCTGGATGGTTCCAGGTTTCTGTGAGACCATATTCAAAGGTGTACATGCGTTTCATTTTAGAAATAATTCTGACTAGTGCAACAACATGTTACTGTCAAACGTCCATTATTATGCTGAATGGAAACATTCATGAGACAAATTTAGAACATCTTTCATCTCAATCTCTCAGTATTAACAACTGTTCCATAGACTTGCCAACAGACCCACGTGTGCGACAAAGCAGAATGCCTTGATTTAAGCAATTAATTATTTTCCTCAAGTTTCAAACTTGATTTAATAAGTAATAGTAATTGAGGTAGGACAGCACCAAATGGTTAATCAGGCAGTCCAACTCATCTGACAGAGCAGAAAGAAAAGATCAGGCATTCATTAGTACAGTAAATTATATATTGTAAGCATCGGTGCTTTGTCAGAATTTAGTATCATTGCTAAAATGTGGAGGAGAAACAAAGTATATAGATATACATGAAAGATGATTCAGAGTATTGAGCACCAACTTGCCTCTCTTTAGGTTGTTATATAGTCCCAATTCCTGTAGTATCTCAGCATCTATCAAATATTTATGGATTTATCCTCAAAACACCCCCTTGGGGGGGTGGGTATTATTATTTGCATGTTACAGAAGGGAAACTGAAGCACAGAAAGACTAAGTCACTTGCCCAAGGTCACACAAGATGGAACTAGGAACTGAATCCAAATTTTCAGTCCATTGTCCTAACCATCCTTCCTCTCTAGCATTCCCTATTCAGCCACAATCTGTGTTGTATGCCCCTAGTGGGTCAGCAGTGCCATATATTATTGGGGTGCATGGTGGATATCCTTGCTTGGCCAGACAAGGGTGGAGGCAAAGAGTAAGAAGACCTCCATGATGCACCTATGTGCAAGTGCATATCATGGTAAACATCGCATGTGTTTGCCCCAACAGTACACAGACAGGGACTGCTTTCTCCTGCTGCTCTGGAAGCAAGCTGGCAACATGGAAGAGGAAAAATGCAGGGAGGAGGCAGGGGAATGGCCTTGTCTCTCCTTCCCTGCACTTGCCCACAGAGCAGGACACCACATGGTGCCAGAGCAATCTGGTGTGTCAGCACATTACTTCCCCTTTTCCCCAGCCAGGAGGCACAAGCAGCCTAGAGGGATTGACCCTGTCTGAGGAGAAATTTCTCGGTTATCTTCCTTGGGACCTTCCACTGTGCTGTGATATTTAAACCACCTTGTCTTTCCTCATGTGGCAGGTGTGTATTTCCAGTTGTATTGCAGCACTGTAAGACATTCTTGGAGTAAACAATGTAATAATATTCTCAAAAATAATTAGCTATGTATAGGATAACATGTCCTTTCTCAATTACAGTAGCTAGGATAAACAAAATATATGGCACATCCCCCTTCATACTTCAGGACACAAGACAACCCCTGATTGCCAAGGCCTTGGAAGAACATTCTCCCACAGACATATTATTCCATAATTATCCATTATAAGGGTATAATATCCCCCTCTGAAGCATTTGCTATTGGTCACAGTCAGACAGGATGCAGGATTAGATGGATCATTTTATTAGATATGATAATTTTTCTTTCCCTGTCATGTCCCTCCCGAGCCTCTCCTCAAAGCTATAATTAACTCTTTCCCCCATAAGTCAGTTCACCCAAGCCCCTGATATTTGTGTTTTCTCTCCTCTGAGCTCTCTTCAATTTTCAGTGTTACCAACTCTTATAATTTTGTCATGAATCTCAAGAGAATTATTGTTTTCTTTAAAGTCTCAGCTCCTGGAGTCAAGTGGATATGTGATGATTTTGGCTTTCAGTCTTACTTTTTCTTGATGTTTCTAGTCCTCATGGCTGTGACGAAAGCTTCAAAATGTGATTCCGGTGCACCCTAAAGGCTCAAAAAGCGAATAAAAAGAACACCAAATCTATAATTTTTACATAATCTCATGATTTTAAAGCCAATCTCGTCATTTTTGGTAAGCCTGATCTGTGATTTTTGAACATTTGGAGTTGGTGATACTGAATTTGTCATATATAATATCTGTCACATCTTTTGGCAATGTGGTGCCCAAATCCAACACAGTATTCCAGATGCAGTTACACCTGAACCATGAACCAAGAACCATTATTTTTCTGCTCCATGCGTGCCCATCAGCAGGAGATGAGCACATACAGTCTCCTGCACTAGTAACAGTGCACATTTTCACTCTGTCTGCCTGTAGGGCCAATAGTTATAAAGCCAATGGGATTCAGTACTGTCTCATGATCCCTGTCCAATGCATGGGAAATAAACATTCTAGTGTTGCACTGATGTTTGTTTGATAAATGCCTTTAGCATTTATCTAGCAGCAGAGGCCACTTGCCTGTGCCAATGTTCTGTTCCATTGACAATGTCTTTTAATTATCTTGTTTAAATAAACAAGACAAGATAATTAAGAGATAATGTCAATGAACTAGAATAGGTGGTGGATCCCGCACCCAAGGTGACTTCAATATCTAGACCAGCCTGCTTGACTCCCATGCCTGATTTAAGTCCCATCTCCAGCCAGAAAAACAAACAAACAGTAGCTCCTATATTCATGTATAGAGAGCATCACCGGCATAGCACAGACATGACTTTTCAAACAGGTAAGCCAGCATCACTTGGCTGAAAGGAATTTACAAACAGATCTTTTCTTGTTTGTATTTTACTTTTCTGAATTAGTCCCCTGGGGAGGAGCATTTCAGCTCTGGAACCTGAACTGAAGAAGTGGTGAGAGGGCTTTGGAGAAGGAGAAGGAGAGAGAGGGCTCCTGGTGCTCAGGAGTGGGGAAGCGGTTTTAAACATTCAGCCTAGAATGGGGAAAAATCCTAAGTTGTCTGCTTGCTGTTGCTTTTGGCAAAATGGGAAGCCGTGCCCAGTGAGGAAAAGGACTTGTCCCCCTAACTTTCCCACAAAGTGACAGGAAGCTGAAAAAGACTCCTGCCACCCCATAGGCCAATCGGCTAGGCAGAAAGCACAAAGCTAAATGGAGGAGGATACAGAACAAGAATAAGAGTAAACTGCTATTTGGAAAGAATAGCAGAGCAGTTGTAAGAAAGATTCACTTTTAAGAATGACCAGCCTGGAAAAGCGGTGTGGTCCATTTAGTTCATCATCTTGTCCGCTGCCATTCTGCAAAACATTCTTACAAAGCTAATTGAACCCAAAAATTCCTGACCAGCTCTACGCACTAATACTGTGATATTCAGGTTAATCATTTGGGTTTGTTTTCTTGAGATGCAAATCAGAGCCAGGTGGCTTTCATAAACTACAACAGAATTGTGCCACCATGACGAAAGCCTTCACAAACAAACACTTGCTTTCTGTGATGTTTAATGAAGTGGGCACTTCCATGGTGTGCTTGACTCCTGCTTTGCATTCTGTAGTCATTTGCAGGCGCAGACACAGGCTCATTTAGTTCACAGTAACTTTCTCTGCTCTCACCCTCCAGGACCTTTTCTTGAACAATAGAGGCCCGGAGTTTTAAAACAAGTGCTGAACACCTGATCAATTAACTATCAGAAAGAAACAAAAAAAGACAAATAAAATAGGAGCCTATTTGCATCTGATTTGCATTATCCTTGTGAATGCTGACTCCATTTATATTTAATTCCTCCCTAATACTATTCAAATTGCAAACTGTCACCTTGCTGAACATTCACAGCTGTGTTTCATTCTTCGTCTAATTAGCTCAGGTGGTACTACAGACTAGTAGGGACCCCTGCTAGCACAGTTTTCCCCATGGGTCAATGAGAGTTACTGGCACCCTGCAAGAGTTAAAAAAGGCACCATGATTTTAGGAAAGGGTCAAGGTAAATGTCATCCAAGGGCAACAATATACATGGGAGAATTCACTTCAGAAACTGTTTGCAAATGTAGTTTTCCCTCTGTATCATGCTGCTTTTACTTAGCAAGGTTACACAAATCAGATCATTTTGGTAGCTCAACTCTGGACTTCTGCTGATGTCTGTGATTCTTTGTAGGATGTGGCAAGTCCGTGGTAGGACTATCATGGTTGTCTTCTTCCTTTAGTCTGTATTCAGTTGTTTTTTGCTTGCAGTTTAGTTTGTCTCCTCTCTTTTCCATCCTTATTTCATCCTGCATATTTGCAAAATACTGTTGCTTGTTTTTCTCTGTTCTTTTCTTGACAGTAACAAACATAGTGTCAAGTTCAAGCACAGAACTTGTGCTTCATGCCTTGAAGCCATTTCATGGTGAAAATAAGTCCTAATCCATTTCACTCTGATACTATGCCACATATTAAGTATTCTTGTCCTTCTCCATGATGTCTTGTTGATACCCTGGACCTCGTCAAAGTGCAGGTAGTGAGCTACTGAGCAGTGAATTTAATGGTGGCACAAGAAATTTGCATGGCAGACTCACAATACTAGAATTGCCTTTGAGTAAACGTAATTGGGGTGTGACACACAGATGTACTGGTAAGAGATTTTTTTTTAAATGGTTCAGGGTTACAAAACATTAATACCCCTCTCATTTGACAGGGATCAGCATCCATGAACAACTGTTAAAGTGAGAAATCAAAGGCATGTATCACAACTTCAACATCACAACCTCATTGTAAATATTTAATATTCAAACTGTTGTGATTGGACACAGAAATCATTTGGTATGGTTCTGTTTCCTGACTGGATGAGTCAAACTCCTGTAATGAAGTTTCTGGTGTGAATACTCAGGATTAAGATTTCACATTTGCTTTTAAGGAATATTCCTCAAATTTTGCTTAAAGTATATTGTACCTGCAAACATCCGTGCTAGTCAAATCATTTACCATAGAATATTTGCTGAAAGCAAACACAAGAGGGGTACTCACACTTTCTAAGCTAATTTGTTTAAAAATTCAGACCAATATTAATGGAAAATGTTTTGAAATAGTCACCTAGATGTACTGTGTAATTATAACCCATTGACAGACAAGAAGAGCAAACTCAGTAGCTCTGGGCTGAAGTTTTTATTTTCATTCTTCAAATCATTTCCCCCACTTTGTCTGGCAGGCAAAATCACTCCAGAAAACAATCTCTCAGATGCTAAGGGGGTGGCCACTATAAAACTGACCATGAATTAATAAATACAATTTTTTAAATCTCCCCCTAGGCAGCACGTTTACTGATTTTAATGCTGGAATTGAGGGTTAAGTGCAGTGTGACAAACTGTACTGGCTGTTGCGAATGCAGCTGCTCATTTTGATCAACAGCAAAACATTTGCTTTGGAATCTAGAGGCTCCAGTCCCAGTTGGAGCAGCAACCTTTCCCCTATAATTAATTTTTGTGTGCTGCAGTCCATTAGAGAAGAGAGTGACAGCCTCTGGACACAGATTACTGTCTTATGTATAGCCCAAAGGAACATTATAGTCTTAATTAAAGGTGGATTGGTATGTCAACCATGGCAATAGCTTAAACCTCTTTAATACTGTCAGTATCTCACCACCTTAAGAGAATTCTGGTAGCACGCAAACGAAGTAATTTAAAGGCAGCTCATGTTCTCTGTAAGTTTTGCAGGTCTGCTACTGGGAATACTTGATAATTTATGAAAGCTTACACCACCAAATTAATTACATTTTCCTGATGCCACATGTCTTTTTTTTTTTTTTAATACAAGCTAGCTCTGAATTATAAGTAATAATATTGTCCTGGTTCATTCCTTCACTACTGGAGACAGTTTTCTAATAACACCAGTGGAATTCAGTTGCTGTATTTCAGAAGGGTCATTTATTATAGCATCACTATAGTTAAGGCTGTGTGTGCTCTTCAGTTGTACATATTACTGAACCTTCAGCATGGAATTGATTTGGGTGGGTATTTTTAACAGTTTGCAAAAATCAGTTTGCCTGGGTTTAGCTTATGTATGCATTGCAGCAGTGCTCATCACGGCCACCACAGTTATGGTAAGAAAAGGGTTTATTTTCAGGAACTTTCCATTAAAACATTATTTCATCAGGAAATGCTGATTCATCAAATCTGAAGCTTTTCATAGAATCGTAGAACTGGGGGGGACCTTGAAAGGTCATCTAGTCCAGTCCCCTGAACTCAGGGATGCCCCTGACAGGTGTTTGTCTAACCTGCTCTTAAAAATGATGATGGAGATTCCACAACCTCCTTAGGCAATTTATTCCAGTGCCCAATCACCATGACAGTTAGGAATTTTTTCCTAATGTCCAACCTAAACCTCCCTTGCTGTAATTTAATCCGATTGCTTCTTGTCCTATTCTCAGAGGTTAACAAGAACAATTTTTCTCCCTCTTCATAACAAGCATTAATGTCCTTGAAAACTGTTATGTCCTGTCTCTGTCTTCTCTTCTCCAGACAAAACAAACCCTTCCCCCCCCCCACCCCGAAATCTTCCCTTATAGGTGATGTTTTTAAAACCTTTAATCATTTTTGTTGCTCTTGTCTGGACTTTCTCCAATTTCTCCACATCTTTCCTGAAATGTGGCACCCAGAATTGGACATTGGACCTCAAGTGGAGTATTATCAGCATGGAATAGAGTGGAAGAATTACTTCTTGTGTCTTGCTTACAGCACTCCTACTGATACATTCCAGAATGATGTTTGCTTTTTTTTTTTTTTTGCAACAGTGTTGTACCGTTGACTCATATTTAGCTTGTGATGCACTATAACCGCAGATCCCTTTCTGCAGTACTCCTTCCTAGGCAGTTATTTCCCATTTTGTATGTGTGCAACTGATTGTTCTTTCCTATATGTACTATTTTGCATTTGTCCTTATTGAATTTCATCCTATTTACTTCAGACCATTTCTCCAGTTTGTCCAGATCATTTTGAATTTTAATCCTATCCACCAAAGCACTTGGAACCCCGCCCAGCTTGGTATCATCCACAAACTTTGTAAGTGTACTCTCTCTAACATTATCTAAATCATTGATGAAGACATTGAACGGAACCAGACCCAGGACTGATCCCTGCGGGACCCCCCTCAATATACCCTTCAAACTTGACTGTGAACCACTTATAACTACTCTTTGGGAACGGTTTTCCAACCAGTTATGCACCCACCATATAGTAGCTCCCTCTATGTTGTATTTCCCTAATTTGTTTATGAGAAGGTCATGGAAGACAGTATCAAAAGCCTTACTAAAGTCAAGATATACCACATCTATGACTTCCTCCCATCCACAAGACTTGTTACGATGTCATAGAAAACTATTAGTTTGGTTTGACATTATTTATTCTTGACAAATCCATGCTGACTGTTACTTAACACCTTATTATCTTCTATGTGTTTGCAAACTGATTGCTTAATTATTTGCTCCGTTATCTTTCCAGGTACAGAATTTAAGCTGACTGGTCTGTAATTCCCTGGGTTGACCTTATTTCCCTTTTTACAGAAGGCCTTTTCCAGTCCTCTGAAGTCTCTCTTGTTTTCCATGACTTTTCAAAGATAATCATTAATGGCTCAGATATCTCCTCAGTCAACTCCCTGGGTATTTTAGGCTGTATTTCTTCAGGCTCTGGTGACTTGAAGACATCTAACTTGTCTAAGTAATTTTTAACTAATTTCCCTATTTTAGCCTCTGATCCTACCTTATTTTCACTGGCATTCACTATGTTAGATATCCAATCGCTACTAACCTGTTTGGTAAAAATTGAAACAAAGAAGTCATTTAGCATTTCTGCTATTTCCACATTTTCTGTTACTGTCCCGCCCGCCCCATTGGGTAATGGGCCTACTCTGTCCTTAGCCTTCCTCTTGTTTCTAATGTATTTGTAGAATGTTGTCTTATTACTTTCTAGAGCTCGTTTAATCTCGTTTTGTGCCTTGGAATTTTTAATTTTGTCCCTACACACTGGTTCTATGTTTGTATTCAACCTTTGTAATTTGACCTAGTTTTCACTTTTGTAGGACTCTTTTTCAAGTTTCAGATCATTGAGGCTCTCCTGGTTAAGCCAAGGTGGTCTCTTGCCATACTTTCTATCTTTCCTACACTTCCTATCTTTCCTAGTTAGTTCTTGTGCTCTTAACAATGTTTCTTTGAAAAACTGCCAACTCTCTTGAACTGTTTCTCCCCCTAGACTTGCTTCCCATGGGATTTTACCTACCAACTCCCTCAGTTTGCTAAAATCTGCCTTCTTGAAATCTGCTATCTTCATTATGCTGTTTTCCCTCCTCCCATTCCTTAAAATCATGAACTCTACCATTTCATGATCACTTTACCTAAGCTGCCTTCCACTTTCAAATTCTCAATCAGTTTCTCCCTATTTGTCAAAATCAAATCTAGAACAGCCTCTCCCCAGTAGCTTTCTCTATCTTCGGAACTAAAAAATTGTCTCCAATACATTCCAAGAACTTGTTGGATACCTGCAGTATTATTTTCCCAACAGATTTCTGGGTAGTCAAATTCCCCCATCACCACCAAGTGTTATGCTTTGGATGATTTTGTTAGTAGTTTAAAAAAATCCATATCCACTTCTTCTTCCTGATTAGGTGGCCTTTAGTAGACCCCTACCATGACATCACCCTTTAAAAAACAAAACAAAACAAAAAACCCCTTTTATCCTTACCCAGAGACTTTCAACAAGTCTGTCTCCTATTTCCATCTCAACCTCAGTGCTATGGTTAATATATAAGGCAACACCTCCTCCTTTTCCCCCCTGCTTGTTTTTCCTGAGCAAGCTGTACCCTTCTATACCAATATTCCAGTCATGAGTATTATCCCACCAAGTGTCTGTGATCCCAACTGTGTTACAGTTGTGTTTACTAGCATTTAAAGTTCTTCCTGTTCATTTCCCATATTGCACGGAAATATTGTTTTCCCAGGTCCAGAACTGGGGGCGAAGAGAGAGAGAGAGAGAGAGAGAGAGAGAGAGAGCAACCAATTCCATCATAGCCAATAGCTCGGTGGTCAGGGCCCTCCCTGCATACAGGTCCCTGCTCAGCCTGATGTGAAGCAGGAACTTCAATCCAGGTCTCCCCCATCCCAAGAATGTGTCTGACTACTAACCTATAAAGTCAGTCTCTGGGTCTCTTTTCTAGCCCCATGTAGTGTCCAGTTTTCCCTTTGGGAAATATGGTCACCCTATCTATAAAGTCCTTTGCGAGTTTACCATACATACATAATGCAAGAATATTAATGATCAATGAGGTATTAGTTTTCCAAGGATATGTTACATGCCACTTTTTGGGTATATATCATGACAACAGTACGTTAAGTGTGGTGACTATATCAGGCCTGACAAGAGTAGCTGACACAGAGTAGTGAACCACCAACAGGCTTCTGTGTTACAGAATATTTGTGTTATGGGAGAGTGGAAAAATGCATTTTCCCATAATAAAAAAAATCAATTCTAAACAAAATGCACTTTCCCATAAATTCTAGACCTACCCTTCAGAATAGGGCAACAGTAAACCATAGAAGAAGTTTGAAACTTGACATAAGGTGTCTTCACCATTTTTATTTGATGTAGCTGGGGAAACAGAATAAAACTATTTGCTCAGAAGGGATTTGCTAAGATTATAGAATAGTCTAACATAGCCCTTTTCTCTTTGTAGCATCACTGCACGTTCTCCTTATCTGACATGCCCAAGGAGATCACACAGACTGCAGCTGGGATAATGTGTGGAAGGAAGATTGTAAAGGTCTTATTGTGAAACACACATTTACATAGTAAATTCCAACCAAACCTGACTGAAGAACAAGTTCCAGAGAAATTGGCAGATGCAGAATTGATTTGGAGATTCCACAGTTGTAGAGTTTCTCTGTAGTTCTTTTTCCATTCTATAATCTTCTGTATAAATTCTGAGCTTTCATTTAGAAATTTTTACTCCTTTGCTTTTGCTCTTGTGAAGATACAGCAGACATGTTGGAATTCTATGGGATACTGCTACAACTGTCATGAAAAAAATCCTCTCCACCAAACAATGCCAGGAGCAGCAAAAGTGGGAACTCATCCTTTGCAGACTCCCTTCCCTGAAATGAATTATGAATTTAGGCACGTGACTGGGACCATGCAAATAAGACTATTCTAAAGAAAGTTTTGTTTGTATTCTACAAACAGACAACCCCGAAACAAAACCAAAAAATGAAATAAGGAAATTAAATGCAAATAAGACCCCTGATAATGCAACACTAGGGGCTTTATTCTGCAAACCATCTGCACCTAGAACTTCCGCATAGTTCACTGGCAACACTATGGACAAATGGCTTTCAGGACCAGACACCTAAGACTGCACAACTAATCACAATATACACATTTTCTTTTTCTGTTTTTCTGATTGAGGCACAATTCTTCAGAGAACCTTTACTCACAAAAATAGTCCCACTGAAGTCAATAGGGCTATTCACATGGTTCAAATAAAGCATGTTTGGTTTCAGAGTGGTAACCGTGTTAGTCTGTATCCGCAAAAAGAACGAGGAATACTTGTGGCACCTTAGAGACTAACCAATTTATTTGAGCATAAGCTTTTGTGGGCTAAAATCCACTTCATCGGATGCATGCAGTGGAAAATACAATAGGAAGAGAACATGAAACAATGGGTGTTGCAATACCCACTGTAAGGAGAGTGATCAGTTAAGGTGAGCTATTACCAGCAGGAGGAAAAAAAACCTTTTGTAGTGATAATCAGAATGGGCCATTTCCAACAGTTGACAAAAAGGAGTGAGTGACAGTGCGGGGAAAAAGAAGCCTGGGGAATAATTTATAATTCTTGATGTCTGATTTGTGTCCATTTATTAATAAAAGAATAAATGGACACAAATCAGACGTCAAGAACTACAACATTCAAAAAACCAGTTGGAGAACGCTTCAACCTCCATGGTCACTCGATTATAGACCTAAAAGTGGCAATACTTCAACAAAAAAACTTCAAAAACACACTCCAATGAGAGACTGCTGAATTGGAATTAATTTGTAAACGGGATACAATTAACTTAGGCTTGAATAGAGACTGGGAGTGGATGGGTCATTACACAAAGTAAAAACTATTTCCCCAGGCTTATTTTTTCCCCTTACTGTTACTCACACCTTCTTGTCAACTGCTGGAAATGGGCCATCCTGATTATCACTACAAAAGGTTATTTTTCCTCCTGCTGAAAATAGCTCACCTTAACTGATCACTCTCGGTATAGTGGGTATGCCAACCCTCATTTTCATGTTCTGTGTGTGTGTGTGTGTGTATATATATATATATACACACAATCTTCCTACTGTATTTTCCACTGTATGCATCTGATGAAGTGGGTTTTAGCCCACGAAAGCTTATGCTCAAATAAATTTGTTATTCTCTAAGGTGCCACAAGTACTCCTCGTTCTTAAAGCATGTTTGTAAGTGTTTGCAGGATCCAGACCTAAATGTGCATAGTAGCTAAGTACATTACAGTCAACTAAAGCTGCTCAAAATTCTCAATTTCCCATTTTCAACATTTTTACTGAGTATCGGATTTTTATGACAACAATAATATCCCTGAAAGTGTGTGGGGTTTATTTTTTTTGACAATTGAAAAATATTCTCAAGATTTTGATAGTTAAATCCTGATGACATTTTAAAAATTGTTTTTTACCAGCTCTACTGTTCCTATTTTAAAATATTTTAAAAAGCTTCTATATTTTTAATTCACAACATAATTTTTAATTCATCAGTTAACAATGTCATTTTGTCATGTCCACTCTGCTTTAGAAGCCAAAAAACTGAAGGCAGCCAGCCATTAATGCTGATTCTAGATGTGAGTGACTTATGCAAAACATTTTCTGTTTATATGTATTAAAAATTTTAAACAAATTAACTTCAGGAATATTCATTCTCCTTTTACGTTCCCTTTTTGCAAACAGTTGTACATTTGGGTTTTACTGGCATGAGCGTTCACAGAAACTGAATAAGCTTGCGCTCTGAGATATCATGGGAAATTAATTTTAAATTAACTTTTTGTTGACCCTTGATAGTCAACCAATTAGCAAAGAGAAACAGCAATGTGTGACTTGTGTCCAATCACAAAGCAACACAGATCAAATTTCAAATAGTCAGAAAATTAAGCATTCTGAAAACATTAGAAGAATGAACTTGAGAACAAATTGCATCTGTTCATAGACATTCTGCAAACAAAGTGAAAAGCAGTATCTAGAAGACAGTGTATTGGATTGGGAGTTAGGAGACCTGAGTCCTATCCCTGGATTTATTAGTAATCTACTATGTGACCCTGGACAAATCTCTTCTCCTTTCTGGCTTCTGTTTCTCTTCCCACCCTGTGACTCCTCTATTTATATTATAAACTTTTTGGGGCAGGACCATCTCTGGTCTCCCGCTATGTGTTTGCACAGTGCCTAGCACCTTAATCAGTTGGGGCCTTCTGGGTGCTATTGTGATACAGATAATAACTACAGATGGTCAGCCAGCAAGCCAGAGATGGGAAACTTGCCCGTACACTGAGATGGCAGCCAGCAAGCAGTAAAATTCCATTTTGCTTCTCCCGAATTGGAATGTTCGGAGAAGCAATGATTCTGGAAAAAGATTTGGGGTCATAGTGGATAATCAGCTTAACATGAGGTCCCCTTTTAACACTGTGGCCAAAAGGCCTAATGTGATCCTGGGATGCATAAAGAGGGGAATCTTTAATAGTAGAGAGTTATTTTATCTCTGTATTTGGCTCTGGTGCAACCACTGCTGGAATACTGTGTCCGAGTCTGGTGTCCACAATTCAAGAAGGATGTTGATAAATTGAAGAGAGTTCAGAGAATAGCCACAAGAATGATTAAAGGATAGGAAAGCATGCCTTATAGTGATAGACTTAAGGAGCTCAATCTAGTTATCTTAACAAAGAGAAGGTTAAGGGGGTGAGGTTTTCGGTCTGTAAATATCTACATGGGAAACAAATATTTAATCATGGGCACTTCAGTCTAGCACAGAAAGATAACAGGATCCAACTGGGTGGAAGTTGAAGCTAGATAAATTCAGACTGGAAATAAGGTGTAACTTTATAATAGTGTAAGCAGTGTCAGGATGAGCTCCACCCTGACATCTGGTGGTGAGGTGTGGCAAGTTGTGGAAAAGAACTTCAGGGGCCGATCTCATTTGCATAGGCACACCCACCCCGCCTAGAATGAGACCATAGCTGCCCAAATGGTCACTTTGGCTGCTGTGGGATCCCCAGTGTCTCTGTTATTGGGGCAGGAAGAATAAATTGTTATTACCCTGATTATGGGAACTGTGCTTGGAACTGTACGTGGCCTTTTGTTATGATGGAGGGATTCACCATCAACTAAGTAGCACTCGCTAGGCAAGGGTCATGGGTTCCAAAACTGTGTGAATGGAGAGAGGCTGGGGACAAGTATTAATACTTGGTAGCATGGGCCCCTTGGTGAGGGCCTTACATGCTAATTGCACTTCCTCCTCTTTCCACTGTGGAATATCAGAGCTAATTTTGATTTCATTAGAAGTCTAGTTATAGGCTGCTGAGCTCACTTTGGGTTGACAGTGCACCAGCACTGGGGCTCCCCTACTACAAGCTGAATTCACCTAAGAGCTGAAATCACTGAGTGTTGTGTTAAGTACTGGGGGAGCCTGAAGATATATTGTGGAGCAGTTTGCGGGACGGCTGGTGAAGCAGTTCGACGCGGAGCAGTGTGTGGATGGCAGGAGCTGCTTGTGGGTCGTGGAGCTGAGCGAAGGAGTTCGTGGGGCAGCTGGCGGAGCGGAGCGCAGCTGAGCGAAGGAGTTCGTGGGGCGGCTGGCGGAGCGGAGCGCAGCTGAGCGAAGGAGTTCGTGGGGCGGCTGGCGGAGCGGAGCGCAGCTGAGCGAAGGAGGTCGTGGGGCGGCTGGCGGAGCGGAGCGCAGCTGAGCGAAGGAGGTCGTGGGGCGGCTGGCGGAGCGGAGCGCAGCGGAGCGAAGGAGTTCGTGGGGCGGCTGGCGGAGCGGAGTGCAGCGGAGCGAAGGAGTTTGTGGGGCGGCTGGCGGAGCGGAGCGCCGCTATGGAGCTATGGGGCGGTCAGCTTCAGATCATGTAAGGTGCCTCTTACCCCCGTCCCATTTCCACCCAGGTTGGGAGGTAAAGCTCCGCAGATAAACTTTTGAACTCTGGGGCTGCCCTGACCAGGGACAGAGACTTTTGGGGCATTGGACTTTTGGGACTTTGGGTGATTTGGGGTTGCTGGACTCAAGAACCAAAGGGAAAAGGGCATGCCCCAATTTGCCTGGGGTGGGTTTTTTTTTTGCTCATGGGTTGTGTTATGAATCCTGTTGGTGGTGTTTCCCCAACATAATGCCACATTGTTTCTCTCTGTTATTAAAAGGCTTTTGCTACACTCAGACTATGTGCTTGCGAGAGGGGAAGTATTGCCTCTTGGAGGCGCCCAGCGGGGGTGGTATATATTTGTCCCAGGTCACTGGGTGGGGGCTCGAGCCGGTTTGCATTGTGTTATTGGAATGGAACCCCTAGATATTGAACCCGGCCCTTGTTGCTGCCAACTCTGACGGGCAGAAGGGTTACAATAGTAAAATAGTAGTATAACCATTGGGACCATTTACTCCAGAATCATGAAGGATTCTCCATCACTGGCAATTTTTAAATAAAGATTGGATTTTGTTTAAAAGCTATGCTCTAGTTCAAAAGGCATTCTTTTGGGGAAGTTGTGTGGCCTGCATTATTCAGGATTGTCATAATGGTCCCTTCTAGCCTTAGCATTTATTGCTTTTTCTGGAAATCCCTTCCTATGAAAAATATTGTGTATTTTACTTTGTCATGATTGAGGTTGAAAATTGTTTTAAAAGCTTGAAAGGGATTTCCACTTTCTGTCTAGTTCTACCAATAATACAAATGAAATTTGGCAAAATAATATCTTAGCTGTTGTCAGTTTAGGTCTAAGATTCTTGGCCATCAGTGCTCAACAAAGCAATTCCCGATCACTATCACTAGCTTTGGGACCAACATTGCCTCAGTCCTCTGAAAAGTATCAATACAAGTCTTCCATTCTATTGTATTTTCGAACAATGTTCCTATTTTCAGCCATATCAGTGCTATGTGTAACAAAGCTCAGAACTCAGTCATCAGTGATTATGCATAGTACCATGCTGAACTAATTGTAGATTACATTTTCTGATGCATTTATTCTTCAGCACTGAAGAATGTTTGGACATCTTGATATTACTTTAAGAACAATAGATGTCGAAGGCCTTCCAGGTAGCAGCATCTGGGTGTGCTACTTTATAGAACAAAAAGTGCCTCAAGGAACTAAGCCTCAAGTAGCTCAGCATCTGTCTCAGGTTGTTGCAAGGGATGGTGCTCTCCTTGTGAGCTTGCCCTTGAAGATTACTTAAATGGATTTCAACATTTTCCTGGATTTTTTGCAATGTGCTTATATGTGAAAATAAATATACCTACTATATCAAGTCATGTCAATACTACACAATTTAACTATGTCTGAACATGGCCAGCAACAGTTGTGTTAATCTAACACAGTTTAGCAGTATCCTGAATATTTATGAGGACCCAAACATATTCAGTACCACTTCACCCAGCCATGGCTGTTTAACTGAAATATTGCTGAACATATTTTGTCCCTTTCTTCACTTATAGCCACACAATCCTAGACCAACTAACACAACTGCTGGCCTTTGGTTCATTAAATTTCAATGTAGGGAAGTATTCACAACAGTACTGTACTTTGATTTCTCTTTATCTCCAAAGTAGAATGCTTTATGATATGTTCATACCAGGCAAGAATCCAGCGTCAAAATCTGCTGCTAAAGTTCTGTTGCACTAAAGAACATACAGAACATTTTATTTTCAGAGCATAACTGAACTTGTCCAATTTTTGTTCCATTTTGTGCTGGTGGCTCATAGAATCAAACCTGCAAAAGTCAGTCTGTCATCTTCTAATAAATCCTGAAATCTAACAAATAGTCACATACCAATTAAATATTCTTTTAGAGTTCTTACTGACATACAGATTAAACAACAACGGCAGCCACAGGCCTGTAAGTATTATCTGGGTGCCACAAGATGGTGCTCTTACAATTAGCCTTTCAAGTTCTCTTTTTTATGCCAGATCAGCAAGACTAACCAGCTACTTCACCCATTAAGGCTATAATAGGAAGTGACTCAGGGGAATCAGTCACTTCATCATTCCTTAACACATTGAATAAAATTCCATATTGCTGTAAAAGTGTCAGGAAGACAGAGTCACTTTCCTGTTGTTCTCTCTCTCTGCATTACCTCTGATCGTCAATGTCACAGGGTCACTTATTACTACTGGCCGTTTCAGGAATTAGCTCTGATCAGTGGGTGTGCCCCTCCAGTGGTGGTGGCTCTCCCATCTTTGTCTCCGCCTACAGACCCACCGCAGTTCCAGTCTCACTGCCCCTGCTTCGTGGCATAGCCCTCTGGCCATGTCACAGCCCAGGTTTCCTCCTTCCAGGGAACTCCTTCCCCAACAGTCTAGCTGCTCCTTGCAGGAGCTTGGCAGTCCATAGCCTGGCCACTTCTTCAGCAGCAAGGCTGGCAGTTTGGAGACGTAGGCCCACCCACTACTCTGGGTCCCTGCATAGGGACCCTGTAAACAACAGCTTCCTGCTGCCTCTCCTTTCTTTCTTCACCGGTCTGTCTCAATTCCCTGGGCCACTTCCTCAGAGCCCCAGCACCTTCCACTCCTGCCTCTGGCTCCTTCACCTTCTTCCTCAGGCCTGCAAGTCCTAGCAACCTTGTTCATGGTCCTAGTCTCTGCAGCCCTCAAAGCCAGTCCCCTCCCTTGGGCTTTCTGCAGCAGACTGACTTGCTCTGGCCT
Source organism: Eretmochelys imbricata (assembly GCF_965152235.1). Classification (NCBI taxonomy): domain Eukaryota; kingdom Metazoa; phylum Chordata; order Testudines; family Cheloniidae; genus Eretmochelys; species Eretmochelys imbricata. The sequence goes on along the minus strand of NC_135573.1, from coordinate 45,204,186 downwards.
GCAGCTTCCTTTTATATTGGCCGGCTGGGCCCTGATTTGCTGGTCCAGGCACTGCCCTAACTGGCTGTTTCCTTGCAGCCCTCCAGGTTGGGACCCTAACTAGGCCAGTGTGGGGCAGATGCCCGGTCACAGTCAGGCAAATGTACAGTGATGGAATTTGTTTGTGTGATAAAGGTTATTATCCATGATAGAATAGCTTAAAGCAAATAAGCATGTAGGAACCTTGACAACAGTTATATGCAGAAGAACTTTTCAGCCACTGCTATATAGCCCATTGCCCATGATACTTTGTCATAACTTTAACAGCTCAAATGTCCTGCAGTTGTAATAATTCAAATCAGAAGGAAAGAATAGTTGGAATTCTGCCTGTTTGTGTGAATAATTCTGTGAGCAATGTAAAGCCATTATAGGCTTCATAATGCAGGTCATAAGATACTTTGTATATGAGTCCTGCTGATTAGAAATGGCACCTTTTGCAGTCCATTGCCTAAGCAATGATATAGTTAGTCTCTGCCAGATTATGCCTATTTGCCTACTGGGGGAAAAAATATGGTATATGCAAGAGTACCTTGAACTGACTGATGACGATGTAGTGCACTGGATGAATAGCATGTTGGCTGCAATGAAAGAGAAGCCTGGAATAAACTGTGTTGAGGGATGCAGGCATATCATAGAATCATAGACTATCAGGGTTGGAAGGGACCTCAGGAGGTCATCTAGTCCAACCCCCTGCTCAAAGCAGGACCAATCCCCAATTAAATCATCCCAGCCAGGGCTTTGTCAAGCCTGACCTTAAAAACTTCTAAGGAAGGAGATTCTACCACCTCCCTAGGTAACGCATTCCAGTGTTTCACCACTCTCCTAGTGAAAAAGTTTTTCCTAATATCCAACCTAAACCTCCCCCACTGCAACTTGAGACCATTACTCCTTGTCCTGTCCTCTTCCACCACTGAGAATAGTCTAGAACCATCCTCTCTGGAACCACCTCTCAGGTAGTTGAAAGCAGCTATCAAATCCCCCCTCATTCTTCTCTTGTGTAGACTAAACAATCCCAGTTCCCTCAGCCTCTCCTCATAAGTCATGTGTTCCAGACCCCTAATCATTTTTGTTGCCCTTCGCTGGACTCTCTCCAATTTATCCACATCCTTCTTGTAGTGTGGGGCCCAAAACTGGACACAGTACTCCAGATGAGGCCTCACCAATGTCGAATAGAGGGGGATGATCACGTCCCTTGATCTGCTCGCTATGCCCCTACTTATACATCCCAAAATGCCATTGGCCTTCTTGGCAACAAGGGCACACTGCTGACTCACATCCAACTTCTCGTCCACTGTCACCCCTAGGTCCTTTTCCGCAGAACTGCTGCCTAGCCATTCGGTCCCTAGTCTGTAGCTGTGCATTGGGTTCTTCCGTCCTAAGTGCAGGACCCTGCACTTATCCTTATTGAACCTCATCAGATTTCTTTTGGCCCAATCCTCCAATTTGTCTAGGTCCCTCTGTATCCTATCCCTGCCCTCCAGCGTATCTACCACTCCTCCTAGTTTAGTATCATCTGCAAATTTGCTGAGAGAGCAATCCACACCATCCTCCAGATCATTTATGAAGATATTGAACAAAACCGGCCCCAGGACCGACCCCATGGATGAGCCAGTCTGGTTAAAATAAGGCCTGAGTCAAACCTTTGTCTAGAACTAAAATCAAACCTTTTTTGAAGCTCAAAAATATTTGGTCAATGAAATTAAATAATTAATCAATTTGCATTTTGACCTTCCCTTCTCCTTCCTGGTTCAAGTCAGGACTGGAAGTAGAAATTCCAAAATACCATGAGTGACTGTTCTTGCAGTATTGTATGGCCCTGCTGGAAGCAAGAAGAACCAGAGGTCTTCAGATAAAGAATGTCCTTGTGCAAATTTCATCCCATGTTAGCAGAGAAAAGATGCTGAATTGTTCACATACCATTTGGGTGAGCACAAAGACTTCTGGGTGGTAATTTAAACTGAATCCAGGGGCCAGATGTCTGAAAGTGCCACTGACAACTCATCCTAGCTCTTTGACCAGTGCTGCCTCTTCCTGGCAGCTCAACCTCCCTGCATCTTCCTAGATATTATTACATCAACTTGAGACCCCAATCAGGGATAATACATGCGCTGGAATTAGCATATTGAATGAGCTAGGCACTATGCCAGACATATATTAGAGTTAGTGCGGAAAGCTAATTTTAGCCTTAACTATGGACAAAGACTATTGTAATTCCATAATTACTCATTATTGTTATTAGCTGATCTCTGGTGGGCTCCGTACTGTACTAACATCTTTTCTTACTGGCTCCCATCCCTGTTTCCCTTGTTCACCTGGAATGCTAGTGCGCTAATATGCACCCCAGAAAGGTTTGCTCTCTGCTAGCACTAGAGAAGGTGATGTCAGAATTACGAGGTGGTTGGGTGGCCTAGTCACAGGCAGGGAGACAGCTGGGATAGCTGTCCAGATGTCTGACATAAGGTTTCATAAAACCTCGGACCAGCCTTGATCTTTCTTTTATGCCTAAATGTTTATATGTGTTACCAAGCCATAATGTAAAACTATATAAACATTTTCACATGTCGAACTACAGATTAAATATGGTGCTTATGATGATAATTAAAACCACAAAACACAGCATATTGTGAAAAATGCCACATGCACATTTAATTATGATTCACATTTTCAAGCATGCCGTTAGGGAAAGGACTTACTGAGTGCCTCCTGAGAGTTGTTCAGCAAGTCAAAGGAGATGTTCAGCAGCCTGCAGGATCGAGCCCCTTTATTTGTATAACCTGGAGTAGAGTTTTCTTTATTTCTGAGCCTACCAGTTAGACTGGGAATTGTTAACTTTAATTTTTAAGTGGAGGACACTGAGATATAGGATTTTTCTGCTGTTGCTCTTATTTGATAGAATCATATTCCCAGTTAAGGAGCAATTAACCTACTACCCAGAAAGTAGCTCTCGTGAGCCAAACGTTAGTGAGATATCTGTGTTAATAAAGCAGACCAGTTTAGAATAATTTTTACAAGGTATACTTTCTACACTGGTGTGCTTGTGGTTCATTTTATATTCATTGCCTTGGCATGCATATCTCAGAAAGACATGAGAGCCAAGCTTTTCAAATGTGACTCGTGGTTTTTTTGGGTATCTCAAATTTTAGGTGCCCCAGTTATGGCACATCATAGAGGGGCCTGATTTTCATGAAATACTGAGACCTCTGAAAACCAGGCCCCTTTACAGTATCTCAAGGTGGGCATGCAACGCTGAGGCACACTTGAAATCTAAAGCTTCTATTACTACAGATTTTTGAAATAATATAGAATGAAAGGTGCTTGAGATGACCTTCTAGGTTACAGAGTTCATCAGTGCAGCACTATGTTGTAGTGCTTTGTCCATTTTTAGATGGTATAATGACTGATATACCCTCCTCTCTTTTTGTTTTAAGACATCACATTATTTATTACACCTAAATACATACAGAGTCCAGCACTCTAAACCTTTACTCCTAGGAACAGTGCTTGACTTCAGTGGGACTGGCTACTCACAGTCGTAAGCACTATGCCTTTGCATGACAGGGCACATTTTCATAGAATCATAGAATATCAGGGTTCGAAGGGACCTCAGAAGGTCATCTAGTCCAACCCCCTGCTCCAAGCAGGACCAATCCCCAATTTTTGCCCCAGATCCCAAACGGCCCCCACAAGGATTGAACTCACAACTCTGGGTTTAGCAGGCCAATGCTCAAACCACTGAGCTATCCCTCCCCCCGCATAGATCTATTTTGCATAGATCTGACCAAAAACTTTGGATTTTAACTCATAATTTCTGCAGAAAAGTGACCAGTTTTCATGATTTTTTGCAAACTATAATAAATAAAACTCCAATAGAACATTTGTCCTTATTGTTACAAATCCACCAGCATTCTAATAGGTTTTTTAAAAAAATCATATTATGTTTTCTCAGCAATATTTTGTGGGCAAAGCATTAAGAATATCAGTGTTTACCAGTGCAACTGAAAAGCAGAGTCTTGGGAATCTTAAATGGTAGTATGAAAAGCAGACACAGTGATGCCAGCTCTCATGATTTTATTCTGAGTCTCATTATGTTTGGTGATTTTCTTAAAGTCCTAGCTCTGGGAAGAAAGTGATTACGTGAAAAATCTCAGTTTTCATTTTTTAAAAAATTAAGTTTCTAGCCTACTGCTGAGAAAAGCTTGATCTGAGTGAGCCCTAAAGGCACAGAAAAAGAAGGCAAATAAAAAGAATCCAACACTGGTTTAAAATTATTACTTTTATAAAAAATAATTTCATGAATTTTTGATGCTTGACTCCTGAGAAGTGAGGCAAGCAGTAGTATCCTACCCAACATCGGTGCTGACTCTGTGTGTGCTCCGGGTCGCAAGCACTCACTGACAAAAACATAGGGCGTGCTCAGTACCTGCAAAACCAGATTAATGTTTTGTGGGCCCCAGTCTCCAGACCGTGGCCCCGCCTACTGCTCCACCCATGCTTCTCCTGAGGCCTCACCCCCCCCGTCCTCTTCCTCCTGAGGCCCCGCCCTCCGTTCACATGGGGGAGAGGGGTCAGAGAGGAGAACCCACAGGCAAAAATAAAAGTAAGTGCCTTTGCTCCCTAAAGTAAAAGCAACATACAGTGATGCTGTGGGAAAGGAAAACCTAAGGTGCCACAAGTACTCCTTTTCTTTTTGCGAATACAGACTAACACGGCTGTTACTCTGAAACCTACAATACAGAATTACCCCTATTGTGTTAATATGTAAAAGAGAGACCAGCTGCTGATGGAACTAGATAAATCATGACCCACCTTGCACAAATGTGAGCTAAATGTTGAGGGGAATGTTTATGTTCACCCTCCTCTAACTTTATTAATGAATTTATATTACAACATGTTTCCATGAAGAATTTCACTTTCTCATACAATTCTGGGCCTAATTCTCCATTGCAGTATTCCAGATTTTTACATGTTGCATCATTGGGCCAGATATCAGCTGGTGTAAAGTAATATAGCTCCACTGAACTCAATAGAGCTCTGTCAACTTACACCGGCTCAAAATGTGGCCCTTAACATTTAAGTACTCATGGGAAAAAAGGCAGTGGACCAGGCAGTAGAAAATCAGGCTTCCATGTTTGTTTACACCTCTGCAAAATGGTCACAAAACTCTACCAAATCAGAGTGGTGTTTCATACTTTCCATGCACAAGTATAAGTGACTACAGGAGGGGCAGGATAGTGGAGAATTAGGTTCAACAGTGCCAAAATAAAAAGCGCATTTCTCACCCATGAAAACCCCATCACCCCACAGAAAAAAACAGCAGAGTAGATAGACCTTACAACATATCCCGAAAGTCAACATACTTGATTGCTTTTGAACTAAATCGGAGTGTGAGTTCCAGAACTACCCTGCCCTCAGCCCCAGTCAAACATGCAGAACCCTGTCCGCTCAAGCATCCCAAGTGATCTTAATTGCCAAAGTAAGTAATGATTAGAGATCCAAAGGACCCAAGCAGTGAAAGGCTTGATGTATCAAAACCAGAGTTGGTAGCATTTCACAGCGTTCGGAATTCTTGGGTTTTTCACTTGGGTTTGCAGAACAGCATTCTTCAATTTTGGTTGTGTTGAATTATTTCACACAATTGTCTTAACAGACATTTTTCCTAAAATATTTATAAAAAATGTTAACAAAACTCTTACTGGATTTTTGTCTTAACCCAAAAGCTTCCTTTGATGGCCACTTAAGTAACATTTTTAATTTAACCCCTCACCCCAAATTACACAGAAAACAATGTTTTTTTAAAAAGAACGAGGAGTACTTGTGGCACCTTAGAGACTAACAAATTTATCTGGGCATAAGCTTTCGTAGGCTAAAACCCACTTCATCAGATGCATGCAGTGGAAAATACAGTAGGAAGATATATATACAGAGAACATGAAAAAATGGGGGTTGCCCTACCAACTTTAATGAGACTAATCAATTAAGGTGGGCTATTATCAGCAGGAGAAAAAAAAAACTTTTGTAGCGATAATCAGGATGGCCAGTTTCAAACAGTTTACAAGAAGGTATGAGTAACAGTAGGGGAAAATTAGCATGGGGAAAATAGTTTTTAGTTTGTGTAATGACCCATCCACTCCCAGGCTTTATTCAAGCCTAATTTAATGGTGTCCAGTTTTCAAATTAATTCTAGTTCTGCAATTTCTCACTGGAGTCTGTTTTTCAAGTTTTGTTGTTGTTGAAGAATTGTGACTTTTAGGTCTGTAATTGAGAGTCCAGGGAGGTTGAAGTGTTCTCCGACTGGTTTTTGAATGTTGTAATTCTTGACATCTGATTTGTGTCCATTTATTCTTTTGCATAGAGATTGCCGTGTACATTGGCCAAACCAGACAGAGGGGCATTGCTGGCACATGATGGCAAATATCACATTGGTAGATGTGCAGATGAATGAGCCCCTGTTGGTATGGCTGATGTGCTTAGGTCCTATGATGGTGTCCCTTGAAAGATATGTGGAGAGAGTTGGCAACGGGCTTTGTTGCAAGGATAGGTTCCTGGGTTAGTGTTTTTGTTGTGTGGTTGTTGGTGAGTATTTGCTTCAGGTTGGGGGGCCGTCTGTAAGCGACGACTGGCCTGTCTCCCAAGATCTGTAAGAGTGAGGGATCGTCCTTCAGGATAGGTTGTAGATCCTTGATGATGCGCTGGAGAGGTTTTAGTTGGGGGCTGAAGGTGACGGCTGGTAGCGTTCTGTTACTTTTGTTGTTGGGCTTGTCCTGTAGTAGGTGACTTCTGGGTACTCTTCTGGCTCTGTCAATCTGTTTCTTCACTTCAGCAGGTGGGTATTGTAGTTTTAAGAATGCTTGATAGAGATCTTGTTAGTGTTTGTCCCTGTCTGAGGGATTGGATCAAATGCGGTTGTATCGCAGAGCTTGGCTGTAGACGATGGATCGTGTGGTGTGGTCTGGATGAAAGCTGGAGGCATGTAGGTAGGAATAGCCGTCAGTAGGTTTCCAGTATAGGGTGGTGTTTATGTGACCATCGCTTATTAGCACTGTAGTGTCCAGGAAGTGGATCTCTTGTGTGGACTGGTCCAAGCTGAGGTTGATGGTGGGATGGAAATTGTTGAAATCCTGGTGGAATTCCTTTTTTTTTGCCAGATGTTTCATTTTTTTTTAAAAGGCCATTTTGGGCATAAAAATTTTGTTAAAAAAATCTTGAGAAGCTGTAATAAAAAAAACAGCCCCTTGAATTGTGCCTCCAATAACTGGAAACTATAGTAGTCTGTGGAGCACAGGAGTAATGGGCTCCCTAAGACCCAGGTTGTATTTTCTGTTGGTTTATTTGGGAAGCTGGTGCGGGGAGGAGTTCTGCTGTTCGTCTGTTCCAAGACGGTTTAATGAAGGGGTGTCATAAAAATCAGTCTGGTGCATTCTACTTGAATCTTAGGCTCTCTCTGCAGTGATCTGCACCATTCCATTCTTTTATTTTTGCTTAGGGTTAACGTAACCAGGACTAGAACAGCAGCATATGCACAACAAAGCTGCTAAAAGAGGAAATATCGAGCTTACAGCACTTCTTTGCAGCACAGTTGCTTATCAATGAAGCGTACATACAGCCTAATTAACATAACTGGAACGACTATAATTATGCTATCATTTTGTTTACTTTAGTACATTCTGTTGCGGTGTGCGGATAGCAATATTTGTTATTGAAATATTCCCCCATGCTACACTCAGGCTGTTTAATTATCCTGTTAGTTTCCTCTTCTGTATAGTGTGATCTAGCTGCTGAAAGGTGAGCAAAGTGTTAAAGTCCACAAAACTTAGACTCTGCATGCCATTTTCTACTAGGGATCTGGGGCATAAACCTACACAGCCTTGTTCCAATGAGTACTCTGTACTCCCAGGCATAGTTGTGCTCCAGTCAATGTTACCGATTGCTTCAATGAGGCTTTGCTGGATTAAGCACTAAAAAAAAACCTGAATAACATGATTCAAGCACATGCCCCGCAGAAAGCACTTTGTGCAGGTTGTTTGTGAAAAGATGATGGGGAAAACAAGTGTCACTAGTTCAGAACTTCATCTAATAAAAGACAAGGAAGCAAACTGATTTCATTTGATTTTCTCTGTGTTTCCCACTGAGCTACTGGATCAACATCACATCTGTTTTTAGTAAATGCACAATCTTCTTCCCTTGGATTTCATCCAGATAGGATTCCTTCCACAAGTGGATCACAGGGTTGTTATTGTTTTGGGGTTTTTTTGGGTGGGGAAGGGGAGTGGGCGAGTCAGTTGCTTCCAAGGCACTATCCATTGGACTTACAGAAGCACTCTCAGCATGCTCCAATTTAATGCAACTGGTTTACCCAGACGCCAATGAGGGAAAGGAAAGAGGGCCTTGGGCATGCCTTTTCCTTGACTCATTGGCACATCTGGAGGTGCAAAGAGGGAGTAGTCCCTATGCTAGTCCAAGCCAGAAATTGCTGTTGTGTCTGACTCCTTGAACTCCTCCATCTCTGCACACTACACACCATCTGGCCCTTTGACAATAAACAAGTTTCACTATTGTTAACAGTGCAGAATCAACCTTATTCATGAGCAAGCTGGATTCTCTTCCATCTTGCATGTCATCAGTACAAATGCCTGTTACTCTCTGTGACAAACTGGGAAATGTCTACATGAATTTTTTTATGAAAATGGTACGTGATTCTGTTTATGGTTGCTTACTATAGAGCTAGATCAAAAGGGGTTGTTAAAGAAGCAGAGTAAGAAAAGTGAAGCAATAGGCCAGATAAGGAGCACCCCCCACAAACACAGAAGCCAGGTATACAGGCATGTTGGGAAGAGAGAGACCATTCTAGAATTGGCTGGGGGCCTAGGGAAATATGGCAGGCTGGGACTGACTGGTACACATAGAGTCAGAAGGAGGTTTGCTGCAAGCATGCAGTCTGCATTCCAGGTCAAGGGTAAGAGTTGTGTGGTTAGACTTTGCTGTACCTTGTTAACCCTATGTCCCTAAATATTGTATTCCTGTTGCCTGTTAAATAATATGTGTTTTGGAAAGGCTGGCCTGTGTCACTGCAAACATCTGCTGGTTGCATAGTTCCCAAGAAGGGAAGTCTCCAGCAGGGATCCATGCTCATCTAGATCTGCCGCAGGAACCATGGTGAGAAACAGAGATTCTAAATCCAGTGACCCAGTCACAGAAAAAGAACAAATATTCTTCCCAAAATGTTCATTTTTATAGTTACTATAATTTGTTCTGAGTCTACCTTTAACGCTGGCACGTACCAGCTGTGATGTGGTCAGAATGTGCATGCTAGAGGTGTCCAAATCTTCTCAGGGAACCTCTTATGAAAAATGTGTTGGCTGAAATCTCCTTTCTACCAGAGGAGTCATTCCAAGGCAGGCAGATGTCAGTGTCAAACTCCCAGCCAATGCATATCATTTTGTTTTGGGGGAGGGATTCATAACATCTTTTCTGAAGAAACAGTACACTGTATAAAGGTAAATAAAACGGAAAGAAATGGGTCTCCTGCTCTCTCCTCCTAAAGAATTATCAGACTGACTCGATTGCCTCCTCTCTGCATTTCCTTAGTGCTCTCAGTCAGGCATGATACGTAAATGAATGCTACTAACTTGCAAGCTCTTCCTTAAAGGTACATCCAATATTCTTAATAAAAGCTCAATATGTGGATCTTAATCATCTACCAGATGTTTTTATTTACTAGTTCTTTTATTATTTAAAATAGCTCATGGGGGTTTCTGTTTTCACTTGGATCTTATGAAAACATTTTTAACCATGTAGGCCCAAATTCATTGCTGATGGAACACCATTAATATTTTAGACTTACCCCAGAGTTGAACTTGGTCCATATACATTGCCCTTTGAAGCACAAAATCAGCACAGATGTCTTATCAAGGTACAGGAACGTAGGAATTTAAATACTGGATTGGGTATTGAGGAGTATCCATGATACATTATTATTTGATATTTAATATGCCAAATACTCTTTAACCTGTATGGGTCAAAGAAACCAGCTGCAGTGACATATCTGCAACATACTAATTAGTCCTGGATGAACCCAAAAAGGCAAGACTCAGGGGTAAACCAAGGTGTCGGTGTCTTTTGAAACTCTGTTGTCATGATGTTGATATTGTGACTCTACATCAAGAGAAGCTGCACTTCAGGATGTAGTGTGGATGGGAAAGCAGTTGGTCTTACCCCTCTTCACATACTTGGGAAGACTGGCTCTAGGACTCCAAGCCTCTTCCAGAATGGTGTCCTTCATGATGTGATAATGTCACAATTACTGGTGAGTGAATGTTGCAAAAGCTTCCCACAAGTATTCACTTGAATTTTTAAGTGGCTTGTTGACTTTCCACAAATACTCTAGTGAATGAGCTTTATTAGTACAACTACTTAGAAGTAACATTTTTTTACCCTGAATGCTATTGGCCAAAGGCAAATTGCACACTTAATGCAAATATAGACCGCTTATTTTATATCCAAAAATACTATTCAAAATGTAGATAGTTACCCAACTCATCCAATAAGGAATAGAAGAAATATAACATGCAACTTACATACAATAACTTTTACTGTTAGGGTGGCCTATCATTTTTTTGGTATAGCAATTATTTTTCTTGTTTAAACCTAAACAAATAAATGGCTTCAATAACCGACGCAATATGAATTCTGAATTTCAAGTATTCAGAGTGAGCTGTGAATGACCTGCAAAACTTATTCAATGAAGAAATTTGTAAATAACAAAAAAAATCTGTAAATAATGAATTTCAAAAATTGTTCATATAGAAAGAGGGGAAAAAAAGATGCAAAATACACTGACCAGTTAGTTACAAATTTATCCAATCAGCTCCAGTCAGGAGATTTGAGGCAGTTTAGTGACTGAGGATAGAATATGGATTGTGCACTCATTTTGATACACTATTTCTATTATAATACTTTCTCCAGAAGTACAAGTAGAGTTGGTCAAAAAATTTCCATCAAAACTATTTATGATGGAAAATGGCTTTTTGTTTTAATGAAAAAGTTTGGGTTTTCTTCAAAAAAAGTTGAGGTTTCACTGAAAAAAACTGAACATTTTTCAGTGTTCTGCGACTCAAAACCAAAAAATTTTGGTTTAAACTGGAAACTTAGTTTTTGTTTGCCAGTATTTAATGTTTAGGTTTTCAGTTTTGTGATGAAAACCTAAAAAAATTTTTACAGGAAGAAAAATCATTTTATGACCAGCTCCAAATACATACTGATAGCATCATAACTCTCAGTGGAGTTCTAGTAGAACATGCCATAACAAATAGTCCTACACCCACCCTTGCCACATAGAACTAAGATCTGTAGTAGCTGCTCAGAAGGTAGAGACAGGTACGTGGCGGCAGAAATAGCTTGTAGCTTTGTTTCCTCTTTCCTATTACCCTTTTTCATCCCTTTGCCACAGAATTACAGCTGCTGTTTTCTTTTTCGTACTGCATAAGCAGGTATCCCATAGGACCTGATCATACCATTGAAATCAGTGAGAGTTTTGTCTGAATAAGGATTGTAGGATTGTGCACTTGGTATTCAAGCTTCTTCATGCTGTTCTGAAAATGCACTTTAAATCTGACCTTCGCTATTCCAGTCCTGGCCTTCTCTTGAGCACACTGCAAATCGTGCCGAATTTCAGCAAGTGTGTGGTGATTTAGTTACTGTGTACAAATAGGGACTGGTATCATTTTGTGGGAATATATTATTTATATTTTTAAGATCAGAGTTTTGAAAAAATAAAAAATATGCCCCCTATTATTTCACAGACTTGTGTACAATGCTGTCAGCTTTCACTTGTTATGAAGTACATGACTGGCAATGTGGTCATTTCATCTACTGGTACTTTTTCTTGGTTTGACAGTGTCTTATTAATACTATGCTAACACTGAAATGTTAGACTGTGACTGCAGACATGATTTTGGCTTTCTGGGCCATATGGCAACCACAACTAAAGTAAAATCTAACTTCAGTTTTGCAAAACAATTTTGCAAATATTCAAGTTCAGTAACACCGTACTCTCTTCCCATTTCCTTATTGTACTTTAATTTCAGGAAAACATGTCTTGTCAGAGTAGATATGCCATATTGGTTATGGTCATTGACAATCAGTGTTGTTATCGTGTTGTGAATCATTAACAAAGGCTGTCTTCATTGGTAGAGACAAACATCAATTTGTGCTATATTTCCACTTTGTTTCCAGTTCCCTTTTCCACTCTTACGCACTCATCTCAGTCTCTATCGTATTCAATCCACACTGTTTCTGCTTCCTTTGCCTTCTCTGCAGAGAAGGCAATCTGTCTTTGCCTTCTTCCTATACCCTCTTCTCCAGATAGGCTCTATATCTCCCTCATCTAGTAGGTATCTGAAATATTACACGTTCCTTCTCTTGATCTCCAATAGTCATACTCAGTAATGCACAGCTGCAGACTTGTTCCACATTCTTTTAATTTTTTGTTTATGCAGGTGACTACACTGCTGCCTAAAGGATCCAGCTGTTGCAGTCATGTAGAGCAATAGGCTATGTCTGTGCTTGAACAAGCGTAAATTTGTGGTCATTGGCATATTTTTTGTATGATGTATGAACACTCAACCTTCCAGGAAGCTCTGTTCTATGGGTTTGTATATATTGGAATTAAGTAGTGTTTTCTTTTGCAGGTGGATTTTCAAAAGCACCTGAGTGAGATAGGAGCACAAGTCCCATTGAAAATGGCCTAATTTTCAAAGATTCTGAGCTCCCACAACTCCCCATTAATGTCAGGATGATTAAGAAATGGCATCGTGATGGGTTCCAACCTCAATCCCATGCAGTCCTCTTGGGCCACACTGATGGTGACTGCAATGAAGGATTCTAGGAGATGGGGGTGCAAAGTGGAGCAAAATGGAGGGATCCTCAAGGCATCAATTATATTTATGAGGGCCTCAAACATTGTTTTCCAGGCCATTTGTAAATTGCCAAGTCCATCTCAGAAATAATTCGCAAAAGTTGGATAGGAAGTGACAAAAAATTCTGCACCTAGTTGAAACTGCAGAGGGTAGGTAGAACATACTTTCCTTAAATGGAAGTTTGCCAGGGCACTAGAATCAACATACTCGCTCCTGTAGAAAGGGCCATGGAGTCTTTACTGACCAGAGGTAAGGAAGACTTAGGTTTTATGTCTCATCCAAAAAACAATCCCTCAAACAAAGCTATGCTAATTGTTCTTTGGATGGCAGCAGTCCTCACAGGATGAACGCTGGTGACGACAAGGCACCAAGTCCCTGCAGAAGCCAATTACCATGGATGGAGTTTTCTATCCTGGACTACTTTATGTACCAGAAAATAAGAAACCAGATTCTTTCCCAAGATCAAAAGATCACTGGTAAACTGAAGAAAACCACACAAATAATGCTTTTATGTTCAAAATAGACATGGTTTAATTGTGGTATTTTTCTATTCTCAGAAAATTTCTGATACATTTCCCACATGTGACAATTCACATGGTAGTGCATCACTTCATGTGATGTCTTTCATGTTGTATTAGACTGAGACAAATGCAACATGATTTGATGTCTGCAACCTGCTTTGGATGTGACGTGAAAGATTTGAAAAAAGATGCATTTTTCAGGGGAAACAGAATATCTGTGGACATGTTTTCCCTTTGAAAAAAGGCCACTGTTTTTGAACTGTATGCCGACTGAAGTTGGGTGTATCAAATAAATATAGTTAGTTAGCAGGGAAAATTTTTCCCGTTTGGAAAAAGAAAAGGAGGACTTGTGGCACCTTAGACACTAACAAATTTATCTGAGCATAAGCTTTCGAGAGCTACAGCTCACTTCATCGGATGCATGTAGTCATGTATCCAATGAAGTGAGCTGTAGCTCACGAAAGCTTATGCTCAAATAAATTTGTTAGTCTCAAAGGTGCCACAAGTCCTCCTTTTCTTTTTGTAGATGCAGAGTAACACGGCTGCTACTCTGAAACTTCCCATTTGCATTAATTCTTGGAGTTTCAAATTGTTTGTTTGAGCTCATGTTAATTTCTGCCTCCTTTTTTTACTACTCCCCCACTAAAATAAAACACACTCTGGTGAATATAAGGAAAAAGTTTCTTGATGTTGAGATGTTTTAGACTGTGGAAAGGAAGTATAGAAGCCCCAGTCATAACTGACTTAGACAAAACACATTAGAGAATAATCCTGCATTGTCAGGGAGATATACAGGGTAAGTAACTCCTGTACGATAGTCTAATATTCTATTATATTTTCAGTTATGTGCACTAAAAGTGTATCCAGGAGTTGAGTAGAAAATAGTTTCTCCATCTGGTGAAATTTCAACACATTTTTCCTGTCCTCCATCCGAACGAAAAGCTGAAATCTCAAAAATTGTCACAAATAAAAAATTCACAAAAAAAGTTTCAGTTCTAGCCAACTGAAACATTTCAATAATTTTGAAACATTTCATTTAGATTTTGACTGTTTTTTAGTTTAATTTTTTTTTACTATAATCAGCCTAATTTTGAAACAAAAAGCTCCTTTGCACTGGAGAGTGACATTTTTTAGTTTCAAAAATGTAGACATTTAAAAAAAAATTCAGGTCAAGAAATTCATTGAAACTTCACCTTTTCCACAAATGTTTTTGTATGGACATACCATTTTTGGACTAAATTTTTTTGTCGAAGAAAGGCCAACCAGTGCTAGTGTGTACACATACCGTATGGCACAAACATTCTGGCACTCACGAATAGTGACACAATAGTGTCATTGGAAGTTGTGGGCAGTTGGCATAATAGAAAATCAGTTCATTTATTTAAATTCTTGAATAAAGATTTAGTTGCCTAACTTGTACCTGCATTTAAAAATTTTACTACAACAGCCAGTGATGAGCCTCTAAAGAGTGGGGAGGGGGATCAAAGATATGGACTCATCTGAACCTCTTGGGTCTGCAAAACTGGGTTGCAAAAATATAAAGTTTTGTTGCTTTGTTTTTCGGCTATATTTCACCTTCTTCCTACTTGCTGTCAGTGGAAATACCATAAGAACAGTCTTCATACCAGCATTTTGGTGCTTGTACTTATGCTTTGGGAATGAGGGAGTGCAGATGAGAGAGAAAGGAAAGACTATTTAACCAAGCCTTTTCAAACTTCAGAAAAGGTTTGGTTTGGGTTCAGTCCAAAGGATGGGAGAAGGCTGGGCTGGTTCTTCTTTGAAACTACTAACCAGCTAAACCCTCAAGATACCAAATTATGTTATGGTTCTTTGTGAACCTTAAATAACTTTTCATTTATTATCTGTGCAAATTCTACTCCAAGAAAATAATTGAAAGTTGTCACTTTGTCAGAGAGAATCTCTGCAGTGTGCAAAAGCCTTGCATAAAATATCTAACTAAATGCATCATGGAAAACAAACAAATCCTGGTGATGATAAAAGGCTAATTCAATAACCTAATCTGATCAAAAGATTGGTCTTGTAAAATCAATTACATTTGTCTTCAAACACAAAGACATAGAAAAGGTTCTCAGAAGAAACACATTCTCCACAGGAATTGAACCACGAACTGATTTATGAATATACTTCCTTAAGAGAAAATATAACTTGATTCCTAAACTACTCCCACTAAGAACCAATGGGCATTTTGTCCCTTTTGTACTAGTTTAGCAAATCACTGCATGCATGTAAACAACATTTTGTATACAGCACATGATTTATATGCTGTTTCTCCTTAATGTTTACAAGGAGAACAACAGCAACCCATAAAGCCGTCAGCTCTGGTGTTTTCCTTCAAAATAAATCCAGCTCAGAAGCTCAGTGCAGATTGGGATTTCAGTGCAATAACTGACAATTTATAAATCACCCGCTTTATTTCACAATGAAAGTGCACATCTGTAATCCATATTTATTTCACATTAATAATGTGAGGGTGCTGCTGCTTTAATTGTTTTCTGTCATATATATTTAATCTTACTAAATAACCGTACACAGTATTCTAAAGGGACCGTTTGTTTTACAACTGGGAAATATGCAGAGATTAATTGTTTCAAATGTTTTCAAATACAATACTGAAACGCACAGAAGTTCAGCACTTCCAAGAGTTTACTAACGAAAGCCACATTTTCATTCATTTATGTTTAAGAGAATTACTTCATACCCCTTCCAAACATCAACTTCAAACATGAAAAATGAGCAAAACAAAGAAAACATTTTGATTAGTAAAAAAATACAGAATATTTACAATTGTTGTAACTATTTTTTCAGAGATTTTAGGAAGCTGGTGAGTATATACCAGCGAGAAGGTGATTTAAAGCAAAAAGGGCTAGATTATACCTTATCAACCAGCCCTGATGAACGGGCACATCTTTCTCATTTAGGGAATTCTTATACCACGCCTTTGCTCATATCCTCAGCCTATCTATTTTCCCTCTCTTCCTCTGTGTCTACAAAATACTTAGTCTGTTGAGGGCAAGTCAAAAGATATTCAGGGCAGAGACCATCTTTATGTTCTGTGCTTCTACAGCACCTAGCACAATGGGATCCTAGTCTAGGGCTCATAGGTGCCATGGTAATACAAATAACAAATACGATCTGGACCACATTCACCTGCCATTCTGATACCACTTCCTGGGACTACAACTGTGCAGGCTGCCCTTGCTCTCTGTCTCAATGGTCCATCTGAACTGGGTCAGAATCAAGGTCGTCTTGCCCTTCTTCAAGACTCATATTTATGGAACTTACTTCCTTAGGATGTACCCTACAGCTCAGTACAAAGCCTTGCTATTCAAGTGACTACTACTTTTCCTATTTTAGCTTTCCTTTTCTCCCATACATCTTCCTTTAGAAACACATTCTCCCCCCGCCCCAGCCCCCCCTTTTTTTTTGGCCTACTTCAGTATTGGTAGCTGGTTTATTTGAACACCAAGTCCAATTTGGTTTAATTTTTGTTTGTCATGTCCAACATCCGGATTCTATTTTGAGATGGCAGCTTCGTAAATTAATGGTCCAACTGCCAACCTCATCTACATGAGACATTCCATTTAGGTCAATGAGATTGTTCAACTAGGTAAGAGTTTAAGAATTAGCTTCAGAATCCTAAGAGAGCTGGAGAGTCATAGGGAATGGGGGGTGTGTGTGTGTGCGAAAGACATCTAAGTCTAAATGTTGCTTTCCTCCACAATGTAAAGATTGCATATCTTAAATCTTCTTTATAACAACAAGGTTCCCAGTGCTTCTGCCTAATATCCCTCCTAAATAAAAATGCTGAAGATGCAATCAGGTGGCTACATGTTTCACTAAGCATTCAAAATCATTATCTGAAATCCATTGGGGAACTAGGTGAGATGCTCTCAGTTCAGCTCTCGGTAGATTGTAGGTCAGTAGCACAAAGACATACTATACAATTGGACTCAAGCGGTAGTCTCAGCTTGTGAGAGGCCGAGGACAAATTAGTAGGCTCCCCTCATACTTTTAAGGGAAATGTTTCAGCGTGGGCACAGTTCAGATTGCTGCTGCTGCCTGACCTGTGGAGAAATAGAAGGCTTAAAGGTTCCAGAAATTGAGCAGTGAACAATTTGGGTGTCTGAACATGACAGGAAACATCAGAACATTTCTATGAGTATTTTGGTTGCAGGGTGAAATTGAGTTCTTAAAATTATATCCCAGATTGGGCAACTAGATTTTTTTTTAATGGTAGATCATAAAGGAAAATAAAACCCAACCTTAAACTCCATACAAACAGTAATTCACCATAAATACCTAATATTTTATATTATATTTTACAGGTAGCTGATTTGCACTTGTTCCATGAATCAGACAATTATAAGGTAAAAATGCACTCAAAGACAAAAGTCACTGGTCCAGTATTATGGGTGGTATTGTATGTACTGAACATGTACTTAATTCATTATGCATGTCAGGAGAAAATCAATAGCAAGCAATCTGGTACACTCCAGTATTGAGTCTTGTCTAGACTAGAGCTTTATGTCATGTTATAATACATGTGTAATTGCCAGTTAATATGTGCTAACTAACACTATCGTAAATAATAATGTAAGCCCTTCACAGTCTAGTGAAGCAGGACCAAGAACAAACATTAGTGTCCCAGAATAAACATTTGTAATGTGCCTACGTTTTCACTTAACAGTGGTATTAAATGGCCTTCCTATTGGAAGGATGGTCTAGTGGATAGAGCATAAGCCTAGGATTAAGACCACCTAGGGTCAAGTGCCTGCTCTGCCACAGATGTCCTTCGGGACTTTGTGCCAGCCACTTTGCCAATCTTTGCCTCAGATCTCCTTCTGTAAAATGGGGATGATAGCACTTCCGTATCTCACTGGGGCGCTGTGAGGATAAATACATTACAGATTATAAGGTGCTCAGGTACTATGGCAATAATGGGGACCACATAAATACTAAGCTAGATAGATTTAACAAGGCCAAGTCAAGAAAAGGCCTAGAAGGTTGCCTTGGTGATTCAGCGTAATCAGGCTGACAGGAAGACGCAAGTAAATGAAGGGTTTGTGCTCTGTCTCCCAAAAGTTCATTTTAGGGCACTACAGGACAGCGGAAGGGATGAATGTACTTTTGAGTAACCCCCTTTTCTACTGCCAGGACAAAGGTAATGGTGGCTATCAGATGTAATGATGTGCCGTGTGTACCTACTTTTGTTTTTCTGTAGTTAAAGCAATGCAGCATTTTGTTTTCCTTTCGGGGTTTCGAGGCTGTGCGTCTTCACTATTTGAATTTGCACCAAAAGAGATTTAGAATTGGAAATAACTTTTAAGTGGTACTTTTACTATTGTCTCAGAGGTCTGACTCACAGGTTGTCTGTCACGTTCTCCCAACCAACATTTCTGCCTCAGCACCGCAAACAACATTATAAAGTAATGACACTATTTTTACATTTATTTTGCTGCATACTGGGTAGATGGATCCTGTTGAAAAGATACTTGTACATTGTAAGAGAGTGGACGGTGTTTTTATTTTGAAAAAGGCGCACCAGTTTCTGCAAGGGGAGAGTGACTGACCCTGCTGGAGGCCCCCTTCTCCCACAGCTTCATGAATTGGAGGGAAGGAGCACTTCCCACGGATGGGGTTAAACTATCAGGGTAAAATCCAAGCCACACTGAAGTCAGTGACAAAGCTCCCATTGACTTCAGTCGGACCAGGATTTCACTCTCAGGAATATCCCATTTCCCATCAGCAAGGAGCAGCCCATGCCTTCACAGCCTTTGGACTGTAGTGAAGATTGCCACGTTCTGTGACTATGGATGTTGGCTGCCTGCTGTAATGCTTTCTCCACTGCCACGCTCTCTCTATTACCAGCCTCCCTCTCTCTCCTCCTCTCCATCCTTCTCACCCTTTTTATATTTCCTTCTCCCGAGAAATCCACAGTGTGCTCTTGTTGATTATAAGGACTATTCTACTCTATGATTTAGTTATTTTATGGAGCGGTACGTAATGATTTGCAAACTTACACAGGTTATGATCTGTTGCAGATGTCTGAGATATATTGAATAATAGTAACACAATACCTTTAACACCAGGCTGGTGCATGAATTCTGAAATAACCCAAAAGGAAAAGTGTTATCTCCAAACCACCAACATCAAACAGACCTGTCCTTTTCAGAGCTCTCTTAGTCACCTGAACCAGATCCTCAAGGGATTTATCTCTATTTTAAACTCCCTGAGGGATCTCAGTTAGGCACCTAAATCCCCTTGAGGATCTTGTGTGTCACTTTGTTGCAAAACACACCTAAAACAAAATTAGTTTCTGTTCCTTCTTGAATTTTGGCTGAGAATTTAATTAAGGATTTATTGATTTTTCAGAGTGTCTCCTTGGCTAAGCTGGAAACAATCTTTAATCAGAGTTTTCTCTAGGGAGGGGTAGGGATAGGGCTGCAAGGTTATAGGGCTGAAGCAATAATGCAGGTATCCCAGACTCATTCAACTTAACTTCCAATACTACCAGTCTCTTAGCTTATGGAAGAACAGCTTTTCTCACAAGTATCATCCAGAAAAGCTTCAGATGAGTAATGAAATGTCAGGTCCTATAATCTCACATTAATGCTTACGATTCAAGGCTTTATTACTTTGGAAATCAAAAATTAATCCTAGAAAATTTCCAAAATTCAAAACAAAAAGTCTGTGTTTTTTCACTACAACTAATGATAGAAAAAAATCAAAGCTGTGAACCAAAGCAGAGCTGTTCTTTATGCCATATTTGTATTGTTATTGATTATTGGTGTTGTTCATTGAGAACCAACTGTATGTTTGGTTCTGTACAAACACAGAAAGAACGTTCTCTCTCCCTCAGGAAGTTTAAAATTTAGATGAGATGGAATTATTCAGACATCTCATATGCAGGAAATGGGCTCAATCTTAATGTGGTGCAAATGTATGAAAATAAATTTATCTTTCTTGGTGTCTTAATGGAAGAAGTGATTTTTAAGGCTGGATTTGAGTGATGAGGGGCAAGAATTCCAAGTGTAAAAGTGATGTGAAGGAAGGCATCAAGATGAATGGGGAAAAGTTTCAAAAGTGACATCAGGAAGGAGGCTTAAGGAGAGCATAAGAGGGGGTAGAGGAAGGGAGAACAAAGATCAGAGCTATGGGGAAGGGCATTTTAATGGACCTTGACGGTAAGGACAAGAAGCTTGAACTTCATGCCAAAGGTGAATGAAATCCAGCAAAGGGATTCAAAAGTAGGGGTGATGTGATCAAAATGGCAGGAAGGAAAAGTTCTACCAGCAGCAGCAATTAGTGTATAGGATGCTAAAGGGGGACAAGATCAGATGAGATGAAGTGAGCGTCTAAACGAGTCAGCAGGGTGGTAGTTGATAGTGGCTATGTGTCATTTGACAATGGTAAAAATAAATAATCAGTGTTGCTTTCTTCTAATACTGAACAGGGAACTTCAGTAGAATAAAGGGCATGGTATTTAATCCCTCAAGCCACTTTGCCTGTCTCTCTGATTTGTTGCAGAACTTTCACTTAGAACCTTCCCCAGGCCCTGTTGCCTGACATCCTGCTTCAGACATAGAGCAATGCTACAGTCTCCTCACACAGCGCAGGCCAAATCACTGATCTTTCTAAGCAAGTGTTTTGTAAGCACAACTTCGGAGCCCAGAGAAATAACACAACAGGAAAACCTTTTTCTGCCTCCCCCCCCGCCCCCCAACCATTCACCACAGAAGCTGAATGCAATCTGACCCTCTATTTTTAAATAATATCCATCCCTTAACGCATCTCCACTGGCATTTAAATCAAGCCATTTAATTTGTTTTCTTCACTGCTTCCCTCATCCTTTTGAATGCAGTACATCTTATTTCTGAGAGGGTTAATTTGACTTATAGGAATGGACATCTGCTCATCTCAGTCTCATGTGGTTTCCCTGGACGGGAGAAAAATGATGAACCTTGCATGCCTTTACTATCTCCAGGGAAATAACTGTGGCCACAGATATAGAGCGGAAAGAAATGAGTGATCTGTGCTTTCCCATCATCCTTTATTTGCACTCTTCATGGCTTCTTTTCTCTTCAGTATTGTGTCTGTGCTTGTGTTCAGCTGGTAATCCAGTAGAAATTGAAGCCTTTGCCCTCATGACTGTGAAGTTTTTACCATGCAGTGGATGTGATATAAGAACCTACCTAGAGAACTAGATAATAGCCAAATATTTGCCAAATGCAAGGAATTTTAGAAGTACAAAAAAATGCTGTGCCAGATTTTACTCTCCTTTGCCCTTGTGTAAATCTGGAGTAATTCCATTGGCTGCAGATGTACTCTGGATTGACACCAGTGTAAATGAGAGGAGACTTGGCTCCTTTAGATAGATATGTAAAAACTCCAGCAAAATTATAATGAAAGAGGACAGTGTACACTGCTTGAAAGATCTTGTGCAGATCACAAGAAGAGAGCTGGGCAGTGTGCACAATGAAATCTGAAACAAAGAGAAACTGGTGTCTAAATACCACAGCACCTGTTATAATGGAAATATGGGTGTAGATAAATAACATTTGCTTGGTTTCAGGTTACTTTACAAACTCAAAAGCCAGATGAGGTTTGTCAAAAGATTTTCTAGAGGCAGCTGGCTTTTGCCACCTTAGATCCTGGGTTTAAAGACTGAAGTGGGCATGGAAAGATTTAAGATTTTACATTAACAATCATGCAAATTTCATGGCTTGCCTCTTACTAAATTCAAAGTTTTGAATGATTTCTACTGACGTCCCTTTGTTGGATCATTCAGAAGCAAGACAGGGTTAAGGAATTAACATTATAGGCCCGTGCCCCGTAGGGTCCCAGCTACCGGAGTCATGTGAGTATCACAATCTCAGCTATCTGCTTAAAATAATTTTTAGTGCTTACAGTCGCAAAGAAAATATTGAAAAAGTGACCTGAGTGTAACCAATGTAGAGACATCTGTCTGAGTCTGTAGACAGCCTGGAAAATAGCTCTGTGAGGTGTGAACTGTCCCATTCATCTCAACTGGAGAATCCATGTGCTCTGTCAACACCATCTCAGAAGAGGATTGTCTGTGGCAGAAGAAGAGGAGTAGCTGGCCTGGCCCATTTACCCAAGCAGATACCCCAGCTGATGGGGTATGTACTGGTCCCCTCCATTGTTATCACTGCTGCCTCTCCAGGGAAGAGAGTAGGCCCTTGCTACCACTTCTGGAAGATTCAAGTGGCCCCATGCCACCCCATTCCAAATGGCCAGGGGCTATGAGGTTGAAATCACAGTAGAGTTTTATTTCATGATGTGTCTAGAGCAGTGGTTCCCAAACTGGGGTTCACGAATGCCTGGGGGTTCTCAGAACATTACAGGGAGTTCGCCAGGAAAATTTCACTAATGGCGGCCAGAGGACCCAGAGCATTGGAGGCAGCAGGTGGGACCCGGTTACAGGGCAGACAGCCCAAGCCCCAGGGAGAGCAGGGTAGGGAAGTTGGGGCTGGCAGCCTGAGCCCTGCCCCTGTGAGTGGGGGAGCCGGCAGCCTGAATGCCAGCGCTCCGCGCAGGGCTGGCAACCCAAGCCCCAGGGAGAGTGGGGCCTGGCAGTTGGGACTGGCAGCCTGAGCCCCAGGGAGAGCGGGACAGGGCAGTCGGGGCTGGCAGCCCGAGCCCTGCCCCCACCAGCGGGGGAGCTGGCCGCCTGAACCCCAGCGCTCTAGCTGCTGCAGTTTTGTCACCATTTTCAACAACATACTTGTGTGAGAAAGCATTTTCCTCATATGCACATCTGAAAACCCAATACAGAAACAGACTTGATGCTGAACCAGACCTGAGACTTTATCTTTCTCCAGTGGTTCCGGACTTCCAAGAGCTATGCAGAGCAAAGCAAGCGCATCCATCACACTGAGGAAGTTTAAACTTAAATCCCTGGAAATATTCATTTTTAGGAGGGAGTTCACGAGGTTTCACAATTTAGTGAAAGGGGTTCACGGGCTGTTAAAGGTTGGGAACGACTGGTCTAGAGCCCTGGATTGCTTTAGCTTGGCCTGGGTCAAAGATGAAACTGAAAGCAGAGCTTGATGATGAATCTTGTGCAACACTTTCTTTTCTCTAGACAATGTTTTAAATAGCTCCTCTTTTTAATAATGAGAGTCAAAGGCACTCAGAAATTTGCACAAAAAGCAAAAGGGAGCACCCTAATGTATTGCAATGCCATGAGTTAAATACCATGTCCCATCATGAACTAATGTGACAGACTACAGTAAAAATATGCATTATGGTGAGTTACTGCATATGCAAGTCATTATTTCCAATAGCAATAACTTGCAGTACCATGAGCCATTGATGTATCTCAGGGGAAATTGCAGGATATCTCCCTTAATTAACTTGAGTCACTAGCGTATAAAAGTAAACAATCAGTATTGCCTTGATCTTCCCCGGCTTGAGTGGGTAGAAGGTGTGTTCTTCCAGACCTCACTGGCTGAGAAATATGGATTTACAGGTCTTTAGCCTTGATTATCAGTACTGGACAACTCCACTATAAAATTATGTTCATACTATTATTTGAAAGATAATCTCCCCCAGGCAGCATAACCTGGTTATACAGACTGCTGTATGTAGGCACACATTTTCCCTTTCTTTGTCTGAGCATAATGTTGGCAGACAGAAAAAGGACTGAGTTGGGCTTGATTAATGTTAGCACATGGTTACAAGGGTGACATGTGTTAATGGTGCAGTTATCACAAGTTAATGACACCCACTATTCCCTCAAGCCCAATGTCCTTCCCTCTCTGCAGAAGCCAAATAATACCACAGGGAAAAATTCATACCAAAGCTGACAGGAAATCCCAACTGCTTCATTTAGGGAGTCAGCAAGAACTGCTGAGGCAAAAGGAGGTGATGGGCAGAATAAGGATCCTGACTAAGATCTGATTCCCAGCATGGTCTTTTACTTGTTTTGAGTGGGTAAAGCATTCATGAAGGGAGACAGGAAAAAGAAGAGAGGTGTGAGAAAACAGTGGGAGTGTGTCCTGAGCGCTAATTCATCACATAAATCACATTCGATTTTTTCTGTTCTCTGATTAGACAAGTATTATTCATATAGAACTGAAGTCAATGGGAGTCTTTCTGTTGACTTTGGTGGATTTTGACTCAGGCCCGTAATCAAGAGGAAGACTTGAAGAATCCCCTGTGATTCTGAATTTCTCAGGGAAAGGTAGAAGATAAGCAGAGTTAGGGACTTAGAGATTTAGAAAATGTTACTCTCTTTCCTTTCTTGGCCTGGCCTTCCAGGCCTCATATGAGGCATCATTCATATACGTCCTAGGCTACTGTTAGGTTTATTGGCTGTGTTCAGTGTTTCAGTTTGATTTTCTTTTGTCACATTTACACAAGTGACAAGGTGCATTTTCGATCCTAGCTGTGAAGTGTGCACTCACACCTTTGTCTGGCTTGTTTAATTGCTTCTGTGCCAGAGCTCTGGCAAGGGGCTTTGGAAAAGTTACCCCTGCCTGTGTTACGCAGTGTCCCATGCTAAATTACACATACTAAGTGCATTGCATTTACTGGCCTTTACCTTTCTGTCATTCCCATAGTCAGTGAACAAAGTATGTGCATGGTTTTAGTTGAACGGGGGTGTGATCAGATTCTTGTCTAGCTCCGTTAATTGCCAGGGCTTGGGAACCCTGTGCTGTGTCAGGCAACATCCCATCCCATATATCTCTTTGGATTACTATTTCATTTTTCAGTCGTCATCTTCTTCTAGTCATAGGTCTTATCTTTACTGATGATCTAAACTGGGTAGCAAGCGCTTCTCAAAGAGTGGCACATAGCAAAAATAACAGCAAGGATGAGAAGTGGTTTTATAATCTTAGGCTTTTTTTACAATCTTACTGCTTAAGTCGATGTAAGTAACGTTGCTCAGTGTGTGAAATACCCACCCCCTTGATTGACATAAGTTACATCAATTTAAAGCGGTGTCTACACTGCATTATGTTGGCTGGAGACGCTCTCCCACCGACATAGCTTCCGCCTCTCATTGAGCTGGAGTAATAATGTCGACAGAAGAGCACTCTCCTCTCAACGTAATGCATCTTCACGAGACGTGTTAGATTGGCACTGCTGCATTGATGGCAGCGATGCCGATTTAGCACAGTAGTGAAGACAAGTCCTTAATCCTCCAGTTTTACAGTCTCTGCAGGAGCCAAACATTTTCTGCTGGGTCACAAAGAAATCGTCTTATATTAAAAATAAATGCTTCCAAGCTTCTTTGAACATCTCATGAACTCCCAGCAGGCAATCTGCACACACTTTGTGTAGCATATTCCAATACGCTTTTCTAAGTAACCTCTTTAAGAGGATGGCTGACCAACCTCAGACAATACCAAAAAAAACAGGTAATGGCTATAAGCTCAAATCTTTCATTAACTTCCATAGTTAAAGCAAAAGAACAATTGTATTAGCTACTGGGACAATGACCATATCTCCTCACCCTACTTCTCACTCCCCAGGAATTTTCCTGATTAAGTAGTTATTGATTTCTTCAACCTGCCCACAACGGGAGCCCCCAAAGTGGCAGGTAGCTATAACTACAGCCCAAAATATATTGATTCCTGAAGAAAACAATCAACTGACTTGCTCTTGAAAACATATTCATATGTTTAGTGAAGCTCACAGATTAACTGATAGTGGTTTCCTGCATCCTTCCATGGAATTTAAATTCTGTATACACAGTTCCGGGCACCACCCACCCTGATCCAAACTCTAAGGGCTTCAGGCTAGATGCTTATTCCTAGCCATGCTCCTACACTGAAACAAGCCTTCTTCCCACCTGAACTTATCCCCTTCCTCTTCCCCAGCCTGATTTATCTGCCCTCTCCTCCTCACCAGCCATGAACTCCACTCTCCAGCCTCCTCATCCCACCCCTTTTGCTTCACTTCCTTTTTGCATCCCCCACTCTGGCTTGCTAATCATGTGCAGAAAACATCAACAAACTCTCAGCAGCAGCGTGTATGAGAGCAGGTCGATGTCAGCAATGTGCATGCCCTTATCTCGCTGAACACTAATCACATCCTTTAGGCCACCTAGGTCATGACACATGATCAGTGAATGACAAGACATGTCCCTCTCCCTGGATCACCTCTTCTGGCCAGCCAGTCATGCTCAGGTCTCATTCTCTCTTGTGCCCACCCTGTTTCCTCTCCTAATACTTCCCACCTCTTTCCAATAACCTTCCACCTAAATTCTCCCTCCTCCAACACAGGCATTTTGAGGCCCATCTCTTAGATAATTGGCTGCCAGCTGTGCAGTTTAGACACTGTCCTTTCCTTCACCAGGACTAGGTAACCAGAGATTGCCAAACCTATTCATTACATGTAGGAGGCAGATGCGGGGAGATGGTATACAGCACCATCTTCTCTCTCTTTCTCTCACACACTTGGAAAACGGAGCTGGGCCATCCCATAAGACCAGGAGCTGTGTTTTGTGGTCTCCCGCTTCACAACGCATGAAGGCTTCAATTCAGCAAGCAAGCCTAGTGGGAGGGAATTTTTAGTGGGAGGGAATTTTTAACAGTGGGAGTATTAATCTTTGGCACAGTTTACTAAGAGTTGCAGTAGATTCTCCAACACTTGGAATTTTAAAATCAAGATTGGAAGTTTTTCTAAAAGAGATGTTCTTGTTCAAGCTCAGCTGTTGGACTAGTAGCAGGAAGTCCTGTGGAGCTGGGTTGTGCAGGAGGTCAGACTAGCCTTAAAATCAGTGCATGGGAGGTGTTTCTGGCTGCTTACAGGCAAATTGGTTACATCTTGCTTGCCCAGCTGCCCCTTACACAGCGAGAGCGAGATTCTGGTAAGGACAGTAAATGGCACAGTATCGACCATATGCCACTCGCATACCAGGATGGAGAACGGCACAAAGTCCTTCTCCGGTAACGGGGCTGGTGGTGGCAGCACGTAAACTAATTCTCCATCCCTCAGAATAGAATAGGAGTGGGACAATAGGCTATGGGACGATCCTGCCCTTCAAACAGCAGGCTGGTGGCCAGAGAGCTTAGTAGGAACTGCCCATCAGCAGGCAATCAGTTTTCATTGGCCTTGTTGGACCTGGGCCCCAGTTATTCTTAAGCCATTCCTGGACTCAGAGCCACCATTCCATATTTAAGGGGACAGAGATGCATAGGTCAGTGTGAGATGACAAAACACTACTTTCTCCTCTGCAGCCATTGTCAGGAGGAAACCCATAATGCCTAGAGTGGCACGTAGGGATCTATCAGGTATGCACATGCTGTGATCCCCATGGTTGGTTGCTCAGAGCCACTGGCTGCAATTAGAGAATGAACATTTCACCTCTCCTGCTGCCTCTATTGTGGGCAAGATCTCAAGCACCTGAGAAAACACTGTACATCAGACACTCTGCTGCATCCAGTTATTTATAATTGTTCCTCACATCATTTGCCTGAACAAATTACAGCCTGCGTATTATCTGTGAATGGAGTACTATGATTATTCATCCCTGTCCCTGTTCCCTGATTGGGCATCTGAAACTTTCTGAACAAGAGAAGAATGAGTGATGAATAGTGAATAATGAATAATAACTAGCAGAGGAGTATTTTTTTCATACACTTGTTCCTGTATGAATATGTGTATCCATATAGATATAATAGTTGTTTCCATAAACATTCATAGGCAGAGAAAACAGCTTGAAAAAAAACCTAACCACCAAGGGCAGGAATACAGTGGAATCAAATCATGAGTTGAAATTTGTGTGCATATTCACAAGCACATTTTCGCATTATTCAATCAGCTGTACTAGAATCATCTTGTGCTCTGATAGGGAGCTAGATGGGTAGGTAAGAGACATAGGTTTTCTTCTAACCTTTCCCAGTGATCCGCTCTATGACCTTGGGCAAGTTGCACTGCCTTTCCGTGCTTCAGCTTTCTCATTTTTAGAAGAGAATGCTGATACTTACCTTCCTCTATAGGGCCCTCTAAGATCTATGGATAAAATGGGCTATGTGACAGCTAAATATATTTTTTTAAGAGGCTCCTCAGTAACCTGGCAAAAACCCTGGTGGTTCTTACCTGTGTAGTGCTGGTGTTTTCAATGAGTCTGTTGTTTAAAAGATTATTAATAAATGATATTTTTGCCACTAAAAGTAATCAATGATTTCTGTGCAAATTAGGAGGGGTTTTTTAATTACTATTTTGTTCATTTAACAAAAACTTTTTTCCTCTGCAATGTCCAAAACTTAATAATTACTATTTTCCTCCACTGTGTTAATTTGTCCTCCTGAGCCTGCAGAGATCCTCTTTCTTCTAATCTAAACCTGTAGAGGCATCTTGGCAGCTAATGTGGGCAATTACAGGCATTCTTGTTGTAATTTATACAATTACAGGAAATTTATTTTTTCTTAGCTGTGGGCTCCAGCCATCTAAAGTTTGCTGACCAGAAAGGAAGCTGTGAACATAATTTTTTTTAAAAGATTTTGTTTACGTTCCCAGATCCATGCTTCTTTCCATCTATTTAAGAAAGGTCCTGAATTAATTGCATGTGTATTTGCATCCTCTTTCTAATCAGACTGTGTGCATAATTTTTAAGTGTTGTTTTAAAAATGCAGCCAAATGCTGGGTTTTAGACATGCAAAATGTTTTAGATTTCTGACCCCCTGTGCCTAACCTGAAAAAGAAATAAATAAATCTCCCCCGCTTTCTCTGCATGTGATCTGCAGTCAAACGAGAAGCAGCAAAAGGCACAGAGAGCAGCATCACTATGGATGGTCTTGAATGGGGGAAAAAACCCTTACAAGTATGCATTTACCCTTTCACACCAGCAACTTGCTCTCTTACATTCACAGGGCTCTGTATTATAATGCAGTACCAAAAGATCATAGATTATTCCACTTTTGTGGAGTGCCACAGTTTAAAGCTTTTCTGAAATAGTCTATAGTATGGATTTTATAAGTGTTGAAGGGGCATCTTCAGTTCATAGAAATATGTGGTCGTGCCTGCTTTATGCCTTTGACTTGATATTGTTGAAGTCAACATACTGGAACTTTAAAATAAGGGTCTGATCCTACTCTCAGTTAACCCAATGGCAGTTTTGCCTTTGACTTCAGTGGAAGCATGAAAATATCTGTTGCATGGAGTGCTAAGCACACTGTCAGCACTTAAACAATAATATTACATCCCGGCTGCTCTTTCCTTTTGCACTCAAATAGCACTGAAATGGAGGATCAGCCTGCTCCTTTCCTAGCAAATCTCCTTATTATAAATGCATTTCAGCTGAGTGGAATCATAAAATCCAAAGAACCTTTAAAATATGGCTAGCAAATCATCATTACTTGCAGCTCTCTG
The DNA here is from genome assembly GCF_965152235.1 of Eretmochelys imbricata. Lineage (NCBI taxonomy): Eukaryota > Metazoa > Chordata > Testudines > Cheloniidae > Eretmochelys > Eretmochelys imbricata. The sequence continues at coordinate 45,174,347 of NC_135573.1, read as the reverse complement.
GATCTCACACTTTGGACAATCACTATCCTGTCAAGATGTGGTTTTTGGTAAAATTCTAGGTTATCAAAATACTTTATGAATCCTGCTCGCAGCATTTCCCCAGATTAATGCCGAGTTACTTCCCTCCTTCTATTAAAAGTTTATTTTCTATACTCAGATTCTGTGCTTGTGAGAGGGGAAGTATCACTTTTTTAGAGGCACCCAGGAAGTTGGGTGTAATTTTCCCAGTTTACTGGGTGGGGACTTGAGCTGGTTCTGTATTGTTTTGTGAAGATGGACCTCTGGATATAGAACCCAGCCCTTGCTGCTGCCGACTCCATCAGGCAGAAGGGATACATTGATATATGACTGAGATAACCCTGGCAGAGTGGGAAAACAACCAAAAGAGATGACAGATATTTATCAACTCCTTCGGTTGAGATTTTGCTCGCCTTTTGTTACTCAAGCTCACAATATGACCAATATGCTGGACCTTCAGCTGATTCTGGATATGATTCTGGCCGGTGGGGCAAAATACTTTTTATAATCTATGGTTGGCAAAGAGGTTGCAGCCTTTTCTTTCAGGTGTGGACTATGTTATCCACACCTTTATCACCACTGCTTGGATTACTGCAGTGCATTCTAACCATAAGGTGCTACATTAGTTTGGTCCCTTGGGACCTAGGAGAACTCCTTTTTCTTTTTTGACACTACCCACAGCAGCTGAGATCAGTTGAAGTTTAAATGGAAGGTATCTAGATAGAGCAGCTCCTGGTTTAAATGGAAAGTATCTAGATAGAGGGCATTTTCAGTGAGGAGGACTCAGCTTTGAAATTTGGTTCCCTCATTGGTCCCCCAGAAGTTGAATGTATTGACCTTCAGGTCATGCCACAAGGCTTATCTGTCCTCCCAGGCTTTGGTTGTGGGAAAGTCTTAGTTTTGGAGGATCCAGGAGAGTTTGGACACTGGTTGAAGATGATATGGAACTAGGTAGCTTTTATTGCAAATATGTGCATGTGCCTTGTGTGCAGAGAAGATGCTACCATTATGTAAGACTGTGATAAGTGGCTGGAGAGCTCAAAGGGTCACTCTTCACCTGGCTCTGGTTTGTGGCTGCTGGGTGCTTGCAAAGTTTAAAAAATAAAAAAAATTATTTGTTTAACAGAAGCTTTCCTTGCCTAAATATGGAGAACTACACACCCCAGAGCTTGAGATGGGGGCGTTTTAAAGAAATCCAAATAAATAAATATGCAAGTTCTTCATGTGGAAAGGCCATTGAAAAAGTTTTACCTAAAATCTATTGATCCAGGCTGTGGCTTTTAAAGACACAGCCACTCAAGGGGAGATGATGGTGGGCATCACACCTGTGGCAGATCTTTGGAGTTATTCTGCTTAGGGAGGCAAATAGCGTGACTGCAAAGGTAAATCCATATTGCAAAGAAAAAATCAGCAGCATTGAGCCTCAGAGCTGGGGTCAACTCAGAGGGCTTGTGCTACAGGGCTAAAATTAGCAATGTAGATGTTCCCACTGGGGCTGGAGCTCAGGCTCTGAGACCTGGCATGGGCAGTGGGTCTCAGAGCCCAAGCTTCACCCTGAGTGAGAATGTCTACATTGCCATTTTAGCCCCCAGCACAAGCCCTGCGAGCCCAAGCCAGTTGACCTGGGCTCTAAATCTTGCTGCTGTAGGTCTTTTTTTTTTCCAGGGTAGTTGTACCCTTACCATGCTGGGGTACCTCACACTGCAATGCCCACTGCTATACCGTGTAAACCCTGTCTTAATCAGCAGTCTGGGCTAGATGAAATAGTGCATGGCTAATTAGTATATTTTGCTGTAGCCCAGAGACCCCAACTGGCAGAGGGCACAGGGATGCATTGGGTTTTACAGGGATCCCCTGGGTCAGATATATGCATAATAATTCACCAAAGGTTGGCACGTGAGATCTCTACTGAGAGCCGTTAGCTCACTGATCATCATAGTCATTGAGCAATGCATCTAGGGATTATACATAACATAAGGAGTTACATGTCTAGACTAAAATAACATGCTTAAGGTTTTGGAGTTAAGGCAAGTCACCAGGAGATGATATACCTCAGAAATGTTCCTTTTCAGGCAGGTGGCAACAGACACCTATCTCCCTGTCTGGCTGTTTTCGTATTGTATGCCTGACTGTACGCCTAATTACAAAAAAACGAGTTGCAAAATGAGAGATAGCAAAATCTACAGGAAAGGAACTCTACAATATGAAACAAACAGCAGTAGATGTCTGTGAAGAAAGACAATGGATGGGACTGGGATATCTTGGGAAGGGAAAAGAAACACTTTGGATCCTTCAACTGGGGGCAAGTAATCTGCGTACCTTTCTCATGAAAGGAGATTCACAGCTAATCTGGCCGTCAATGATGCAAGGATTTTGGGTGAGCAAGCAACTCTCTACAAGAAATGAGAATATCTTGTTAATTAAGTCTAGGCTCTAGAATGTGTGTTATGATTTTGTTTTGTATGTGGCCATTTGTTTCCAATACTTCTACTTGCCTCTCTATGCTTTATTACATGAATTTATAGTTAATTTCACTACAAATATGTCTAAGTGCTGTGTGTTAAGTGGAGCAGTGATCTGAGGTGGAACCAGTAAGCTGGGATGTATTGTTTCTTTGGAATCTGCAAATCTGAGTGGACCAGAGGCTGGACACTCCGGAGAAACACTCAGAAGGCTGAAGGATTGGGGTGTATAAGTTGCTAACCTGGAAAGTAACAGCAGTGACAAACACAGGAGTCACCTCTTTAGAGAAATACTGTATAGTTACGCTTTGCAGATTTTTATTTTTTTTATAATTTTCACAGATCATATCTATGTTTATTTTTAAGCTCTTTTATTTTTATCAATTTGAACTTTCACAGTTGGGAAATTATGGGTGGGGGTCAGACAAGGATTTCATGACAGTAGATGTTGAGATTCAAAAAGTTAAAACTTTACAGCCACTAAACCACAAAAAGTGAATATCACATGTCAAAGTATACAAAATAAATATCCTTGAAACAAACTGTAATATAGTCAGAAACAGCCTTTTTCTTACTTTGCTGATCCGTAAATTGAGATTATTACTGATGGAAATATTTTTGTCGGGGTGTGTGTGTGTGTGTGATGAAATCAACATTTACCAATAAAAATCTAATCCTTCCAAGCCTATGTACAGTGATAGAAAAATGCCCTGTATACTCAGCTTCCTACCTGAGCTGGTTCAATTGAGGAGAAGGGGTCCTTCTGAAAGAAGCGTTAGCTTTTCTGATAGGAGAGGGCACTTCATCTATGACCATCATTTGACAATAGGTTAAAAGGTCTAAGTATTTGATCTGATGTCATGAAACAACTGCTTTGATGGTTTTCCTCAACTTGCTTACCAAAAACCTTGCTTGACAATTTATTTTGAACATCTGGCTACTATTATTTAGCATCTATTTATAAAGCTGTCCTCAAGAAAGTTGTGGCCTCTCTCACAGAAATGTCTGTCTTCAATCAGTTTGTGTGTGTCTTGTGGCAATGGGATATTTTACAGACATTAGTTCCTAATTGCCCAGGGGTTTCTTATACAAATCAACATTCCTTTCTGGAGCTACTTTATTTATATATGGTTTCCATTAACAGAGCTGTTTCTGCATACAACATAAATGAAAACAACTCTATTAAAGAAGCTGTGAGTCACTGCTGTCATTTTATTAAATAAATTATTTCAAGATCTCAGACAAGGCATGAAAAGGCTATAACCAAGTGGCTAGGGATTCCTTAAAAATACTCCCGAACCACTTCTTTGTTTCTGCATTTGCATTAAGCTCATTTAGAAGGCCACATTGCATTTTACCATTCCATCAGTGAAATTATTATAAGCACATTCAGAGACACTGCAGTATGTAATAAGGTGGGAGAAAGCGCAAACTTGCTTCTTATGTAGGAACAAAGATGTAGCAGTTCAAGGTTGTGTGTACTTCTCTTGTATGGGTACAACATACATCAGGAGAAGAAATGTTAGGATGTGATGACACACTCATCACATCAGACATTTAACTCCACTTCTGTTTCTGTTATATATTTAGATCCATGTACTATTACTTTAAAAAAAATGAAGGTGCACCTTACAGATGATGAGCCAAATTCTGTTCCTCTGTGCTATTGAACTTAATGGGATTGAGGCAGAGGCTTACCTCTGTGTACCCTACCTTGATTATTTTCCTGCTTTGCTACATGCAGCAATGTCTGTCGCTGCTTGATCTGTGTTTCCCTTCACTCAGCAGAACCTAGTTCATGGTGCTACTACTAGAGCAAGTTAGTCTTGGAGCCTGCTAATCCATCTTTCCACTCAGTTCAAGTCCATAGATTTTGTATGTTCAGAGCTTTGAAGCAATAGCATTTCCAGATACCTCATAAAAGTGTTACAGTCATCTGGGTAAAAGTCACCTTTCTAATTGTGATGCATGGGTTGCAGAACACTGTTATTTTCCTGCCTCCTCTTATCAGTTTGACTGCAGCACCAGTCCTGGTTCAGAGAACAGCTTGAATATGTAAGGAAGAGATAAGGGCTGTGTTAAGAGGAGTAAATGGCATAGGACTAAAAATAGAATTCCATGTGTTTAAATGGAATGATTCAGTGATTCTTCCAAGTAAACCTGCATCCGCTTGTTTGATCTCTAATGATTCTCACACATGAACAAAATAAAATAATTGGATAAATGCTTAATTTTTTATTCATTTGTTGACCACTAAGCACAATGATAAATGAGAATGAGTTTAGTGAGTTGACTGGGTAAGAGAGAACAGTAAACAGTTAACAGCCTGATACAGGGTATCTGCATTGTGTTGGGTCCCAGTTTTTTTGTGCCCTTGACCATTACATAGATAGCAGTAGAGAGCATGAGATGAAGAGATTTTTAAATTAGGATTCCTAAGCAATGGGGTATTTTCTCATAACAGACTAGTTAGACAAATTATTCCAATAGTTATCTCTGTTGAATTGTATCAGATATACTGTATCAATTGTGTTTGAGCCTGTGATCATTCAGTTTAAATGAATTGTAATGCTAATAAAACAAAATCTTGTACCAGTCAAAGTGTTTAAAAATTCATTAAGACAAAACATGTGGGGTGACATCTTTGCCCCACTGATGTTATTGGGAGTTTTGCCATTATCTTCAGTAGAGTCAGGATCTCACCCCTGATGTTTTTCAGGGTATAGAGTTGAATGAATAATTTCATATTGACCTAAATGTTATATTGAGCTGAATATTTTTTTATGTTCATCAGTTTGTTTTGATTTTATATATCTTGAACTCTGAATTCTCCGGAGACAAACACATTGGCCTAAACTTTCAAAAGTAATTAGTGATTTTGGGTGCCTCGTTTTTTGGCTGCCCAGCTTGAGAATCTAAAAACAGAGGGCAGAGTCTAAAAACTGTGCACATTTTAGAAAATTGCTTCTTTTAAAATGCATCAGGCGAGACACCCAAAATCATTCGTCCCCTTTGGAAATTTTCCGCCAATGTCCTCTGACTTGTAGAAATCTGCTTCTTGGCTTCGAGCAGCAAGAGACGGGTTTTTCAAAGTGTGTGGAGTAACTCCTCAGGTGGTGCTGGGTGCCCTCAACTTACACTGAAGTCAACGAGACAACTTATGTGAGAAAAGTTACCCACGTGTTTGCAAGACTGAGATAAGGAACAGCTTTCACCTTGATTACTCTACCATAGTAAAAAGTATGTAAAGCACTAAAAAATAAACTCCCAATACCACACTTGTTTGAGATGAAATCTAGCAAAAGTAGAAATTAGTTTTCCCCTGACTAGCTTAAAAAAAACCCTATGGGTTTGGAAAGCTGTTTGGAGCACAGTAGAGCATTACCACACAGAATTAGTGATCTGCAGGTGAATGTTTAGATGTCTGCTATGCAGCTCTCTGTCACCTCAGTTCCGTAAGAAACAAATCCAAAAGAGATGAATTGAAGAGGACTGTTTGTGTATTCCACTTCCAGGTGTGTAACAGCTGCTGAAGGCTGAGAGACCAAAGCTGGGAGCTATAAATTCTGCTAGAACTTTGGCCACTTCCTATCATTCTGGCATTCTCACATTCATAATCACTGAACATGAGAAAATGGGAGCTCAGGTGTGTTCTGTGGCTTTGCTTTCTATCATTTCCACATATCCAACTGTTTTGGATTCACAATGAGGCCTTGAAAAATCAAGGCAGAAAGCTATGATTTATACAGCGCTACAGTAATTAGAGCAGCGCTTCCAAGTTCTGCTATAGTTAAGGCTGTGTCAGTATTTCCATTAGCAGTCCTTGTCTTCAAGGGTTTACAATTTGACTGTAAAATATCACTCCAGGCATATGAAAATTTGGCATATGAGGACTTAGTGCCAGAGGAAATCTTACTATAAAATGTAAGACATTTGGCTTTTTTAAAGGCATTTGAAAACTCATCCCACTACACCCTCAGAAGAGAAGGATCTAAATATATTTTGTGTTTCTAATAGTGCTGTTCAGGCTGTTTGTTTCAAAGAGACATGAATCTTCCTTGCTGCCCTGGTGCACAGTCATGTTATTAGCCCATAACAGCAGCAGATAGCTACACCATCTTCTGCTAAGGCTCCCCTATCTCACCTGCATTGGGTGAAATATTAGGCAGGTATCCCCAGTTTACTCTCCCAGCAGAAGGGTAGGCTGCCTATGAAGTTGGGGTGGGGGACCTATTACTTCCCCTTACACCCATGCAGTCATCAATGTGTACAGTTCAGTAGATCAAGTGTAGAAGAGACATAATAACTATATGCCCTACAAAACATGAAACCAGTATGTGAGTCTTCCTATTAAAATTCATTTAAGCAATGCTTTGCATCTTGACAGTTCATTTAGCTGATTTGCAGACTACATCGTTGTAATATTTTTATATTGTAATGCATTTTGGAACAGATTGGGGTAAGTCCTACATGGGGCTGCCTACCAGTTAACTCCTGAATGAATGTTAGACGTTTTTGTTTTGTTTTTTTGTCTTAAGTGGGTTGCTCAGGTCTCTCTGCAGATAATCATCAAACCACCTGATAATATCTGGAGGGAAACTGTGAGAGCCTAGAGAGATTCCATAGGAGGTTTCAGGTTGACACCAAGGAGACCTGAATAATAACATGTAATAAATGGGAATTGTGGAGTTCCTGCTCATGCACAACAAAGGAAAACTGGAGGTAAAAACATGAATGTCTAATATTGAGTCAGGACCCAGCACCTGGTGTTGGTGAGTAGTGAGGACCTCAGAGAAGAACTGGTTGTAGAGGACAACCTTGGTTCGAGTGATCATGGGTTAGTTCACTTTAAACTAAATGGAAGGATAAACAAAAATAGATCTGCAACAAGGATCCTTGAATTCAAAAGAGCTAACTTTAATAAATTAAGAGAATTAGTTAGGGAAGTGGATGGGACTGAAGAACTCAAGGAGCTGAATGTGGAGGAGGCTTGGAATTACTTTAAGTCAAAGTTTCAGAAGCTATCTGAAACCTACATCCCAAGCAAGGGAAAAAAATTAATCGGGAAGGTTTTCAGACAAAGCTGGATGAGCAAGCATCCCAAGCAGGCAATTAAGAGAAAGCAGAAAGCCTACAAGGAATAGAAGGTGGGATGGATCAGCAAGGAAAGCTACCTCTTGGAGGTCAGAAAGTGTAGGGATAAAATGAGAACTGCTAAAAGCCAAGCAGAGTTGGACCTTGCAATGTAAATTAAAACAAATAGTAAAAGGTTCTACAGCCATATACGTAAGAAGAAAACAAGGAAAGAAGAAGGGGGACCACTAAGCACTGGGGATGGGGTGGAGGCCTGGCCCAACATCTAAACAAATACTTTTCCTCTGTCTTTAATGAGGCTAATGAAGAGCTTAGAGCTAGCAGCAGTTTGGATAATAGGAATGAAGATATGGAGGTAGAAATTATCACAGCCGAGCTGGAAGTCAAACTCAAACAGCTTAATGGGATTAAATCAGGGGGGCCCGGATAATCTCTACCCAAGAATATTAAAGGAATCGGAACATGAAATTGCAAACCCAATAGCAAGGATTTTTAATGACTCTGTAAGCTCGAGGGTTGTACTAGATGACTGGAGAATTACAAATATAGTTCCTATGTTTAAGAAAGGGGGAAAAAGTGATCCAGGAAACTACAGGCCTGTTAGTTTGACCTCAATTCTATGCAAAATCTTGGAACAAATTTTGAAAGAGTTGTTAAGGACAGAGGTGAATGGTAATTGGCATACAATACAACATGGTTTTACAAAAGGTAGATTGTGCTAGACAAAACTTGATCTCCTTTGAGAAGATAATCAGAAGGGACCATAACAGTCATCTAGTCTGACCTCCTGTATTAACATAGGCCATAGATCTTCCCCCAAAATAATTCCCAGAACATATCTTTTGGAGAAACATCCAATCTCGATATAAAAATTATCAGTGATGGAGAATCCACTATAACCCTTAGTAAATTGTTCCAATGATTAAATTACTTTTACTGTTAAAAAAGTACACCTTATTTCCAGTCTGAATTTGTCTAGCTTCAAATTCCAACCACTGGATCATGTTGTAACTTTCTCTGCTAGATTGAAGAGACCATTTTTAAATATTTGTTCCCCGTGTAGATATTTTTAGACAGTGATCAAGTCACCCTTTAACCTTCTCCTTGTTAAGCTAAACAGATTGAGCTCCTTGAGTCTATCACTAGAAGGCATGTTTTCTAATCCTTTAATCATTCTTATGGCTCTTCTCTGAACCCTCTCCAATTTATCAACATCCTTCTTGAACTGTGGACACCAGAACTGGACATAGTATTCCAGTGTAGGGTGCACCAGTGACAAATACTTCTACTCAAGAGCCCCCTGTTTATGCATCCCAGATTCACCTTAGCTTTTTTGGCCACAGCATCACTTTGGGAGATTATGTTTAACTGATTATCCACCATGACCCCTAAATCTTTTTCAGAGTCACGTCTGGCCTACATTCTTTATTCTTAGATGTATACATTTACATTTAGCCACATTTTAAACACATAGTGTTTGCTTGTAACCACTTTATCAAGCGATCCCAGATCACCCTGAATCAATGACCTGTCTCTTTATAACCATCTCTGATTACAGCTCAGCCAGCACATTCCCCTATCACCTTATTCCACTCAGGTTCCTGCAACCTCATTGAGTAACTCCCCCATGGGATTCTCCAACTAGAATGAAATCACACCACCCACAGTCACAGACACCCCCTCATGAATGTCTTTGTCAGGTCCCCACTCCCCTTTCCACGTGCTCCGCTCTTGACAGAATCTGGCAGCACGTTGCAACCTTGAGGGGGGTATGAAACAGAGCAATGGGCCTGGTTCCAATGGGAACGATTCTATTCCCTCTTTTTAACCCTCATAGATTCATAGTTATTTGTATAGACCAGGATGCAATATTTTGTGCTATTAAACAGAACAGTGGCTTTAAAAATGACCAAAACTATTTTTACACAGATATCAAATTCCCTAAAGATATCAGACAAAGAGAATAATGCCTATATACTGTGTAATGCTTTCTGTAGCAGGGTTTCTTGTGCTGCTGCAATATGAAATTCCTGGACCAAATTCTGCATTCATTTGCACCTGTGAAACTTTCTACAGTCAGTGGGGTTGCACAAGCCCATACAAACCCAGAATTTGGCCCTGCAGCTTTTAGTTAATGAATTTGGGTTAAATGTTGTCTGAAGGAGAGAAAAAGAATATAGTGGAAAACCATATAACAGAGCAAATTTATCAGAGTGTTTTTTTTCTTCCAAATTTATCAGAAACAAAGAGCTGTGAAAATTATGTTCCTAATCTTTAAAACGTCTTGGTGGAAAAGAAATATGCTTAATGACACCTGCCTGAAAGGTGATTATTTTGCTGCTCTGAAAACCTTTTGCAATACAAAGAAGAAAATGATAGGAAACCATAAAACCTTTTTGGAATAAACAGAGATGTAAATCATTCAAGGGATCAGTCAGTTCTCAGCCAAAGAATGTACGGGCTTGGGAAAAGATTAACTAAACAATATTTATTTCCCAGACTGCTCTTAGGAGAAAACAGCTGGTTTTGATTAAGCAAATGAATATCAAAAGAACAGAGATAGAAACTTGTTTAGTACCTGACCCAGGTCAGGTATAGCAACAGAAAGAGAAATTTGCTTCAGCATCCCCTTCACTTCCTTAGTTGAGGGAAGGATAAAGTGAAAATATGCTGTTCTAGTATATAGAACAACTGCATTTTTTATAGTGATTCTGTGTGGTAGGAGCCCAAGGTACCTCTAAATAGTACAGTAGTTACTCTCCCTTACCATAATTCACCTAATAACCATTCCAGGAATTATGGTCTATGTACATCACAAATTAAAACTTTATAAAGTGAGTAATACTGTAAGATATTTAATGGCAACATACCAATTTTATACCTAGATATTCCATCTTTATTGCTGCGTATTGCATCAATCTGGGAAACTGTTGAGCCAGATAATAGGCTTTGCCTTGGCAATGTTTTTTAAGCCCTAGGAGCAGAGAATAGGGTGGAGCTGGAGGACAATAAATGTAGCTTGTAGCTGAAATTGAGGTCAATGAGGTTTGAAACATAGAGAAGGGCATAGTCAGTGAAAAAGTAACACAGAAAGATTGGCTTTAACAAACCAGAGGAATTTATGACAACAGAAATGATCAACCTCAGAAAAGCCAAGTGATCCTTTGTGGTATGATCAGGGATCAGAGGCTGTTTTTGTTAATGGTTGTGATTCTTTTTAGAATGTTTTCTCTCCATGAGTGGTGAATGTTTATTTGCATGGATATCTGTTGACACTTTTTTGCTGCCGAAGACCTGATGAATTGTAAATCTTTGGGCTTGTCTACATTGGCATACTAAATTGGCGCCATTGCGATTGATGCAGCGGTGTCAATTTAGCGGGTTTCGTGAAGACTTGATAAGTTGATGGCAGAACGCTCTCTCGTTGACTTCAATACTCCACCTGCCTGAGAGGCAGAAGCTAAGTCAGCGGGAGAGCATCTCCTGCCAACATAGCACCATGTAGACACTGTGTTAGGTTGTTGTAAGCTACGACACTCCGGGGGGGGGGGGGGGGGAGGGTTGATGTAAGCTATGGTGCTCTAGGGAAGATGCTTCTCCTCACATAGCACAGAAAAGTTGTAACTCATGTTCAGGCATTTTGTGGTCAGTATATAGAGCAGGAGTATGGCATCATGTTAGATCACAGATTTTTTTACAAAAACAAAACATCATTTAGTTAGAGTTAAGGTTGCTAAGTGCAATGCAAGAGAAGACATCTACTAGATCACCATCTTGGCTGACACTGGGGATTGAACTAGAAGCCTCCAGAGCTAAAACCCAGAGTGTGAGCTAAAGAGTCAGTCACTATAGCAGGGGGCAGTAACAGACTCACATCCTGTGTAGATTGGGCAGAGAGGAGAGCCCATAACACAAGCTAATCAGTGAGCTTAGCATGAGCCTTGGAAAATACCAAACTAAGCAAATCAGAAGCCAAGGTTACATAAAGAACCCTGACAGCACCTAAACACTCAAGTCCAGAGAATACCATTAAAAATAATTTTTTTCAGAAACTAGCACTGGAAGAAAATCAATTTTGCCCCTATGCCACTACTTTAGAGCTTGATTCAGCTTACATTAGTCTTTTCTCTAACTTTAATGGACATTGGACCCTTTTATACTTTTTGACGTTATAAATTTGGTTCCTTTTTTATGTGTGTGTATCTATATAGATAGATAGATACAGCTAGATATAATTTAGTCTCTAGTACCAGGGTTGATTGTTGATGATATGAACAGTTCCTATTTTAATATAATGGACATCGTTTTATCACCTGGCATAAGAGTCTGTGTTCATACTACCTTTGTCTCAGATCATGTTTGTCTAATTGGGATACATGGAATTATTTTTCTCAGAAAATAAGAGGCTTGCAATTTGCATGTATTTATATTCTCTGTACATAGAGATAGATTTGATTAGATATTGTTGTTGCCTGGTCTATTGATTGTGTATTAGTTATACTGATTAAATATATATGTCAATTAATACTCTGTAGTTTGGCAGGGTTCTACCTCATGACCAGATCCAAAAGTGTTTGAGTTATTATGAGGACCCCAGTGTACACAAGAGAGGCATTTACATTTAGGAAAGACGTTTTGTCCTTGTAATATTTTCATTAGCACAGTTATCAAAATCACAAACACTTTAACCCAGCAAGGAAGGTAGAGATCATATAAAATGCGTGTCTGAGTTTCCATATATTCACAACCATTCTTTGTGAAAAATCCCGAAGTGTTAGTCATCATCTTCATCCTTATCATCATCCATCATCACCACCACCAGTCATCATCTTCCTGGCATTTCCCAAGGCATGCATGCTAGGATTCAGCTTTTATAATGTGTTACAGTGATGCCCACTATGCCTATTAAGTATGCAGTAGGGGTTTCAGCCCCTTTTCCTTATCATAGAATCATAGAATCATAGAATATCAGGGTTGGAAGGGACCTCAGGAGGTCATCTAGTCCAACCCCCTGCTCAGAGCAGGACCAATCCCCAACTAAATCATCCCAGCCAGGGCTTTGTCAAGCTTGGCCTTAAAAATATCTAAGGAAGGAGATTCCACCACCACTCTAGGTAACGCATTCCAGTGTTTCACCACCCTCCTAGTGAAAAAGTTTTTCCTAATATCCAACCTAAACCTCCCCCACTGCAACTTGAGACCATTACTCGTCGTTCTGTCATCTGCTTCCACTGAGAACAGACTAGATCCATCCTCTTAGGAACCCTCTTTCAGGTAGATGAAAGCAGCTATCAAATCCCCCTCATTCTTCTCTTCTGCAGACTAAACAATCCCAGTTCCCTCAGCCTCTCCTCATAAGTCATGTGTTCCAGTTCCCTAATCATTTTTGTTGCTCTCCGCTGGACTCTTTTTCCAATTTTTCCGCATCCTTCTTGTAGTGTGGGGCCCAAAACTGGACACAGTACTCCAGATGAGGCCTCACCAATGTTGAATAGAGGGGAATGATCACGTCCCTCGATCTGCTGGCAATGCCCCTACGTATATATCCCAAAATGCCACTGGCCTTCTTGGCAACAAGGGCACACTGTTGACTCATATCCAGCTTCTCGTCCACTGTAACCTAGGTCCTTTTCTGCAGAACTGCTGCCGAGCCATTCGGTCCCTAGTCTGTAGCAGTGCATGGGGTTCTTCCGTCCTAAGTGCAGGACTCTACACTTGCCCTTGTTGTGTCCTTATGTGTATTTCCTCATCCTACTAATGTTGGGTGCCCTTCTCCCATAGGTTACTGGACCTTTTATCGCAAGTTCATTAGCATAGGCATCCATTACTTATCATGGTATTCTTTTGGCTGGATATCTGCTAAAGTTCCTAACTTAAAATATCTCAAGTTGGTATAAATTGGCATCTTGTAGTTACCTGTCAGCAGTTTAGTCATACCCATTTTATTACAGCATTCTATCTTGTAATATTTTATGATCTAGGGTTACTTCTGATTTGCTGCTTATGGTAAGACTTTTTGGGCCTTATGCCTTGATTAGTTTAGCTAAGCTATTATCTTATAGGCCTTGAGGCTTGTAGTCTCATTGCGTTACTGCCTTAATGTATACCTATGCCTTACCTAGCAAATACCTATATCTATAGGCTTTGAGTGACCAGATGTCCCGATTTTATAGGGACAGTCACGATATTCAGGGCTTTTTCTTATATAGGTGCCTATTACCCCCCACCCCCATCCCGATGTTTCACATTTGCTATCTGGTCTCCCTGTATAGGCTACAATTGGTAGTCCTGAATTGTTAAAGCATTTTTGATTTTGTGGCTTATATAGGGTTTTGTGAGAGGCCAGACTTTTTACAACCCATTTATGAAGATGAGTGAGTAAACTTTTTACAATTTATGTATGAAGATTAATGAAGAATGATTTACCAATGTGATTTTGGGTTCATCAATTTTTGCGTGCCCAGTTTGAGATATCTCAATGGATCCTGATTTTTGTGAGGGCATGCTCTCAGGACTCTGAAAATCAAGCCCCTTCAAGATGTCTCAAGTTGGGCTCCCAATATCTCCAATCCCAGTGGAAAATCTAGATTTGTTTTGTTTTGTAGAGCCTATGTTGTTGTTTTTTTTTTTTTGTAGAGTTCTGAGAGAATAAATCAATGAAGTTCATCCACACTTTGCGTTTATTATGAGTGTTTTGATACAGGGTCACTAAAAATGCTCCCGTTTAATGGGGGTGGGAATGCACATGTAAATTGGGAGGTGAGAGCTGTTTGTAATAATGGCTTGTGTTGATGTTTGGGGTTTGATATTGATGTATTCAATGATGAGTTTTCTCCTAAATTGCACTTAGCAACACTAGGCCACATTCTAGGCCCCCATACGGCCTCTTTACACTGCTCTGGCAGCACAGAGTGATTGTAAACTGATCACAATGGCTCATTGGAGAACACCCCCTAAACCTCCCCTAGCTTATGACCACGAGCTGCACCATCTCCCTTAGCAACCTGACTTCTTTGCGATATAAAGCCACCTTTTTGTTGACTCCAGGGAGGTGCCTCCTGAGAGGTGCAACATGGACTCATGTCCATTAATAGTACCTAGTTATTTTTGGGCAGGAACTCTTTTAGAAAATTATAAGAAAGTTCAAGTAAGAAATATGTTACATCTTTCAATGTACATTACATATTAATATTGGTTAATGCTACAAATTCTGTCCATCAACAACACAACTTCTTTCAGCAGCTGGATTTTCCTTGGAGCCAACTAGCCAGCACTGACCCTGCCTAGGTTCTGAGATCACATCCTGAGGTAGTATGGCTACAGGCCAAGCGTAATATTTGTCTTCTTTTAGTGTTCTCACTTTCTTTTTTTGCCAACCCTGGTAAAGGTTTCTGTGTAAATGTTTGTGGGACCTTACCATGTGCGAGGGACTCCATGACAATAGCATTTTACACATCTCCAGTGGTTAGGTTTAAGTTCATGGTGCAACAACGTGAATTCAGGGGAGGAGCAAGTAGGGAGGACTTACAAAATAAAGGTTTCAGAGTAACAGTCGTGTTAGTCTGTATTCCCAAAAAGAAAAGGAGTACTTGTGGCACCTTTGAGACTAACCAATTTATTTGAGCTTATTTAAGCTTTCGTGAGCTATAGCTCACTTCATCGGATGCATACTGTGGAAAATACAGAAGATGTTTGTTTTTATACACACAAATCATGAAAAAATGGGTGTTTATCACTACAAAAGGTTTTCTCTCCCCCCACCCCACTCTCCTGCTGCTAATAGCTTATGTAAAGTGATCACTCGTCTTACAATGTGTATGATAATCAAGGTGGGCCATTTCCAGCACAAATCCAGGTTTCCTCCCCCCCCCCAAAAAAACCCCCACTCTCCTGTTGGTAATAGCTTATCTAAAGTGATCATTCTCCTTACAATGTGTATGATAATCAAGGTGATAATCGCAGCCAAGCTCTGCGATACAACTGCATTTGCTCCAACCCCTCAGACAGAGACAGACACCTACAAGATCTCTATCAAGCATTCTTACAACTACAATACCCACCTGCGGAAGTGAAGAAACAGATTGATAGAGCCAGAAGAGTTCCCAGAAGTCACCTACTACAGGACAGGCCTAACAAAGAAAATAACAGAACGCCACTAGCCGTCACCTTCAGCCCCCAACTAAAACCCTTCCAACGCATTATTAAGGATCTACAACCTATCCTGAAGGATGACCCAACACTCTCACAAATCTTGGGAGATAGGCCAGTCCTTGCCTACAGACAGCCCCCCAACCTGAAGCGAATACTCACCAGCAACCACATACCACACAACAGAACCACTAACCCAGAAACCTATCCTTGCAACAAAGCCCATTGCCAACTGTGCCCACATATCTATGCAGGGGACACCATCACAGGGCCTAATCACATCAGCCACAGTATCAGAGGCGCGTTCACCTGCACATCTACCAATGTGATAGATGCCATCATGTGCCAGCAATGCCCCTCTGCCATGTACATTGGTCAAACTGGACAGTCGCTACGTAAAAGAATAAATGGACACGAATCAGATGTCAAGAATTATAACATTCATAAACCAGTCGGAGAACACTTCAATCTCTCTGGTCACGCGATTACAGACATGAAAGTTGCGATATTACAACAGAAAAACTTCAAATCCAGACTCCAGCGAGAGACTGCTGAACTGGAATTCATTTGCAAATTGGATACAATTAATTTAGGCTTGAATAGAGACTGGGAGTGGCTAAGTCATTATGCAAGGTAACCTATTTCCCCTTGTTTTCCTAACCCCTCCCCCCCCTTCCTCAGGCGTTCTTGTTAAACCCTGGATTTGTGCTGGAAATGGCCCACCTTGATTATCATACACATTGTAAGGAGAGTGATCACTTTAGATAAGCTATTACCAACAGGAGAGTGGGTTTTTTTGGGGGGGGTGTTGGGGGGGGAGAAAACCTGGATTTGTGCTGGAAATGGCCCACCTTGATTATCATACACATTGTAAGGAGAGTGATCACTTTACATAAGCTATTACCAGCAGGAGAGTGGGGTGGGGGGAGAGAAAACCTTTTGTAGTGATAAACACCCATTTTTTCATGATTTGTGTGTATAAAAACAAACATCTTCTGTATTTTCCACAGTATGCATCCGATGAAGTGAGCTGTAGCCCACGAATTGGTTAGTCTCTAAAATAAAGGTGCATGCATTTGCCTAAGTCTATCTTTCTAAATGATTACCGTTTGTATAGAGAGAAACTCTTGCTATTTACAAGGACCACCAAAACCGACTTCCACCTTCTTGCAATAAAGTACCATCATTTTTTAAACAATTCACTTTGGAGCCTAATGGGAAAGAGACAAATATGGAAGTCCATGGTTAGTTTTTGTAGTCCTTATTCAGGCAGTACTCCCACTGAACTCAATGGAGTTTTGTCTCAATAACAACATATTAAATTGTGAGTAAGATCTTTAGGGATTGGCCCAAAGGTTGTAAATCAATTTCCACCTCCTCTACTACTGCTTTAACAATCAGGAAACAAAATTTAATATTAGATACTTAAATGTTCATTGTGCTTACACTGTATGTTTCTTTTAGTTATTGTTAAATAACCAGATAATACACCTTGCTGAACTCTAGTTTTCTGTAAATTATTTTATGGGAGAATCATATACATTAAGGCTTTTTGTGTAACCTATTTTAAAACTTGAAAGTGCTGCACACAGAATATTCCAAGCATTTTCATTTCAAATTCCATTTGCTCCAAGTAATTTTCATGAGCTGTTGCTAGGCAATGTGCTTTGCCATGTAAATGCTTACCTCTGCTATGCTTCTGAAGTGCCCCTGAGTATACTGCTAATGTCATGTGATTCCCTAATGCTGGCCACCGGTGGGGGGCATCTTGTTATACAGCACAGTCAGGTCCGGGGTCAAGGAGACACCTTTTGATATTAACAACTTTGCCATTTTTCACCCAGTCTCTACTCTAAAAGGTAGGGGGAAGTTACTGAGAGAACAGTGCTTGGACAGCTCCAGTCATCACACCTTGAGTCAAACTTCAGACAGGGGTATGCTCCAGAATGGAGATATTGTTGCTTACTGTGGATGATTATCTCCTTTAAGAGATGAATACTGGTAAAACGTCCTTTCTGTTATTGTTGCTGTAGATCAGGGATCGGCAACCTTTGGCACACGGCCCATCAGGGAAAGCCGCTGGCGGGCTGGGACGGTTTGTTTACCTGCAGCGTCCGCAGGTTTGGCTGATCACAGCTCCCACTGGCCACAGTTCGCTGTTCCAGGCCAATGGGGGCTGCAGGAAGCAGTGCGGGCTGGGCCACCTCTTCCCACAGCCCCCATTGGCCTGGAACGGCGACCCACAGCCAGTGGGAGCTGTGATCGGCCGAACCTGCGGACGCTGCAGGTAAATAAACCATCCCAGCCTGCCAGCGGCTTTCCCTGATGGGCTGCGTGCCAAAAGTTGCCGATCCCTGCTATAGATTATCAGCTGCCTTTGATATCACTGACCACAAGGTTTTGTTGGATGACACCAAGCTGGAAGAGTTTCAAGCACTGGAGGACAGGATTAAAATTCAAAACAACCTGGACACATTGGAGAATTGGTCTGAAATCAACAAGATGAAATTCAATAAAGACAAATACAAAATACTATACTTAGGAAGAAAAAATCAAATGCACAACTATAAAATGGGGAATAACTGATTTGGCAGTAGTACTGCTAAAAAGATCAGTGGGTTACAATGGATCAGAGGTACAAGATAAGTCAACAACGTGATGCAGCTGTGAAAAAAGCTAATATCATTCTGGGGTGCATTAATAGGAGTGTTGTATGGAAGTCTAGGGAGGTAACTGTCCCACTCTACTTGGTGCTGGTGAGGGCTCAGCTGGAGTACTGTGTCCACTGCAGAGCACCACACTTTAGGACAGGTTAAAAAAATTGGGACTCTTTAGTCTTGAGAAAAGAAGATGGATGCGGGGGTGTCCTGATGTTTGCAGTGTTTTTGTCACCATGTTGGTCTCAGGATATGAGAGACAGAAAGGTAGGTGAGGTAATGTTTTTTATTGAACCAATGTCTGTTGGGGGAAGATATAAGTTTTTGAGCTTCATAGAGCTCTTCCTCAGGTCTGGAGGTCCTGATAGTCTTCAAATACATTAAGGGCTGTGATAAAGAGGACGGTGATCAGTTGTTCTCCATGTCTGCTGAAGGTAGGACAAGAAGTAATGGACTTAATCTACAGCAAGGGAAATGTAGGTTAGATATTAGGAAAAACTTTCTGACTATTCGGGTAGTTAAGCTCTGGAATAGGCTTCCAATGGAGGTTGTGGAATCCCCATCACTGTAGGGTTTTAAGAACAGGCTGGACAAACACCTGTCAGTGATGACCTAGGTTTACTTGGTCCTGCCTATCCATAAGGGACTGGAGTAGAAGACTTCCTGAAGTCCCTTTCAGCCCTACATTTGTATGATTCTGTGACTCTGTGACTTAACTGCAAAGTTTTGCAGGAATGGGTGGGTTGAGGCCCTTCAATGGATTTGTTCCTTCCTCTCATCACAGTCCCTGAAGGCATCTAGTTTGGTGCATTCATTCTTCATCTTCATGGATGCTCATGTGTGCTCATGTGTCCATCTTGTCCCCCCTGCTGGTCATTTTATATGTGCAGTCTGTAGGGAAAATTGTAAATCATCTTGGTTTGCAAGACACCTGGACATATATGGTATCTCATTGTCATCAAATGAGGATACTGTTGTTTCTGTAATCTTTCAATGCCTAACAGAAATAAAAAAATGGAAGAGAGAAAACTGTCTTAAGCTCTGCCCAGATAAGATGGAACTGATGCCAGTAGGTGCTGTAATGTGAAGCATTTGGAAAAATAATGTGAGGGTTGTGAATGTGATTTCTATTGAGGTAATATTGGTTTCAACTGGATTTGCAGGTACAGTGGCAGTTATGGAATATAATAAATTATATAATCTATGGCTGTGAGAATCCCTCCCTGATGTGGCACTTACCCCAGTGATCCATCCTTTGAACCTTAGAGTCAGATTACTGCAATCTGCTCTTCTCGGGGCTATGATTTAGCACTTGATTACCATGGTAGTGAGTATAGAGATAGGCCCCTCATTCAGGAAAGCATATAAGCAGGTGCTTAACTTTAAGCAAGTGTTTCAAGTCCCACTAACTTCGTGTGTAACACTTAGTGGGAGATAAAAATCTGCTTAAAGTTAAGAATGTTGGACCAGATCTTCAGCTGGTATAAATCAGGGTAGCACCACTGAAGTCAATGGAGCAATGCCAATTTACAGTAGCTGAGGATCTGGCCCAAGCATAGCTGCTTTCCTGGATAAGGATGCCTTTGTGAATCTCAGCCTAGTATAGGTAGGTGGATGGACAGGTGTTTGGAAAGGATCTGTGATTTAGCTAGTGCAAAGTGCAGCGACTCTTTTCTCAAAAGCCTGTGCTCTATATTCTGTGCTGGCTTTCTGCTTATTTCTCAGATACTACAGTGATGGGCAGCACTATAACCACCCTAAAATTTCTGGGCACAATTCAAGGTGCTGGCTATTCTGCATAAAGCCCTAAATGATCTGCAGGACAACTATCTGAGAGTATGGTCACACAGAAAACTTATTGGCTTGTTTTATGTGATTGGAGCTTTTGTTATGGGGCAAGGGCAGGAGGGTTAATTATTGGGCCTCTTATGTTGGAAGGCTTATAATTTCGTGTTTGTTTTATTAATGTCAATGCTTGGCTGTGGGTGCCAATAAACATTTCTAAATAATTATGTGCTCAGAAGGCTCCAAGTGTCATAGCACTTGAGTGCTCAGAGAAATGTGTGGCCTGGTAATAATCCAGGGGGCCTTCAATAGGGGCTATCTTAACAAGGGAAAAATACATAGTTTTGCATATGCAAACTCCACTGAGTTCAGTGGAAGTTGTGCATGTATATCTGAGGGGAGAATTTGCTGCCATGTATCTTTTGGGCTTTTCTGAAATTTGTACAATAAATGTACAGTACAGTAACTGATATGGATGTTGTTATGACAGATATGGGACTTGGGAAGGGTTATGAGGTCAAATGACTATACTGACATGTGCCAGAAAGGCATGGACTTTTGAGACCCTACATGTTAAACGGGTTTCCCGGGGAATCCCGGGAGTGGGTAATGCAAATTCCACAGACGTGGTTATGCAAACCCCCAGTCTTTTGAAGCTACACCCTCAGAAAAGGACCATTGACCAGTAAGTACCTGTTCACAAAGACTGCAGATCAAAGGCCCAAGGTGTATAAAGAAACAGTTGAACTGTCCAGTTGGTTCTGGTTCCTGATCTAAGAACTGACAGGAACTTGTAACCAAAGGGAAAAACCCAGTTGTGGGGTTTGAAAGACTGACGTCTACCAAAGCCTACACTGGAGCTGGGGTGACCTCTGGTAAACTTTTAGCACCTGTGTATGTTCCTTTACTGTTTTTTTATGTTTTCTCTGTAGTACTTTTGCCCTAAGAATAAACACAGTTTGCTTTGTGGAGGCTGGTTGGTAACTGGTATACACTGTTATGGCCCCTGGAAAAAGTTAGCCACAGGTGCTGGACCCCAGGCAGGCCTGCTGGGAAATTGCAGTGAGGCGCAGTGGGACTGCAAACCTAAACCCCTGGTCTGAAGGGAGAAAGACAGAGGTCTCTGCCCCAAGTGAAGAGATGGTTGGGAATCCTTAAACCTTAAATGGGTGCCCTCTAGGAAGACAAGTAGAGGGGGTCAAAAGTGCAGTTAACCCTGAAACTGTGACAGTTATGAACATGTACATTATCTTCTAGCACAGGGGCGGGCAAACTTTTTGGCCTGAGGGCCGCATCGGGTTTTGGAAATTGTATGGAGGGATGGTTAGGGGAGGGAGTGGTGGCCTGGGACCCACTTTCTATCCGCTCCTCCTCGGGACTCCTGCTCCATCCAACCCCTCCTGTTCCCTGATGGCCCCCCCGGGACCTCTGCCCCATCCACACATCCCCGCTCCCTGCCCCTGACTGCCCCCGGACCTCCGCCGCCCCATCCAACCCCTCCTCTCATTCCTGACTGCCCCCCTGGGACACCCGCCCTATCCAACCACCCCTTCTCCCTGACCGCCCCCGGAACTGCTGCCCCTGACTGCCCCCCGCCACCCCATCCAACCCCACTCTCCTTCCTGACTGCCCCCCCCGGACCCCTGCCCCCATTCAACCCCCACTTCTCGCTGTCCCTGGACTGCCCTCCGCCACCCTATCCAACCCCCACTCTCCTTCCTGACTGCCCCCCAGAACCCCTGCCCCCATTCAACCCCCCCTTCTACCTGTCCCCTGACTGCCCCCAGAACCCCTGCCCCAGACTGCCCTCGCCATCCCATCCACCTCCCCCCTCCTTCCTGACTGCCCCTCCTCAGGACCCCTACCCCCATTCAATCCCCCTGTTCCCCGCCCTCTGACCACCCCGACCCCATCCACACCCACTGACCACCACCCCGAACTCCCCTGCCCTCATTCAACCCCCAGTGCTCCCTTACCGCGCTGCCTGGAGCACTGGTGGCTGGCTGCACTACAGCCGTGCAGCCCAGAGGACCAGGACAGGCAGCCGTGCTGCCCAGCTGGAGCCAGCCACGCCACCCAGCGGCACAGAGCACCGAGTCAGGCCGCAGCTCTGCAGCTGCGCTGTCCCAGGAGCTCACCCCGCCGCCCAGAGCATTGCGCCGGCGGCAAGGTGAGGCTGTGGTGGGGGAGGGGGGCAGGAGCTCAGGGGCCAGGCAGGAGGGTCCCGCGGGCCAGATGTGTCCGTGGGCCGTAGTTTGCCCACCTCTGTTCTAGCAAGTTAGGTGTGAAGAGAGCCCTAAATTAGCCTTTAAATTTTTGTATATAGAGTGTAGCTAATTCATATGCTTTAAAAAGAAACATAGTGTCAGCCATAAAGGATGAGGCCCATGCAAACCTTCATTTGCACACACAGATCCATTAAAATGTGAGTACCTTCATGTGCAAGATGGATATTTGCACACACAGTCAACTAATCTGCCCATTAACACATGCATTTGCATATGCACATTTTTGTGCCTGGGGCTCTCTATGTAAAATTGTGGTGAAATCCTTATTCATTATGTTCATCTGTTGCTTACTCTGCCTTGTGCAGTACTGTGGCCCACTGCAGTGCTCCCTACCTTGAGCAAGGTGTGTATTGTATGTGTTAGACAAGGTTGGAAAGTCGTTAGGACTAGAGGACACATTATCTCTCTGTGATTCTGGACATTGCTATTGACAACATGATGTCAAAGAAAAATTGCCACACAATGCACAGGTGTGGGGATCAGGGAAAGCATAATCTGGTCATATTTGGAGAGGTGGGAGGTGGAGCTGTTTAGAAGTTGACTGGAAGCAAAAGATTAGAAATATGAAGACATCATGGATTCACACTGTGTTATGCTCAAGAGAAGGCCCTAGCTATGTATATTAAGTATCAAACAAAACTGTGCACTGCAGCATATGGTAGCTTATGCTGGATGCATGAAGTGTGTTTCCTATCGGCTAGTGGTGACTGGGATGGCTGTGAGGGGTTCATGGATTTTGGGAGAAGATTTGATGTTAAAAAACATGAGGACGGTGAATAGGAATGATTTTGATGTACTGCTTAGAAATAGTCTCCTGTGTAAACTTCGGGGAAAGAGAATGAATTTCAAAGGGTAAGACTTGTGTGATATATATATATAAATATAGGCAAACTGCAAAATACTGCTTTCCAAACAGCCTCATTCTGACATTTTTAGGACCATATTTTCAAAACAGCTCAGCATCCGGCAGCTCTCCTTGAGAGCACCACGACCTGCTGGGTGTTCAGAATTTCTGAAAATCTGGCCCAATCATTAAGTGCTGTAATGGAAGCTGAGTTTATTTGAAAATCCAGCCCAAAGTGTGGTGGTTGTGACCACTTTTGAAAATCTGTCTCTTAAGGTTGATGTCACTGAATTACAAAAAAGTTTTAAACCCAGAAATATTCTTCATCTTAAAATCCTTCAGTGAAAGCCCTTGACTCATAAAGAGGGCACACAATTACTCTCAATTGCAGGGATGTTCCTCTTAGCATATTGAGTGAATAACACGATCTCACATTTCTATTCTGTTATGAAACAAACCAACTCTGGGTTAGATGCATTTGCCTTTCTATGGTCATTTGGTTTGATAGAGAGTGACTTCAGATAATTTCTGTATTAAGGAAAGTGGATCAAAGTTAGAGGTGTTTAACTAGAGTTGTAAAGGAAGCTATGGCAAAATGAAGATCTCCACAAAATGCTGGAGTAGCAAACATCTTGGGAAAACAAAAGAGAAAATGGGACAGAGTTAAAAAGCTGACTCTACTAACATCTGCTGCATGTGGCTCAGCAGATGCCAGTCAGGTCAACATTTAAAAAAAAACCTTCTCCCTCTGCTGATGTGGATTTCTTTGGCAAAATGCCAGGAGGCTAGTTATGATGCCGGTGGAAAATAATCCTATAGTGAGAAGTCTTGATTTTTATAGCAACTTTACTGGTACTCCTCCCCCTCCCCATGGAGCCACCCCTGGCCAAGATGTTCTGGACTGGGAGCCTGCCTTCTGCCTGCTGTGCAGAGGCGGTGTGAGGGGGCTGATGTTGGGGTGTCCCACTCTCCCCACCCGTGTACCCAGTTGCCGCTGATCTGGGGTGAGGGAACAGGGGGCGCCTGTCTGGTGCTGGCTCGAGAGTGAGTGCTGCCGACAGCAACTGCTGCTGGCTGAAAAAGCTTTCAGGCTCCTGAGTGCTCCGCTTAAAGAGACAGCGCTCCCCCAACACACACACACTTCCCCTCACCCCAACATACACTTCCCCCCCAACACACACACACACTCTTCCCCCCAACACACGATTCCCCCCAATACACACACACACTCTTCCCCCCAACACACGATTCCCCCCAATACACACACACACTCTTCCCCCAACACACGATTCCCCCAACACACACACACTCCCCTCACCCCAACATACACTTCCCCCCAACACACACACACTCTTCCCCCCAACACATGATTCCCCCCAATACACACACACACTCTTCCCCCAACACACGATTCCCCCAACACACACATACACTCTTCCCC
Organism: Eretmochelys imbricata; assembly: GCF_965152235.1. Lineage (NCBI taxonomy): Eukaryota > Metazoa > Chordata > Testudines > Cheloniidae > Eretmochelys > Eretmochelys imbricata. Next base: position 45,149,610 of record NC_135573.1, on the reverse strand, counting down.
CAACAAAGATTTCCCCCCCAACACACACACACTCTTCCCCAACACACTCTCCCCCAACACACACACACACACTCTTCCCCCCCCAAGAAAGACTTCCTCCCCCAACACACACGCACTCTTCCCCCCAACACACGATTCCCCCAATGCACACACACACAATTCCCCCCAACACACACATACACTTCCCCCCCACAAAAAAGACTTCCTCCCCCAACACACACACACTGTCTCATAACAAACCAAAATCTGAAATGGCGTCCCGGTGAGCCAGGAGTGGCGAGAGGGTTGTGGGATGGCTATGGCTTCTGGCAAGATGCAGACTCCATGTGACAGCGTGAAGCCTGCCTTGAGCCACAGGCCGAGGGCCAAGCACAATGAACCGCAGCAGTAGTGCAGGTGTGAGGGTGGCAATACACCATATACCATGCCCTCCTTCCTTCTGTGCTGCTGCTGGTGATGGTGTTGCCTTCAGAGCTGGGTGCCCGGCCAGCACTTTAAATACAAATTAAGCACTGGAGGAGGCAGCGGGGCCCGGAGGTGATGGGGCCTAGGGAGCCCAGGGAGCCCGTGAGGGCCGGAGTGATGGAGGGGTGGGGAGCCCACGGGGGCCAGGGCACTGTACACTAAGTATTCTGTCTTATAATTAAAATAAATATATTTGAAAATGTAGAAAACATCCAAAATGATTTAAATAAATGGTATTCTATTATTGTTTAACAGTGCAATTAAAACCGTGATTAATCATGACTATTTTTTTAATCTCGCGATTAATTTTTTTAATCATTTGATAGTCCTAGCTCTTACATTGCATTAATGTAGTCCTGCTGGAGGACTGTGTTAATATGAGCTAGGAACCTTTCAGTTCACATCAGCAGCATCTACACCAGGGAGTTACTGCCGAGCACTTTGATGCGCACGGCTATTCACACCCCGGTAGTCCGAACTGTGGAACAAGGTAGATGTGCCCTTAGAGCTCATTATCATATCAATCATACTGAAGTTGTTAGAGGCTCATTATCAGGAGATCTGTGAGGTACCCACATACCACCCAGATGGGTGAGGTGAAAGAACCTAGATTGATAGAAGTTTGAATGTTCACTAGCACTGATAAAAATAGCAACAGCTCCTGCTCAGAATTTTTATTCTGAGCTGGCTCTGAGTTCAACTCTACCTACTACATTCTGACAGGTTTCAGAGTAACAGCCGTGTTAGTCTGTATTTGCAAAAAGAAAAGGAGGACTTGTGGCACCTTAGAGACTAACCAATTTATTTGAGCATAAGCTTTCGTGAGCTACAGTTCACTTCATCGGATGCATTCAGACTACAGCTCACTTCTTCGGATGCATTCAGGTCTGAATGCATCCGATGAAGTGAGCTGTAGCTCACAAAAGCTTATGCTCAGATAAATTTGTTAGTCTCTAAGGTGCAACAAGTCCTCCTTTTCTTTTTGCTACTACATTCTGTCTCCCAGATCCACTGTCCTGCACACACTGCTTCACGCTTTGTTCTTTCTCTCCCCAGCCAGACCCAAATCTTGTGTAGTTTTCTTTATTTGGTCAGCACCTATTTCTCGTAGCCAATCAAATTTGTTAGCTATTTGTTCCCTTTGGGATTTAGGACTCTAAATACCTTTGAGGATCTTGGCCTTAGTGTTTTCCAGGAGTTTGTTGTTGCATTTTATTTCACTCCATCTCTTCAAGGGGGCATAGTAGTGTGGTCTCATTTTCTTAAGCTGGCAATGATATTTCTTTCTTTTATTTATTCCTAATCCAGTTCACCACTATCTCTCCTCTATATTTTATAACTTTTTGTTGAACAAAGTGGCTTTTTCTTTCAGTATTCAGTCTCTAAACATTTTCTACGTTATTCTAATTTGCTAAAATTTAACTTTTTCTGAAAAAAAAGGATGAACCAGGAATGACATTGTGTCATGCAACTATACACTGATGGTCAATGTTTAATTATAACCTGTCATGAAAGGTGATGTGCTTTCTAAGGAATGGATTTACTTTAGCAGTACAATTATAAAGGGACAGTTCTTCCCCTGTTGCTGCTCAATTTAAAAGGTCAGAGAGACACACAGGGGGACAATGAACAGTTCGATGCATATTTATGGACTTGATGTGCGTGTAGTAAGTTGTCTTCTGACAGCTAGTGTTTAAATCCAATCAATCATCACTTAAATACATCATAGTGTATATTCACCTCACTCCTTCATTAGCATTCAGTAGCAATTAATCATCACAGCAGTAGTCCCTAGAAAGTTCAACAATCCGTAAGGTACGTTTACATTAAACCTGAGTACGTGAACATTTGGTCCACTTCAACCATGTCTTCTGTACTGTCAGCTCTTCAAGTAGTGAAAGACATCTATCTATTGATCATCTGCATGATTGATTGATAGACACAACGTCTTTTATTTCCCACTGAAGACTGTCTTTGTCAAACCAACGGGCAGTAGTTTTCAACCAAAAAAGTTTAATGATTTTCAGTCCAGAATCCCATAGTATATGTTTTATTGTACTAATTTAAAATGTATTTTTGCCCTACATTGATTGAAACTTCAGCTACCCTTTTCTGAAACATCTCTGTTTTAGCAGATAGGCTAGGTACCTAAAGCAGAGTGTCAGGTTCTGGAGTTTAGATTTCTTCTTCTGACTCAACCTGACATGAATTAGAGTGGTTCTCCTGACTCATGCAGTCATTCAAACCAGGTGAATGCAATTAGCTCCAACCCAGGATCTAAAAGGCATATAAAACTAACAGTATTTTAGTTCTATTACATTTTAAGTAATAGTACTACTTAACACTTACAGAGCTCTTTACAGAGCTGCAGGAAATTAACTAATCTAAGTTTAATTGAATTGGTTGTTCAGCTCTACTCATGACGCAAAAATATATATTGATTATTCTATCTTTAGTGTTTATCTTCAGTACTCTGTATACCATGTAGTGTGCAGCAGTGAAATTATATAACCAGATTTTAGTTTGGTTGTCCAGTCTTTTGTACCTACTGGAAAATACCTGTATTTCAAAACCAAGATTTATTGTTAGCCTAAGATGTATAAATTAATGTACAAGAGAATTTACTATCTTGTACCCAGTGAAGATATTAAAGTATTTGTTTTTCATAAAATAGGAAGTTGTTGAGACACTAAGAAGACATTTATTTCTCTTCTTTCATGGTGTTACAGTTAGTAGCTATTATTGGGTTGTTAATGTGATGGAATAGCCAATAACTAAGATATGTGTAAAGCTCTGTGAATATTGAAGGGTTTATTTTTAATGTACCTGATATAAATGCTGGTTACTACTTTATCTGTTTCAATATATCTAGCTCAGATACTTATTACTGGTGTCTCATGGCCTTTTTTAAAATGAACTGTACATGCATAAATTGTCTCTTTCTTTCTTTTAATATGGGCTTCAGTGATTGAGCCAGACTCATTCCTGGTGTAAATACTCAGTGCTGACCTGAACATGACACACATGAGCCTGCTAAGCCATTTCCTAGATCACCCCATCCTATCCTCAGCATCCTCTAGTAAACTGAGAGGTTTCAGAGTAACAGCCGTGTTAGTCTGTATTCGCAAAAAGAAAAGGAGGACTTGTGGCACCTTAGAGACTAACCAATTTATTTGAGCATAAGCTTTCGTGAGCTACAGCTCACTTCATCGGATGCATCTGAGGTAGCACTTCCTTTCTGGAGCTGTCTGGCCACTTGATTTTTTCTGTTTTCTGCCCTCTGTCTCCCTTGCATAAAATATCCCCTTTCTGTCGCAGTCAGTGTCCAAGGGCAGAAGTTGGAGACAACCAAAATAAGTTGGAAATGAATTACTCTGCACATATTAAAATAGTGATCTCATTACAACTTTAGAGCTAGTGAGGGGAAAGGGCATGGACAGCATCTTCTTCCTTGCACAGTAAGAGAGCAGAATTCCAAGTAGTACTGGACAGAGAAAGGTAATTCTGTTTCACAGAGGATTTTGATATTTCAAAATTTGGTTTCATTCTGATACACTATGAAAACCAAACATTTCAAAATTCTCTGCTAAAGGGAGCGGGGTCTTGGTTCTGGGACAATGTGCCTGCAAGGGTACCCCAGAGATGCAAACCCGGGAGGCTCTGGAGTCCCCAGCTCCAAGGCAGTCTGTCAGGCAAGCTGCCAAGAAGCCAAGGGGGTGAGCTGGCAGGAAACCTGCCTGGCAGGCAGGGTTCGCTTGTACCCATGTCTGGGTTCCATCGGACCTTCATCAAAATTGATCTGTCTTCACAAAACGTTTACGTTTTGACAAATCAGAAAGTTCTGGTGAAAAAAATATTTCACTGAAATTTTTTTGACCATCTCTAATTCCAACCTATGCTAGAAAGAACTATGGGACTGGCCACCATGCAAGCTGGCCACGTGGAGCATGGTCTGCCAGTAACATTCGCTATGCGAACACTAAAATAAATTGATGTGATTCCCACCATGTGTTTTAACCATCCGCTCTTAGCGATCATGCCCCGCTTTATTGGAATGACTCTGCACCAAACTCACAGCCAAACAATGCACAACTCCACTGTTTGTCTACCAGCAGAATGGCTCTTACACAGTAAGGGAAGCATTTTGCCCGTAGATTTTATTTATATTCACAAAATGCTTCTCTGAACCCCATTTGTTACATGATACTTTGATTCAACTTTTCCTTCATTTTCAAAACATTTTCTTTCTTTCTTTCTTTCTTTCTTTCTTTCTTTCTTTCTTTCTTTCTTTCTTTCTTTCTTTCTTTCTTCATTGAAAATTGTTGAATCAAATCACACTTTGCAGAGGGGAAATTATTGGGTGTTTTTTTTATTTTTAAACTCCTTTTCTCTTTGTAGGAAATTTCAATGAATCATTTTACAACATGATGATAGTCAGTGCAACCAGACGAGCTTGCATTTAAGACGATTAGACAACCACAAACATAAGGCGCTGTTGAATTTCTCAACCCTATGGGCAACAGAAATGGCAGACCATATTTCTGGGAAATTTTACACATTGGTACATAAACAGTCTGTCAAGAAATCACACCCTTCAGATGTCTGCCTCTTGACAGTCTTCAAGACATAAAAGAATTCATAAATGTGATTTGTAATTGTAACATTTACTAGCCTTAAAATAAAGAGACTGTTAGCGCTATACAAATCCAGGAATGTCAAATGAAAATTATTGAAGTCTGAAGTGCTAGAAATGCAAAGTGGCCTATACTGAGAAAACCTGGATTTGTGCTGGAAATGGCCCACCTTGATTATCATGCACATTGTAGGGAGAGTGGTCACTTTGGATGAGCTTTTACCAGCAGGAGAGTGAGTTTGTGTGTGTGGTTTTTGGAGGGGGGTGAGGGGGTGAGATAACCTGGATCTGTGCAGGAAATGGCCCACCTTGATTATCATGCACATTGTGAAGAGAGTTGTCACTTTGGATGGGCTATTACCAGCAGGAGAGTGAGTTTGTGTGTAGGGGGGTGGAGGGTGAGAAAACCTGGATTTGTGCTGGAAATGGCCCAACTTGATGATCACTTTAGATAAGCTATTACCAGCAGGACAGTGGGGTGGGAAGAGGTATTGTTTCATGATCTCTGTGTATATATAAAGTCTGCTGCAGTTTTCACGGTATGTATCCGATGAAGTGAGCTGTAGCTCACGAAAGCTCATGCTCAAATAAATTGGTTAGTCTCTAAGGTGCCACAAGTACTCCTTTTCTTTTTGCGAATACAGACTAACACGGCTGTTACTCTGAAACCTACATTATCCAAAGGACTGTACACTCCTTGGGTCAAAGACCTGTTTTATGTTAGCCCACATCAGCATGGCACTGGGCACTCTAACAGTGCAATAGAAATAAGAAAAAGGAAAAGCAATAGTAAAAAGTATGAAATACACACAAAGGAAAAGAGAACTGGAAGTTTGTGGAGTTTAGACATGGATTATTAAAAGCATTGATTGAGTGATAAGTGTGTCTGTGGGGAGAGAGGAAGGAATGTATGTGTGATAATGCAGGTGGCTAGGAAGATAATTAGAATAGGGTAGTGATAATGGGATAAGCTGAGGAACAAAAACTGTAAAGAATTGAATGGGAATGACAGAGAAAAGAGATTGAAGGAAAAATCTTAATGACTCTTAACAGAAAACAATTAAATATAAAAATATTAGAAGGCAAAACCAGCGAGGAGAATAAACCTACCTCCATTTAAAGGGGGAAATTTCCCCTGACTAAAAAGAGCTATTTCAGCTTTTCTGCCTTGGCAAGTGTCTCTCAATCTCTTTGGAGGGGATAGCTATTGAATCTGTGATGTGAAGATTTGTATGGAAGTCATGATTAAGTGGATTGAAACAGCAAATGAGTAAAAATTATATACCATTTTAAACATTACACCTCCTCAGTCTTCTTTTTCTTTTTGGAATTTCACCTCTTTCTTCCTGACACAGCCTTGAGAGTTTCACATGATTTGGTATTAAACTTTGAGACTTGTTTCACTTTCTAAACTTTGTTTCCTTTGGCTTCCTTCCAAATACTTTATTCTCCTTTCTTCCTAAGCCAGTTCTCACAGCTCTAGCTTTCTGTGATAAAGTTTGGTTTTAGCCAAACTTTCTGTTGGCGTTTTCTCTGTATATTATTAGCCCTTCCCTGTGTCTTCTTGAACTTTTGGTATTCTTTTTCTCTGCTGTTTTCCATTTGATCAAAATACACTATTCAGGAATTTACCACAGATGGAGAGAGTGGAAAAACACAGCACATTCTTCTTTGCAAGATTTCCAAAAAGACCACCCCCCAACCCAAGGTTTGGCTTTAGAATGCCTCAAAGTGTTGTGAACCCACAGATTTATATGTTCTCCTGCATAAAGCTCTGTGATTTTCTAAACAAGAGAGGTCCCTAGCAGCTAGCTCCCTAAGGCTCTGTCAAAGTAACAACTCTCTTACATAAATATTTTTCAGCTCTAACCCTTTCCATGTGACTTGTACAACTATAAGTTCTCTTCCTAAAGGGGCTGGAGATGATAGAGGACAAGGATGAGTCTTTTGGTCGTAAAATATGACTGTTACTCTTTAATAACCGTCAGGGAATATTGTACAAATACTGGGGGTGGAAGAAAGAACGAAGAGCATACATTATAGCAGCAGGGGGTTGTGTGGAGGAGAAGCAAAGATTACATGTAGATAGAAGGATAAAAATCTCCTACCTAGTAAATAAGGAATTTCTGTAAGTAATTTGTTTGACTGGCAAATTACAGTAGAAAAATATTGTGTATGTATAGATAGTGAATGTAGATGGTTATTGGTAGCACTACTTCAGGGCTATAATAGAACAAAAATAAAAGGGAGTCTATATATTCATACATATCTGTATCTACACAATAAGATTCCAGGATTGTCACTCTGTGTGTCCCTCTGAAGTCTAGAATGTCTGTTGAGTTAGTGTGAAGCGAAGGAAACAACTACAAGCATGGCTGAGAGCTCTTTTTGTTCAGAATGTCAACAGATTGAATCATCGCTGGAATTTGCAGTCTGTTACCATTCAATTTTTAATTTCTTAGTCAATTTGCCTTTGTGAAATATACCTATGCATTGTAGAGCTATAGTAAGGTATTTATCTGTATCATACCAAGAGTCCTAGACCATTGTGATATCAGATGTATCTCAACTAATCACCATCTTTATTCTACAGTTAATTTGCCTGCAACAATTTCCTTGATTGTATGAGGGAGACTGCACAAATGGTGGATTATTTTCAAAACCACTCACACAACAACACAACCAGCAAACATAATAAATGCAAACACATATAGCACCTCACCACAGCATACACTCCTCATTAACCACACACACAAGTCAACTTTGTAACCTTGCAATAAAAATTAACACTAATTCTAGAGATATCTTTATACTACACACAGACAAAGGCTTCAGAGGGGGAGTATAAAAGCTCCCACTCGTCTATTAAAAGGGCCATGCCTTCCTTCCTGGTGATCAAGTGAGACTAGTCACAGGAATCAGATGTGGGAGCAGCACAAGGAACAAGTGCCTGGCTGGGGAAGTTCTTTGGCTCTCAGTCTTCCTGCCTTCAGCTGGAACAACAGCTGCACTTGAGGGTAGAAGACAATGTGTCCCTATCCTCCTTTTCTACATGAAGATGACTCCTCATCCGTTCCCCCCAGCAAAGGGAGAGGAGAAGAAAGACACATTTTGCTGCCAGCTCTAAGGGAAGACGAGAAGGAGAGTCATCATATTGCCTCTCCATCCCTACAACTTCCTCTTTCACTCCAGCTTGAAAAAAATGCCAGGAACTACCAGCTAACCCTGTCAGCTCCCCTTTCCCTGTGCACTGGAGCGGTAAAGGGAAGAATGTGGGGTCAGATGGAAGTGAGTGAGAAGTCTGGGAGGAGATGAAGGGGGAAATGGAAGTGAGAGGGAAAAGATGAACCAGAGGAGAGATTTAGATGGAGAAAAGGGGAAAACTCAAAGGCAAAGAAAATGAGGCAGAGGAAGTAAATCAAAAAGGTGGAAGTGAAATAAGAAAAGTAGGAAGAATACACAGAAAGTCAAAGCAGTTTTTCAGTGTTATACAAGAAGTCTGGTGCCAAATCATTGCAATAAACCACAACATCATTTTTGATCCAAGGCCATGACTGATTGTACCTGGAGGGGGAGGCAGGCTTGCAAAGTGAAAGGAAAAAGATAAGTGATGTGAGCAGCGATATGCACACAGGGTATTAGCAGACAGGAGAGGAGAGAAACTGCTCTGGTTTTGTGCTCTGGAATGCATTGACTTTGTTGGCCATGGCCCATGTTTGTTGATTCTTTAATTGAATAGAACTTCCTTTTGGCAAGTTATAGTTGCATATAGAGAAACTTCCATTATTTATTTTTTGCATAAAGTCTTAATATCTTCTAAAAATGTAGGAAATTACCTTGAGTTTCCAAAATGTGCTGGCCTTTCGTAATGATTTATTGTTTTTATTTACACCAATACAGATTCTGTATTGTGGTCAAGTCTGACTGTCGGAATGTATAGGCATGGGGGATGGGGTCACCAAGGCTGCATACTTCCACAGCCACACAACCTTTTGCTTGACAAAAATGAACATTTGCATTTGACTTGATGGCTCAAAATCTGCAGCATTCAGGAATTGCAGCGTTAAAGTTCAAAGCCCACCCTTTAAAATTTTGCCTGCTGTGAAGGGGCTTTCTGTCATTACTTTGCTTGCTGACGTGCATTTATTTGATGGAAATGAATGAGCCATCCATTTTGTTATGAAAACCAGACTATGTTAGGGAGCCATAGAGCATTTGATGGGTGCCTGTTAAGGTTCTTAAAATCAAAACAAAATTAATTAGGTCATCTTCTTTAAGTCTGTGTCCCCATGCCTTAAGACAGTGTCTCTTTTTAGTGTTATACATTATTTCGCTTCCTTCTGTAATATAATGCAAACCGGAACCCCGCTCCCCCACTGCCCCTCACACTCAGGTGGTGCTCATCACAAAGCTACTTCATTGTCTGCCTTCCAGACCCTCCTCAAAACTCTCCTTTGCCATGAGGCCTGCAAAAGCTTGACAGCAGCTAGGCCTCTGGTGGGCCGAGACCACTGCCTATCATGCTGACCAGTACCGGCTCACTGTTTCCTTGCACACCCCACAGGGTCTGTATCCACCTGTTGTCTCTTGTCTTATGCTTAGATTGTCAGCTCTTTGGGGCAGGAGCTGACATTTTTTTTGTTCTGTTTGTATAGCATCAGCACTATGGGGTCCTGGTCCATGACTAGGGTTCCTAGGCAGTACAGTAATACAAATAATAATTAAAAACAACAATTAATCATTATTTAATGGTTAATAGTTAATTAATAATTAATAAGTCCTGCCTTTAATAGTCTAGGAATATTCAGCTCCTATGCCTTATTTATTAGCATGTCTTTATAGTGTACAAGTGCTATTCTCTAAGTGTCCTTGGCCTAGCTTACAAATGCATCAGAAATAATATATGAAAGTGGAGCAGTATAATTCAATACAGTCCATTACCAGTGTGACAATTTGGAATGTTTGTCTGTACAATTTATGAATTCTGGTTGATATTATGAAGTTGTATCATGAAGTTGTAGTTTCATGATGTAGAAGATGCACAAGGTGACAGTGCTGCCTAGTGGTCAGGCGGTGGTTGGCAGGAGGTCTCCCCTTGAAGCACAGAGCTGTCCTTTAGTGCCCCCACCCCAAGGGTTTCCCTTTAGCACAAGGGCTTTGAGGGCTGAACCCTTGAATAGTCCTGCTCTTTTCCAGCTAGCTTCTCACTGGTGGTGAAGGCTTTTCTTGTTGTATTGTTCTCTCAGGGTAGTAGGGGAGCCTCGGCCTGCTCTCTCCACTGGGCTTTGGTCCAGAGCCCGATGGGGTGCTAAGCTGCTGCCCCCCCAGACCACTCCCTAGCCCAGTCTCTTGTAGCTTATCAGAGTAAATCACTCCAATCTAGTCTCTGATACACACTGCATCCCCGATTCTCCTTTGTGGGTTTGCATAGTTTGTGTTGTCAGACCTCAGGCAGTGAGTTCCTGGGCAGTATTTTCCCCACACAGCAGCCATCTGCTCCCTTCCACTGCCTCCCTCTGAACTGCCCTCCTCCAGCTTGTGCATGCTTTGTAGGTGTGTCTGTCTGGGCCCAGACCTATTCCTTAACCCTGGCTTTCCAGCAGGGGCTTTGTATACCCCATCAGACATGGAAACCCTCTCTATGTGCATCCATCAGATCTTACCAGCCTGAAAGCATGTCTCCCCCAGACCAGACACAATGGGATACACTGAACATTAACAACAGTGCCTTGAATGGACAATAGAAATGCTAAGTGTATTTGCTCAAGCTAGGAACAGACTCTATCTCCCAGGAGCAGGCCCTATTGAATAGAGTCAATGATGACAAGGAAGACATTGACCCTATAATGCTGCTCAGCATCAGATTCAGTAGGTAAGTTGCAATTGGTGGAGAACTCAGATGAAATGCCAATATTCTGTGCTACTAATTTGGACTCAGTCAGGATCGCATCCCATTGTTCGCAAATCTGTTGAATGTCATTGATGACTTTCAGTGTTATCCCTCTCAACATCAAGGGTAGCACTGAGTGCTTCAATTACCAGATTAGTTTGGTGGATCATTGTAAGTAGCTTCATCCACAAAGATGATATCAGAATGCATTCAAATTTGGACATGTGCTTCTGAGTAGACTGAAGTTCAGTTTGAGCCTATGCAGTGAGATTGAGAGATTCAAGCTCATTTAAAGCCTTTCTCACTGAATTCAAATGCTGCACAACTGGTTGAACACCATCAATCCATGGAGACCATCTAGTTTTGGACATCCCATGCAGGGAAACAGGAAGATACTGCTTCAGAATTTCCCACCTTTGTGGACCTGCTACTGAAGAGATTTTACATTTGCTGAACAGTTCCAAAGTAAGTAATTGCCTCCTTGCATGATTCAGCACAGTCAACCCCTCCAAGGTTTAGTGTGTGGTTTCCACAGCTGGAGAAAATACACTTTGAATTATGCTCAAGCAGAACTGCTTGTACACCTTTGTACTTCCCAGCCATATTAGATCCATTGTCATAGGCTTGACCAATGCAGACTTGAAAATCTAACTTAAAACCTCCTAGAATTGCTAGTACTCAAGCAGCAATTTCTTTTCCAGTTTTTCCCGTGAAATTATCAAGCAAAATAAACCTTTCTTCAATTGAAAATTTTGAGCTGTCTACAATCTTAACATCTCGAATAACCATAGTAGTCTGTTTCTGTGAGAACAATCTGGAGTGACAACAACAATGATTGAAAAATACTTGGCATTTCGAATCTCATCAAGAATTGTTGCTTGTACGAATGACCCACATAGCTCAATAAACTCGTTTTGTATGCATGTGGAGAGATAATGGACTTGCATGTGCTTTTGACTCTCTTGCAATTCTCAAACACATCTAACATGCTCTGATAAAAGTGGGTCATATTTGCTGAGGAGCTCAACTATGCCTAGAAAGTTTCCATTTGTATGATCACCAATACATTGACTGGAACCAAAGAAAGCCAATCCCCGCTCAGAAAGAAAAAGGATGACATTCAGGATGTGCTCACAAAGTATTTTCCAGTTATTAGTTTCTATAGAGAGTTCAGTCAAGAGTAAATTCTCAACTGAACTTTCAGCTGATGCTGCCCTACTGGCTGATTTCCATGCAACATAGTTTTCTTTGTGTGACGTTGAGCTCTCATGTAATGATATTAGGTCTTACAACTTCCTCCAACCTCTGTTGATGCACCATCTTGACTGATCAGAGAGAACTGATGCATTTGCAGCACTTCTGTTCAAAATGAAGTAGGGTGCACAGTACAGAGATTGTTTTTCCATACTCCAGCATAACCAGTCTCTTGTGCAGATCTGACCATTTGGAAGAGTTTTTCTCTTCCAGACAAGTAGGGAAAGCATGATTATCAGCATCTCGTGGAATGTTACTTGGAATTTCAAAACAACTAATTTGAAGAAAAGATTGCATTTGGGCAGCATTGCTCTTGTCAAGAATTCCAGTGTCAGTCACAGGCAAACCTGTAGTACTCATGAATTGCTCTTGCTGAGTAAGATCTACATCTTCCTGTTGCTGTTGAGTTTCTTGATCGTACATAGGATCTTCTGCTGCATCTGTTACTGTTGGCACATCTCCTTCTTGACTACTGTCCTCATGTTCAGGTATTGGCACTGAAATAACACTTGTTGCAGTTCCGGAGTTTTCATTATCTGTAGCATTGTTTGTTGGGTAAGATGTGTTTTCCAGTGGTTTGAGAAATGAAGTTATTGGCTTTGAGCTCTTAGCTGCTGCTTCACTTAGTTGTTTTCACCATCTCTTGCTTGTACCACTTTCAAATTTCCTCTTCACAGTGATCTATCTGGTCAATATATAGCCTATCCACACTTGAAATATTCTGCTGTAAATAATTAGCTTATCTACACTTGAAATCTCCTACTGTAAACATGCACACAAATGCTGAGTGGTACACAAATGTGAAAAGACTTAAAACGAAGGAATACTAATTAAGAACACAAAATGAAACAGTCAGACAGGTTTTATTCTTATCACTGAATCAAAACTCAAGCACGCAAGGTATAATGTAACAGGTTGAGCTGAAGATAAAAGGATGACATATATATACAGTAAACACAGCCCCGGATACAGACAGAGGGATAATGTCCAAAAATTTCAAATGTGTGTCCTCACAAAACTCACTGTACAAGATTGTCCTCACAAATTTTCACCTTGAATTTGGGCCTATAGACTACAAAAGCCTACGATGATGGCCAAGCTACCAATCTAGGGCTCAACCAACCAACCAACCAACCAGTCACCTCTTTTAGCTACCATATGAAGATAATAAGGAGGAATTCTCACACATAGATAATTCCTTAGTCAACTAGATGTAAAACTATAAAGACACTAAAATGTAACAGTTCTCTAACCTTTCAACAAGCACTTGATCCAGCACCACTCACTCGTAGTGGTTTGTTTATATAATCAGCTGATCTGAGAGGACATGTTCATCACGGCCTAATCTTGTGCCATCAGAACCAATATATTTTTATTAATATTTATGAACATTTTAAACTCTTTAATGTGACAAAATTTATATCAGTTAACAAAAAAAATTATGTCTTTTACCAAATCACATCTCTTATTTGCTTAAATTTGAAGCTGTAAGCTGAGAGAGTGTGTCACATTTTGGTCCGATAGGGATGTGCTTAAAAACAAGTTGCAAAACTTATCAAATGCCAAAAAGTTAACAAGTGTCTAAATTTGAGGCCCCCTTTGAGCCTGAGGCACAGGCCAAATTACCCTCCTGGTCCCCCCTCTGATTGGCCCTGCCCAGGACCTGGGGAAAAGACTCCATGAGGGAGAAGCAGCCTGGTATATAGCAGCCACATGAGGCAAGAGACCCTGCCTGCTTGCCTGAGCCCAGATGATCCTCCAAGGATTCTGGAGAGAAGGGTGAACTAGGGAGGGCTATTGTGGTTAGGACATTTGTTTTCTAAATGATCCATACTCTCTTGAGCCTTTAAGTATAAAAAAGCAATGGCATCAGAATCTGAGCAACTTGTCTTGGTGTGTTTATATGCTTCTCAATGGCCACATGCCTCCTGAGAGACTTAACCGGCAACCAGAAAACTCAGCTCTTTCAGTGGGATTCAGGAACTGATTGTGTTTAAGCTACTGGGGTATCTTGTGGGGAGGGGGAAATCAGTGCTGGTCCTGGGGACCTAAGGCAGATTGGCTGCAGGGCTCTGTTTCCATGACAGATAGCAGACTGAGAGTCGGTGCTCAGGAAATGTGCCAGAGAGGCCAAGAGAGAAAACAGTGCTGCAGCTTGCTGAGACCGAGAGAAGCTTAAAACACCCAGGAGACCAAAAATCTGGGTCCCCCAGCAACACTCCAGTAGGTGGCTGGCAGGGGATGTCCAATGGGATCCATGGCAGCCAACAAGCCAGGCAACTTAAAAATGTTGACTCGTTTCACTGAACTAGACATATGACTTCGCAATTGGCTATTTTCATGTTATTCAAATGAGCCCTCCCTTATCAACTGATCCAGATTGGTCTGTGTAACAGACTATTGATTTTCAAAGTCTGTAGAGAAGGGCTGTTAGAGTTTGAGAAGGGGTATTTTCTCCTCTGGCTCACTGGAGGTCATGGCAGTAGCATGGCAGCACACTTTACCTCTGCAACTCTAGACCCTGATATTAGCACTGCTGGTCCCTATGGACTATGGAATCACAACTTAGAATGGTCAGGAGCACGTGTATTCTATGGGACTGCTCACATGCTAAAAGATACACGTGCACAGAAGTCTTTGCAGGATCTGCATCATATCTTATTACGACAAAGTTTTAATACACCTCTTACAAACATGTTAAAAACTAAGTCAAATTACCAATAAATTACTATAAGAGTGTCAAATTATAGTTTTACTATAACATCTTGATAGTTGCAATAGTTTTAGAAGAATTATTACTATACAATCACATTTTTACCATTAGAATTCTAGTTTATTGTGGTATTTCCCTTGGGTCTGACCAGTTGATAAATATTTGATATAATTTAACATTAATTCTTAAATATATTATTTTAATTTCAACAATGTCCTGAACAATGCAATAACAATTTTAATTTCAGATATTAAATTGATGCTTAAAATGTCATGTAAAAATTGCCTACATATTTTAAACTGTTGTTAAAATGACTGATAATTAGGACAGAATATAAGAAGCAAATTATTAAAGATAAGCCTTTCATTAAATTTTAATTTTTGAGACATCCTTATAAAATAGATGATTTGGAAAAAAATCTCAGTGGACTTATGCTAGTGAGACAAAATTTAATAATGCATATAAATATCTTCATCGTTCCACTTAATGTAACAACTCATGGACCTAGCAGGTCCGGGTTGTAAATGTAATCAGAGACTGAGGACCATTCTAAAACTGGGAGGGGGAGACTGCACCAATGATTCTTAATGGTGTTCTATCTCTATTTCTTATTCCTCACATACCATTTTAGAATATCCATTAGTTACCAGCCGAAAACTACTCATGAGATTTTTCTTTTGGGGTTTCTACTACTTGTAAGCTTGTGGTTATTTTCTACTAGAGCCAAAGCCCATTCCAGTGAAATATGAGGCTTTCCATTGATTTTAATAGAAGTTGGATTGAATTTAACTGTACTGTCTTTGATAGATCTCTGTCAGGTTTGCATGTTGCATGATACCTTTTTGATTTAAGTGAACTGGTCAATAGTTCCCTTTATCAAGTGGCTCATTTCTCAAACCAATCAAGTGCTACTTTCCTTACCAAAATGTGGGTCTGATCTTCCACCTACTGAAATCAATGAGAGTTTTGCCAATGGGAATAGGGATCAGACTCTGTATTTCTAAGAGTTTTCTTAACACAATGAATTGGTTTTACTATAGGATTTTGTCCTGGTATCATGGCTATATGAGCATGAAATTGTTTCTAAATCATTTCTGATTCACACCCTTGGTCTTTCAATCTCTTGGCATTGATTTAATAGAAGTATCAAAATATCAGTCATATCATCTATTCTTGTTACCACACATTTTATATTCTTGCATGATAAAAGCAAGCTGAATCATGTCCTTTAGACAATTCACATTTACATTTAGAAAGACTTCTGTGACCTTCCTACTAAGTGCATGAGTTGCTCCTTTAAGAGGCACAATTGAGATGTTGATATTGATGTATTAATATTTGACTCACAAGGATTGATTTCAGTGGGGAGTCTTGCTTCAAAATCAATGGAACGATCTGGCTCAGAGTTTGCCCCGGAGAATCTATGGTACTCTGAGTGGACTTGAGCTTCATGAGGATAGAATATGAAGACATATGTGAAGAGGCAAAGGTTTCCACTCAGGATAAGAACAACAGGCATGTATTTCACCTTAACAACTGAAAAACAGTCTAACTGGGAATAATCCAATACAAAAGGTACTCACATCCATGCAAAAAAAGTAGATAAACATTTTAGGAGAAATGACTTGTCAAATCCCAAACATTTTAGACTTGAGTGCAATATTACACATAATGGGCCCAATTTGTCTCTGATGTAATTCAGTTAATTTCAGTTAACACCAGGTATGGATTATAGTTGTCATAATTAATAATAAACATTTCACAAGGAAGCCAATAACATTGACACCCTACACTGAACAAACTGTACGTCACATAGAGAAAAAAAAGGAAAACTGTAAGGGTTCTGCTTATATAGGGAATCCTGTACTTACTATTAATATAGACATTATAGACTGTTCTGCCTAACATAAGAGGCAGCAGTTGGACAGATTCTGAGTTGCAATCCAGTCAGAATGGGGGGTCCAGAAAGCAGCCAGCTCTCCCTAATTGCTGATACTCCCAACTTGCGGGAGTTGTCCCCATCTAGCATAGAGTTGGCACCCATGTCACCCCTCTAATGCTCTGGGCATTTGGGAAAGATGTCTTGGAGGCTGGAATACCCATGTGGTCAGATGGTACCCAGCTGCAAGATGGCCCTTTTGGGGATAGTTACTGACCAGAATACTTTGCAGCAGTGCCAGGTATTCCAGGACCAGTGTAGAATAAATCCCAGAACTAAAGAGCCAAATCCAGTTCCTATATATCCTCCATCAACTATGCCGTGGTATCTTTATGCTGACCAGATCAGCATCAAGATAAACCCTTTATTATGAACTGAAACTATGTACGAGAATGAAATAACAAAGCTTCCTACTACTCTGGGTAGCTACAACCTGTGATTGCCCTCTCCTGGGCTTCTTTATTTCTGCCTCAGCAGGAAGTGTGTCACAGGAAACCAACCATACTGTAGAGTGTAAGGAACGTGGCACGTCTACACTTCCTGAGGACTTACTCTAATGCCCTTGTTTAGATCCCTTTTTAAAAATTTGCTTGCTGAACTGAAACACTATTACATTAAATGAACAAAGCATTACAAATTCAATAATTGACTTAACAACTCTTCAAGTTGCTTAAACACAACCGTAACAGGATTTGAACAGTCTCTTGGGGCATTTTAGCAGTCTTCCCGATCTGCTGTATTGCAACCCCTCTTTAGGCAAATCCTTGTCTGTAAAAGACTGTTCAATCTCATGGTCAATAACAGGGTCAGTCTGTGACTAGTTTTAAACTTTTGTGTCTGCTCTCACTTCTCATGTCTTGTCCAAGTTCTCAGATACCTTGAGTAGATGCTTTTGATTCCTTCATAAGATTTTACCTTCACCTGTGATCGTGAACAAGACTCTTCTGTGCTCATGGAAACGTTGACCAGTGCCCATCTTGCCAAATTTTTACTCTTTGTTTTTTTACCTATAGAAATGGTCTTGCTCTTATACTGTACCAATTTGTCTGATTGTACTTTCCCAGTAATCAAATATTTATATGTCAGTTGTAGAGGAGTTCAGCAGATAACCTTCCACATTGCAGCAGTGTAGCTCTGTAGTTCGGAAGTGCTAAATATGGATCTTCTCTTGCATCCATTGCTTTTTGAGCAAGTTCTTCACTCTACATACTTTACATTCAGCTAATCCTTTGTCTTGAGGATACCTGGGACTAGATGTCTCATGATGAAAGTTGTACATTTTAGCAAAGTCCAGAAATTCCCTATTCTTGAGCTGTGGTCTGTTGTTAGTTATTTCTGTTCTTGGATTTCCATGATATGCAAATACAGATTTGTCTGACAACTCTTGCTGGTGTGATATCTTCAAGTCTAACTACCACTGGGAAATTGGTAAAGTAGTCCATTATAACAATATGATCATGTCTTCCCAAGTTGAACATGTCAATTCCAACTTTGTCCCGTGGAATTCTGAGTGGTTTGTGTGGTATCATTCATTCTTTCTGCTGGGAATCTCTGTACTTCTGACATGTTCCACACCTGATCACCACTTTTTTTATGTCACTGTTCATCTGTGGTCAGAATACAATTTCTCTAGCTCTTCTTTTGGTCATTCCCAGGTTCCCTTTGTGTATTTGTTCCAATCTTTGCCTTCTCATCACTGTGGGAATCATGATCTGTCCCCTTCAAGAGAACTCCAGATATTACTGAAAGCTAATTTTTATAAGTGAAAATAGGTAGGTGGGAAGAACTGATGTTTTCCTCCTTTACTTATAGTGGCATCACTTCTTGCAGCGTTTAATATTTAGCTGTTCCTGTTGCCAGTTCATCCTCTCTTTCTGCACATACAGCATGTCACACTTTTATTATTTTCAGATGTATGTTTACTGCTTGTTCCAGATCATCAGGATGGATACTGACAGAGGGAGTGCATGCTCATGAAATTGTGTCTGCCATTACCAAGTGACATCCAGGTTGGGACTCCAGAGTCACAGAATACTTCTGTATTCTCAAAAGTAATCATTGTCTCCTCAGTGGTATTTCTTCAAGTCCCTTTTTCTATATTGCAGTCAGCGGTTTGTGGTCAATTTCTGTTTGAAGCTGTGACCCTAGAGAAAGTCATGAAATCTTGTACATCCATACACAAGAACTAGTGTCTCTTTTTCAATTTATGACTGTGATAGCCCTAGATGCATATGAGACTGGCAACCAATCAGTTCCATGATGCTGTAAGAGTACTGTTCCCAGCCCTCTTTTGAGGCATCTGTGGAGTGCCTGATGTTTTTCAATTGGTCAAAAAATTCCAGAATTGGCACTTATGCAAGAATGTGCTTTAAATCATTTTAACTCTCTTACATGCTCTGGCATCCACGTCCGTTCAGAGTCCTTGCGGAGGAGATGTCTTAGGTGAGCTGTGAATTTTCTGACAAGAAAGCATTCTACAAATATATCAGAAGCAAGAGGAACATCAAGGACAGGGTTACTCAATGAGGGGGAAATACAATAACAGAAAATGGGGAAATAGCAGAAGTGTTAAATGACTTTTTTGTTTCAATTTTCACCAAAAAGGTTAGTAGCGATTGGACATCTAACATAGTGAATGCCAGTGAAAATGAGGTAGGATCAGAGGCTAACATAGGGAAAGAACAGGTTAAAAATTACTTAGATAAGATAGATGTCTTCAAGTCACCAGTGCCTGATGAAATACATCCTAGAATACTCAAGGAGCTGAGTGAGGAGATATCTGAGCCATTAGCAATTATCTTTGAAGAATCAGGAGAGATTCCAGGGGACTGGAAAAGTGCAAATATAGTGCCCATCTATAAAAAGGGGAATAAGGACAACACAGGAAATTACAGACCAGTCAACTTCATTTCAGTACCCGGAAAGATAATGGAGCAAATAAGCAATCAGTTTACAAATGCATAGAAGATAATGAGGTGATAAGTAAGTCAGCATGGATTTGTCAAGAACAAATCATGTCAAACCAACCTAATAGCTTTCTTTGACAGGTTAACAAGGCTTGTGGACCGGGGGAAGAAGTAGATGTGATATATCTTGACTTTAGTAAGGCTTTTGATACTGTCTCACATGATCTTCTCATAAACAAACTAGGGAAATTCAGCCTAGATGGAGCTACTGTAAGGTGGGTGCATAACTGGTTGGACAATCCATTCCCAAAGAGTAGTTAAAGTGATTCACAGTCAAGCTGGAAGAGCATATCAAATAGGGTCCCACAGGGACCAGTTTTGGGTTCAGTTCTGTTTAATATCTTCCTCAATGATTTAGCTAATGGCATAGAGAGTACATTTATAAAGTTTGTGAACAATATCAAGCTGGGAGGGGTTCCAAGTGCTTTGATGGATAGGATTAAAATTCAAAATGATCTGGACAAACTGGAGAAATGGTCTGAAGTAAATAGGATGAAATTCAATAAGGACAAATGCAAAGTACTCCACTTAAGAAGAAACAATCAGTTACACACATACAAAATGGGAAATAACTGTCTAGAAAGGTGTATTGCAGAAAAGGATCTGGGGGTCATAGTGGATCACAAGCTAAATATGAGTCAATAGTATAACGCTGTCTCAAAAAAGCAAACCTCATTCAGGGATGTATTAGCAGAAGTACTGTAAACAAGACACAAGAAATAATTCTTCCACTCTACTCTGCTCTGATTAGTCCTCAACTGGAGTATTGTTTCAAGTTCTGGGTGCCACATTTCAGGAAGACGTGGACAGATTGGAGAAAGTCCAGAGAAGAGGAACAAAAATAATTAAATGTCTAGAAAACATGACCTATGGGGGAAGATTGAAAAAATTGGATTTGTTTTGTCTGGAGAAGAGAAGACTGGGTGGGGTGGGCAGGGGACATGATAACAGTTTTCAAGTACATAAAAAGTTGTTACAAGAAGGAGGGAGAAAAATTGTTCTCCTTAACCTGTGACGATCAGACAAGAAGCAATGGGCTTAAGTTGCAGCATGGGCAGTTTAGGTTGGACATTAGGAAAAACTTCCTATCCGGGTACTTAAGCACTGGAATAAATTGCACAGGGTGGCTGTGGAATCCCAGTCGCTGGAGATTTTTAAGAGCAGGTTACACAAACACCTGTCAGGGATGGTCTAGATCAGTGGTGGACAACCTGCGGCCTGTCAGTTTGTTTACATTGACCGTCTGCAGGCATGACCGCCCACAGCTCCCAGTGGCTGCAGTTCGCCGCTCCTGGCTAATGGGAGCTGCGGGAAGCAGTGAAAGTGCAGATCCTGGAGCTCTCAGTTTCCAAGGGGAATCTGCCAAAATCCTGCACTTGCATCTAATTTGATGAATAATTTGGCTGCTACCATCTCAGACAACAGTTCACGTCTTGTGGTCAAGTGGAAGTGTTCTTTCTTTATGTTTTTGTTCAGCTCCTTGGGGCCCATTCATGGCCATAGTCCCCATCCTTTTTTCTCTACAGTTACTAAGGATTGAACCCAATCTGTTGGTTCTTCTAGTCTCTATATGATACAATTTGCTGTCATGTTTTGCAGCTCTTCTTCTAGCCTCTATCTTAAGGCTTGTGGAATTTTTGTGTCGTTATGTACTACAGATTCTGTAGCTTCTCTTAACTGTATTGTATATGTTAGAGGGAGGCACCCATTTCCTGTTAATGCACGTTTATATGATGCTATTAATACTTTCATAACTGGTTATATGTCATCTTTCTGTCTCTGTATTTAATTAGCCAATCTTGTGAGTTTTCAGTCTCCTCCATTATTATGTTTAAGAACAGCTCTGCCTCTTCACTTGAGGAATCTGTTTCTGCACTTAATACATGCACTTTCCTGTTTTCTCTGCAGATTTTAGCATAATGGTTGGGTTTATTACAATTTCTACATATTCGCCTGAATGCTGGGCATTTCCTAAGCTCATGCTGCCTGCTACATCACAGGCATTGTTTCCTGCTTTCCATGTTTCTCTCCTTGGTCAGTGTAATTTCTGTGAACTTTTACCGTTAGCAAGATTATGAACTCTGTGCCTTTCTTTAGGCTTTTTATTTGTGTTTCTGTTTGTTCTACTGTTTGGTGTGTGTGTGTGTGTGTGTGTGTATATATATATATATTATATTATATATATATTGCCCTTTCTAGTGTCAGATCCATCTCCTTCATAGTAACTGTTCAGACTTTTTTATTGTTACAACCTGGGAAAATCTGGTCTTTAATGAGAGAGTCTTTTAATATTCCATATTCACAGGTGTGACTTTTTAATATTAAGGCTGTGACAAACACCTCTATTATTTCCCCTTCATTCTGCATGCTCATGCTGAACATATATCTCTCACAGGTAACATTTTTTCTAGGAACACAATGATACTCAAACATTTTTCATTATTTCTGCACAGCTTTCCTCTTTCTCCTCTATCATCTGTATGGAATTCATTTTATACACCCAGGGCTTCTGGGCTTGAAGTTGTCACTGTTAAGAGCTCATCCTCCATCTTGTTTGCCCTTGTGTCTTTTATATCCAGTTCAAATTATTGTTTGAACCTTTACTTTCCAGGCACATTCTGCATTTCCCCTGATTCTCAGGCTGGCGGGGGAGTTATTTGAAGTTGCACAGGCTCTGAAGCAGCCATTTCGATTTGACCTTTCTTACTGAGTCTGCCAGCATACTGTGCCTTCTACTTGCCTGATGCCATGTGGTATCTTACTGTGAGCAGACTGGTATCTATAACAGAAACTATGTACAACAATGAAGTAACAAAACTTCCTACTGCTCTGTGTGGTTGTGGCTTGTGACTGCCTGGTATTGGGTTTCTTTCTGTTTCTGTCCCAGAAGGATGTGTGTCACATGAAACCAAAGACGGCATCTAGAGTATGGAGAAAGTGTGGGATCTCTACGCTCTAGGAGGACTTACTCTGTAGCACAATGCCAAGCTGAGAGTGAATTATCTGGTCCAGTGTCTTTCATTATTAATGCAGGGAACTGGTAGTCAAGATTCCTGGATTCTCTTCCAGATTCTAGCACCAACTTGTAACCTTGGTCAGGTCACTTAATCTTTTGGTGCCTCAGTTAGCCCATGTATAAAATGGGGATAATATACTTACCCACCTAACAGTACATCATGAGGTTTAAATAATTTAGGATTCAAAACTGCTTTGCCATCATCAGATGAAAGTCATTATGTAAATGAAAAATATTATTATAATCTGTTTAAGCAGAAGGGGGTGCACAATAGTAAAAGAAAATATTGTAATTCTTTTAGTATTCTATAAAAATGTTACTTTAAAAATGTAAGTGATTACAGGAAGTGTCATTCTCTAGAAAAGAGAAGATAAAGAAAAATAGTAAGTTATTCAGAAATAAATGGAGACCTATAGTGACAAATGAGGAAAAATAGAAGTAGATTTTTAAAAAGGCATCATTTATGGACTAACAGATTACTAAAGCAGTGAATTGCATATAAATATGGTACAACAATGATTTTGATGAATCTTCATCCCAAGTCTATGTGTTATAACTTATGAAATAAAAAAGAACAAGGGGCTAAAGACAAGTTGCTTTACATTATGGAATTAATGAATTACAAAGAAAGGCAAGAAAAGAGACAAATCTCAGTGCTTCTCAATGAATGACAACTTTGGGCTAATATTTAATATCCTGCTAGATTTGTCACTCCCTGGGCCAGTGAAGCTGTAGATGATCTTTCTATTGGTCTCTCTGATACCCATGGCTATCATACAAAGGAACGTACAGCAAAGCTGTAACAGGCATGGAAGTGTGGAGGCTAGAGAGGTTATATTTCATTGATATCCACTATTGCAATAATTCTATCCACGTTAGTAGAAATGTGCTAATCCCCACATTTGTTATAGCTCTTCACACTGAACTCATTTCTGACTTTTCTGAAATTGACATGTATTTTCAAATGTTGATAATAGCTACCTCAATGGTCAAAAGAAATAGAAACACTGTTCACATATTCATGTTAGCGACTCATAGTGCACATATTATTAGACACAAGAAGTCCTGCATCTTGGCAAGGGGTTAGACTAGATGACCCTTGTGGGCCCTTCTAAGCCTATGATTCTATGATTAGTTAAGATTTAAGGATTGTTAGCCAATACCTATATGTGCGATGTAGTATACACCATGTTAATGGGTCTTATGCACGTGGTATTAATATAGTATACATTTTACATATATAAGGGCTGGGAAGTTATGTTAACTTAATGTATTATGCTCTCTCCACAATTCTGTTCACCCATGTCAAGTATCCCACAGTACTTTGCAAAGTTGAAGTCAGCTTGGGCATTAGAAAATAGGAAGCCTGGCAGAGCCAAGATACTTAAATGGTGTGTCTGGCACAGGCTGGGATGTACCCCTGCACCCAACCAGTTTGGAATGTAGCATCCAAAACAGAGATAAGAGAAGTACAGAACAAAACAAGAAGTTAAGGAACTGTTACAAACTGGTGGATTTGGTGATGTGTAATGAAATTTTTGTTAGTTGTAAAATTATACTAAAAATACTACTAGCTGAAATGAGTATCTTTTAAGCACACCTTCTGTGTAAGGTGAACATGCTGTGAGATAAGAATTGCTTCCCAGAAAGAGGGTATGTATGTCTCCTTTTCGTATTGAACTGCTTTGTCTTTCGACAATATATTTGGCCAATTCAGTTATTTAGTCTCTGGAACATTCCTAAGAATGACCCACGAGTGAGGTCAAACAGTTGGCTACACCTTTTAGGTCAATAGGCTAGATATATTTGCATGGTTGTTCCTGTGATAGCAGCTCTTCCAGCTGGTTTTCTGGGACCTGTGCATATATGTACTGAGTCCTTCCTGTGAGAACAGCACCCCAAAGCCTATCTCTTTCTGTCTCCTTCTCCGCCTGTTCCCTTCACTGTCTTTTCCTCATTTCCTGATCATGTCCAGTTGAAGCAGGATCAAAGATCCTTTAATCAAAGTTAGGATGGAGGGCATCAGTCCTGGCCATTAAACTGTGCCATCCATAGGTATGTCTATACCTACAAATAACCTTTCTTCACACTTTATTACCATGCATATGATGTGAAGGACAACCACGAAAGCTGTGACTCATGATTTCTAGAAGAGTCAGAAACAAGAGGTTACTCATATTCTTTTGATATGCATACATGTTAGGAAGCCTGGTTATCCTTCCCAAATATAAATGAAGGGGGACACTTGACAGTGATACTTCATGGTCTATCTGTGGTCATCATAGTACATGGACATCTTTGGTTGCTTAAAGAAATAAGTGTCTTGCAGCTACTTGTGTGTTTTACATTTTCACAAAAATCTCAGGAGTGCTTATGATTCCCATATCATGTCAGCCACTGGCCCTCCTTCTAAAACGGTAAGTGGAATAACTTCTTTTATTCTAAGATAAAATTTAAATGTCCTATAATCAATTAATAAGCATCATTGAGTCTTTTGTTTGATTGGAGCATTATTCCTATTCAGTCTTTGCATCTGAACCATACAGTGTTGCTTTTTGGTTCTTGCTCCCAAAATACTCTTGAGGAGCCATGCTTACCAGCTGAGAAGCATCCAACAGCCAGACGTGTGTTTATTAAAAAGACTATCACTTTTGTGCTAACTTTGATTACCAGTTTCTATACTTAAAAATGAAAATGAAGCTGGTTGGAAAGCCAAACTTCTAGATATCTGAAATCATTACACTGAATTATGTGAATTTCTTTTCTTCAATTCCCTCAAGTGGTATAGATTAATTTATAGAGTGTATGTTTTTAGCATCTGTGAAGTTCTCATGTGAGTAGTCGTACTGAGAATAAAGCTTACAGACTGAAATGTGAATGAGGTAAAGTAACCATTAAGAGGGTACTGCAAACATTATTCCCCTTAATGATTTTTGCACACCTGTATTTATGAACATCATTTTGGGGAGCAGGAATGAAATGGGGGTAATTAGAAAAGATACTTTACTGACACAGTAGGAGATCTATAATTGCACAGTCCACAGAAGCATAAAATGGCATGAAGAAATGGAAGGTAAATTTTCAAGAGATTTGAGTGGGGCCAATTTGTATTCACCAAATTTTCACTCTCATTATGAATTGCAGTCATGAATCTTAACACTTGTTCTTCTGAGCACCTGATCTGCAACCAACTACTTAGAAGCACAATTACTGTGATTTGTGTCCAAAATCCATTCTATAAACACAAATTTTCAGCAGAAAAAAGGGGGGCAGATCTTTTGAAAATTTTGCCTGAAAATACATATAATCACAGAAAATACAGATAACCAATCAAAATACATATAGTCACAGTTATTAATAGCCCAAATCCTGATCACCATTACAAAGTTCCTCTGAGTTGTTATGAGACCTCTGGTCTAGCTGGTAGTTTGTTCTTTTCAGCATTTGATTAACTATTGACATAACAAAACCACCACTCCTGGCTCCCAATAACTGAATCATAAACAGATGCCAACTTTCTGTATCTCATTCAGCCATTTAGCACCAGGCTTGCTAAATTCCTGGGGAATGACTCCATCAGGCAGTAAATTTGTTTTGGGCAAAATATAGCTATTTTGTGAATTATTTTTGTTAAATGATATAGGAAAATAACTGTTTGGAGGGCAACGGCAAAGAAAAGAAAAAGGATGCAGGAATGCTAGTTTGAACTTCAGAGTCAATTGTTAATAATGCTTTTCTAGATATGGGGTAAGCATTTCAATTCTGTCTGGAGTTTAAAGGCTGGTAATGCCATTTTACTTCCATATAAAGTTCAGAGAGCTCATTATGGGCCACCTTTACAATGGTTAAATCACCCTCTACTTGATGAGTAGCCCTAATGGTTCTAGAAGTGTGGGGATACCATAACAGATGAGTGCAGAACTAAGAGCTGGTTATTAAAATCTCACTCAGTCTTCAATCTAAATTCTGGGTGAAAGAATGGAGAGTTGAGATATACATCTAAATCCTAAATATGTGCTAACCACTTGAATAGCTAATATAGCTCATTACAATAAATTATTACCTATGTAATTCCACCTAGATTATGTAGAATGGACCAATTGTTGGCAATGAAATTATGCTGGGCCCAAAGTGAGTTTTGTGCAATTTGGCTGGAGATTTGGTTCTGTTGGCTGTCAGGGAAACTACTGTATAATTTTAAATTTTGTTTTTGTAGCTTGTGCCATGAGCCCCTTTATCTCTGGACAGGTGTCCCTTTACGTTATTGTAGAAATCCATAAAATATTAATAATGATACTTACGTAAAGAGAAGAGGATCTGGTTCATTTTGTATATATAGAAATTGAAACATTATGTTTATATAGCAGTTGAAACATGAAGGCATTTGGTGTCTGAAGATGTTTCTGTAAATTTGCATAGAAACCCTTAAAAAGATTGGTCAGTGGTACTGAGCCAACAGTTTAGATCTCTTTTGAAAATCTCTCATACACGCTGGAGCAAAAATTACATCATCCATGTCCTTTTTAATTTTAGCAACAAGCTTATTTCAGTCAACACTAACAGGTGCTATTCTAAAGAGAATCAGTCAAGGTATTAAATTTCCTCTACATATGCAGCTGCAATAGCAAGTGATGTATGTTATTTTATTCAGCCTCAAACCGATTTTCTTTCACTTCTGGCAACTATGGGTTTTTATCCATATTTCAATAACATTTAATGTACCTTAATCAAATAATTAGACAGAAAAGCGTTTCATTAGTTTCAGTATATGTATATATAATGTATGTATATAGAATCATAGAATCATAGAATATCAGGGTTGGAAGGGACCCCTGAAGGTCATCTAGTCCAACCCCCTGCTCGAAGCAGGACCAATTCCCAGTTAAATCATCCCAGCCAGGGCTTTGTCAAGCCTGACCTTAAAAACTTCCAAGGTAGGAGATTCCACCACCTCCCTAGGCAACGCATTCCAGTGTTTCACCACCCTCTTAGTGAAAAAGTTATTCCTAATATCCAATCTAAACCTCCCCCACTGTAACTTGAGACCATTACTCCTCGTTCTGTCATCTGCTACCATTGAGAACAGTCTAGAACCATTCTCTTTGGAACCCCCTTTCAGGTAGTTGAAAGCAGCTATCAAATCCCCCCTCATTCTTCTCTTCTGCAGGCTAAACAATCCCAGCTCCCTCAGCCTCTCCTCATAAGTCATGTGTTCTAGACCCCTAATCATTTTTGTTGCCCTTCGCTGGACTCTCTCCAATTTATCCACATCCTTCTTGTAGTGTGGGGCCCAAAACTGGACACAGTACTCCAGATGAGGCCTCACCAATGTCGAATAGAGGGGGATGATCACGTCTCTCGATCTGCTCGCTATGCCCCTACTTATACATCCCAAAATGCCATTGGCCTTCTTGGCAACAAGGGCACACTGCTGACTCAATATATATATATATATATATATATATATATATATATATATATATATATATATATATATATATATATATATATATAATAATAAACACAAATTCTGTTGCATGAAGCAAAGTCTCATATGAAAAAGTCATTGGGCTTCTAGGATGGAATCCTCTGTTCAAAACCAGCCAGGCATTTGTGACTGGTTGGACAGAGCACTGGAGAATATACTATTCTATATTGTCAGGAGAATGGCCATGATGACCTAGAGATTGTAACTCCTGTAACTGTAGCCCATAGTTACATGAGTGTTCAGGCCCCGCACAGAACAGTCAATGGGCCCCCTCTGGTGCCCAGTGAGCTGCCGGCTGTGCTCCTGGATGCGCTTTTCTGGCATGGCCAGGACTTCCGCATGCCCGCCCGGCTGCCTTCACCACCACCAGTACCACCCTGTGAGTATAAACGCCAACTTCCAAATTTCCTGGGGGCTGCTCAACCTCCGGCTCTGTCCTAGCCCCCTTCTCCCAATGCCCCACCTCTTCCCACCCCTGTTCCGCCCCCTTCCCTGAGGGCACCCCATATACAACTGGTGCCTCGCCATAGTGGGGGGGCATGATCTAAAGGGCAAGTCACATGTCATCCCCTGCAGCCAGCCAGGGCCACCACAGTCTCCTCGCCCCATGTTACCTGTTGGGGGGGGGCGCTTTGTCCTCCCGCTGAACCTGCCCCTCCCCGCAGCACATTCCACCGCTCTCCCTGGTGGGCAGGAGCCCAGGTGGGGAGCAGGAGGGAGCCGCTTTTAATGCCAGCCCCAGCCCAGCTCTCTCAGGCAGCTGCCGGGCAGGGCTACAGAGCAGCATCTCAGCAGCTGGAAGGGGCTAGTCCCAGCCCTTCCACTCCTGGCATGTGGGCCATGCATCGCCCAGGCCTGCCCCTGCCCTGCCTCTTCCCACACTCTGCTGCTTCCCCTCCCCCCAGCGCCTCCAGCACACTGCCAAACAGCTGACAGTGGTGGGCGGGAGGCACTAGGGGGGATGGGGATGAGCTAATCGTCGAGGCCTGCCACTGGCCAGAGGGGGGAGAAGGGGCCTGCCAGTGGGTGCTCAGGACCCCCTCGGTGCCTATGCCTAGGAGTCCAGCAGCAGCAGCCGGGGGCCCCAGGTCCTTTAAAATCACCTGGGGCCCTGGGCAATTGCCCCCTTTGCCACCCCATTGGTGGGCCTCTGAATGCTCCTGTTGGTTTCTGTGGGAACACTTGTGTAAGTTAGAGTTGCTGGATCAGGCCCCAAATATGACTTTTCCACCTCTAGAATCCTTGACTCACAATACATGCATTGCCTTTGAGAACAGTATGTTAGTACACGTCTCATTAAATATGCATAGGGGAGGCTAGTAGTTGTTCAAATCTCTGTTCATCCCAAAATATCAGAGAGAGGACTAAACGGTGCTACTTAGCCACTGACCCCAATAATGGTGTAGTGTGGAGCTGTACTGTCCTAGGGGAAACTGGGAAGTTCCTCAGCAAGGCACATTCCCTTTCTAACCTTCCTGATGTGCAGGCAGATTGTGCAGGGTGCAATCATCTTTGTGATGATGCAACCTACTCATTCTGGTTCCCCTAGCATGCTCTGTGGAGGTTAAGCAAGTGTATGGTCCCATCCAACCTGAGATGATGTGTGCCCCTGGGGGCAGACAGAAGGACTTTGATTGTGACAAAACCTTGTGTAGAGTGTGTGGTATAATAGGCTCTTAGTGTTTTCCCAGTTCCTTCATAGCTGCTCAGATATCATTTTGTTTGACAATTCCCAAGGAAAATCAATTGAAATGTTTCTAAAGGAATATTTTTTTCCAGTGGAAATTTTCACAGGGAAAAAAATTGCCATTTTCTAACTACATCTAGTCTTCAGTGTGTAAGTTACTTCTTTATTGAAGTAGATCTAAGGGACTGTGGGCCTGATTTCTCATTGCCTTTCACCCTTTCCATCCAGATATCCTGGATAAAGTGAGAGGAAACGGGTACCATTCAGATCTGCTAACATTTTTCATCCAATTTGCATGGGTGTGAATGATTATACAAAGTTCCCGGCAATGGTGAATTGGGCCCATAAAGACTCTCTTGAACCACATATAACCTTGGAATCAGCCCCAAGAATTTAAAACTATTAAATTGGCCTTTATCTCACTTAAATAACTCACTAAAGAAGCAAGCTGAGTAAAACAAAAAATGACTTGGCTGCAAATTTAACCGTCTGTGGTTACAATAAATTCCCTGTGCAAATAAAATAAATAAATTCCTTGAGACTAACAATCTGAAGAACTGGGTCCACCAGAAATCAGAATCCCACTATAAACTCAAGAATTTAATTTATCTTTTTACTAGCAAACCGTGACTTTACCACATATATCAGCCAAGGTTTTCCCATAGACATTTCATAAACTGTGAGTTTCAGAAATGAAACACTGTAAAAGCATGCTGTCCTTTTACAATTTAAAGCCTTGAGTGGTGCTTCTTTCTTCTGGCTGGAAGATTGACCCCCATGCTGTCCACCATATAACTCATTTCAAAAGCAATATATCTTTTTTAAACTTTATCTCTCTTTATAATTTTAGCATTCACACTGATGGCTTTTTCTTCAACACTATTTCTAGGCTCATTTCAGGTTTAAGTCATTATAGAAATGTAGGGCCAGACAGGTCCTAGAGAAGTCCAGTCCTCTGCACTGTGGCAGGACCAAGTAAACCTAGATCATCCCTGACAGGTGTTTCTCCAACGTATTCTTCAAAATCTCCAGGGAAAGGGATCCCACAACCTCCCTTGGAAGCCTATTAACTTAGCTAAACTACCCTTATAGTTAGAAAGATTTACCTACTATCTAACCTAAATCTTCCTTGCTGCGGATTAAACCATCACATTTTGTCCTACCTTCAGTGGGCAGGGAGAACAATTGATCACAGTCCTCTTTATAATCACCCTTAACATGTTTGAAGACTATTATCAGGTTCCCCCTCAGTCTTCTTTTCTCAAGACTAAACATGCCCAGTTTTTTTAACCTTTCCTCATAGGTCTGGTTTTCTAAACCTTTTATCATTATTGCTGGCTCCTCTGGACTCTCTCCAAACTGTCCACATCTTTCCTAAACTATACTGCCCAGAACTGCACATAGTTCTCCAGCTGAACCCTCACCAGTCCCGAGTGGGATAATTACTGCCTGTGTCTTATATACAACACGCCTGTTAATATACCCCAGAATGATATTATCCTCTTTTGCAGCTGCATCATGTAGTTGACTCATATTTGATTTGTGATCCATTATAACCCACAGATCTTTTTCAACAGTTTTACCGCCGCACCAGTTATTACTCATTTTGTAGCTGTACATTTGATTTTTCCTTCTTAACAGAAGTACTTTGCACTAGTCTTTATTGAATTTCATCTTATTGATTTCAGACCATTCTTCAATTTTCAAGGTAATTTTGAATACTAATCCTTCCCTCCAGAGTGCTTGCAATCCTTCCCCACTTGGTGTCATCTGCAAATTTTATAAGCATACTCTCCACCTCCTTATCCAAGTAATTAATGACCCCTGCTGGACCCCACTAGGTACACCTTTCCAGTATTTCTAGGCTCATTCCAGGAGTCCTTCTTGCAAACATTTTCTACCTTTCAGGTTTTTTCTCCTTATAAGCTTTCCTGGTCCTCCTTTTCTCTCACCCTCTGTTTTATCTCAATTTAATATACCAGTAATAATCCCTTTCTCGGTGTTTCAAGCAACAGTATTTATTAAATAATTCTCTGAGAATCTTCCAAAGGCTTCCTCGTGCTCTACAAATAATATCCATGCTACCACGTCTGTTACACTGTACTTTAATCACATTCTTGCCCCATTGTGGCTATTACAATACAACCAATGTGTCTCGTTATGTCTGGAGGTGGTAGGATTTGGTATAACTCGATGATCTCTAATTGGGGATGAATGGCAAATGGAACCACTTTTTTTTGGTAAAGTATCCTGCATGTATGTGAGTAAAATATGCAAAGAGTGGCTTTCAGCTGAGAGTTTAGCATAGCTCCAACTGTCTTGGCCCTGTTGGAGACTCTCTTTTGACTCACCTCATATATATGCTATCTAAGGACCACAAGTATCCTGGATTGAGGGCTGACTTCTGTAATGAGGCACAGTGTGTACATACAAGTTCAGCCACTGGAATGAAGACTCTGCTGATTTGTTTAATCCACCATAGTGTCTAGCCATCAGCTTGCATTTTTTCCCACTGGTCTGTCAGGCAGCAATAGGGGCCACATTGATTATATGACACATGCTATCTATTTATACATAGCCCTTTCACTTTGCGGGAAATAACCTCATAACCGATGGGACAATATGAACATTACTGCCCCCACTGTCTGTAACACAAGCTCCCTTGTTATCCCCAGGTACAAAGCCCCCTCCCTTCCCTCCACTACAAATCCCACTTTAAACAATCATATCTTCTATGCTGCCCTCAAACACATTAGTTAAATACCTACTTCACCTCACCATAATTATATTGTTTGGGGGGGGGAAGAGAATGAGAATCACAAATTAAAAATAAAAGATGTCTAATGTGAACACCTCCCTCAGTGTCTTGTTTTATCATCTCACGTCCATGGTAAGCTCCTGAGGGCAGGGCCCGGGTTTATTTACGTCTTGCACACCACCAAGCACACTGCTGGTGCTTCAATAGCAACAAACAAAAATGCACGTAACTTGCCTTGAGAATTTAAGATTACAACACTGTCTATGGTACACAACAACTTCATCTGCACCACGCTTCGGGGCAGGGGTGTGGTATACTCATTCCTTTGGAAAGCCTCTAATAGAGTTTATGTGCTTTATGGTTAATAACATGAAATAAAAATAACTGAAGGGCAGTGATGATGGCTCTTTGAATGTTTTAAGGTCTGAATTAGAGGCAGGTGACTGACACTAGGCTTGTAAATTCAAGTCTTTCATTAAAGTATTTTGAGGCAATAGTGCAGTGGTACCCTGTATATGTAGATATTTACTAAGCTATCAAAATCAAACCAACCAATCAAAATAAAACAAACCCCACTCTTCCCACAGTACCTGTATCTTTAAAAACCAGTTTAGCTCTGCACTAAACAAAATTCCAGAGATAAAGAAATTAATTCTCAGTTACTCTCATTATCACACATCGACGCTCTCTGCTGCAGGAGTTCTCAATCTTTCCCGGGCCAGCACTCCTCTCCCATCACCTTTTCCACACTGGGAACTCCCCCACTCACCACAACTAGCCAGGAACTAACCTCCCTTCCTATTTAGCAGTATGGGAAGGGCAGGGTGGTTACAGTGCTGCTTAAGAACACTTGGTGTGAATTCCTGGCCTACAGACCTCAAAGGCAAATCTCCTATTGATGTCAATAGGCCCAGGAAACTCATATTGTATTGCAATACTCACTTAATCCATCTCAGCCACAACAGACTTAGGCTCCTATCCTAAGTCCTGGTCTACACACAGATCTTTTTTACTGATTTAACCATTTTGGGGTGATTTTTTTTTAACTGCAATAGTTAAATCAATACACCCCCTGCTGTGAACGCAGTTATAAACCATTATAAAGGTGCTTATATCAGTACAGCTTATTCTCCTACATGTATTGGCACAAACAATAATGGTATAGGCACTTTTATATCAGTTTAATTAAGTCCATAGTAGGGGGTTGTACCAATCTATCTAACTATACCAGTTTGAAACTGAATTCATTTAAGCAGTATAGAAACTGTATGTAGACAAGTCCATTTTCAAAAGTGGCAAGCACTTAGGAGCCTGTTTTATTGAAAGTCAATGGGATTTAGGTTCCTAAGGGGTAGGTAGATCCACAAAAGAACTTTCAGCTAGAGTCACAAAGGGTCTTAGGCCCTTAACTGTCACGTCAGGGGCCTACAGCCACTATTTAGTCACCACTGGCTTTCCCCGCGTTACACCTGTACACCTAACGCTGTACACACCTAAATCTTTGAAAACTCATGGCGCTCATGGGAGGTCCCAGATGATTGGAAAAAGGCAAATATAGTGCCCATCTTTTAAAAGGGAAGAAGGAGAACCCGGGGAACTACAGACGGGTCATCCTCACCTCAGTCCCTGCAAGGAAACCATTTTGAAGCACTTGGAGGAGAGGAAGGTGATCAGCAACAGTCAACATGGATTCACCAAAGGCAAGTCATGCCTGACCAACCTGATTGCCTTCCATGGTGAGATAATTGGCTCTGTGGATAGGGGGAAGCAGTGGACATGATATATCTTGACTTTAGCAACCCTTTTGATACTGTCTCCCACAGTATTCTTGCCAGCAAGTTAAAAAAGTATGGATTGGATGAATGGACTATAAGGTGGCTAGAAAGCTGGCTAGATTGTCAGGCTCAACAGGTAGTGGTCAATGGCTCAATGTCTAGTTGGCAGCCGGTATCAAGCAGAGTGCCCCAGGGGTCAGTCCTGGGGCCGGTTTTGTTCAACATCTTTATTAATGATCTGGATGATGGGATGGATTTCACCCTCAGCAAGTTTGCAGATGACACTAAGCTGCTGGGAGAGATAGATATGCTGGAGGGTAGGGATAGGGTTCAGAGTGACCGAGACAAATTGAAGGATTGGGCCAAAAGAAATCTGAGGTTCAACAAAGACAACTGCAGAGTCCTGCACTTAGGACGGAAGAATCCCATGCATTGCTACAGGCAGGGGACCGACTGGCCAAGCAGCAGTTCTGCAGAAAAGGACCTGGGGATTACAGTGGATGAGAAGCTGGATATGAGTCAGCAGTGTGCCCTTGTTGCCAAGAAGGCTAACGCAATATTGGACTGAATTAGTTGGAGCATTGCCAGCAGATCGAGGGACATGATTATTCCCCTGTATTTTGCACTGGTGAGGCCAGATCTGGAGTATTGTGTCCAGTTTTGGGCCCCCCACTATAGAAAAGATGTGGACAAATTGGAGAGTCCATCGGAGAGCAACAAAAATGATCAGGGGACTGGGGCACATGACTTGCGAGGAGAAGCTGAGGGAACTGGGCTTGTTTAGTCTGCAAAAGAGAAGCGTGAGGTGGGATTTGATAGCAGCCTTCAGCTACCTGAAAGTGGGGTTCCAAAGAGGATGGAGCTTGGCTGTTTTCAGTGGTGGCAGATGACAGAACAAGGAGCAATGGTCTCAAATTGCAGTGGAGGAGGTCAAGGTTGGATATTAGGAAACACTATTTCACTGGGAGGGTGGTGAAGCACTGGAATAGGTTCCCTGCGGAGGTGGTGGAATCTCCATCCTTAGAGGTTTTTACGGCCCGGCTTGACAAAGCCCTGGCTGGGATGATTTAGTTGGTGTTGGTCCTGCTTTGGGCAGGATGTTGGACTAGATGACCTCCTGAGGTCTCTTCCAACCCTAATCTTCTCTGATTCTCTGATTCTCTGAAATCCCCAGAGGTGCCTAAGTTTTCGCCAGTGGCCACATATAAAGCTGCCTGAGTCCTGACACTGCCTCACAGCTAATAAGCTGCTTGGAGCCCTTGCTCAGGCTGAATCTCTGGCACCTATCTTCTCAGAGGGACCTGATCCTCAGAGTAAGCCAACAGGCTCAGGCTCCACACAAAAGACAGGGGATGAGCAAGTTGGGAGGTGCCTATGCCTGCCTACTGGTCAGGGCATGCAGCTGGGATATGGGAGACGCAAGTTCAGGTCCATATCCAATGACTATTTAATTATTTATACAAAACGGAACAGCTCCAAGAGGAGTGGTGGAGAGAGATGCACCCCAGAATAGCTAATAGCCCAGTGGTTAAAGTTATTGTGATAATTGGGCCTACAAAGTTACCCTAATTGTGAGCTCAACTGTAAAAAATGGTTCACACAAAAATGTCAGAATAACCTATAGCAACATGCTGATGGGAAAAAGTGCAAAGGCAAGATAGAAAGACTGAACAACAAACAAAAATGCGTACTGATATAATTTAAGGTGTTAAGATCCTGCTAGGTAAACAAGAATGGTGTGAGACTGGAAACCAGTAAACCAAAATCAGTCTGTTGGAAATTAGGCCTAATTGGTGGATAAAATGATAAGGGTGTGGGCTATTCCACCCATCACTGCCTTAAAAAAAGGGCCCTTCAAGAAAGAGACTTTGGGAACAACATTGGCTTTTGGAGCAAGTTTCACCATCATGGCTGCTGCCCCCACTGTCTCCTGGGACTCCAGACATTCTTCATCCTAACCCTGAAAGACGTCCTGATCAGACTGGGGCAGAGAGGAGCCAGGTGACATCACTACCTCCACTGGGTCCAGATAAGTCCTGAATATCTCATGGGATGTGAGACTTAGTCTCAGACACATACATACCTTCTTGTGTGTTCTTTCCTTCCCCACCTTATTTTTTCTCTTTCCTATCCCTCTCTTTTTTTTCTGTCTAAGAAAAGTTTGGCTTAGCCAGCCAAGGCTGTATATTTTGCAACACCGCTGTAAGCCTGTGACCGAAAAGGCAGCTAAAAGAAATGCTCTACACAGCCCAAAGGTGGCATAAATTTGTCAGGCTATGGCGTGGCAAAGAAAACCATGTGCTGTGCCTGTGTTTCTCCAGCAGTGAAGATGCAAATAAAAGTCAGCGTCAAAGACAGGAGAAATATCTTTTGCTGTTCGTTTCTTTCCCCTTTTGTGTGCGTTTGTCTTGTTCTGTCTTCTAGGTAAGGGCATCAGACCTTAACAACAATGGCTCCAGCCCATTTCAACAAACTTCTCTTTTCCTCAAAAGGACAGGTATTGCCATCTTTAATACCATATAAAAGTCTGTCAAAAAAGGGGTGTTTTCCTAGTAAAGACTCTCCAGCTAAAAGGAAAGGGAATAAAGAATGTTGTTAAAATGAAAGCCTTGCTTAGTACTTACATTTTAAATGCTTTATCTGATTTTCATTCTTTTTCTATGCCTTTAATAAAAGGATTTTAATGGTGTGTTTGCCATGGTACTCTTCGGGATGACATCTCCGCATACCAAACCCTGAACCTTGTTGAATGCTGTTTAATATTGGACAGTTTCAGGGTGTTGCTAACACCTTTGATTCTTTGGGCCCATATATTCCATCAAAATTAATACAAGAGGGCACTCACCTGGGATTTGGGAGACTCAAATTCAAATCTCTGCTCTGCCTGATTTGGAGCAGGAACTTGAACCCAGGTCTCTCCCACCCTAGCTGAGTGCCTTAAGTATCAAGCTTGTGGCTATTCTGGTGTGAGTCACCTAAGTTTCCACTGGTCAGCATTTGTGAAGATGCCTAAGCCCTGACACTGCCCCACCATAGTGGTCTGCTTGGAGCCCTTGCTCGGGCCAGCTCCCTGGTGGTCCTAAAGTGGGATTCTCAAACTAGGCAGGGGAATTCCTGCTGCCCCCATAGAGCCCAGTCCTGCAGGTGTGCTTTGACCATGCCTCCAACCTGACAATGTTAGATCCTGTAGCAGGAGGGCCGGATGCAGGCCTCTGAGACAGGGAGGGGCAGAACCACACCTGCACAAAAGATAGTCATGGGCAGAAGGAAACACAGCGTAAGAGAGGTGTCAAGCTTAAGTAGAATACAGAGAGAGATGGTTTTGGTTCCTAAGGTGTGGCCTACCTAAGTGGCTGACTTGGTTTAGGTGCCTAACTCCAGAAAAGGGTTCATGGCTTAGAATTTTGAGTAGGAGGGAGGTGCCTATCTCTGGCCCAGGGGCTTAGGTATGTCTCCTCCGCTTTTCCCACCTGGTAAGCTTAGATGGCTCCCCATGCCGCTTTCTGGAGTCTCAGGATCCCTTTCTTAAGTACCTAATTCTCCCCATGCAGGGCTGAGGATTACACTGGGCAGCAGGGCACCTATTATGGTTGCCACCTTTCTAATTGCTGGTAACCAGACCCCCGAGGCCCCGCACCCTACCCTACCTCTTTTCCAGGCCACACCCCTGTGACGGGATCCCTGGATTGCAGCCTGGGACCGTGGGACTGCTGTGCTCCCTTAACTCTCTCCAGCCTGGGCTGTCTCTCACAATGCCTTCCTAGTCACCAGCAGCCACAAGGTACAGAATGTCACAACCTCCTTCTCCACCTCTTCCCCCAAGGCCCCACCCCATCACTCTCTCCATCCCCTTCTTCCCCCTGTCACTTGCTGGATCGTCTCCACCTCGCTCCCCCTAAGCTGGGTTCCCTCTGCTCCAAGACTGGGACGGCCGCTGCTGCAGAATGACAAGAAGCCTGCCTTCAGGTAGGAGGCAGAGCCAGCTGAGTAGGGGCTGGCGCAGGTTAATGACCTGGCACCTCCCTCTGCCCTGCAGTATCTTGACTTTTGGTGTCCAGTCAGTACAGCTGACTGGACACTGCCAGGTTCCCTTTTTGACCAGACTTTCTGGTCTAAAACTGGGGACCTGTCAACCCTAAATGGCACCTGGACACAGAAGCCAAAAAACAGACTGTCCAGGTAAAACCCGGACTGGTGGCAACCCTAGCACTTAAAGGTTAGGCCTTGCAGTGCTGAACGGAGCAGTCCCTTAGTACCTTTGTGATCTAGACCTTAGACACTCTGAAATATTTATCCTTACTCTGCTCTGCATAGTGCAGGGATTAATGAATTAAACTTTCATAAAAGCTGGAGATCTGTGTTCAAGGCCAATTTAGGTCACAAGGGAAAATGAGTGTAGTAGTCTCTTAATCATTCCATAGGTTTGCACAATTACAGCAGCATCTCTGCTTGGGAGAGGCCCTGGATGCATACAGTAAGGGAGCTATAGTTTGAGACTCAAGTAGACAGGTAGATTGGATGTAATCTATCACATGTATAGTCTGCTCCGCACCGCAGCAACTAGATACTGAATACAAATTAAAAGACATTTAATTTGTGCATAAAGAAGCCTATTTTCCATCATGCCTAGGTTCAGCTGCCTTTATTTTCTTTGTGGTGGCAGGATACTAAGGGTGGGGCTTACTTTGGGATTTTAAATAAAAAGTTCTTATTCATTGTTCTGCCTTTGTAGGTAGATGTTTACACCTTGCTCCAAAAATGGTCAGCCTTGTACTTGTTGGGATATCCTCTAGTAAGGAGTCTCACAGTTGAGGCCGAGTCCCCTCATGTCATTGAGAACATTCTCCTAAGAGTTTCACCTATTAGATGTAACTTTCCTGCTGACTACATCCATATTGATCTGTTGCAGAAGCCCTGTCCTGGTAAGTCTTACAGCTCAGAGCAAGGACCTTGAATTCTGTTTGTTAAAACTTGGGTACCGTCTACCTGAACTATGCTTAGCTTTGTGCTAGTCAGCAGTGGTTCTCAAACTGTGGGTCAGGACCCCAAAATGGGTTGTGACCCAGTTTTAATGGGGTTGCCAGGGCTGGCATTAGACTTACTGAGGCCCAGGGCTGAAGTCCGAGTCCCACCACCCCGGGCTGAAGCCAAAGCCTGAGGGCTTCAACCCTGGGTGGTGGGGTTCAGACTTTGGCTTCAGCCCTGGGTGATAGGGCTTAGGTTACAGGCCACCTGCCCGGGGCTGAAGCCCTTGGGCTTTGGCTTTGGCCCCCCTGCCTGGGGCATTGGCGCTCAGGCTTTGGACCCCACACCCAAGGTGACAGGACTCAGGCAGGCTCAGGCCTCCTGGAATTGTGTAGTAATTTTTGTTGTCAGATGGGGTCCGCGGTGCAATGAAGTTTGCTAGTGCTATTAGTCCCACACTTTTACTTATGCTGAGTACCTAACAACTCCCATTAAAATCAGTGGGAGCTGCTGGCTGCTCCACACTTTTGAAAATCAAGCCATTTATTTTGGTATCTACCTATGGATTAGGGAGCCTAAGTTTACCCTCCTAGTTTTGAAAATGTTGGCCAATAACAACAGTGCTGTTCTTCTATCTTGGGCCAAGTCCCCTCATGTCATTCATTGTTTCTTGATTGGAGACGCATTTTAAAGTCTCTGTTGAGTGTAATGTGTTGCCTCATTAGGATGGTAGGTTTTAAAAATTATGAAGTTTTTCCATGAAAATCACCAGAGTTCTGAGTCAGGTAGGAAAAACACCGCTCTCCTGGAGCTGCTGAAGGCTTCAAGCTCCTACTGTAGGTGGTCCTAAACTCCAGAGTGTTTTAATACCTATCTAAGACAAAATGACTAAAAACAATAGAAATCTATCCTGGGGAAATACTTTTAAAACTGTGTTCCCAGCATTTAGCCTGCCCATTTATGGGAGGGAGTTTATCGGAAGAAGGGCACTCAGGATAACAAGCTCCATTCCAGTGTGTTATGGGGCAGTAATGGCCAACTATGAATAATGAGAATGCTCTCTAGTAGAAGTCATTTATGATACTCTTTACTTCACATATGTCTGCAACCGGGAAGTGATATTAAAATATAATGATTTATTCAATGTAGACCTGGCATGCAGATCTTTTCTGTCTTCTAATCTACATTATTTTATTGGCTATACATTTTCTCTCCTCCTCCTTCCCCATTCGCTCTCCCACCATTTACATGCCACTGTGGCATATTTAGGCAATGTGCCAGATTGGTACTTAACACATGAAAAATCATAGAGGTAGAAAGAAAGACAGAAATAAAAGCTAGGCCTGAAGCAATCACATCTTCGTGTCCTTTCCTGACAACCAGTCCTTTCATTTGTGGTGGGGTACTAGTTCTATCAAACTTCTGTCTTGTATCAATTTTTAGCAGCACGGATAATTTATTGCATCTAGTATGATAGAAAACCAGCTTTGTACATCATTCAGCTTGCAAAAGATGTGTAGCTTCAGTTCCTTAATGGTGTCATTTTGGCTGAATGCTATTAACAGATTACCCCTGCCTAGGGCAGTGGAGCATGTGCAGCAGAAAGATAACCTTGTGTTCGTAATTTAATATTAACTGTTTTCTCCATAGTACCTCTTTCCAGTACATTAACAACAAACCAATATGGCCTTGTCCCCTGCGGTCGTATTCTTCAGCAAAAAATGGATTACATGATAGCAAGTTCCTGAAGATTTCCAGTGAAGTATTACAAATCATTCAATGCCTGCTCTGCAGAAATGAAAAATAAACAGGCTTAGATTCAATCAAATTTAATTCCTCCAATTTAGCTTTACCGCACTTCAAAGGGTGCTCTTATTAATGTCTTGGTGAAAAAAATGTAATAGTCATTCCCCCCCCCCTTCTTATACTAAAAGCCTGCAGTTGTGTTCAACATAGAGTGAGATCAAGAAACTGGGTTTTTTTTTTTTTTGGTGAATACTCTGACACAGTTTGATATAAAAGTGTAAGCCATTTACAGAAAACTCTTTATGGAATTTTTATCCTATTCCATTCCCGGGAGCTAAATTTATATCCTGCATTAGCTATCATAGCACTACAGTATTAGTCATCTCCCTTTGCAAGCAGTTCAGGGCAGTCTGAGGGCCCTATCACTCTCTACCACTCACATACACAGGCATTACGGGTTTATCTCATCTTCTGCAGCAAGTGCTAGGCCCAATTCATTCCTTTAGGCTACTTTACTAATAACCTATTCCTTATCAGGGCCTCTCCACCTCAGCTTGTGATCAAAGACCCAATTAATGGAATGGAGAAAGGTGAAGCATTCAAATAATGGAGACAGCTGTTTTTCTCCGTTAGAGAAAATCCATTTGTATTGTTATCACATGCTCCAAGTTCTGCAGCTCCTGTTTAATTCAGTCTCCTATTTCTGCTGATGATAAAAAAAAAAGTCACAATGAACTCAGAAGAGAATGGCAGAAATATCACTGTGTTTCAACTCAGCCGGGGTGTAATCAACTTGAAAGTGAAAATACAAGCAGATAAGGAGAGAAAATGTCCAACAAAGACTATATCACATTTTTCAAAAAATGTACTTTCATGCTGCATTCTTTAGTCACCTTTCTGATTTTTTTTTCAGATTCTGATATATTCTCTGTAAGTCACCCATCTGAACAGAGATTGATAATATCTTGGGTTCCAAGTCAATTGAAAAGTAATTGAAGGGGGAGGGTAATCATAATTGGTCAGGATGAAGATTGTCAGTGAACTTCAGGTTCTTCTGAACCTTTTCATGGCTGGAAGCCTGCAGCTAAGTTGGATATTTACATAACCACCCCTGGTGGATCATGATAGTGTCCTAATCTGATAAGGAGGGGGTTATGACACATCAGAATCCTGTGTTAAATGTTCTCTTTAATAGATTTGCAGATGTAAATATGGTCAAATTACCTCAAAATGTAGTTATTAAAAACACTTTAGCACCAAAAAATGGCAGTAGCTCATTTCACAAACACATAAGGGTATCATACAATTATCATCCTTCCCCACTCTGCAATCATATTTTCTCTGCTTCATGTACTATAGTATACATTCATAGCTTGGTGTTAATATGCTTAGTGTAAGACTCATGGGTTTAAAGCTAGCCTTGTGAAAACCTATTTTGCATCTCTTAAATAAGGGCTACATATAAAAAGAAAAAAGAAGAAACAGACATCTACCAGATATGCAACAAAATCTAGTGTATGTGTGTAAGGGAAAACCCTTAGCCCCATCTCTCACTAGCACCTACTTCCTGGCAGATCTGTAAATCAAGAATTATTTGCAGTTTCTAGGAATACCTGTGCATTGTTTTTGTAATTCTTGGTTAGGGTTATTTTAGGAGCCTTCCAATGAGCTTTGGATCAGGCCCTTTGAAAGTAAGGAATGAAAATCCTGTCCTTAAATTCTGCCTGAACACAAACAATTGCCACAATAAACATACACAAAGCTATAGTATATGCAATGAATACAGCCAGCAAAGCTTTTCCCAGGCTGATTGCTCATAGGGGATCACAGAACCTGTGGGTAAAAAAACCATTTCTTCAGATGCATGGAGTGAAAATTACAGATACAGGCATAAATATATATTGACACATGAAGAGAAGAGAGTTACCTTACAAGTGGAGAACCAATGTTGAAGGCCAATTCAGTCAGGGTGGATGTTGTCCACTCCCAATAATTGATGAGGAGGTGTCAATACCAAGAGCGGGAAAATTGCTTTTGTAGTGAGCCAGCCTCTCCCAGTCCCTATTCAAGCCCAAATTGATGGTGTTAAGTTTGCAAATGAATTGTAGCTCTGCAGTTTCTCTTTTACGTCTGTTTCTGAACATTTTTGTTGAAGAATGGCTACTTTTAAATCTGTTATTGAATGTCCAGGGAGATTGAAATGTTCTCCTACTGGCTTTTGTATGTTACCTTTCCTGATGTCTGATTTGTGTCTATTTATCCTTTTACACAAAGACTGGCAATGCCCCTCTGCCATATACATTGGCCAAACCAGACAGTCTCTACATAAAAGGATAAATTACATCACATAAAGGCAGACAGCTAAATATTGACAAATGTTATAAGTGCTGATACAAATGCAAGCAGTTTAAATACTAAGATGGGTGAACTTGAGTGCCTGGTATTAAATGAGGATATTGATATAATAGGCATCACAGAAACTTGATGGAGCAATGTTAATCAATGGGACACAGTAATACCAGGGTACAAAATATATAGGAATGACAAAGTAGGTCACACTGTTGGGGGAGTGGCACTATATGTGAAAGAAAGCATAGAGTCAAATATAGTAAAAATCTTACATGAATCAAACAGTACCATAGAATCTCTATGGATAGAAATTGCATACTTGAATAATAAGAGTATCGATAGGCAACCATAGATCCACTGGATCATGGTGTACGTGTAAGAGGTCTAGTCAAGTCCCTGATGAATTCACTTATGGCTGACAAGTCCAATTCAGGAGTGACACAACTTGTTACAAAGATCCATGTGTTATCTCAGTTGGAATCCAAGATTATACAGCACACTTCTTTCTTCTTTCCCACTTTGCTTCCAACCCTGGATCAAAGCCGCTTCGTGTTGAGCTGCACCCAATGTCGGATATTCTCTCCAGACTGAATGGGATTATATATGCTCCTCCTAGCTTTCTACATAAGAG
This sequence comes from Eretmochelys imbricata, assembly GCF_965152235.1. Lineage (NCBI taxonomy): Eukaryota > Metazoa > Chordata > Testudines > Cheloniidae > Eretmochelys > Eretmochelys imbricata. Next base: position 45,105,335 of record NC_135573.1, on the reverse strand, counting down.
TATAATAGTAGGACCAGGATGGTGATGGTGATTGTGAAATGTTCAGGGAGATTAGAGAGGCTACAAAACACAGAAAACCCAATAATAATGGGAGATTTCAACCATGTCCATATAGACTAGGAACATGTCACCTCAGGATTGGAATGTGGAGAAAAAAATTCTAAAGACACTATTAATGACTGCTTCTTGGAGCAGCTAGTCCTGGAACTCACAAGGGGTGAGGCAGTTATGAATTTGGTGCTAAGTGGTGCCCAGAATCTGGTCCAAGGGGTGAATTTAGCTGAACTGCTCAATAATGATCAGAATGTATTGAATTTAACATGTACCACAGCAGCATTTATCTTCAAAAAGGTAAACTACACAAAAATGAGGAAGCTAGTTAAGTGGACATTAAAGGGAATCCACACGCATGAAATGCCTGCAAGCTACACAGAAACTTTTTAAAAACACCATATAGAGGCTCAAACTATATGTGTACCTCATATAAAAAAAACTCTAAAAGGACCCCCCAAAAATGCCATCAAGGCTAAAGAACAGAGTAAAAGAGGCAGTTAGAGACAAAAAGACATGTTTTAAAAACTGGAAGTCAAATCCTACTGAAGAAGATAGAAGGAGCATAAACTCTGGCACGTCAAGTTTAAAAGTACTATTAGGCAGGCCAAAAATAATATGAAAAGCAATTAGCAAATGACACAAAAACTAACAGCAATTTTTTTTAAAATACATCAGAAGCACGAGGCCTGCCAAACAATAAGTGAGGCCACTGGAAGATCAAGGTGCTAAAGGAGCACTCAAGGAGGACAAGGCCATTGCGGAGAAACTAAATGAATTATTTGTATTGGTCTTAGCAGAGGATGTGAGGGAGATTCCCACACCTGAGTCATTCATTTTAGGTGACAAATTTGAGGAACAGTCACAGACTGAGATGTCAATAGAGGAAGTTTTAGAACAAATTGATAAAACAATAATAAGTCACCAGGATCAGATGGTATTCACCTAGGAGTTCTGAAAGAAATCATATATGAAATTGCAGAACTACTAACGGTAGTGTCTTTTCAACTTTCCCTTACGGTACTTGTTGACTATTGGTCTCGTGCCAGTATTTAGCCTTAGATGGAGTTTACCACCAACTTTGGGCTGCATTCCCAAGCAAACCAACTCCAAGAAGACCCGGTCCCGGCACGCCAGGGGCTGCTACTGGCCTCACAGCGTCCTCAGGCACCTCTTAACGGTTTCACGCCCTCTTGAACTCTCTCTTCAAAGTTCTTTTCAACTTTCCCTTATGGTACTTGTTGCCTATCGATCTTGTGCCAGTATTTAGCCTTAGATGGAGTTTCCCAAGCAACCCAACTTGAGTTCAAGAGAGCGTGAAACCATTAAGAAGTGTCCGTTGGTGGTGTGAGGCCGGTAGCAGCCCCCGGTGCACCAGGACCAGGTCTAACTGTAGTATGTAACCTATAACTTAAACCAGATGACTAGTGGATAACTCATATAATGCAGATTTTAAAAACAGGCTCCAGAGGCGATCCTGGCAATTACAGGCCAGTAAACCTAATCTCAGTACCAGGCAAATTAGTTGAAACTATCATAAAGAATAGAATTATCAGACAAATAAATATATACAATTTGTTGGGGAAGAGTCAACATAGTTTTTGTAAAGGGAAATCATGCCTCACCACTCTATTAGAATTCTTTGAAGTAATGGACAATGGTGATCAAGTGGATATAGTGCATGTGGGCTTTCAGATAGCATTGGATGAGATCCCTCCCCAAAGGCTCTTAGGCAAAGTAGGCAGTAGTGGGGAAAGAGGGAAGGTCCTCTCATGGATCAGAAACTGGTTAAAGGAAAGGATGCAAAGGCTAGGACTAAATGGTCAATTTTCACCTTAGGGAGAAGTAAATAGTGGAGGGATCTATATAGAGACCTGTCCTGTTCAGCTAATTCATAATTAAGGCTTAAAGTTTGTCATGGATGTCATGGATTCCGTGATGGCACTTAACTCTCAGTGTCACTTACCTTGGGGGGGCTCCCCAGAAGCAGCGACATGTCCCTCCCTTTCAGCCCCTAGCTCCGCTCACTGCCTCCACCGCAGGCACCGCCCCCGCAGCTCCCATTGGCCATGGTTCCCAGCCAGTGGGAGCTGCAGAGCTGGTGTTTGCAGCAGGGGCAGCACATGGAGCTAGGAGCTGAGGGAAGGACAAGTCATGGACAGATCACAGGCAATGAATTTTTGTTTACTGCCCGTGACCTGTCCATGATTTTTACCAAAAATATCTGTGACTAAAACGTAGCCTTATTCATAATGATCTGGAAAAGGGGGTAAACAGTGAGTGGCAAAGTTTGCAGACAATACAACATTATTCAAGATCGTTAAGTCCAAAACTGACTGCAAAGAGTTATAAAGGGATCTTACAAAACTGGGTGACTGGGCCAGAAAATACCAGATGAAATTCAATGTTGATAAATGTGAAGTAATGCACATTGGCACACCTAATCAAACTACATAATCCTAATACATACAAAAATATGGGATGTAAATTAGCTGCTACGCACTGAAGAAAGGGATCTTGGAGTCATCCTGGATAGTTCTATGAAAACTCTCAATATGCAGTGGCAGTCAAAAAAGATAACAGAATATTAGGAACCATGAGGAAAGGAATAGGTAATAAGACAGTAAATATTATAATGCCACTATATAAATCCGTGGCACATCCACATCTTGAATACTGTGTGAGTTCTGGTCACCCCATCTCAGAAAAGATATATTGGAATTTGAAAAGGTTCAGAGAAGAGCAACCAAAATGATTACAGATATTGAACAGCTTCCATAAGAGGAGATTAAAAAGACTGGGACTGTTCAGTTTAGGATAGAGACAACTAAGCGGAGATATGATACAGGTCTATACAATCATGACTAGTGTGGAGAAAGTGAAGAAGGAAGTGTTATTTACCCCTTTACAAGAACCATGGGTCACCTAATGAAATTAATAGGCAACAGATTTAAAACAAACATAAAGAAATACTTATTCGCACAATGCACAGGGAATGTTGTGAAGGTCAAAAGTATAACTGGATTTTAAAAAGAATTGGATAAGGTCATGGGGGATGGGTCTATCAATGGCTTTTAGCAAACATGGTCAGGGGCACAACCCCATGCTCTGGGTGTCCCTAAATCTCTGACTGCCAGAAGCTGGGACTAGATGACAGGGGATGGATCATTCAATAAATTGTCCTGTTCTGTTCATTCCCTCTGAAGCATCTGGCACCGGCCACTGCTGGAATACAGGACACTGGGCTAGATGGACCATTGGTCTGATTCTGTATGGCCATTCTTATGTTTTTCCATAGAAGGAAAGACAGATTCAAGGATACAAATGGTTATCACCCCCACTCCTGCTCATCTGAAAAAAACCCTCCCAAATCACAAGATAGGTTAAGAGGTTCAGAGATGATTTCTCTTGTCTTCCTTCTGAAAACAGAAGAGCTTTATTTTGTGGCTGGTAAAGACTGCACTCTGAGATATAGTGGCTAGTGTTCAATAAAAGCTCAACAAGGATTAAGCATAACCATACGGCTCCAGCTCAGCTCACCCAACCACATTTGGTCATTGTTTACCTAAGTTTGCAGCAATAAATACAGATGTGCGGATCTGAATCACACCTGGCATTAATCAGCTGCTGCTGCTATTTCACAGCTGACTGTAAACAAGGAAAAAATGCTAAAGTGGAAGTACTATTCCAGAATAACAAGAACTTTTATAGGCACCCACAGTGATGAAGGAGGTTTCCTAACAACGAGCACTTCCCACACATTCAGATGGTGAGAGCAGGGTTTTTGCCATACTATATCAGACCGTACTTCCATAAAAGCATCTGCAGTTTTTCATTCTAACACAAGTGTTCTTAGGAACTGATTAGGAACTGATGAATCGGATCAAATCTTTTCCCCAAATGAACCAAAACTGAAACGTTCTGAGATTTTCTTTTTTTTAAATGTAGGTAACATGTTTGCTGGCTTGTTTGTTTTCCTATGCTGATACACTCTGTTTTGACCAGGTTTGAGAGAGACAATGTGTGTATTTGACAAACGTGTGGTCTTTTGCAGGGTGGTAAGGGCTGCGCTTTGTCGTCTCTGGTATTTCATCACAGAGAGGATCCAGGGGGTAGGTAGGCTGGAGGCCTTGATCAGCAGCTTGGGAAAAATAATCAGCCAGGCTGAGATCAGTTCATAGCCCTTTACTTAAGGCTCTGTGTATTGTCCAGCAAACACAAAAGGATATGTGGAGTGATAACATAAAGTATTCATAAATCTATGGTCTTCAGGACCGCAAGTCTCCTTGCAGTCTTCTGCTACAGTTACAGGAAGGTGTTCTCCAGTCCTTTCCTGATCCAAGGTCCCCTCTTGGAGCTGAAGCGGCCATCTATACCCCCTCTCCATCCCCCCTCCCCCCCCCCCCCCGGCAGCTGGTAATCGTCAGACCCACTTGTTCACTGGTGGGTGTGTCAACATATCTAATACAATGTCAGGAGAATATACGTCCCTATGCCTATGATTTAAGGGGTAGGATTGTTTCCTGAGCCTCTTTGCCTCGGCTACAGTGATGCAAGAGGCAGACAGTGCTTCTAATTTTCCAGTTTAGAAGAACTCCATATTCTTCACTCAAGCTCGGCATCAGAAGGAACTCTGGTGTCATCTTTATCAAGCCTTCCTGCAGCTCCCACCCTAACATTCTTTTGAACCTTTAGTAGAACCTATATTGAATCTTTTTTCACAGGTGACCTTGTGGTTTAAACATTCTTCAGGTACCTTGCCCCTTTTCTGTGAAAGCACCTGCGTGGCAGTGTTCTTTATCTCAGACACACATGCTTAACAGCACCTCTCGCCAGTACATCCATTCTCAGTGCTCGTCTCATCTTTGCTCAGTAGTGATTTGGCCGTCATGAGTTCAACAAAGGTTTCACTAGCACATAAGTAAATTATGGCAATAAGAAAACAAAATATTACTTATGTCCATCACATGGATGATGCAGACGGCCTCTATCTCGGTCCAGGTCCACACATCCATTGCTTGTGCTAGGAAAATTGGTCCTTCTCATCATGCTTCTCAGCTCCTTGTGGTTGCTAGTCCAACAATCTTACTCAACTTTCAAGCGGTCTATATAAACAGGTGCATGTCTGATGGGTGGAACTGACATTAACTGACTTTAGGTCACTCACTAAGGCAAGGATGGCATTTCCAGGCAACAGGATGCATAGAATTCAGTGTAGTGGCAACATTTAGTAGAGTACCTTGTGAGCAACTGGAGACTTGAGACAGTCAATGTCAATCTAGTACAAAGCAACATGTATGTTATTAGACTGCAAGCGAATGGAGCTGTGACTTGAATTTTCTGACTACCAGTGTGAGAGGAAACTATGTGCTTTCCTGTGGTAAATCATTTTGTACCAGTTGAGCATTGCACATCCACTGCTGCGGGGTTGTTGGAACAGATAGAGTCCAATACCACCATGATCCTGCAGGTTACTGCTTATTTGGTGACCTTTTCTTTGGAAGATAAACATGTGGGTAGACACGTGGCCATCTATCTCCACAGGCACCCCTCTTCTGTAGAGTCTGGTACACGTCATTTATTTGACATCATGGGTGGATTATCTTTTATGCTTGACTGGACTTCCTTTTAAACTGGTATGAGGACCCTGAGTTCTAAAATAGGGGTGGTTTCATTTCAAAATACCCCTTACTTGCCAGACCGCACCACCTCCCCACCTTATGGATACCTGCTAGTCTCATCGTGGATATAGTTAAGGGTTAGGGAAAATCTCTTTTTGGAACCAGTGGAATAATATTTGTGCACTGCAGCTGAGACAAGCCCTCATTTCTGCAGCTTATCTTAAATTAATTTCACTTTAAGAGTGTATCCATTTGAATTCATGTCTAAGCAGCAGTGATAGATAGATCAGTTGGGGATTTAAAGCTTTGGACAATAGCTTTGAATGCTGTTTGCTTGTTCCAAGGATCTATGATCAACTGTAGTCCATTGATGCTAGTGCTATATTGTTGATTGTATTGTTTGTGTTGAAGTTTACAAACCACAATCAGATTAATCATTTCTCACCAATCTACAAAGGCTTAGAGACAACATTTGAGATGATGAAAGCTTGTCTTTAGTCAATCCTGTACTCCTAGATCTATACTCTTCTGTTTTTTTTCTATTCACATGTATCATTTATCTAAGTAGTCACAGAGTTTATTGTACCAGATAGAAAGGTTTGAAAAAAGAAATGGCTGGTTTGGGGTCAGGGTGTCTAGAGTTAATTATTTGCATGTTGCTCATGTTTTAACTGAGAGGCCAGAAATTACAGAATAATTTAGTGATGGAGAAAACAGGATAGAAAGACAGTGGAAGACACATGAAACTACTGAGTCTATGCTGGTTATTGAGCCAAAACAGTCCTGTATATGACAGCTAAATATTGTGTCTATGCATACCTCTACAGTTTAGACTTTTTTCAACTGTCCTTCTTTTGTTCAAAAGCAAACTTATTGAATGTATGGCTATTGGGTGTTTTTACATGACCTTCTCTGGCATATCTGTTTGCTGTTGGAAGGGCAGTTAACATGCACTTGGCATATCAATTGCCTTTACCATAGCTTTGAACTGTTTCTTAATGCTTAATGTTTATGCTTCATCCAAAGTATCTGAGCTTTGTAAGAGGGTCAGTTTCCTGGCTAAGGTCAGTGAATGCAGTGCATTTTTAAATGCAGATAGTCTGATCTGCTCACTTAAGAGCTTTAGTACATCATTTCGCAATCACATAGCTCAGAAATAATTTATAAAATCAATTAAAGAGCATTATCAAGGGATGATTTGACAACTGTTGCCATGCCAACCAGTGAAGCAGAGAGAGCCTCAGTGTTTAAAGGCTGCACCTGGTGATAGATGTAGCAGATTTTGAGGACTCAGACAGAATCACAGATGTCCAAAGGTGTGGAGGGAACATGATTTAAAGCTTGATTTTATGCCATTTTTACTGGCGAAAGGGTGTTGATGGCATGTTGTTCACATTCTCATTAAAATTCTGTCATTTTTCACAAAGTGTTCTGCATTCAGGGCTGAAAACTGAAGTGAGAATGCACTTTACAGACTGATAAAATATGATAGCAAAATGGATGATGTTCATTTGCAGGCTGAATTAATTTAAAAAAAAGTTTGTGTCAGTGCATTTATGAAAAGCTCGTTAATCAAACACAACTTTACCAGCCTTAATGGACATGTCTTAAACACTCTTGTATTAATATTTAAAATTCTGGTTTGCAAATGGCTTCCGGTGCCTTGAGCTAAGAAGTAATTAGAATAGGTCATTACAAGAAGAAAAGAACAAAAGCTGAAAGTACACTTCAATTGGCTAGCCACAGCCTTCAGTAAATTGCTTCATAATTTCAATGTTTGGGCTTAAAGCTTTACTCACAGGGTAGATAGGCTTCTCTTAGGCTATGCCTACACTCACGGTGGCATGTAGAGTATAGACACTGCACACCCTGCAGCATGGGTATAAACAGCAGTGTTGATGGTGAACAGAGTAAAGACTCACTGGAACACTCGGGCATATACCCACATGGCTCGCTACACACCCAAACAGTGCCTCCCTCATCCACACTGCTATGTGTAGTCCCACTGTCTCCCTGCTGTCAGAGCCTTTCCCACCACAGTGAAAGGCTTCGGCAGTGGGGAAAGGCCCTGGCAGGGGGGAGGTAGCAGGAAGATGCTCTGGCAGCTTCCTGCAGCTAATGACTTTTCCTGCTGAAACACCACCACTAGTGCATTTCACTGCCATGTGCCGCTACGCACCAGTGTGGACTCAGCCTTCTTTTCACTGCAGCACTTAGATATGTGTACCCTACACGCCGCCACAAGTGTAACCAAGGCCTTAGTGAGACATTAGGGTTTTATAAAGAACAGATAGTTTGCCCCCTTATGCTCAGTGTATTCATTTATGCAGTAGGGAAGACTCAGTGTCTCCCCTACAGGGATGACTGGGTGAAAGTCTATGGCCTGTGTGTTATGCAGCAGGTCAGACTAGCTGACTATAGTGATCCCTTCTGATGTTAAAGCTATGAATTTGTGATCTAAGAATAACAGTTTGGACTTGTGATTATTGTCAGACTTTTGAAACAGGGACTTTCTCTTACTATGGGATCCTGGTTGGGACTCCACGGTGTTAATGTAATACAAATAATATATAGTAATAGTTCATTTGCATACCTACAGATGCATACATTGTCAGAAATGTGAAACCTGACCTAATGCCAAATCCTCACAACAAAGTGTCATTTATTTAGCATATCTTCAACAACCTCTGGGAACCTCTTGTTTTCAGGTGATCTCTAGTAACCCTAATACAATGGAAACTATCTTAAAAGTTTTCAGTGACTTAGGTTAACCTACTTCTTTGACTAATCTTGCTGCATAATCCATTGAAGTTTGTCTCAAAACCTATGAAATCCAATTTATTTGATCTAGGAAATGATTATTAGGGCCCATAATTTCTTTATCTATTTTTATTTTCAGTCATGTATCAATAACGCAGTGTAGTGTTCTCCCTTCTTCCTCAAGCCATCTCATGACAAAAAAAGCATTTTTTAACTTCTTCATTCCTCCTCCTGAATTTCAGTGGACTATTAGCCAGGATGGACAGGGATGGTGTCCCTAGTCTCTGTTTGCCAGAAGCTGGGAATAGGTGACTGGGGATAGATCACTTGATGATTACCTGTTCTGTTCATTTCCTGTGGTGCACCTGGCATTGGCCAATGTTGGATACATTGGCTAGATGGACCTTTGGTCTAACCCAGTATGGCTGTTCTTATGTTCTTAAATCCCTTTAAAATGTTAGCAACTATACATGGAACCTTCCAACAACCACCCACATTCCACTTCTGTGAATTCATCCCATCCTTATTATACACAATCAGATAAATTTGAGTGTACCCCAAAGAATCTTCTTATTGAACCCAACCCCTCAAGCTGCACAGTTGGGTAATCACAGAGGTTAGGAATCAGTTATATTTGAAGAGATGCAATGGTGCCCTATAATTATGTTTCTCAGGCCCATCCCAAAATAATAAAGTCCTCTCTGCTAATCAAGCCATAAGACATCAGTTCCATGCGGCTAACGTGTCACTTGAAAATCCTAGAATAATAGAAATAAGATAGAGAAAATAAGACTTATTAGGTAGATTATCATGTCCCATCCTCTTCCAGTGCTGAATTGTTCCCTATATTGTAAGTTCAAGAATCATGATGATATTTCGCTTACTGGCATGAGTTCATGTGATATTCATTTGGGAACAAATCCTGCCTTGATGTAAGCAGGTGCAACTCTCACTGAAGTCAATGGGAGTTGTGCCTATCATGCTGTGTGGAGAGGTTCATGACCATGAGTGCCAGCCTCAGGGCAGACTGTCAAAAAACAGGGCAGCCAGCCCAAACTGGTTGTGTGTTCTATTATTAGATTTTACCAACCCAGTAACAAATCTGAAACACTATAACCGTCTTACCATAGGATCACAGACAGTCTCCTTGGGCCTTCCAGACTATTTTACCAGCCAGGCAAGCTGGACTTCATGATAATTGGTTGCTATACACCAAAGAGCACAGAAAATACAAGTTGCTTCCAGTGCCAAGAGACCAGTTACTTACACCAGGTCAATTTGTTCCTCAGATCTCACACCAAAGACAATGCTTGTAGCCAATCCTGTAGTAAACTAACTAATGATCTATTAACTAGGAAAAAGAAACAAGAGATTTATTTACAGGCTAAATACAGGCAAACATATACACACAAATGAGTTACAGTCTATGGTTCCAGAAGGTGACCAAGTTGTAGCAATCTGTCAGCACTGAATGACCCTGGGGATCTCTGCTTCTGTTTCATCGCTTCAGCCCTGTGAGAGACTAAATGAGATGAAAAAAGAGATGAAAAAATTTCTTGTTCACTGTCTTGATTTCTTTCTTCCAGAATTCAAGCTGATGAGATGAGTCCTTTTGCATATAGCCTCTTCATGGGTGTGAAGGGGCAATTAACATAGTCTTTGTATTGTGATGTACCACAATCGCCCATTTAGTTTTGATAGCCTTCTTAATGAGTAGGAGATGATCCATTCTGACAGGTTGACCATTTCAGGGCAAATATTTTTTCCAGTTATAAAGCAATAATTTAATTATTACCTTATAGCATGTGGTAAAGATATTATAAGTGAAATTCATGCATTTCATAACGTTTAACCACTAAGCACATTGTTATAAGTCCAATACTCATCTTAACTATACCAACACAGAGATGAGGTGGACTGGTTTCCAGCAATGAATTTGTCATTAGAGTCCTGCATGGATACAAAATTTGTAACTGCACCTAAACACGATCTGCAAAAATGGTCCATGGATATAAAGCTGTTATCTGCAGATATAAAGCAGATATCCACAGATATAAAGTGGATATCTGCTGGTTTGCAGGGCTCTATTTGTCAGTGTTGGGCTGAGGCCTAATGCCTGGGCCAGAGCTGGAACCTGGTTTGCCAGGGTTACAGTATCCACTTATGCTAAGGATCTGGACCCTTGTTTTGGTGGGGGTTTTTCAGTATATTGGCTCAGCAAACACAGACCCCTGTTGCAACCAGTTCGAATTGATGCTTTTGGCAACAGGGTAACAAACATGAATGAGAAAGCCTAGGCTCAAGATGTTCCAAATTAGCTCATGCTACTTTGGAGAACTCGTAGCAAGCTGACACAGGATAACATTTTAATTTCTCTGGCCAACAGTCTGGGTGCTGGGCCTGAAAAACATGATGCAATACATGTCGTGGTGTCATGACAGCTCTTGGTCATATCAGAAGAGATTACTTAAAGGACCTGCTACCGTCTCTGATGTAGTGAGTAGTTTCGCAATGCAAAGAGATGTCAGAAGTCACTGCCTGATCCAGGGGGGATTGTTGCAGTGGGGGTTGTTGTTCATTTGCCGCAGTGCATCTTGTTCCACCCAAGCTCCAGTCAGCACCCAGCTTGGCTGCCCTGCCTGTTTTCTGTACCTCCCTCCCGGCTGTGCTGCCCTCAGGGCGGAGCACCTGGCAAAGGAAGTAGTGAAAGGGGAGGAAAGGGTGAAAGGTCTCTACCACTAGTCACTCAGCTGCTAGAAGAGCAGTCTCTACTTATTATTTCTACTGGCATTCAAAAGTGTGGGGGTGGGGCCTTGAAAACTGGCAGTGAATAGGCTGCCTGCCCCCAAGGAGATTACAAATTAATGGCCGGATTTTGCCTGGCTCTTATACATAGAAGGTCCCTCATTATTGCTCCAGGAGGAGACTGAGACAGGCAGAGCCCTATGGGGGTGATGGAGTGCGCTTTACAAGAGTGCAAGTGAAATCAAAATGAGGCTGGTTTTCCATAAGCAGGACTTAAAGTAGCTGTTAAGTTTCAGCCTAGTTAACTTGACTAGAAATGAGTTTCAGTATTCAAAGATGTTTGGTCTTTTGTATGTTTCCCCGTTGGATTTCAGACCTATAAAGTGCTTTACATAGATTTCAATCTTACAGTGTTTTCACGGCATTAGCAAGCAAGCAAAGTAATATGGTTGACTGTATTTTTCTTATGTTACCAGTGAAACTGATAAAAATAACTAATTCATTAACTGAATAAACTCAGCTTCCTGTAGTGCATCAGCCTAGCATATGGTGAGTAACAGCACACCTTAAAACCTTTTCCTGTCTTACGGGGTTTTGTATTTAAAAGGGTGTGTATTAAAGGAATCTATTAATGTACTTTTACCTCTTTCAGTCTCTGATAATTAATATGAATTCTAAGTGCTTTATGGATTGTTGGGCTGATAATTCACTCGCAGCTGAAGTAATAGAGGTTGTGTTAGAAAGATGGCCTCATACATACCTTGCAGAGTGCACTAAATGATTGAACCAAAAGAATAATAGGTATGGAAATTGCTGTGTGCATGGTGTTCATTCAAAGATAATATATGACAGGAGCAAGGCAAGCAGCAAGTTAGCAGGTGACTCAGCCAGCATCTATGACTGAATAAAGTGTGAGTCTAACCTTCTGTCATTGAAAATATATTTAATCTGATATATTACTTTCTAAGCAAAAATATTTTACAGTACTGTTTTGCATATAATGCTACCATGGGGCTAAATTCACACTTACACCTGCTGAGCTGCACCTTACTCCACAAGTAGTCCCACTGAAATCAATCTACTATACATATAGTTAGGGACAACTCAACACGAGTAAGTGTGTCAAAGTCAGGCCCAACAGTAGGCGCCAAATACACCTGATGAAGCGATCTGGTTCTATTCAATTTTTAACATGTTCAGGAAGAGATATCTACACACTGAGAACAAAGATTAGTTGGTTATTGTTAGGCTATTCGTTATGTTATACCTTAATCTAGAATACAGGACAGTGTACTTTATAAAAAAGAATTAGTTGCCAAACATGGCCCCTCATACAGGTGGAGCAAAGTTGTGGGACATTGATCTGTGTGGATTAAAATTAGCTACTTCTTCTCATACGACTTGGAAAGCCGTCTATAACTTCTTTTTTGGCCGGAGCACTCAGGTGTACTGCACAGAAGCAGAACATGAAGCCTAGCCATTGAATAAATGTGGTCTGACAAAGGGAGGGTAAAAAAGATAAATATGGAGCAAGACAATTGCTAGAGCACATTATGCAAGTGTACTTGTCAGGGATGACTTGCAGCAAATTTGCATAACAGAAGAGCAGGACCCTGTCACAAGAATCCATGCTGAAAACATATGTTCTTCTGCTCAAACCAGTTTTCACTGCATCTGGAGACCAAGCATTAGCGAGGAGAGAAGAAAATAAAAGGAAAGCAGCACGTGCAGTTCTCTCCTCAGAGAAACCATTCATTTATTCACGAACAAAATCTTTCTCCTTCGAGCACAAGCAAAATTTCTCACAAAGTTTTGGGGCAGATATTTTTGTGCTGTTTTTGCAACTAAAAAAAGGGCTCTGCGTGTGTGAAAATTTCAGCATTATTACAGGTTTCTGAGCTTTTCCTCTAAATGAACGCTATGTTTTGATATCAAAAACAATCATATTTGGCAAAAAGTGGAAAACCATTGTTTAAAATGACGGCAAGACTTGTAAAATTCTAAAAATAACTCTGTTTCACAGTCAAAAGTTTGGGAAACAAAAACCAAATGTTTCACCCCATTCCAGTTACTCTGCCAGATCTCCCACAGCTAAGCATTCAGTTGAAATTCAGTATCAGAGCTGGTCCCAAGATCTTTGCTGAGAAATAAAATGGTACATTCTATTGATACTCATGTGTCATTCTCATTAGCCAGTTGGCGACTGCAGACATCTGAGGACAGATCCTGCCACCCTTACTCTCACTGAGTACCAGTTTACTCTGCAGAATCGGGTCACTAGAGTGTAGAATGATTGTTGGGAACACATGCATTAAATACCAAATTGTGTAACCCTTCCTCATATTTAAATCAACAGGGCTACTTGTATGACTCAATGTTACTCAATCTGTGGTTGCAGATTGGCTCTCGGTTAGCAGTCTGGGTTGGGGCTATTAAATTAAGAGAAGACCGGTGTACACATCAAGATGAGACTATAGCCTTCAGATTGTAACTTTTACTTGTGAACTCCATAAGACCAGTCTTTTCATGAAATAATGTGTGATGAATAGCACGAAAATCACTTGGTCAGTGTCTGAATTGTGGTTGCTCTGTTCCTTAGGGGGCTGGATTATAATCGTATTAGAATATTGTACATCTTTAGTGTCTGCATACTACTTTTCTCTCCTATAATATGATGGTTACATGCCTGTTGACTTTTAAGAGGTCAGAGAGAAATGTATTATTCTAAAACTGAGATTTGAGATGCCCTCTCTTGATGATGATGAATGGCTATAGACATGAGTCATTAGAAATGGTGCCTGATTATTGTCTTGAATTGTTGAACACCTTAACTATTATGCTTTGTACTCGAGGATAATTGCTGCCTTATCTGAAAGAAGGAAGTAATTGACTGGCTTACATAGAGGACATATGTGTTTATTCAAGCTACTGAGCTGTGAGGGACTTAGTCAGGTCATGCTTTCTACCTGCACAGCTTGTTTCTCTAATGGGTGGGCATTCTGCACCCCAAACTTGAATCTCACAACTTCTTCCGTATGCTATGAGCCTGATATTTCACTGCCTTACATGCCGTGTAGCCTTTTACACCGAAGAGCCAAATGACTGTAAAGTGCTAGTAGATTAGAATGACAGGCCAATATTTCCACAAGTGACTTGTATTTTGGAGGCTTCAAGTTTTGTGCAAGCAATTTGAGACACCTTAAGGGAGGCAGTGTTGCCTAGTAGTTAGTGTATTGGACTAGGATCTGAATTTTGTTCCCAGCTCTTTTACTAGCTTGCTGTATGACCTTAGGCAAGTCACTTCCTCTCTCTCTCGGTGTCTCAGTTTCCTCATCTGTAAAATGGGGATAATGATACTGACCTCCTCTCTTCTTTGTTAAATAAACTCATACTTGCATGCGTTACAAACAAATGTAAGTGCTGTGTGTTAAGCAGAGCTGCGATGTACTGTTCCTTTGGGAACAGCGGATCTGGTAATTCTGTGAGTGTCCAGTGACTAGGGTGTTGGACACCACAGGGGGCTGCTCGGAGGACTCAGGGCTGGAGTGTGCTTGTAACTAGCCTGTATGAGGGACAGAAGAGCCTGTATGGACTGAGAGTGGCGTGCTTGTGCTGCTTGTGGTCAGGGTTGTCAGGAAGCTGAGCCTGGTACATACAAGGCTTCCTCATGTTGAGGACAGGTGGTGGTGAGGCGCCTTACAATCCTGGGTCCCCCCGGGGAGCGTCACTGTCTGCAGCCCACTAAGGTATGTGCGCCAGGGAGTTCGGGGAAGAATTCTGCCTCTGAAGAACTCTACCTGCTAGTGCTCCCTCTGAGGCTTCACGCTGCCTCTACAAGGCACAAGCTGGCCCAAATATTTCTTCAGTCCTCACTTGGGCTAACTCCTAATGGGATCATTGGAAGTTAGTTGTGGGTAGGTGTGATGGCTCTCATCTTGGCTGACATACCAGGATTGCAACAGGGATCTCCAGAGCTAAAAGCACAATCTGCTACACCTTGAGCTAAATCTGTACAGTTTAGGGTTACATCAGGACATCAGGATTAGGACCATGGCAAATTCCTTGTAAAATACCCTTTGTTATATAGGCAAGGGGAAGTCTCAAGAAACATGTCTGTGCCTCACTACCGCTCTATACGAGCTTATGTCTATTTCTGGCTCAACAGAAACCTGCTGCTCTACTCTGTTTCGAGTCATTTTTAATAAGGGACAAATTTTGCTACAGGACGGAATTAGATCCTTAGGATCTGCGGCCAAATTCTACTCTCATACTTGTGTAACTGTAAAGTCATTCCATTGGCTTCCAGTATTTCCACTGAAGATCACCTGGATGTATACTAGTGCAATTTAGAGCAGAACTTGATCTCTTACTGGAAATAATAGTTGCGTCTCTTAAGAGTAAGAGAGTCATTCCAATGTTGTCAACAAGTAATTCTCTTTCTGTTTAATGGAAAATGCACTATCACTGAGCATTCTGTCAAATAGTCAAGCTAGAAACATTCCATGTGAAGTTCTGCTTTTATTTGCATTAATGTAAATCTGGTATAACTCAAGTGACGTTATTCAAGAATTCTACTGATGCAACATACATCAGCATTTGACCTTACGCCATCACAACAAGCCCTCATGGGCTGATTGTGCCTTGAGAACACAACATATAGCCTCTTAATAGGGGGGCTTATACACTTCCAGCTAAAGTAGTTCACCTGCATTCTTTACACATCTTTGGAACAAAGAATGTAGGCCATCCATATATGATAGGGGACTCTATCTGAGGGAAGCCGTGACATTGAAAAATATTTGGGGTTCATGGTGGATAAGCAGCTGAACATGAGCTCCAAGTGCAACATTGTGGTCAAAAGGGCTAATGCAAGCCTTGAATGCATAAACAGGGGGATCTTGAATAGGAATAGGGAGGTCATTTTACCTCTGTATTTGACACGGGTGTGACCACTGCTGGACTTCAGTGTCCAGTTCTGGTGTCCACAATTCAAGCTTTAAAGAACATAGTGTCCATGTTATTCTTGGCAGGTTGAAAGGTGTGCTTCCATGTGCCAAAGCAGACAGCATATCAAGTCATGTACAGTTGAAGACATCAATTTCGAGAAGAACTGCAAAAGCCTTTAATGCTCATATTCATATTCTTCAAACTGCTAACACACGACTCAGACAAACAAAAGCCATAGAGAAAGCAGCTCAGTGTGTATTGAATGTGAGCTTCCAAAACTGTTGCTCATTTCAGCTCAATCCTTATCATACTTGTAAATGCTATGTACTGTTTCTGCAGATAGCTCAAGGAAATATTTCGTAAAGAAAATTTCTGCTACTGATCCCTTCCACCGGCCTCTTCTTTGAGTCCTCCTCCCTTGAAAATATTAGTGATTTAACAAACATTTTGTAGTATTATGTAGAAAACACAGTGCCTACGTACTGATGCTCCTGGCTTTCCCAAACCGCAGTAGTGTAAAACTGACCTTATGCCTGTCAGTTTCACTGTTTCTCACAGAAATGTCAACAGCAGCAATGAAAACAAAACTAGACTCACTTTTCGTGTTGCTATGAGCAGTAGAGGAAGCTTTTGGAACTGTTTGTTTTTAGGTAGTTTAAATTCTGTTAATGTTTGAAGGATTTCCTTGCAACAATAACTAGAAACTTTTTTTAAAATGAAAGCTTAGATTGTGCAGAAATTGATGACCCTCACCCTGGACAGGTGGAACTTCAAGCCGTGTGTGTGTATGCGGGGGTGAGGGGGAGAGAAAGTGTGTGTGTGTATGTGTGAGACTGTTTTTGGCGACTGTTAATACTACGATGTTATTTTATAGAGCAGAATGTAGTAATGGGGTCTAACAGGCATGGATGAGAGATTAGAATTAAAAACTCGTTCTCCTATTAATTTTTATTAAATGATGTGCAAGAGTCATAACACTCAAAGGTCATTTGTTTCCAGTTATGTCACTCATTTTAATCCCAAAGTTACTTATACTAAATACAAATTTGGGATAATTTACATCAGTGACAAAATATCTTGAAATTAAGGTAGAAAGAGTTATTTATCCTAAAAGAGTCAATCCCAGAGCATTTTGCCTTGAATAAAGACATTTTTTGTGTCATTCTGTTTGGGTCTTTGTCATATTGGCTTTGTCACGTTTTGGGATGTAACCACATTTCCAAGATATCACTAGCACGGTACTTGTACCAATGCGCACACAGGAAATCTTCTCTACTTTATGTTCTCATGAAGCATTTCTATATTTTTTCACATTGCATATGAAAAGGAGAAACAAATATTTTCATAGCTCAATTCCTGGGGCATCCCTAGGGTTTTTTATGATGTGGCGCTTGGAGGTCTCTCCATCACAATACAGCGACATTAGCTCTTGAAAGGGACGATTCTGTTGAAGGGGTTCTCATGTTTCTAAAGCAATTTCCTTGGATTTATCTGAGGTGTAATGGAGGTATTTCTCTCCAGGTGTTGAACTTCCCTGGTAAAAGACAATATATTTTCTAATTTATAATAAAGCACATATGTATTGCCAGTATATATTTATATATTTCATAATACAATACATGGTTTTCATTGTAGTGGGTGGTGTAATTTGGGGTATTAAACTTGTGAAAGCACACGCAGCATGAAATATGATCCTACAGACACCCTGTAAAGATATATACTTCATCTCATTAGTAGAGAAGATACACATGTGTGGGTGGGAAGAAACAAAGGGGGTGTTTCCATAAATCGAAAGACATTTTTGAATCTATGGTCTTAAGAAAAGGAAATATTTAGAACTGCTCCCAAGAATTCATCTGTTTATGAAACAAATTTTCTTTAGTTTCCTTTCATTTAAAAGACGAATAAAGTAAAATTTGAAAAATCTCTGCATGTTTTTCTCCAGAACTTTTCTGCCATGCTCCGATTCTGTCCCACATTTTAAATGTTATTTTAGCAAGAAGAAAGGACTCTGTGTCTTAGATTTATTACCTCTGTTTATGGAATGTGGATGTTTAGCCAACTTTACTTCTTAAACTAAGTGAATCAGTGCAAAAGCGATCACTATAAAGTAAACATTTGAATGATAAAATAAGCGTTCCCATCTGCAAGTTGGCTGGTATTTCATAATGGTATAGAATTCTTGTTTTTCTTATGTGGTGTCCCTCGTCTTTTTTTCTCTTCTTTTTTGTCTTTGTTTGGTCAGTTACTCAGCAAAAATTGCTTGTACCTTAGAAGAAATAGTGTCTATTCAGCATATGGCATTTATAGATCTTCAAAAGCCCTTTCAGGAGGCATGCTTCAGATTAGAGGGCTTTTCTACGTCTGGAATGGTTTTAATTTGTTAGCACTTTAGATCTGTAGTCTTGAGGTAGCTCCTCTTTCAGTCAATAAAATGGTTAGTGAAATGAGGGTAAAATATTATAATTGTGTTCTTCAAATCAGATTTTTATGTGGGGTTTTTTCCTTCTGGTATGCATATCTGTCATTCTGGGAGGTTGTTTTCCTTTTACTCTTCAGTGCAACTGCCAAGAATGATGGTTCTAACCATGAATTACCACAGCAGCTCAAATCCAAGTGACTGGGAGGCTGCTATGTTGGGATAAAAAGAAAGAGAAAAACGGTTCAGCTTTGACTAAAACGTTTGCAACTGCAGCCTGCCACCAGGTCCAGAATTCATACCTTTTTTGCTTACAGCTCATATAATATTTTATACCACATGCAGCACCTATCTTAGTGAGATACAATGAAACAAGTTAAGGTTTGGTGAGGGTATACAATACAACTTCATTTAATATACATTTCTGTAACAGGGTGGCAGGACTCCTCTTTCAACCCATCATGATAGCAGCTGTCCAACCCTGCAGACAGACACTAGCTGATTTCTGCTGACTTAGTGTGGTTTATTAACAAACCAGCTTTTTTGTGCACAGGGATTGAGGTCTAGTACAGAAACCTCACTGCAGGGAAATTCTAGGTCATTTTAGAAAGCTCATGAACCCTGGCTGCACTGCCAAGATTGCCAGTAACTCCCAGCCCTTCCATGTCCAAGCATGGTCTGGAGTGCTCTGATTGGGCTCTTTGACTACAGGCACCAATGGAAATCTGCCTCTACATGGGGACAGTGCTACAGAGTGAGGCCAGGAAAGGCAGCCATTTTGGCCAAGGAAATTTACCAACAGAGGTTTTACATTTTACTTCGGGGAGTGGCTGTGCACCTTTACTCAGCAACTGACTTATTGGCTGATGCCCAAGATCAGGATAGTTGGGAAGCTAGTGGATAGAGCTGGGTAGAACTGGATTTTCCATTTCATGGGAAATGTCACAATTTCTCATTTTTTCCCCATTCCAAAACAGAACAAAAATATGCCATTTCCCTATTCCTGCATGATGTTCAACTGCTTATACATCCAAGGATCATATTTGCCGTCTTAGTTATAGAATCACTGTGGGAATTGGTTACCTCCATGACCCTGAAGTCCTTTTCGGCATCACTGCATTCGAGATTCAGTCTCCCATCCTAAAACTGTGACCTACATTCTTTGTTCCTAGATGACCTTGCATTTGGCAATATTTAAAAGCATGCTGTTCAAATAAGAATACCTTACCAAGTGAACCAAATTTGTCTGTACAACCATACTGTACTTAGCAGTATTTAACCAAGCCACCAATTTTTGTGTCAGCTGCAAATTTTACGAGCAAAGATTTTGTATTTTCTACCATATCACTGATAAAAATATGAATAGCATTGGCCCAAGAATATATCTCAGCAGGACACCACTAGATGATGATTCTCCATGTACAATTACTTTTTGCAATTTGTCAGTTGTCCAGTTTTTAATTCATTTAGTATGGGCTGTCACTGGTGCCCTTTTGATGAAGATTCGTCAGTGGAGGTGACTTTGGCATTGACACCTCAAGATGGAGATGGAGCTGTGGCTGGACCCGTTTCACATAAGGCAGCTGCTGGCGTCTTATGTAAAACAGGTGTATATCTACAAACATAATACCTTTTTCCTCCCGCTTACTCCCAGTAGTTAACTGACACAGAGAGAATATTCAATATGTGGGAGCTGGCCCTTGATAGAAAGAGAACACAGGAGATAATATAGGTGGCAACCTAGAAGACCACTATTGCTAGGCACCATGTCAGCATTTCTGTCACACTCTTTCCATTTGCGCGTGTGTGTTTTGCTTCTTTTGACTACACAACTGGTATACTCATCTATGTCCCCGCACATAAATCTACAAGTGGACATGTAAATGGAGTCCTTCTCCAATGTATTTATGTAAATGAAATAAATTAAGATAATATTTGCAGCAGGCATTATTTACAGTAGAAAATTGCTGTTTATTCCCTTGGACCATTGTGAGGGGAAAAGGCAGCATATATGCCTCACATAACAGGTCACACTGGGATCGATGCGAAGAAAAAAACAACTCTAGAAGCCAAAGGGGTCTGTGACACACTGTACATACTACTGTACTCTGATGGTGCTGCTATGAGACAGTTCTTTCACCTGGGTTTATGACTTATGTAACAAATTCATTTTTCAACACCTACTGTACACATAGAGACAATCAGCAGGTTTACAATGGGTATCAAGGTAGGTAGTTACCATTTAAATCATCTGTGCCTTTGTGAAAGAATGAATTGCTTGGTACCTAATGATTCACAGATGTAAAACCAACACCACTATGCTGGAAAATTATAGTTTCCTAAAATAAACAACCCAACAAGCAAACAGGCACCAACCAATAAACTAAACAACCACACAAAAATCCAAACCACCAACGAAATACTCAATTTCTAGTGAAAATATAGGCTAGCCTCAAAAGTTTCCCTTTTAAAGTGAAAGTTCCCAATTTCCTTCAATAAAAGGCTTCTGTCTGAAGTTGTAATGAATATTAGTTTTACTATTTTAAAAAAATAGACATCACTACAACTGAACAGAATTGCATAACATATAGGAAATTTCTCCATTACACTTAACAGGTACAAATTAGGCCAGAGCCTTAGAAGCAAGTTAACAGCTCAACAGATTTCCTGCTTTGTTACTAATATTAGCCATATCAAATCTCTGAAAAATAATAAATGCTTGCAAATGCAGCAGTTGTTTTTGCAGTCCAGAAGCAAACCATCTTGTACTTTTTAAAAATAAAAAGGCAATGTGTTAGTAAAAAAATACCCTCTAAATTATGTTGTGACACCTACATCCTAATTCTTTTTCACATGCTGTCCATATGTCATTGCCTAACTTTAAGCACACTTTAGAAAAATCTGTCTCTCTAGCCACATGTGCACATGCGGGTGTACATGTATGCCTGTGTCTTCTTTCTGATGTTTCGTCACATTCAAATGCTGTTGCCAAATGGAAAAATATTGCAAAATGTAACTGACATTTAAATGTATATATGAAAAATGGCAATCTTAAATTAAATTAAGCAAAATTTCACAAAAGTTTTAGTCTCAACCCCCCCTCGACACCCACCAGAGCATATGGTCCACTGTTTAAGTAAAGACTGCTTATTTGCACAAAGTGGATATTGCTGTTAACACTGTACTAATTACTGAAAACAAACATGTGTAAGCATGATCTCTGGTAACTGCCTCTGTCAATCCAGCTTTTCCTCCCCACTTGTTCATACCAAGGAATTAGTATTGCTCATGAAAGTACAGTGAACCTTCATGCAAACAGCCCACCAACTGGCATGAATAAGGAAAGCCTCATCGACTGCTACTGAAGACAGATTTTAGACAACGCTTTTTGTCATGCTTATATTGTTTTTTTTTTAAATGAAACATGAAAGAAGCTTTTAAAAGAACCTTGTTTAGAGATAAAACATTGGACATAAAGAACACTATTTTAATAGATGGTGTGCTATCTAACATTTCCAATGCTTCTGCTTTGATGGGTGGCAGACATTTTTGTTGAGGGCAGTACAGAACGTCACAGAGTACGCGCACGCCCACACACACAGAGCGAGCGAGAGAGAAGGGTGACACATGGAACCTTTAATTTTGTTCTTGTGGTTTTCTTTAATCTATTAGTTTAAAAACATCATTGAGACTGAAAACACCTGTTTGGTCTTTGTATTTGGGAGACTATAAACAGGTGAGTGAAAGTTCACCTTGGAAGAGAGTCCTGTAGGAGTAGGAGTGACTTGGTCACCACAGAAGCATCAGAAAAGCTTGCCACAGTAGGCTGCATAATTCCTCATTTTGTTACCTAGCTGGTCTCTTCTCACGGAGAACCCTCCCACATCTCCTTCAGACCACGTGTGGCTCTCATCAGAGTAAGAGTTGGAAGAGCCTGCTATGAAAGGACAGAGTACTAGTTTGACCAGTGCCGCGTCAAATCCTCCTGGAGTCCATTCCTGTGGTCGCGATAGCCCCGGAGACGACAGCAAGGTGAGCCTACATCACCACGTTCAGCAGTGAAATAGTAAAGCTTGGTGCATTCCTGCCTCTCATGTACCCGCACTGGAGGCTCACGAAGGGAGCTAACAAACTAAATGAGGCGGCAACAGCAAATGTTGTTCTTATACTGCGTCATACTGCCTGGTAGACTGTAGAGCAGTGGGACTGGCCAGTTCAGCGCAAGTTGCAAATAAAAAGATGTTGCATGATACAAAATTTTACATCTGATGATTTTCACAGATCATGCTACCTTTTGACCTCAGTTCCCTGTCATTTCTCATACCCTGGCACTTTACATGGGGCGTTTCCTTTATAAAACAACTTGCCTTCGGGCTTCAGGATTTCTCAGTAAACAGAATGCTGTCATCACACTCCGGTGTTCCAGTTGTACTTTGTCATTAGTCTCTCCCTGGCACAGCCCGAGGACTCCAGTATGCTCATTGAACTCTGTATGCACTTTGTGTAGTCATGGGTTTGTGCCCATGCCTGTGAGCTGGTGTTTAATCGAGACTGAACAAGATGGCCTTATCCTTCAAAGAGAGACTATTTACATTGTTTGCTTCACATAGCCTTTGCGTGGAGTGCCCACAAGATGAGTATCATACTATAAATAATAAATACTTAGCTCTTATATAGCACTTTCATCTGTAGATCTCACAATGTTTTACACAGTGGGTAAGTATCATTATCTCCATTTTATAGCTGGGGAAACTGAGGCAAGGTCACACAGCAAGTCAGCAACAGAGCCAGCCAGGAATGAACTCTAGGTCTCCTTATTCCCTGTTCACTGGACCACATTTCCTTTGCATCACCCCTTCTCTTTCAATCACCTTTTTCCTCTATCTAGTTCCCTTTCTGTCTCCAAACCCACTCAGTCACCACATATTCCGATGACGGTATGAGGGAGGGGCAGAGGACTCAGAAGGCAGGTAGGAGTCAGAGATGGTTTTTCCTGGTTCACTCTAATGTGACATGTTGGTAAGTGACCTGCAGCAATTGATTTGCAGTCTTCTCTTCCTGCCCCTGGAAGCCAGAGGAGAAGAGCTAGGGATATTGGGTCCCTTGCTCTCCCTCACAAAGGAGGTGAGGGAGAGGTGACGTCTGATGGCAGCAGTGACAAGTTCCTTTTCTGCTCCTCCTGCAAAGGGCCTGGAGTGTTCACTCTGGTAGCGGCTCAAAGTCTGCTGGTTTTCAGAGCAAGGCACATGAACCAAGACCTCTGATCAGAGCTTTGTTGGCTCTGCTGGCTCGACAACGCACTAGGTTTCTTTGGCACTATTAATAGGAAAGCAGCTGGCTTGCAAGCCCTACAGCCCATTGTTGACACTGACTCATCCGGAAAATGCCCAGGCTAGTTGTCTGCTGATGAGGAATGAGTTGCCTTTGCGGGGCCTGGTGAGGAATGAGTTTGCCTTTTCACCTGCAGAGGTGACCACTCCAGAAAAAGACTGAGGCACTTTGACTTGGCGGGAGACAGTGGGGAAGCCTGCACTAATGTTGTGCCCTGTACTTCTGTGGATCAACAGAGGTATTCACTGCAGGTATTCACTTCCACAAGTACTGTATTTATTTAATAGAAATTCAAGTGATTCAATAAGGTGCTGCATTTTCCTTCAATAAGTTGTGCTTAACACAGAAAAGTCATAATTTTGTATAAATTAACACGAAAAGGACAGAAACAAATGATTTCAGCACGGTGGCCATCTGTAGAAAGGACATCTAACCTGTCCCTCAGATTGTACCATCTGCTGTTGCATTAGTCTCAGTGATAACACTACATAGCAGAACCTCACAAACTAGGCGTTCAACAGGTCAGACTGTTTCAAGAAGACCCGCAGCTCTCTTGTTTTTAGGATCTATCATTTTTGGAAACTAGCAACTCTTCATCCAAACTTCCTTTCCAGCATTTCAGTTGCTCTAAGTGAGAATCTCAGAGGGGCGACAAAAAAATTGAACTCCCCTTGCTTTATTAGAGGTGCTCCTTTCCAGTCTGGGATACAATCACTGCCCCTATTCACATTCTCTCCTGGGTGGTCACAAGCTCCTGCCTTTCAATGATATCCATTACAAGCGTTACTTTCTCTTAAGGATGGTTAAAACAAAATCCTAGAACTGGACCCGAGGATAACTTGGGTATCAGTGTCTGTGGTCTTGAAAGCTTATTAGGTGATGGGAGAAAAACATCACAATACAAAGCACTCGACAATATGTCCTTTAACTAAGCACACCAAATGGGGTATTGTCCACATTTGCAATTCTGATCATTTAAAAAAAACAGTCTCGATGTTCAGAGGTCTCCCCAAGGGATTTATAGAACTTGCTTCCTCTCCGCCTTTTCTTGTAACAAAATAAAATTGCTCTGTGAGAAGCTACTGTTCTATATCACATGCATTATTCGGCTGTTCAGGTTATAACCATGATCCCATCACTAATCCACATTGAAATCAAAAGCGCTTTCCAAAGAGTTTTTTCTATACAGTTGGTTAAATAAGAACCCCCTCCCTTTTTGCTATGTTATTGTCTATTTCCAATTATAACCTCGGGGCTAGGGACTATGACTTCTTTAGTGCCGAGCAAAAATGTGTTTGAGAAGTACCAAGTTAGAAGGTGGAAATAGATAGCCAGAAAGGGTTTGTACTCAAAATATTCTTTTATCTGTGTCTAAAATTACAAGTGGAGAGGAATCCTTAAAATTAAATATGGCCCAGGAGCTGGTATCATAAATTTAGGTGTGGCTTTGGATTTGAAAGC